>NC_048285.1:9765369-10433568 GCF_009762535.1 Notolabrus celidotus
ACGGCTGCTCAGAGATCGCGTTACTTCAACCCTCTGAATCTGATCCTGACGGAGAGGCGCCTGTAGCAGGACCTTTCTGAACGATTGGTCATAGATTTAGTGTTTCTTGTTGTTTTATTTATCAGTATGTAGACGTGTGTATTGGTACACAGCTACGAACATGTAGCTATGTGGTTATGCTAACTAGCGCTAGCACTTATCCATGATAAATAAAAATCATCCACTAGATCTTCAAATCTGCAGACGTGGGGAGTAAAACCGACCTCTGCCAGAAAGGCAGCAGGACCTTTTATGAAGGATTGGTCACAGATTTAGTGTTTCTTGTTGTTTTATTTGTCAGTATATCGACGTGTGTCTTGGTACACAGCTACAGCTACAGTTACAGCTAAGAACATGTAGCTATGTGGCTATGCTAATTAGCGCTAGCACTTATCCATGACAAATAAAAATCATCCACTAAATCTTCAAATCTGCAGACGTGGGGAGTAAAACCGACCTCTGCCAGAAAGGCAGCGGGACCTTTTCTGAAGGATTGGTCACAGATTCTGTGTTTCTTGTTGTTTTATTTGTCAGTATGTTGACGTGTGTCTTGGTACACAGCTACAGCTACGACATGTAGCTATGCTAACTAGCGCTAGCACTTATCCATGATAAATAAAAATCATCCACTAGATCTTCAAATCTGCAGACGTGGGGAGTAAAACCGACCTTTGTGTTTATTAAGACAGCCTACAACTAGCATGCCTCCCTCCTAAGCTCCTTGTTAGCACAAATTTGTGCAGTAATGAAAAACGGAGGGGGGATTCAGTATTATTTTATACAGTCTATGGGCTGAACAAGCTCCGAGCTCTGACTCCGTGACAGACCGGATATTGTTGTTACGTAACAAAAACACGGAAGTCTGAAACGGCTCGTTTCACACACATTTACAGAAAGGTGGAGAAATCAAAACAGGGGCAGAATGGATTTTTTTCATTCTCGGGGGGTTTGTAGACATGCCAGGGACACATATTTCAGGTAGAGAACCATTAAAAAGTCAATTTTGCATGATATGTCACCTTTAAGAACTTACTCAAAACACGCTTACTCAATTTTCCATCACCTGAAACAAACAGCATGAGGTCTCATATTACATTCAGCTATCAGGGAGGTGTTTTCTGATCACGTGAACATGCTTATTGTTCTCAATAAGAAGGAGTAGGTAGAAAACTAGACACTGTGAAAAGTACAAACATAGGAATGGATGTCTTCAGTTGATCACCTGGGCGGATAGCTATGTGGTTTGTTTATTTTGAACATGAGGTAAAGGTAGAGGTGTATGCAACCTTTCACCATCGGCTGGTCAACGTAACAGCATGTAGGTGTGGATACAGCTTTAAAACCCCTTTTAACTCAAATACTATGTGATGGTGAAAGAGACATCTCCATGTATAATAACCATCCAGGGTAAATTCTGATTCTCACTCACTATAAAGCATGCAATAACAAAGCATACACACAGTATCTCAGTTTGGGGACTTGTATTCAAGTTCCCATAAACTGAGAGAAAACACGTATGCAAAATAAACAGCAAAATAAAAGGACCAAGGATTTTGTATAGTGTTCAGACAAATATTTACCTGGGTGCACTCTTTAAAGTTTTCTAACAAGCTTGTGTTTTAAACTGTTGGCTCCCTTTAAAGTTGGAGCTCATGCAGACCAAACAGCTGTAGTCTCCATCAGGTGAAACGTAAACAACTCCTACCTTGTTGAAGTCCCTCTTGTGTTTCTCAATCTGCAGCAGCACAGCAACGATGAACAGCAAGGTCCAAACACCCGCCAGGGATACAGATGACCGTCCTTGATTTGGGGCTCTCACCGGCAACATCAGCTGGAGCTCCGCACGTCCACAGCTTCCGGTCGTCTGCACAGAGGAAGACCCGACGTCTCGGCAGCTAACTAACACAGCAACTCACTTTTTGCAGTGGAGAAACACGCTCCGTCTGTTGTAAACATTCATATAGGCCCATTCAAAAGCGACATAAAATGAGAACAGTTTGCAGTCCAACATGTGAAAAAAAAACTCAATAAACACAAGACAGCCTTTAACGAATTCTGCACGAGTCTCTGCGTCGTTCTGCAGCTCACTTCAGGTTCTCTCTCTTTACCGGAAGACGAACTTTCCAAAGTCATAACTTTTTAACAAAACCAAAATTACTTTTAAGCTTTTAAAATACTTTAACTCATATAAAATCATAAAATGTACATATTTCAACAGTAAATTATTTTTGCATCTAAAACTATAATTAAATGCAAATGAGCATAAACTTAATCTGTCGACTGAATATCTATCAGGCATTTTTATCATTAGCAGACAAAACCCCATGTGGTTTAGCAGAAAATAAAATACACAATATAACTGATATTTATCAGGTTATGACATGTACATTTGATGATTGCAGGATTGACAGGGTACATGCATCACTATCTCACCCAGCATACAGCATAACAGATCGAACAGGTCATTCTACAGACTAAATTTAAGAGCAGTAGTAGGCAGTACCTACTACCAGAAACTGCTTCTTTAGCATCCACTTATGATTTAAAAAGTGAAGAAATGGTTTATATTGAATTTTATAATTTTCCCAGCACCTAAAAACAGAGTTCCCCCCATCAAAAAAGAAGAAAAAATAAAAGGAGAAAGTTAGCGCTGTGCGTTGTGGGAAACAGTATGCGAGGGAGACTGGTCCGATGCATGCTGTGAAATTTTCCCGAACCAATACGACATCCGGGTAGTTTTGGCATACTGCAGATTTTGCTCTTTTTCACATACTACATACTACATACTGAATTTTGGCCAGTAGGCGAAAACGGCCACAGAGACTGAATACATGCTCACCAGACACAGGTGTGAAACAAGACACAGGTGAAACTAATGAGGTGCAATCAAAGTGGATGGAAACACCCAAGGGCAGAAGGTAAAACTAAACCACACACACACAGCAAGAACTTCAAAACAAAACAAGAAATAATAAAGACTAAAGAAAGAAGGATGAAAATACACAGGCAAGGAATACAAGAAGAACAATACAGATAAAAACAAAGGAAGAAACAAAACCCATGACATTTTGTTCAGATACCCTTTCACATCTATGACAGCGGGTTTTGAGGATAAAGTCACAAATTAATAAGATTGAAGTTGTAATCTTACAAGAACAAAGTTGTAATCTTATGTGAAAGAAGTTTTAATTACAGACTGTGTAGGAGGGTATATTGAAGGGGAAGACAGCTCTTAACTTATTAAAATAAGGGGTGTGGATCATCTTTTGAAGTACTACTGAACAGCTGAGGACAAACAGCAGTTGTAGCACAGGCTGCCTTATACCCTGCCCTCCATGGTATCAATGCAAGCATCTTTCAATAAATATTTTGTGTCGACTTGTTTATGTCTTTATTTGTTGAATGCTGAAAAAAAATTGCTGCACAACTAAATGTGTGACAGGTGGGTCAGAAGAAGGTGAAACTATAAGACAATGAAAAAAGGCTCACGCACACTGTCTCGTTTTATGCTGAGATATTTATTAAGTCACACAACGTTTCAGTCTAAAAGATCTTCATCAGTCATGCCTGATGGTAGACTGAAACGTTGTGTGACTCAATAAATATGTCAGCATAGAGAAAGACAGTGTACAAAAATAGATGTGTTACATTTAAATACGCAGAAAGCTAGTGCCAGCATGTGAATCCCAAATAGCTGATTATTGCAGAAGTCCTGGCTCCAACGAGGCAAATAGCCAGCTGTTTCAGATGGAACCTGGGATGGCTGATCGGTTTTCAAGGGAGGCCGGTGCCAACCCTCTGGACATTCCCCTGCGTACAGGGTGAACAGGACACCAATGCAAAGCAGAGGGGTCTTGTGTCACCCTGTCAGGGTTCTAATTTGCATAACCATCCCTTAACAATACATTATACATAAAAGATTTTGTTGAATAAATTGGCAGCCCAGCATTAAATTATGTTCAGATGGCTCCTGTTTCAGTGTCAGGTGTGCATTAATAATCTCTTTAACTCGTGGGTCACTTTTTCATGCATTAAATAATCTTTACATCCTTGTGTAAAGTGGGTGAGAAATGTGCTTCCTCATAGCTTCAGGGTGTAATCTGTCCTCAAAACACACACAGGAATTGTACCCCTGGGTTATGTAGCTCAGGGCTAGGCCTGGTTTTGCCTTGACAGTGATCCATTTTTTTTTAAAAGGATTCTAAAATTAATCAGTTTCCAGTGAAAAGAGGCCAAGATAGAATTGATAAATATAATGTTTTCTTGACTTGGATAAGCCTGCAGGCTGCATTTTGGACCTGTTGGGACAAATCTAGCTCAGGCGGGCATAAACGAGAAAGCATGTCTGACTCTCTTAACATCAGCAGGACATTAAAGAGACTGTTTCTGTGATATTTCTTCATTTGAGAAAGCAAGTGGTCAAAAGCCCATCATTTGGGCAGCAATACAAAATAATTAATGTTACAAAATTTTCATTTTGGCTGACCGAAAAACATTTGGAGTTTAGAATTGCCCTCATGCATTTATTCACATTCATCTGGTTTTATAAAACTCTGTTTGTGTCTGAGTTTTTACCCTTATGGTGACATCACAGGCCATTTTAGTCCTGACGTTTACAAAGATTCAGAAATTTAGAATCCTAGGAATCGCACAATACACTATGTAGTAAACTCAGAGCAAATATTACTTTGTGCATGTGTGCATATGCGTGCACGTGCCAGATGTGTGCATGTGTGCGTGGGTGCATGTGTTTGTGTGCTTTTGTGCACACATCTATGTCCATGCTAATTAATTGGGACAGGAACCAAGGGAGAGTGGATCTCCAGCTGCTCCTTCCCGCTTCTGTGCCCCTGGGTTAACCCAGTCCTCTTAGACCAATACACAAGCATGCATTTATGTACACACACACACCCAGAAACACACATACAAATGATGAAGAGAGACGAGGGAAAGAGGGGGAGGGTGTCAACGAGAGAAAAAGAAAAAGAGTTTAAGACTGATAGTTTAGATGTGGCAAAATGGGAATCAAAAGTGACATTTGGAGCTCCACATAGACCACTCAACTTGCCTTCAGAATCTTGTTGAGAAAGCAGCCCCCAGGATACTACTATGGCAGCATGGTACTGAATACAAAACTGCTCTAGACTACGACTGTTCACTTTGGATACAGTGATCAATGGTACTTTGACTTTGGGCTTCCTGCTGGCCACAACATCGAACTGAAGATAATTATAGCCTGTGAAGCACTCCGTTAGATTTCAGTGGGCCATCAAACAATTATGTTTTTTAAGTTTTGTCAATATGGTGTCCATTTGTTCAGAGATTAGTCATTACTCACTCATCCAGTGATCCTAGATTAACTCGGCAGCATTTGCACTTCTCAGGAGTCGTTTGATTGCCTTTTCTGTTTCATACAGATCCTGTATGCATGATCTCATTGATTGAAAAGCATATGACTTTCAACAACTTCTTTGATTCAGAGTCAACTACAGGTCTGAGGCCTTACGCTCACTCCAAAATAGAGCTCTGTCGGCTTCTGTGATGGGTTACCTGCTGACATCGGTCTGATTAGCTGCACCTGCATGCTTAGCTGGCAGGTGGTATAGGTGATTGGTGATATTTCAGTTCAATCCGACACAAATGCACATTATTTTTGACTCGTCAGCTCAGCCGTCTGGGAGGTTTTTTTTCAAAGTGAGATGTGTCATTCAAAAGCGCAGCGCTGTCGTAATTTTGGATCACAGCCACAGCAGGAAGAAGCTGAAGAGGCTTAACCAGGGTGTGCAAATAGCAGGCATTAATTCTGACAGCTCTAGTTTTTAGATTTTGTTGTGGTAATGGAGACATTTGGGAAGATGTGTTTATTTTGGTTTCAACTAATGTTACGAATTTGGCTCATGTCTTTCACTTGAGGTTAACATTCAGATATGGTTGGAGAAGGACAAAATTATGATGCACATCAAGATACGAACTGTATTTGAGTTCAGAGTTCAGAGGTCAGTCAGGGTATCATCACTCATTTTATTTGTGTCACCTTGTAATTATGAAGTACGTCTCCACTGACCTGCGTGTGCTTTGCAGGATAGACACTGAAAAAGGATTGAAGTTGGATAACCAAATATAGTAAACATGCAATGGACACATGTGACAAAAAGGTATACAACTGGCAATATAATAGTAGAAAGGACTGAAGCTTTTTTCAACACAAAGATAGAGCTGACTACTCTCTAATCAATACCAGTTTTTATTTCTATTACAACTGAACCGTTTTTTGTATCACTATATTTTACCGCTATTACTAATAGCAGGTCTTCTGCAGTGCTACCACACCAGGGGGAAAATGTTCCAACAGTTTCACTTTCAGAAAAACCCAGAGATCAAACTGGCATCTGCTACTCTGCCATACTAGTCACTTGGAAATTTAAAGAGAGGCTTAAATAATTGATACATTTAAATTAGATTAGGCTCAAAACTGGAACATGCTTGTCTGTGTGAGTGAGGAGTAGTAGAGGAATGTAGATCCGATGATGCAAAAGGGATGCCTTTGTCAAAAAAGTCTGCAATGTCATATGAGTCCTCATGATTCTTGAATTTGTTTGTTTAAGGCACCACATTTTCCAGCAGACCACATCACACCTGGTTGCAAACATCCCCAGTGCCAGCCTGAGGTCAGGGTTGATGGAACCAGCAAGCACCCTGAAGTACACTTCCCAAGACTGAGTAGTGAAATAGCCCCACAACAACCTCTTGATCGTTTTATATATTAGCAGCCAGCATCCCCTCCACGGGAACAGTCCCAGACCTCCAAACCTGAAACTAAAAGACGTGTCAGCCAAGACAACCTATCAAGCTCTAAAGCCTTCAGCATAACATTGAGAATCACATCCATACCTGCAGCCCTGTCACTGAGAAACTCCTTCAATACACCAGCAGATCACTGCCAATGATATGCATGGGCAAGGCTGCAGCTGGAATTGAAGTTTAATCCAAAGGCAACTGAACTAGGTTGAATCCAGTTAAGTTTTAAATGAGAGGCAAAACTTCTTTAAGAATCTCAACCAAGTCCAGTTGCCTTTGAATTAAACTTTGAATTACCATGACCTGGATAACTGAGAGCTTTCACAGACTTCCGCTCTTCTAATCATGCCTTCTCGTCAGAGGATGAGCTGTTTGGGTTTGTGCTGTTTGAGCAGTGTTTTTTCTATTTCTCATTGATATCCCCACTTTGTCAGGATCAGCAGTTCTGCTCCCTGGTAGGAAAACAACATAAGCCAAGCCCTGCTCTCCCATCTTGAGTCATCTGACATTTTTCCTTAAAGCTACAGCCCTCTGGAATACGCAGCACCAGCTGCTTCAGGAAACACCCAGGCTGCTCCAAGGTTACCACCGCAACCTACACCATGAGCAAACACACACTTTCAATGAAAAATAACCTCTTAACCTAATTCTTTTAACACTGAATAGTTTTGCATTTCACAGGTAAGCTACATTAACATGTGACCATTATGGTGACAGTATCAGGCAATCCCCTTATGTTACATTGCTCCTCTCTGGCCAACACATGCCGCTCCAGATCCAATGATATGACAACAAAGTCAGACCACATTTGTCTGTATGCACTACATCCAGGCCTTTGCTTTTCTCATGCTAAATTAACCATTTACCCCTTTCCTCTTCTCTGTGGGGAGATACTGGTTTCTGCATTGAGTGTTGTTTAAAAGCAACCACATTTGCAATTTTTTCATAGTCTTAGCAGGTCACTTTGAAGGAGCATAACAACAGATGTTGAAAAAAACAAACACTTAAAGGGATAGTTCAGTTTAACTAAAAATGAGCGAATCTGATATGATGATGCCAAGATGCTTACTGTGGACACAAAGACAATTTTATGAGCTGGGGTGTACAGAGGAAGAAAGAGACTCAGACAGCCAAAAGAAGAGGGGAGAAACTTGTCTGCTAACTGGACAGCAGGGGAGATTTCAAGTTCCTCGGTGGTAAAAATGTGTAAACAGCGAACCCATGCCCACAAACTGAGAGAGCTTACAGCTGTCGTCAATGGTAACAGCAGGACTTTAAGACTTTTCAGGAGTCAGAGGATACCAGTGGATAACATACAGCTGCAGTCTGCATCACTCACCAACCACAGTGACACAACCATACTGACTCCCTTCAATATTCAGAAGTTAAATCAGGTATTCAGAATGACACAAAATTCATATTATATGTATGACGAATGGGTTAAGCACTGCACACCTGAAAATAGAGCGTTCACTTACACAGAGAATAGTGTTTGTTGTTAGTTTGTTAGAATTAGTTAAGTTATACGGTAAAGCCGACCCCGTCTGAAGAGGTTGATAGCCTAGCTTCCGTTCTACCCCACCGGACATTCAAAGCATTTGGCTGCACTACGCTTTGAATGTCCGGTGGGTTATTGCAGTCAGATGGGGCAAAACTGTGGCACTGATAGAACATTATACACTTCATGTGGTACCAAAACTTGTGTCACGATGGGAAAAATGAGAAAGAGGCCCCATGTGCAGACTGAAATAAAAAGGATTTAATAAACAAAAGAGCAACAAAATTTTACCTCAAAAAAACCCACTAGAAACACAAACACAGGACGACACGGTAAGACTTGACATAACACATAACAATGAACAGACACATAAGGGAGGATACACAGAGACTAAACACACACACTGGGTAACAAGTACGGGGACACAGGTGAGATCAACAAGGCACAGGTGTGGACAATCAAAACGGAGGGAAAACACAGGAAGTAAAACTAAACTTAACACACTGGGATCATTTTCCACAAAATAAAACCGAAATCACTAGACTATACACAAACATGATGGTATACAAAAAAGGAGAACGTATAACCCAAGGGGAAAATCAACACATGAAACAAGAGACAATAGAAACTAAATAAACCTGAAGAAAAACAAGAATAACCAAAAATCACTAAAAGAAAACTGAGAACAGACCAAACCGTGACACTAAGAGCCTACACAAACATGTTAAAGATCCAGTGAGATGTTTGGAGTCATGGTTTTTGTTTAAGATGCAGAATAAAAATAATGATGATACCATTACGTAACTCGCAAGAGCGGACAACACCATAAGCAATGAGACTGACAGTTTTGTTATAGTTATTTTAAATGCACATAACCACTGCTGAGAGGTAGGTGTTACAGTATTGCTGCAGAAACAACCTCTTTTTTTTTTTTTTTTTTTTTTTTTTTTTACATTTCTCTGGGAAAGATTTACATTAGACTGTTTAAGGACAGCAGGGTGAGAAAACACGACTCACACATTTGCTGTCCACATTTTTTGTCCACAGAGGCGCTAAAATTGAAAACAAGAGTTCCTCACAGGACGTCCTAACACCCAATTACACACATTAAATATTTAAATGACTGAAAAAATGCCAAAAGAAAGTAAATTGGTGTCCTTTATCGTGGAGGATACAGGACTCCTCAAGAAAGTTAGGTAATTAGCATGAAGATTAATTAAGTCCAGAATTAATTACCTTCGTCATGAACAGAACCTGAGATAAGTAATTTCAGCACGTAACATGCACAGCAGCATTTAATGGAGTGCAAAGAAGTGGTGGTTATTTCATTTCTTTGATACTGTTTCATTATTGAACATAACATGAAAAAAAAAAAACAGATGTATCAAAAAATAAAACAGGCAGCCAAAGTAAGCGGCCATTTTCTTTAGTGCAAGAAGGACAGATTGACTTTGACTTTACTTTTGGCTAGCCCCAGTCTAAGCAAATTATCAATTCTAACATGAAAGCATCCTGTCAAAATATGAAATGTCAATCTGTACATCTATTCCAAAGGGTAGGAAATCATGAAAATTAAAGGATTTTTTTTAATTTTTTTTTATGCAGTTTAGTAAATAATTAAGTTTTACATAATTAATTATCTGAGCTCTAAAGTACAAAGTTTATCAAAACTTAGAAGATGTTTTAAAATGCATCCCGAGTCTTCTGGCTTCTTTGACGCCTCACAAAGTCAACCTCCTATCATGACCCAGAATCACACCATAGGCAAAGCTATTCTGCAGACAACCAAAACATGATTAATTATTGCCTTGCTCCTGGTCCAGGTTATACAGGGTGCAGCACATTCCATTACATGAGAGCACTTTTAGATCTTGAGCCCACAGGATTACGCTTAGAAGCCACCAAGATGTAAAGCAATACTGGCTTAAGTATTATTCAATTCTCTGCCTCAAGATAAGGAGGTATACTGTCTGCCCAGCTTGCTGCTCTCTCTCACACTCATTTTCTCTGTCTCTTTTTCTCTCATATGGATCGTTTCACATAAAAACACAGAGCCGTCAGCCTCTCGCCAAGGTCCTTTTCATTGCCCGAAGCCAGCAAAGAGGCAGCTAATCAAGGCCCTGTCGCTCATCTGCTTACTGTAGCACTTTTTCTCCCTCTTGTACAGGATGGAATAAATTCAGGTGTGTCAGATATGGTCTCCTTTTGAGGAATCTGTAGGGAGGTGTAATACGTAATTCAAAGGAAACTGAATTACTAAATATGTGTGGCCACCGTATAACTGAGCCAATTGATGATTTCTCCTGAGACGCTGGCTCTTATTTAATCATGTCTGGCTTAGACTAGTTTCCTTTTACCACCCCTCTATTTCCTCTCAAATTAAATAAGTGATCTACTTTAGCTCAGACTGTTGCTTTTAGTTTAAGAGAAGACTACATAACTACACTAGCTGGGAGGAGGTGTAACTATGTCATTAAACTGCCTGTGCCTTTTATGGGAATGGCTAAAAAAAGTGGGTGAAGTTCATAGAAATCAGCAGAAAGGGCCAGTAGATGAGCTTCACTGCTTCTAATGACAGCATCATCTATCACTGTCATTCAGCGCTCAGGGAGAAGAAGGCTTGAATCTCTCTGAAGTTAGCCTAAGATGGCGGAAACTGAGCTTATAGTACAGAGAGAGCTTTGTTCTCGAGGTGCACGAGGGAGAAGTAAGACAGAAATATGACAAATAAATACAGAGGCATACATTATGGCGTAAAAAGCTGAGTGTACAGAAGCTTCATTACTGTCAAGTATAAAACTTAGGACATGTTTTGAAATCACTGCTCTTTGGGATATGATGAGACCTCTGGTTGCCAATTTTGTAATAGTTATTTTACGTTGCATGTCATATGAAGGATCAAAATTTGATTTTGTAAAAGAAATAAGTGTTGTATGGCATTTGCACTGTCAGTCACCAAACAACATAAAACCTGTGTACAAAATACACAGTGTCACTACCATGACATTGCTTACGAATGAATGTTGTTAAGAGCTCTCTTCCCTTAATTAGAGTTTTCGCTTTGGAATATCTTTTAGACAGGCGGAAAAAAACATGGCTTTATGAAACCATCCACTTCTGGCGGTATTTTTAACATTTTCTGTACGGTCATTACTCAAGCCTCTGTATTACAAGCAGACAGAGAGAGGGAAAAAAAGAGAGAATTGACCTCTTGAACATGTGGGTGGGCATTACCACATTGAGAGGTGGTTGACAGGTACAAAAGGCTTCAGCTTACTCCAAAAAGTCGATTAGATATGAGAAAAAAAGGGACAACACATTATAATGCAAGTGCACATAACAAGCCCAAAACACATCATAGTGGAAAAGGCCGGGCAATTATTCACAGTAGCTCTGAGTCTATTTCAGAGAGACCAGCAGAGACAGAAGAAAAGATTTATTTTATTTAATGTTCCCCTTAAGCTCACAATGCTAGTACGCACGCAGACTTTTATTTATCTGTATGTAATAATAACAGTAAGATCCCGCGCAGCATGACAGATCCATCATCACTCTTCTCTGAGCTTTCGTCTGGATTTACAGTCAACACGACCTGATGAGTGAAGCACTCCCCTGTGTCAGCAAACAGTTTCATTGAAGAACAAATACTCCCAGTGGGCCATTAAGGGACAAGAAACATAAGGGACTGTCTGTGATGTGCCTTGCTTGCATCACAGTTGTCACATGTAAATATATTGTTATATGTATCGCTAAACTAATAAGATTCCCTCTTTTTAATGAATCTCTGCAGCTGTTTTATCTGGTGAGCTCTAATAAGCTATTTTAAATAACTATTTGGGAGATGGAAGGGTCTGACTCTGAACATCAAATGCTTGGGAGTCCATTGTTACTGCTGGCTTGATTAAACCTTGTGTTTGGGGCTAAAGTCAAAGGTTTTCTTACTCCTTGCAGAAATCATTATTTTTTTTTCTATAATCTGGCTTTACCTTGGGCTTGGTCAGCAGTGTACCCAGCTATGATCATACTTCCACTTTTCTCATTGACAATAGAAACACAAATTAAAATAGAAGGATCTCCATCTTTACTTGCAATCGGGCTGAATTTTTGTATTTTCTCATTAGTTTCTTACTTTGTGTAATTCTTGCTGACATCAATTCAGTTTCTGCCAAAGTTTTAAAAGTTCTGCTTTTTACCATGCAAGAAACAGAGGGGGGTCTCTTTTCTCTCTATCTCTCTCTCTATCTCTCTGTTCTCCTTACTGGTTTGAAGTTAGCTCGGCTGAAGACATCCATTTATGTTTGCAACTACTACTCCAAGGCGCACATCTAGAGGGGTAGCCAGGGATGCCAAGGGCCCCCTTAAAATCTTATGGGCCACCCCTGGTGACACCTAAGGTCTTACTTCGCTTTTACTATTGCTGTAGTCACACGTCAACTCAATGAGCTACAGGTGGTCTATTTTCCACTTAATTGTTATTTACAAGTATGTGCTTAAAGTATGGACTTGTTCAGGTATGTACTTAATGAAGTATACATTTAATCAAATTACATGTAATCAGATTACATTTCCCGGGTTAACACTTTCCCACGAGCAGGCCTATCCTCAACACCAGGGGCTGCTTCAATGAGCTTTCTTCTGTAGGCCTGTTCAAATTATTAAGTTGTGATTATTTACCATTATAGAGATAAAATAAAGATAAACTCTATTTATGCCATTATTTTTGATTAGTCCTATTTAGCCCCCGAGCTGACATGAACCCAATGACTCTAACCCCAAACACACACCAGATAGCATACCCTCACTATCATGCCACTGTAATGCAAAGTTAGCTGGTGCATAATACAGGTCACGGTCATGAACAGGTCTTCTGCCATCTCCAGTGACTCAAAATAAAATAAAATACTGGGTGGTGTGTTATAGAGGAACAGTACACACTGCCGCCTCCAGACATGCAGTCCTGGAGGACAAGCAGACAGATGTACCAACAGACTGACAGACAGAGTGGTGCCAGGATGAAACTCCCCCCGCTTTGGCATAACAGAACGAGGACAGGATTGTCAAGTCGCACTCCATGTGTAGAGAGGGATAAATGTCTTATATAGCTTAGTGATACAAATAATCTGCAGATCTGTACAAGAGCCAGAACAAATCAGTACATCCAAACACACACACACACTCGCACACATGCACGCACGCACACACGCACACGCACACACACACATACACACAAACACAAAAAGAAAATCATATACAATGGTATTTATATCCCAAAGAATATCTGGAGGTCATTTAGAAAGGGCCTATCTTGGCAGGAAAATCAGCAGCTTCCTGTCAGTCATCTGATCTCCAACACCTTTCCTGCCATTCCTTGGCCTTGAGTTTTTTATGTGTTTGTGTTAAAGCCATCCAACAGACTGTTGCATATTGTATAGTTTTTTAGGTAGGTCTACCTTCCATAGGTTTTAACAAAGTTGTGAATTTGCCTTAGATTTGACAAAACAGCCTATTTATTCATCAGACCTTTGACCCTGATGGAGAAAAAAAATCGATGAACAGAAAAGCCATGAAGCATAAATTATTGAAGCAGTGGTCCCTGCTGTCAGGTATAGATGCTAAAATAATTCAATTCTTAATATTTCCCTGGAGTGAAAGATGATTTTTCATCCATTTTCATTCATATGTTGTGGCAATGTCAATGAAAAATGTGGCAGTGGTAGTGAAAAATTGCACGTCATTGGTTGCCAATTAAAAGGCAGACATGCAGCATCAACCAGGTAGTACTCAGACATACACAGTGCAGTATATAATATACAGTGCATTCAGCGTACCACTCTTTAAAATGGCTAAACTGATCTGTCTATGGGTTTACTTTGCCTATTTCTGGTCACGCCACTGCACACGGCGGCCATCTTCCTCAAACATTGGCAAAGTCAAATATTTTTATCATGTGTTCTTACTATATCCCAGGTTGTAAGTCATATGAACCTTGATATTCTGACAAATTATGGTCATTTCACCGCTCCCTGATTGATAAGCAGCTACCAAAGCTGCATTTCCACCAAGCTGTGGGTTTCGGTATACCATACGCAGTAGTTGGCGTTTCCTCAAAGTTGGAAAAGTACCAAAGTAACTGATCCATACTTTCCTACTTTTTTGGCACCCTTTAGTTGTGACAAGACAATAGATAAAGAGAATCAGGCCAGATTTTAAGTTAATAAACATATTTGACTGTCTATTAACTAATATAAGAACACACATTAACAATCAGTTACTTCCTTGTTAACAACTACGATTAAGAATCACAGATACCACGGGAATAGAGAAATGTTTGCCACAGCCAATTGATTATGTTATAGAGGAATCTAGAGGTACTATAGTTAATGTTGCGGTCTATTTTCACATCACGTTAATTAGCTAATAATATCATGTTTAAGTAACGTAAAGGGGTCTTCCATATGACATCAAGCATATTAGCCCCAATATGCTTTCTTTATCTGAATCTTGGCAAGTTCATCTGCCATATGCTAAATTGTTTCAAAATAAATCACCGGTAAGCAAGCAAGATTTCTTATCTTGCTACCAGATTCTGGTGTAATGCTTATGTGATTGTTGTAGTGACAGGCTGAATGTCCCAACTTACCAGGGTCAATCATTAAGCCAGAACCCCAAGTCTGCCTGAACAACGCTTAAACATTGTTTGATTGGCTAGCTTACGGGATGTTGAAATAGACACCAACATAAACATTAGCAGTTCCAAAGAAATCATCTCTAAAATAATTGTTTCTGTTTTTCCATCCAATCTTTTTGATTGTAATACCAGGAAGTGGCTGAAAGCTAACGTTAGCTGTGATGTTAGCTAATGGACTGTCGGATGTTGTTTGTTTTTTGGCTTAAAATAAGGGCTTTTTGTTGCAGCTTGTGAATTTGGGAGTGGAGAAATTACAACAGTGTGTCAGATTATCAATGAATACAATTTATGGCCTGGGAAACAGTAATAATACATGATAACAATATAAGTTTCCCACCCGGAGCATGACATCACACAAAGATGGCCACCATGGGACTGCGGCCTATTATGTTGTGCAGAATATTTAAAAGAGTTTCCAGTTGTAATATTGTACATTGAATTATTGATTGTGGATAAATCATTGTCAGTGCTCTGTGGCTGCACTGGTGCATACCATTTACCATTTAATTTGTAATGGGCCAGTAAGAATGGTAAGCATGTATTGTGGCTCTATACTGGTCACCTCTGGAGAAAGGTGTAGATACATGATTGTAATTTAATTCATTATCTCAGGGTAAAATGTGTGTCTCTGTTTTCTCTGTGCTGTTTTCTATGTAGTCATTTTGAAGCACAAGCTTTTATGTTTAACAGTATATAAACGCTAAAATCATGTTAATATATTGCTTTGTCATTGTGGTGACCTTTTTATTGTAGTGTTTTCCTTAGAAGTCTGGAAACAAGTTAATCACACAGTTTTGTTGTTCAGCTTGGCTTCAAATAAGATCTGTATTTCTCCACATTATGCTCAGCAGTGATGTAACCTTCATGAAACCTGATAATAAAACATCATCGGGTGTCAAGTTCACATTTCAGCATCTCGTTTACACTGAAAGCAAAATGTCGTGTCATTTTTTATTGAGTTCATGGCAAAAACAAATACTGAGCTAACCTAAAATGTTCCTTTGGCTGCCTGTTAGGAAACAATGATGGCGCGTTAGCCTTTAAATCAGCTGAGTTGGCTGACCTTTTGAGCTGTGCAACACATACACAGAACCACTTAGCATAAAGTGCTGTGAATTAGCCTGTTTCTATTTTTTCATTCAGTTTCTTTTAAGGTCTGCAGCTATTTTTGACACTTGTCCTTTTCAGCTGGAGAAGAAAACCCATTTTTCAACCCAAATCCTCAGTGTGGAGTAAAGGAGGGAAATCATACTGAAAATTTGACGTCACTTGGAGGCAGTATCCACATGAGAGTCAGGGAAAAGGCTTTTTGAAAGAAAAAGCAGAACTAGCAAAACTTACACAGGAGAAAAGCAGCTTATCTTTTTTTTTCACTCTCTCTCTATCACTCTTATTTCCTACTCATACTCCTGGTTCCCATGGTAGTGTTTGCATGAGCACCTGACTCACGGCAGCTCTCTGGGCTGTGGGGGAGTTATCAGTGAGCCAAGCCAGATGCCCTCTCTCTAGGTAGCTGGCTGCATACTGCACCTCTTCTGCCTCTTCCCACACAAACTGTCCGCTGGGCTACTTACACAGACACACCATAGAGCCACATTGTGTGTCTTCGTTTTATTTTAACAATGCTGAGAAAAATAGAGGCCTCAGGTGTCTTCTCAGGTGTACATCCAAAAACATCCAGTCCATGACTCAAGGTAGGAAGAAACATCAGCAGTGGCTCCCGCTCTTTTACTTTATGGCACCTGAAATAAAATGTCCCAGCTCTTGACTTTCTTTTTGCACTTTGAAATGTGTGCTTGTGTTTGTTTGTTTGTTTGTGTGTGTGTGTGTTCTCCACATTTACTGCATTTTGTTTTTCCACCTGTCACAGAATGAAAAACAAACTATTAGATACACAACACCTTGATGTGCCGAGACTGACACATCATCACATGATCCATCAGAGGGACTCGATTTCTGAAAAGAAAACAACTGCTCTAAAGTAAGATGTTGCACTGGCAGGCTGAGAACGCTGTGATACAAGCAGATGGTGTAATGAGATACACTGTTATAACGATCACACGGTCAAAGCCCTCTGTCTGTTTGAGACTGCACTAACACAGAAATCATCATGGAACATGTATTTTTCTATGACACTGCAGCAATGTAAAATTAAACCCAATGCATTTGGGTTCACGGCGCACTGAGGGTGTGCCTGAAAGTTCAAAGCTATGCATTTCAAATGAACCTTATTGTTTAGTGCAGCTTTGGGCGCATTTGGTCATGATAACATGCTCAAGTGGGCTTATTGGATTCAGTTGCTATCTCGTGTGATCATTGCCAGGGATAACATACTGGTATGTACATGCTGTGTGTTAGCTCATGTAGCATACTAAAGCCCACTCAGGACTTGGGGGTTCAAAGGTGTGCTTATACCTTCAGCTGAAAAGTCTGACCTGATTTCAAGTTGTCATATCAACAGCCCGCAGATTCACACAAATCCTGTTTAATTATGTAACTCCCTGTTGTGTAAGGGAAGTGAACACAGCCTGTCATGTATGACATGGAAGGACGCTTTCTTTGCCAATCCCCCTGTTCTGTTGGGAAAACAAACGCATACCATCAGTCCGTCTCTTCCTCTAAAATAAATAGTGGAACATTTTGAAGACACAATACAGGTGAGATGCTTAAGGTGTTGGTACACCTGAGGAGAAACATGTGGAACCGGTATTAGGGTGCTTTTAAAATATATTTGAGTGCACGAGGAGGGGGTAGAGGGGATGGTGTTACAGTACGAAACAATGCTCTCTCCACACATAATGGGTGGCTCTCAGAGCTGAAATGATAAGCTTTAAATTGGATGAAAAGGAAGTTTTGTTGTCTGTCAGATTGAGTTTCAGTGGCAAGACAATCAGTTAGCACCAACAACTGACAATTATAGTTAACTGAAAATGAGAGTAGGCGTTTGATTGTGGTCTCTACCCTGCTGCAAACGTTCGTATCAGCACTATGCAGGCAGAGCACACAGATTTAAACAGTACAGAACACACAGCTGAGCTAATGTAGAATGGTAGGATTAGAAGTTAGTGTTAAAAAACCTCCTGTCATAGACTTGCAGTTGGGTTCTATAACAGTAGCAAAGACCAGCATATCTTACCATACAAAGGTACTTCTTGTACAGTCTGACCTTGAGAAGAAGGTTGGCATCACTATTCAAATATTCAACACTGTATGGAGTAACTCACTTGAGATTTAGAAAAAAATTCACAGATTTTGCTGAATGTGGCACATTAAGGAAGCTCCTGCTATTACTGAATTAGTTAGCAATTGTAGCTGAATTAGAAGTATTACAGTCTTTACTGCCAGTCTTGTGATTGACAGCTCATCGAAAGTCACCTTTCACTCAGATCTCGGCTCATGATCTGAACCCTGTCTCTGCTAACATCTTACCACGAATAAGTCTAGTTTAAACATGCTAAGTACACAACTCTATTCATACCAACCTAATATATAGCAGTGTACAGTGAGTAGAAACCATCATTAACATCTGTCTCTGGGGGCAAATGTATGTTAGTCAATGTGAATTAGTGTTGTGTAGTTTTCTGGTCTTCCAGATGTCCACACTGTACATGTGTTCCTAGCACATGTGCTGTTACATTAACCCCAGGCACTTTAAGATGGGCTGCTGCATGAATGCACCATGTGCAGTGCAGTAAAGTATATGCTGTGTGAAGTGAACGCTGTAGATGCTCTCTGCCATCTAGTGGTGAAAGACAGTGATATCAAAATAAATGCAAAATTAACATAATGCAGATTTGTTACGGTCATCTAACTCAATAAAGCATAATGATGTCTATATGTGAGTACATGAACCTGTTCATTAAGAGGAAAAAATTGGCAAAAATATGACTTTTAACAAAACTCCAATGGAACCAATTCAAATTCAGCGTAATTAAAAATGTATTCAAATTCTGTACATTAAAAAATATCCAGTGGTACCAGTTACCAGTATTGTTTGTTTCAGAAAAAAATGATTAAATAAATTAAAAAACAAAACAAAACAAAACAACACAAATGAGCAAAATACAAGAAGTATTTCCAGTCCAGGAATCATAAAAGTAAAGTGATGTTTCTCCAGCTAAGTGTGTACATCAGGATTGTGATCAGGTGATTTCCATTTCAACAAAAGCACATTTAAAGTGAAGTTTTTAAAAAGTCCCCATGACCTGTGACATACATCTTAGTCGTGAATCAGATTTATGTTCAACAGCAAGAATATTTTGGCTTGATAGAACTAAAAAAAAGAAAGAAATGTGCATCATGTTGATGTGTATGCAGCAAGAAATAATCCACGTTGATTAAGTTTACAGCTCAGTGATATTCGTGAAATGTCTGGACGTAGTGAAAAAAAAAGAGCTGAGCTGTGAAATGTTCCATTCATTAGACGTGGCAGTTGTATCCTCTGTTGGGCTCAAAAAGCAACATTTGTGCATTAAAATGATCCAAAATCCAGCAAAGTTTATCATGACTTGTTTTCCAGAACAGGGTTCATGACAGACACATGGTTTCACCATAAATAGTAATTACACTTTCTGCAACTTTTAAAGTTGTTATAAACTTTTTCATGTCATCCAAAGTGCCGAGCCAGATTTCCAGAACTCATTCTACTTGACAAATCTAAGGAAATATTAAGGTGCTCGTGAGGACATTCTTGATATCTACACCTGTGCCACTCATGTCAAAAAGTGTAACTGAACGCACCAGCAAGATGTCTTGGATCCCAACGCAGAAGGCACACTCAGCTCTGATCTGGATCAAAGGGACCCGAAACAGAGCTGAAATTGGATTTGATGTTCAACCAGTTTTTTGGGTTTAATTGACTGATCAAGTGTGTGTATCATCAATGTGGGCGTGAGTGCAGGTAAAGAATGGCTCCTGAATCCTCCAGTCTTTTTAAGGCTTCTGCTTCTTGATTGAGGTCATGGTAGGAATTCTGCAGAGAGAGAAAGCAGGGGGTAGAAATACTTCTCCAGCATACATGTGAGTACACAGGTTATATTTGTGGTGGTATAGAAGACTGCTACCCACTTTCATAGACATCATGTTGTCTTTTCCATAGTAATGGATAGGCTGCTTTTGGCTCCTTGAGTTTGGGTATCCAAACCCAGCAACATGGACCACATCACAGTAGTTGAGAGCGACGAACACAGCAAGGATACCCGTGGTAGGATGCACTGGCTGTTGAAAGAAACGAAACTTAGCAATATATATATACACATCATATATACACACACTCATCTTTATATGCATCATACATTTGGTAGGCTTTGTGTATAAAATTAAGGCAGTGAGCATTTATGTGAAGCCGCAAATGCTTCTGTTGTGTATGAAAAATCTATATTCTGCTCTATTCAGGTACAACTGACTTAAATGCAGCCTCTGATTTCAACACTAGGTGGTAGTAGAGGGCAACATACAATTCTGCCTCTGACCTTCTCTTGTACTTTATCAACACAAACTTTCTGAGTGCAGGACACCATCCAATAACTGTTGTGAAACCTCCAAAGCTTACGACATGCGAGCAGTCTCTTATTAGCAGTTGTTTCTTCAGAGCTTGTTAACTCTTGTTTGACTCTATTCGGTAATAGCATCTGCAAAATTAACATTATGCAACGTATTCATTTAACATCTTGTGAGCTGCTTGCAGAGCAGAAACTCAAAAGATATTGACAAGAGCTTGGTTGATGACAGAGGAGTAAGAAACATCAGCCAGCCTCACCCTGCACTGTGGCTGCTTTCCAGCAGCTTCGTCACAAGCGTATTACGACTTCTTCTGAAGAATAGCTCTCATGATGCCAGTGACTAACAACTCCACAGTGATTTCCCACATGATGTCTCTGATCAACAGGACTTCACAGTGTTCTTCTTTGGAGATTTCATAACTTCCAACGAATGTTGCTTACTTGGCATAGAGTCAGTGTGCTCACTGACACAGTTTTGTTCAAAGTTGGAGCACAAACTGTTTTTGTGGATTTGAATATCAGGGAAGAAGAAACAAAGGAAAAACACTCTGGAGTTTTCTGTTTCTTTTTACAGCAGCACAAGATTAAACAGCACATATTGCTCTGTCCTTACTGGATAATTCGTATACGAGTCTAAGTTAACTCAAAACCCCTGTTTTGTTCTTGAGAAGTTTCATTCAGTAAAACCTTCTGCGTGTGTGTGTTGGTTGCTACTTTACTGCTATTAGGTTGACAGCATCATCCAGTGCATGTGTACACTGTGATGTAAACGTTTTGCTATTCCCCCAGAAATATCTTACTGAGAACCAGCTATCCCTTCATGGAAATCAATGACTAGTCAGCAAATATGTGGGTCCTTCCCCTTGCAGGAGACCCTAACAACACTGGAGAGCTTGTTCAGTGACAGGGTCCTTCCCTGGGTGTCTCACGGAGAGATACTGCAGGTCTTTCCTTCCTGCAGTGGTCCTACTTTATAATCAACGATAAACACTCTCACCAAAATGGACACAAGACACAATCTATTTATGAATGAGCAATTATCACTTCAATTCATCTCAATCCTACAAATGTGCAATACATCTTTACCCATGTGCTAGTTCTTACTTGTATTATTGGTTCTGTAAATATACTGCAAATGTACTTATTTAGTTCTGGACATATTTTTCTGAAGATATTCAAATTCTTAATAATTACTATTTTTTAATGCTCTTTATTGTTTGCACTTTCCACTTTGCAGCTTTAACACAAAATTTCCCCATTGTTGGACAAATAAAGGTTTAGCTTATCTTTTCTATATCACGAATACCTTGAACAAAATCAAAATGTCAATAATATGCACAGGTACAAAAATGTATTATCTACAAAACTGAGTTCATTCATTTTTAAGCACTGGCGACAAACTTCAACATCTCTTCTTCAAATCCAGCCTAGAAATCAGCTGCATGTTGTTTAGTACAGCTCTCACTAGTCCCTTGTTTCCTGACATCTCTGTACTGCCCTTTAATAATGGTATAATTATACAACAGTCAATAAATTAATTTTAAAGTCATCTTTACTGCTCTGATGCACTTTTGACCCTCGAGGATGAATATCATTGAAAAATCTGCAAGTTAGCATTCTAACCAAAACCAAATGAGTGTCAAGTATTATCCAAATTAAATCCCTACGCTGGCTGATTGAAAGCAGTCAGGCATTCGTCATTGTTTTGAAATGTTTGCTTTCTCTGCTCACAGTTCTGCTCCTGTAAGTTCATGGTCTCTACACATGGGTTAAACTGAGTCTGAGTCACTGCTAAATGCTCCTGGATATACGTCAACACTGATGCTGCATCTGTTCAGTTCATGACATCTGGAGAATGCAGAAGTGATCAATAAAGGCTGTGTCAGGGGTCATGGTACAGTGGGGATAAAAGGTTGTTAAAAAATAAACCTGCCAACGTTTATAGTTGGTGCGATACATATAAGATTAGATTTCTTACGTGCTATCTCTATCTCCATTAAACTCTACATCAAAACCCTTATTTTCTTTACATATGAAAACAGCAATATTCTGTGTGGCTCAACACAGCAGATTTCTCTGTGCTAAGATACATATCGCCACCTTCTTTTTCATCTGCCTGTCACTTGTGATCTGCCTGCGCTGGAAACAAAAACACAGAGGGACATTATCTGACCCCGCTGGCATCACTTGAGAAATAAAACTAATGTGAGATTTAATGAGAGGAGACATGTTTGTTGTGTTGTCCCTGGCAGAGTCTTACAGTACACAGATAATTGCCTGTGTTGTTTGCCATTTCCCATATGACTCTGTCAATGATTTTCCATGTCCACAGGGGCAAGAAGAATCACTTCCATGTGACCAGGAGATAGAAGGAGCCTTTTCTTTCCATCGCTCTGCAGAATGCTGCACTCTCACCAAACAGCCTATTCATGTCTCTCTTCTGTACCACTTTCCATGTTATCATCAGCTTTCCTCTGTGAGAGTCCTGTCAGCAAGGACGTTTCTACTGCACGCACCAGTATTTCCCGACTCTAGCCTCCAATATCTCCATTTACTGGGGTTTACTGATTGCCTAGAACATTGATTTGTACCGTAACTCGAGATCTTTTGTGAACTGACCAGTGTTTCTGATAGCATCATTCATGTTAGTGATTTTTGTATATCTGATGCTCTTGTGATATATTGTGTTTTCATTGTCATGCTATCATGGTGTATTGTTTCCATCTTTATCTTTTGTTATGAACTCTGTTTTGACCTGCCGGGGTCAACAGATGAAAATTATGCCTTATGTCTAACTCTGGCATATTTACATGGGTACTATGCTGAAATGCTAATTAATATGCACTGTCCCTTTAAATAAATAAACAATCTTAAAGCTGGGGTTGGTAGTCAGATTTAGATACTCTTTTTGTTATACTGGTTAAAATTATCTTTATGTCCCGATGGTAATCAATACATAATATGTTCTTAAAAAAGAGCCAAAAAAAGCCGCTATCTACAGCCGGAGTAAACCTGGGAAAACATCAACCAATCCCTGCCATTAGGATCCAATTTATGAAACCAATCAAATCCTGTCCTGCCGTTCTGCCCGCCTCTTGCGCGTACATTTCATGTTTGTTTGTGTTTTTAACTTTCACTATGATAATGTTTGGTGTTTTCTTACCGCTGAGGTAGACATGAGTTGACGTAGTGCAAAACACAAATGATGTGATGAAGACCGGTTTTGAATCAGTCACGATCATATGGTCGCGAATCAGTGGCACTCGTGTATGTGAGCAGGGGCGTCGTTTTGGAGGAGCTCCGAGGGAAGATGGGGAGGGGTTAGACAGAGTCCTGAGGAAATGTTACATTCAAATTCATGCTAGTTTTCCGTGACTACCAACCCTAGCTTTAATACTATATTTTTGATTTCAGACACCAACTGTGAAACAATATTCAAAAAACAGCTTACAAAGAGTCCATCACTGTTGTCTCCCCATTAACTTAGCTTAGACCAAAAACAAGAGTAAACCACAGTGTAAACTTCAAAACGTCATAATTTAACACATTTGCTTATTATTTCCCAAAGAATCAATCCATCAGTCACCAGTTGTAGTTATACTGGACATATGGGACTAGTTCTTGGCTGAAGGCTGTGACTTCCTCAAGTCTCCCCTTGGTAGTCTGGCAGCCCTCAAGCTACAGTTGGTAGGCAGATGATGTTACCTTTAGACAGAGCCAGGCCTGCTGTTTCCTCAAGTCTCATGCTACACTGAGCTATCAAACTGCTGGGTGTTGATTTGTTTTTAACACACAGACAGGAAAAAGGCTAAAACACATCAAGGCCTGAACTAGTACTTTCAGCCTTGCTCATACTTTTTTTTAGATGTTTATATTTAGACAGATATGTGTAAATTAAAAGTTTGTGTTTTCTGTGTTGTGTGCTTCAATGAACTCACGGTTAAATATCCAAACAGAACAATCTGTCCAAAGCGGAGCAGCATACAGGAGACAATCTCACCATGATACACTTCACAAGGAAGCTGAAAACCAACCTATTTCCTATGTTCCTCCTCCCCCTAAAACAGTATACATGATCAAGTTGCTATTTTTTTTTCTATGATTCAGTATCTAATGAGCACCCCACAATTGGCCACAGCTGACATTTTGTGTGTATTAGCCTCATGTGGTCGCCAGCTCACAGGCGAACACCATAGCTCTGCAGCGACCCAGCACATAGTTTGGACGCAGGCCCATGGAGCCTTGGTGAGCAAGGGCGGTGAGGGGGGCTGCATACTGTCATTCCTGCAAGCCAGACCTGCAGGAGCTCAGCACGAGGGAGACGGGTGTGAACGTAAGAGTTATGTGTGTGTCCAATGCATAAAAGAAAGATTAAACGGTCAAGGAGGGGAAAGTGGTTACACGTGCAGGATTATGAGTTTGTACCTGTGCTTATGCATCTGTGTGTGTGTGTGTGTGTGTGTGTGTGTGTGTGTGTGTGTGTGTGTGTGTGTGTGTGTGTGTGTGTGTGTGTGTGTGTGTGTGTGTGTGTGTTTGAGGGGGTCCTAGTCTATCTGGCAGGATCATTATCTGAGGGAGGGTGGCGTGCCTGCAAAGAGGAGGTCTACATTCTCAATTCCTTCTTTAAAAAAAGGCACCTCTTGTGGATTTTGAAAGTATGAGGAAATACCAAACCTCTGAAAAAAAGAAGACTGAGGCTAAACCACCTTAAGATAGACTATGGAAGAAGTTGCTCTCTTACATTTGTAAAGCCTTGAATAATGAGAGTTATTTTGTATATATTTCACACCAAATGTAACCAACTGAGGACCCCCTTCTCTCCCTATCAACATATCCCTAAAATCTTCCTCCTCCAGCCCACAATCTTCCTCCCTGCATCATCTCCAGTCTGAGCAGATGGTGCAGAGCTCCTGATGGGTGAGCCCGCTGATCGCCTGTAGGATCGCTGCCTTCCCACTGCTCAATCTTCTCATGCACCAGCCAGTTGTGTTTTTACTGCAGTCCAAAAGGGTAACACCCCTCTCTCCCCCCTGACTCTACAACAAAAGGGCTCAGGAGAGGGGAACAAGCAGAACCAAAACAAAACTTGGCTAGCACCCACGTCAGAGACAATCCCCACCAAACACACAAGTCCCACTTGGCAGGAGGGATGCAATGGACCAGTTAGAGCTCCACTCCAGATGAGTAATAGTCCAATTTGAATAGCAGGGGGGGGGGGGGGTCAAAATTAAATTGCCTCAGTCAAAGGGAGTTGAAGGCCAGTTTGTGAAACAAAAACAGATCAACGTACTTAGAAAAAAAATGTAATGCATCATTTTCTTATTGCACAATCACTACTCTTCAGCCATAATCTCAAAAGTTAGCTTGTGTTTGGGTTTTCACTTTTTTGTTGTGCTCAAAGTGGACTTTCTGTTTCTTTTGAGTTTGTTTTCATCTTTACTTTAAGACAAATTTCACTTTTCCTGCTTAATGAAGATCAGCTAAATCCTGATATCCTGAAAAAAACTGACTGTCACAAAATCTGGACTTTCTCCAGAGAATAAAACAATGAAGAGCCTTGCAGAGAAGGAGCACGGGGAGCTTTAAATTTTCTTAAAACACAGCATCTGGTTGAAATTTACACAATATTTTGGCTTTCCTTCAAAAGTCAATTATATTGCAGCGAGTTACTGTGCGGCTTGAAAGACATGAGTAGCTTATCTTGTAATGAGATGCCAGACTGCAGACCAGAAGCTAATCTTCATCATGTTTTGCAGTAATTGGATCCACAAAATTGCTATTGAACCAGCTACATTTCAAGAGATGTGCCTCTTCCAGTAAACATTTTATCACAGCGCTCATGATGTGTCACTTGAAGAGCTGTGGCTAATCAGTGGATGCTCCATCCAGCCTTGTTAAAATTCATGTGGGAGGCAGTGAAGGGCAAGAGAAAGAGGGCATGGGAGAAGAGGAACAAACAAGAGGGAAGATTCGAGTGGGAAATCTCAGGAATGGACAAAATGAATTAGCACCACAAGAGGAGAGGCATCCCCACCAGAGGAATAAAGCCACAAAAGACTTTCTTCTCAAGAACAGAAGGATAATTTAGTGTGGACCTAAAATAAAAATCCTGGTTCTGATATTGTGATCTCTACACCTGCAGTGTCATGGTTTTCAAACCAGTGAAATGGAAGTGATGCCTCACCTGTTTACTCTTGGGATAGAGAGGGATCCGGAGCAGTCTGTCTGCAGTCTGGTGTAAAAAGACGGGGTCCAGCACTCTGATTTTGCTGACGTCACCCAACCAGATTTGGGGAGGAGGCTTCCAAAAGCCTTTCCTGACCTGGAATGCACATATAAACACAGGGAAAGATAAAACACAGGATGTTGTGAACTAAAAGGAACAGAAGAGCAGAAAGTAGAGTCAAAGACAGACAGTCCTGCTTAGTACACTGAGTTCATTTACACAGACAGAGATGCAATTGAACCTATGACTCCCTCACGGCCCGAGGCAACCAAATCGATGTGCAAATTAGAGGGTAATGACCTTGCAACTATTAGCAGAGTGCGGCCGGAGGTGCTGGGAGCAACAGAGTGAAGGATGTCTCCAATGGAAACTACATTTGAATGTAAAGGGCACTGGCATCACTGAAGTAGAACCTTTTAAGTATTTGTTTTGCTCTGGATGAGTGGCAAGGGCAGGAAGAGAAAAGCTCAGGAGTGTTTATGTGAAACTAAGAGAGGAACAAAGTGAGACAGAGAGAGACCAAGCAAGTGTGTGCGTTTGTGTGAGAGAGTGTATTCTCACACATATCCTGTACCCTCTTCTCATTATAAAGGATCTCTTTAAGCCACCGTAGATCTTGCTGCTTAAAAGGCACCAGGACCATGAGTGTGCTGGGCTCGTTGTGTTGTCCAGGGTTGTAAGAGGCTGACTCAGGGTAGAAGAACCTCATGGTGGTTTTGTTCCCCACGTCATCCTCATAGCCTTTCACTGGGGCATCATTCAACCTGAGACAGGGACAAGGAACTGTATTAAGAGACAAATATACATCTCCCTCTATCCCTCTTTCCAACCCTAATACGGTTGAGGCAGATGGCTGTCTAACATGAGTCTGGTTCTGCTCGAGGTTTCTGCCTGTTAAAGGAAGTTTGTCCTTGCAGCTGTAACTTACTAAATGCTGCAAAGTGCTCTGCTCATAGTGGATTAAGATGAGATCAGACTGAGTCCGGTCTGTAAGATGGGACTGGATCTTATCCTGTCTTGTTGTTGGGTCTTTGTTTATAACATAACATAAAGTACGGTCTAGACCTGCTCTTTTTTTAAAGCATCTTGAGATAACATTTGTTTGTGTAAATATCTTAATGCAATAGTGTTATCAAGGTAGCTTAAGGACTTTGCTACTCAAATCAGCAGCCAGGATTTCATTGAGCCCAGGTTCTTCTCTTGTCATCACATCCCATCTATCATTTCCCAGAGCTGCCCATATAACAAAAGTCCTTAAAAAGACTGCTATCATAAAAACATATTGGCTTCATTACTTTATATTCCTGACATATTCTAAAATCCACAACATGAGTCATTTTTTCTAACAACGACTGAGACCTTGTTTTTCTGAAATGATAAGCCTGCACTTTGGAAACTTTTGTCCAGACATGCTTTGACACCGTCTAGCCGTGTTCCTACGGCAGAACCAGGCAGATGACGTTGAAGTCTCAGGCATGCATTGTTACTCTGAATGTCAATAACCTTACTCGACTCGGCCGGTGGATGATAAGCTTCTGAGAGAAGAGGGAGGGAGGGCAGGAGGGCAGGAGGGTGGGAGTAAGGGAGGGGTTGACAGGGGGAGAAAAATGCATTGTGGCCCGGCCAAATTCTGGCTGTTCGAAAGAGGCTTATAAAAACTCAGAATGCATGGGTTCATTCCAAGGCTGTAAAGTTAGATTTGCAGAATGCTTTTGTCCCTGAATAAACTAACCTCCTTTTTTTTTACTTTGAAGAACTTCACTTGACCCAAACTCTTGCTAATTACTTTGACAACAGCTCTGTGTCAGGGTCAGACGGTCACACAGTCGGCTACTGTCCATCATTAGCATACAGCCAAGGGAACTTCAGATTTCAATCCTGATACTGGAGCTTTCACCACGTTTCCTTTTACAGGTCATTTACCAGTGATGCTTCTAGTCCTATTAGTCAGCCCTTGAAGTTCCAAAATGGGTGATTAGGAAAAGTGTTTGAGCCAAGTATTATTTTGCTATTTTAAGGTTTAAGATAAAGCACGGTTATTTTTTGACAAATGTATGATGTAACAGGATTCGAAAGCAGAAGTTTCCCCTGTCTCTTTTCCTTTAAGTCAACAGTAATACATACATAGAACAACAACAAAATGGAATAAATACAATGTGGTAAACTAATAAATATACTTTTTTTCTTACCGAATAACAACGTCATATTTGTTGATGGTGCTTCCCAATGAGCTGTTCTTAATGGCAAAGCCATTGCCTATTACTGCACAGGTTCTGCATTCAAGTCTGTGGAAAAAAAAACAAACATACGGGACACACACACATTAACACACACACACACACACACACACACACACACACAAACACACGCATGCTGTTTCAATGTGGTTAATTTGCGTTCAAACACTTCACCCATGGGTGTTGAGGCGAGACTTTTCAAGTTTTGATCAGTGAGAAACAGCCATTCTCCCCAGAGACATAACTGACCTTTGCTCATCATAAAGCAAAAGCAACAGTCATATGTTTATATGAAACAACAAGTAAGTGTTAAAAATTAAAGTCACAGGCTCATGCGTGACTACAGCTGTGTAACAGAATGTGGGTGTGTACCATTGGGACAAAGTGTCCAATCACAAAGCAGGGTAAAATATTTCTGTCTATGGTTAAATTATTACTTTTCAAAATCCTGTGTTCATAGTTTTTCACAATTCATCCTGTGTTTAATGGAAAAAGGGCTTAGACATTATGCACCAGTTTGGCTTAAGTGGGCTCGCTCTTACTTTTGAATGTTGGTTGGCACCTGGTAATTTGCAGTTACAGCAAGAACTTTCAGCAGCAGCAGCTCTGAGGGGAGGAAATAAGGGGGCTGTTAAATGTTGAAAAAGAAACAAAACACTTTTAATAGTGCCATTCACAGAACGTTAAAAGAAAAGACTTCTTTTCAGCTGTTACATTCACCTGTTAAAATGTGTGAACATATGAAAAAAGTATAAAACATGCACCATCATAAAAACAGCCAGTAACACTGGGATGTGAGACATGAGCTGATAAACGGGGCAGAGATGATGTAGGATCATGCAAAATCAACATACCACTGCCCTTAATGCCATAAGGTAATGCCAGCTTAGACAGATGCTCCCGCCAGAAGAAATCCTCCAGTTTCAGAAAGAGCTTTGTCTGTCGGCTAATGCTGCATGAAAATGTCAGAGCAGGAATTACAAACAATGCTGGAGTGCACACAATTTCACTGCATAGATGAATTATATTACAAGAGGATTTGTGGCTGAAAGAGCAGAGAGGACATGAATGAGGTGTAAGGCATTAAGGGTGAACAAAGCACTTTAAAAAATTTCAGCCGTAACAACCATAAAACCACACAATGGACAATACCAGCTGTGCTGCCAAACAGTCCTCTGTTCATATTGGCATATGGAAAAGCTTTATTTGCACTTTCTCAAATGTTCTGGTATCTATTAAACAGGTAAACCAGACTCATTGTAAGTGAACTCTCTATGAACATGATGTCATTCAAGAGCAATTTTCCCTCATTAAAACTCTGTTGGCATTTCTGCGCTGAAGAGAGGGAAAAGAAAACAATAACATTCATAGAGCCCGTGGAGTGAGACAAATATGGCAGGTTGTAATATGTGAAGATATAGCCTTTCTGTGTTTGCCGGCTGCACACTCCAGCTGTTTGTGACCTACTGTCTTTGACGGTGAGTCTCCGAGACATTTACCCTTGTGCGCTAGCTAGCTGTTCACAGGAGATCAGGATAAATCTCCAGGGAGGGGACTAATTAGAGAAATGTCACTATGATTGCCTGGAAGGTCTCAGTGTGACTCTAATGAGTGATGCATAAGTCCGAGAACAACCAGCGGCAACACTATGTTGGAATGCAATTCATGTCTTTTTATAGTTAACACAGCAAGCATGAACTTTGACTGTTAAAAAAGTCAAATGTCAAAGGACAGGAGGAGGAAGGTTGACTGAGATGAGGATATAAATGGGGAAGTTGAAGAAGATTGGGACAAACTACATATGAGGACCATGTCACCCTTTGTATAACAGAATAGAGGGCCCAAAAAGAGCAACAGTAAATAACAGCTGAATAAACTGATAATAGAGCAGGAAAAATAAATGAGAGGGGGCTCAGGGCTGTGGAACAGTGATTACTTAACAAGGCAGAACCTGAGCAGGACAAACAAGCTTTTGTCTGCCCCTAAAAAAACCTTTATCAAGCCAACTACTTAGCCAACATTAACTCTCCCTCTGAACCATTTCACATACACATTCCACTTCAGTGACTGAAACTTACAGTAATCATGATTTAGATGGAAAATCATTTTTAATATTAAGCCCTGTTTTTCGCCTGTCCTTAACGACCAGTAAAGAGTACTTCTGCCATTTTAAAGGAGCCTGGCACCTTAAGTTCATATAAAACTGTTGGCAAACCTCTCTTCCTTAATAGGCTATCCACTCTCTCCAGTTAAAAAAAAAAACACAGACATGCCATTACTCACTTAAAGTTAAGGCTCTCCCACTTCTTCTGGGTTAGCCAGCCACCACACAGCGACTTGCTACTGTTCAGAGACTTGCTGGTGCCTCCGTAACTGAAAGACAGACAATAACCACAGCTGGCATGACACTACTGCTGAATCTATAAAAACAGTGTGCCAGTAACACTTAGAAAATGCAAGAATGAGCAAATGTAAAGCATTGAGTTGACCAGCAGCTCAGATGATCAAGAATGACTCAGTTCTGCACAGACCTCATGAGCTAATCTTTTTTACCAGAAATGGGCATTTCTGTAATTGTGTGACCTCAATACCAGAGCAAACAAGGAGGAAAATAAAAAAACGGCTGTGCTAGAGTGTGTGGAATTACCTCTGAAGTATGGCATAGGAGCAGTAGTATGTAATAAAGGAGATGAAGAACAGGAGAACTGGGAGAAGCCTAAGGCACCATGCTGGAGTCAAAGAAGACAAAAACAGAGGCAAACAAACAATTATTTTAAAAGACACAATGATTCAATTTCAAATACAGTTTCAGCAGTTAGAGGCTTGTATGGACAGTTTTGTTTCAAGTTTCCTTTGTTGTAAAGACCGTGAGAGTGGTATAAGACAACAGAAATTAACCCAGAAGCGTGTCTAATCAATGAGAACTAAACGTTTTTCTTTAAGAAAAGGTACTACGACTGAATAGGTACCCATGAAAGTCAGGTGTAGTTTCGTAATCAAACTGGGTACCGAAAATGAGAGTGAAATTAATATTAAAAGCATGACGTTGGGCACCACCTGGGATTTAGAGACACTTCATAGCCTCCAGGGAATGCCCCACCCATTACAGAATCTATCGGTTAACAAAGAGAAACCTTTGAATTAAAATAACCACCTGGATACTGTGATCTTATTTAAATATCAGATGCATTAAACACAAAAAAGAGATCCAATTCTGTAAAATGTGCGAAATATATGACATGTTAAAGTTGACAATTATTGTGATCGATTTTGACCCAAAGCAATGAATTAAGAGAGGAGATGTGAGAAGGTTTTGGAAACCCCCGACATGTTTTTCATAACTGAAAAATGAATGAAAGCCTTATTCAATTATCCTAGAACCGCTCGTCTTCTCAATTTTTCATGTCCGTACAATTTCAACTCAATTAGTTTCTATACTTGGACAAAATAAGACATCCTTATATAAAGTGGACATGATGATATTCGTTTTGAATCCTATATGTAAGGAAACTTTCTAATTAACTCTTTCTTATATAGATGGAAAGGAAGAGGCAACCCAGTTCTTCGGAACATACATACTAGTTGGCACCAGAAACAAGTTAATGATATTTTTTTATCATAGTAGACCCAAACTGCAATATTATGTACCTCAGCTGTAGTGCAGCCACCCGCCACTGGTCATGGCAGTTACGGTTACTGTCATAATCCTAAATGATGCTCCATTGTCTGGTTGTAATCAAAGAAAACTGATTGAATCTTGCAGAGCTGCACAGTTTGACCGTATTTTGATTCATAAAATGAAGATAAAGTTGTTCTGTTAACCTGCAAGGAGGACCCAAAGCTGGTGGTGCTAGCACTGCTATCATTAGGCACACTCTATAAACCGATATGAAATTGTTTATCAGTGTTATCTATGATCCTGTTTTTAGCTGTGCTAAAAAAAAAAAATGCAAAATTTTGACTGTTTCCTGAATTGGTATTAACTTTAGACCAGTCAATGAGTTGAAATTAAAATTTCTGTTATAACAAACAGGAAAGTAGTCACTTTGGAAATTCCCTAATACGTCCCTAAAAAACACAAATTATATTCAAAACCCAGTGAAATTCAGAAAATGATTTACCACTTCTTCAAAAGACTTAGTTAAATTATAAATTAACTTATACAATTCTCATATCTGTACAGTTAGGTAGCCAGCGTTAGCAGCTGATTAGCTGAGCTCAGCACAAAAACTTGAAACAGCTATTTTGGCTCAGTGCAAAGACAACTAAATTAACACCTTATATCCTCCCGGTTAATTCCAAAGAAAAACAAATGTGTACAAACAACAAGTTGCGGAGATACAGGAGGTTCGCGTGGAACTATTTCTTGTCATGGCACAGTGACTTACAGGACCTGGTTGTCTAGCAACCGCATGGCCATGAGAGGAATGAAAAATGTTCTAAGAAGGAGACAAGAAATCTACTGTAACTGAGACCGACTTCAGTGACAGGCCCCATTTCAAACACTCAATGGCAAAACAAAATACAGAAACTCTCAATGCAGCTGCCACTGTAGAGTTGAGATGAAAACAAATCATTGTACAGGGTCTTTGTGCGTGGTACAAAAGCCAGGGCCTCTTTTTAAATCAAAGGACAAAAGTTTAAAAAGCATCCAGACAGATCCATTCTTTCCTTTGATAATGTATTACAGATACCATTGGGGGTAAGACAGACATTCAATTTTAGACTGTTGTGTGGCATAGGTGGCTATCATTGTGTGACCCAATGTGTGCTGTCATGCGTTGTCGTTCTGAAGCATTGACTGTCGGTTATTTTTAAGTGAGATCAAATGAAAAGTTACTGGTGCTTCTCTGCACAGGTAACCCAGTAAAAAAAAACTGTGAGTAAAGAATAAATGTGATCATTAATCTGGGGCAAAGATCATTTTGGTCCATAATCCTCTCGTTTTCATGGCATGTGAAATAACACACAGATCAGATTAGTGCTTTACTGGATATCAACTCAGAGACAGTCGCGTTCAAATAATCTGCTCTGCGTCAGTGACAAATCATAACAAATAGCCAACAACATGTGGTAGAAAACACTCATCATCCCACAGCCATCAAGCTTACTTTTGGTTGTCTTCTGGGACATCTTCAGGTGCTCCTTGGTCCTCTCATGTCTACACAGTGCATGAGGTTATCCTGGTGATTCGTCCAGGGAGGGAAAAAGACAACAATTGTGAGCACCTCCTTGATGATTAACTAGAGTTTATAGCAACCAACCCTTCTGAGAGAAGGAATTCAAAAGAAGAACCACTGAAATATTGAGCACACAGCAGTTAATTGAGTCCGGGGTGAACACACACACAAGCAAGGCACAAACAAGTAAGTTACTTTGAATTGGCTGAGCCTCAGATTTGGTTGAAGAGGGGAGTGGTAGAGAAACAAATTGATGCAGTGAGGCAGAACCAAAACATGCAAGCACAGAGAGGAGAAGGAAAACATGTCAAGAAAAAAGGAAGAAGAGAAAGACAGTGACAGAAGATGAGTACTGATTTGATTAAGTGGATCTGAAATGAGTAACACACGTTGCATCCTGTGTTCAGAGTTGCACAGTCTTCAGATGGCTCAGATAACAGCTCAGATCAGATTAAAAGGCATTTATGGCCACACACATACTATTCCATGTGCAGTATACAATTTAGCCATAAACATCCTGAGTAATTATCTACAGAGGACAGAACCATCTGTGAACTAAATGGCTCTATACTGAACATGCATGGCATAGTTTTAGAACAGGCAGATCAGCTAAATTCAATAGAGTGCACAGCTGAATGTCTATTTTGAGATGTGTATGTCTGCTCATACTTGCTACATTGCAACAACAGTAATGTAACACTGCTGTAAATGTCCTTTTACACCACGCACGCCCTAAACTTGGAGCTAGCCAAGGGGAGGAAACCACATGATCGATTAACACTACCACAGGGACTCCAAGTAGACTTCACTCCACAACACAAGGACACTCTGCCTCTTCCTGTCGACAGAAGACATGTTATGATTCTGTTTCCTCCTGTATCAGGGTGTAGTTTCTTTGAGTTATAATGGAGTATGCTTCATCCTGAGCCGGATATGAGGCCGGGCTGTGTTTGTTTCCTAAGTTATTGTTTAGGATATGATGGGAACACTAAAGAATGTGCAGAGGACCAATCTTCAAATGCATTTTTTTTCTCTTCTGAAACAGGGAAATTAACCTTTTTCCCTCTCCTCTGTGGTGCTTGATTCTTTCTTTAAACACTTATGATGTCTCTATGTTTAGTCAGTTATTGAGAGACAATGCTGAAACATTTCCTGAGCTTGACAGATGTGAGAATATATTCCCTTCAAAGTCTATAAACACGGTAACTTAATATTTCTTTGGTTTTTTGACAGAATCAGGAAAATCCTAAATTAAATGTCCTTTGGTTATTTGGAAGGTACACAATGAGATATATTCTTTTAACTAAAAATATTGCATATTGAAATTGTTAGAATAAATTGTGCTCTAGTGCTGATGCAGTCACGGTTTGATTTCTCAGAAACCATACCTTTCCAACCAGTAGTCTCCTTTAGAACAGATTCACCTAACGTGTCACAACCAACACATAACTTAGTATTGAAATGTGAGGGACTTTTTCAAGGCACTGCGCAAGCACCGCCTACATGTTCACATAAAAACCGTCACAACAGAATATCTTACCTTTTCCTTCTTTCATTGCCAATGATTAAATCCTCCGTGTTACAGATGCAAAAAGTCTGGGCTTCAACCTGCAGTCAAAACAAATAAATATGTGACATATTAAAGCAACTGACAAATTTCTGCATAATTTACTTGTTAAGCTTTGACTTGTCTGCAGAGTTATATGAGGACTTGAAGTAAAATATCATCTCTGTAGTCTAAAGAGAAATTAACTCCTGAGAAGGAATCACTCAACAATCATTAAATAATTGTTTGTATCAAGGAGCTGAAATATGGTTTGCCACAGTGATCCTGAGTTTGATGCTGCATGTCTTCACATGCATCATTCACTCACACACATTTAAAAAAAACAGAAATGTCATGCTAACATAGTCCTGGTTAGAGGTATACTGATTAAGGAGTCAGCTGATTAAATGTGCTGGTTGAAGGCATTTGAAATAATCAACATCTGCCAATGCCTGGGCTCAAACAAAATAATGTATGCAGACACTGCAGGCAGCTTCCTCAGTGTGGCTGGGTGACCAATCCCGTCCCATCTCGTTTATGACTGGTTGTCTGCAACAGGAGCACTAGCACCTTGCAGAACAGCACAGGCAGCTAATGAAACACTAAAATAACACCCTGATTGCCCTGAAATAAAAAGCTGAGGGCAACAGTTTCTCTCTGTGTACTCCCACGCTGCTTATTACGCTCTGTTCTCCTTAGGAACAGCTGTACAAAAAGCTCAATGGACTAATGTGACCTAATTGTGGCTCGTAGTGGGGTAACATTAATGCACATCACCTCACGGTTTCTCTACATGAACATTCACCAACCTCATATAATGACTGTCGGGGGCTGACACAGAGGTTCCCTATTATCAATGACCAGAAGGTTTTGTAATGGTGAATTTTATAAATCGCCGCATATCTTGAAACCGGTAACCTCCCCATGCTTAGCTTGCGCTTCCCCTTAAGTACATTTTTGTCTTTCTGTATTCTACATTAAGCAAACCTTCTATTCATTTCCTCAGTCACTATTGTTATTTTTTCTGCCTTAAATTTTCCCCATCCTAAATGAAAGCAAAAATAAATCTAAAACAACACCCGACTAGTGTTTAATATAACTTCTGGTATAGAAATAATGCAGTTTAATTGTACCTGACATAAATATCAGTCATGTTCTAAGATCTATGGCATAACTATTTGCATTCCTCTATGTATGTATTATCAAATTTAAATCAAATGTAAATAAAGAACAACAGCATGATATTGGCATTATAAATTGGTCTTCAGCTTCGCAATGGGCTAATTGTCTTCCAGCCTTCATTTGTTTACATAGCTGGTTAAATGAAATAATCATTGTATATTATTATTTAAAGATTAAAAGATATCAAACTTTTTAAAAAGGGCTGATTTTCACTTTCTTGATCAAAAAATCTTGATCATTTCCTGCTAAAAGCTTTAAAATGCATGTTCCTGTTCCAAACTGTTTGATTTTGAACATGTCTGACATTTGGATGGTTGGTCAGACAAAATTAAAGAATGCCAGCTCAGGCTCTGGAAGATGTCAGCAGGTCTTCTTTCAATTTCCAAAAACTCTCTTCCTATTCTCTGTAAAAGTGACTGGTAAAATAATCACTTGTACAAGAAATGTTTCAGCCTTTCAGACAGCCCTATAAACCTCTTTTTTTCTCATCAATATCTAGAATAAAACACTATCTATTACCTTCAGCTTGTTCACCCCCAGCCCCCTGAACATGAGGGACTTACAAAAGCTGCACACACTGTATAGCTCTCATGAGCGTGAATCACAGGAAGCACAGAAGGCACAGGACCTCCTCACAGACACCACAGGCAACACAGAGATCAGAGCAGCACAATAGCTGGCTGTGTGTGATACAGTGAGTGTGGGAAGGGGGGGGCGGAGGGAGGGCTGGTCCAGAGAGCAGTGAGGGTCAAGCGCTGCACTTTGTATACGCTGGGAGATTCACTGTCCGGCTGACTGACACAGGCAAGAGTCCTCAAGATGTGAGAGGCCAGCAGAGTACAGCAGGGTTAGATTTAGCCCTGTCAGAAATGCCCTTTACCACAGATGTTCCTAAAGCGATGCTGCAAGTCTAACCATGGATCACGATAGTAATGCAGACAGACCACTTAAAGAGCTTAGCCACACACTGTAGTGATTAAAGATGAGTCAGGCAGCGCTGTGGAAGTGAAGTAATTCCTGCAAAAGCACTTCATGGGAAAACACTGTCAATGACTTCCTGGTTAAAGCTCTTTTCTCTTTATATCAGAGGAAGAATACATGCTAACAAAGAGTCATATGCTAACATGAAAAATAGCTAAGCTAATTATTACAGCTTAATGTCAACAAACTTTGATATGTGCTTCATACTTAAAGTATCACTGTGATATGGTAGCTTGGAAGCAGACTATAACGTCTGTGTTTGTATTATTCAATAAATCAATCAGATTGATGATTAAAATTTACATTGGATATAAATTTTCAGATTACTGTGAGAACCAATTCTTTGGTCATTAATATAATCTAAAGAAGCTTGAAGGGAAATCCTTATGAATGGGTTAATCTAATATGTAAACATAATGAAGATTAAAATGATATTCTTTTCAAATGAACTTTCACCCACTAGCTGATTTCTGTCAACCACAGACACACACTCAAAAGAAAATCACATGTGTACTCTACTCACAATAGAAAATCACCTCTAAAACACATAATCCATGAACTTAATCCAGCCAGAGGAGCTAAATCTGGTGCCCATTTGTAACATTTTGACCGCTTTCATGAGGGGAAGCTTTCAAAGAATTTGCACGCCTAATCAAGCCTTTTTTGCTTCCAAAAAAACAACTGCATTTGAAAAGCAATTTCTGGAGCCCTGGGAGGGCTGTGGATGAGATGCTGGGATTCCCTGCAGGGTATTGGTGAGGCAGTCACAGAGAGTTTGATCTTGGTGCACATTTCTCCTACATACCAGCTTGTTGGCAAGCTAGCCAAAGATCTGAATTGTTGACTAGAAGTCTGATAAGGAAAAACTTTTTTATCTTTTAAAGATTATTCAGGTCACTGAAATTAAAGGCCCTGTGAGGAGTTTTGAACTGGCTGAGAAACAGACTGAAAATGATACTGATGCCTCTTTATGACCTTCAATAGCAAACAAGACCATCAGCAGCAACACTGGCACCTTCTCTGTTGTTATTTTTAATGCCTGAAACTGCCCTGAGGGGGTAGGTGTCAGACCAGATGATGGACATCTTGCTTCAGAAACAGCCTTTATTTGACTGTTTTCATGGAAAATAATCACATTGCCTGATAAAGTTGACTGTTAAAAGACAACAGGATGAGGTTTTTTGTTGAAAACATTACTTTTGCATGTATAGGACAAGAGATAAGAGGCATCACTTTGTCCACAAGGGGGGCCAGAATCGATACAAAACAAAAGTTCCTCACAGCAGCTTTAACTTCAGATAATTATTTATATGACATTTTACTTTTCTTTTTTTAAGTTACATTTTTTATTGATAGGATAGCTGTAGAGAGACAAGAAATGTGGGTTTTAGAGAGCAGGGGGAAACATGCAGGAAGGAAATGGTCGCGGTCGGGAGTTGAACCGGCAACCTCTGCAACGAGGGCTATAGCCTCTGTATGTGGGGCGCATAGACCATAACCACCAGCGGCCCTTGACATTTTACTTTTACCCTCAATGTTTATATAGAAAGTGAAAGTCTTCAAGGAACATTTAATTTCCTTTGAACACATTTAACAGGAATTGTAGATATTATTTTGCATTAGAGCCCTGTGATAGGTTGGTGACCTGTCCAGGGTGTACCCTGCCTTACGCCCGAAGCCAGCTGGGATAGGCTCCAGCCCCCGTGACCCCTAACGGGATAAGCGGTCAAGATAATAGATTTTGCATTAGTGTGCACTGCCCCCTCAACATCATGATCCCGTTAACTCTGAATGTTGAGGGGTCAGTTTGCACGTCATGTTTGTCCTCAATGAAAACTAAGATTGATCCACCACGTAAGTGTCTCTCTATGTGTTACTGTCTAGTGTATTTAGAATGAACTTCAATGATCTTAACACACTGCACAGCAACACATAGAGAGAAACTTCCTTGGTGGCTCAATCACAGCTTTCATTGAGGACAAACATGTCATGAAGAAAAAACAACATAAAAACATGTCAAAACAAACAAGACGGAAATTCAAGCAGAGAAAAGATGCCTCTGTTATGTATAACATCTATGACTGACAGGCAGAACTTGTTGAATCCAGTTTTGGCTGAATGTGAATCAGCCAAAAAACTAGTTTGTGTAAGTTACTTGTTAGTCTATAAACTCTACACAAAACTTTCTTTTCATGCGAGCAAGAATACATGTCATGTAATACTTGAGACCTTACATTCCCTAAAGTTGAGCTGTTTTGACCATCAAAACTGAAACATTTAGATGGGATTTCATAATAACAGCAAATCAGCAGTCTTCTTTTTTGTCTATGTCTTTTATGTATTTCAGTTACTTGCAGATTCAGTTGAAATGGCATTGGAATGAAAATCAGTAACTAAAGGATCAATAAAATGTCCAGGATTTAGATTTACTACTTCAACCAGATTAGATTTGAAAGCTTTGCTACGTAGTTATGTATCTATAAATCCACTGTCTAAGTGTGTATGTGTGTATTCAAAAGCACTATCAATGGAAATCAATCTGTTTATAATTAGTTGGATGAAAGATGTGTTTTGGCAGCTGCTGATCTTTTCCATTTAGTCATCACAGACCACATTATCATATTGAACCAAGGTTACATATCTTTGGGCTTTACAGGTCTTTCCATCTAAAATCAGCTGACTCATTGTGTCTTAGTTGCAGTTTTACTCGGGTGTTTTATCTCATGTTGTGTATATGAGGTATTATCAGGGATTTAATGCAAAAAAAAGCTACTGTGAGCGTTCAAATGAGACATGCATGAGGAATACTTTGGCTGATTCCTCTGAAAGTGTGTCTCATAAAGTGGGAGCTGTAACAGCAGGCCTCTTTTGGATCTTAGTGCTGACCTTGGGATGGTGTGTGTGTTTTAGAGGACAATGTGAGTTCTACAGAAGAAGTCCAGTTGATGAGATGTATTATGAACAAAATATTCTTTACTTCTATATTAATGAAAAATCACCCTCACAGTGACTCTACATGTATTGTATCCTTGTCTACACCACTGCCTACTCCTCTTCTCCATTTTAAAAGCCATGACTAGGTGTGGCTTGGTGAGTTCTCTTACTCAGACCAGAATCCCCATTTAAGAAGATGTTTTTTCTATGAGATGTGAGAGAGGTTTTGGATTAGAACAACCAGTCTGGTCTATTGAAGACCCAATGTTTGCCTCCTGAGACAAATATAAGGAGTGGGTCCTATTGACAGCAACAGTTACCATCATCCTGTTTATCATCTGTTCTCTTTGAGTACACTTTTCTATTCTTATATCACTCATTCTAAATTATTAATGGAATAAATGAAGGACCTTTCAATAGGTATCTCACATAGAGTGTATAAAACAAGGACACAGCCTCAGTGTTGTCACCCACTGGTTTTGAAGCGGAGTACTGAAGCCTATCAGAGGCAGGCACAGTGTTGGAGCTGCTGACTCAGTCGGTCAGATGAAAGATTTGTACAGGAACAGAGCTCTATCTCTCTGTCTGTCTATCTGTCCATCCATCCATCCATCCATCTAGATAGCATAAGGTTATTTTTTTAATATTTTATATAGCACATGAATGTGTTTGTTATCGTATTTGCCACATTACAGCTATTTGTTTTGTGAATAAAATCGTAAATTTACTGGAAAAAATGTGTGAGAATAAAGTCATTATCTTAGGACAATAAAGCTGTAATTTAATGAGAAAGAAGAAGTCCCAACAGGATGTGGTTAATCTATCTGTATTCCAAAACAACATAAACTGTGATATTGGAAGAGCAACCAGCTGCCTGCATTAGAATGAGGAACATGTATCATCTTGTGAAGTTATACGCAACAGCTGAGGACAAACAGTGGTTGTAAAAGCGTGCCCAGGCTGCTGCCTATTAGCCTGCCCGTCTTCAAAACAGACTCAGCTCTTTGCACAATCGACTCAGAACCTTGATACTTTGGTTGCTGATGAGCTAAAAGATTAGGCATTGAGATTTTTGTGAAACTTATACCAAAGAATAATTTCACAAGATGCTCCACGTTCCTTACTTTGGTTCAGAGAGCTGCAGGCTGCTCTTATGATCTGTCCCTTCAACATAACATGGTTATTCATAGACTAAGGTTTGGACTTTATTCTCATAAATGTGCGACTTTAATCTCAAAATCTCACTTTTTTTCTATAAGGTGGCCCTTATAACCTATCATAGTGTAATATCCATCAACAAAGCAAGTTTTCAACATTTAACACTATTTTGGTCAAACCTTTAAACGTTTTAGTCTCATTAAATGGGATACACCTATGAAATCAAGCTCAAAGACATCTTCAGGGCCTTTGATGCATCTTCATCCAAAACGGTGTCAGCAAAGGCTGCAGTTCAAATAACAACTAAATCATTTTTCAACAAAATATGAATATTGATAATTTGCAGAGCTTTTTATTTCTTTATTCATTTATTTACTTTTGCTTGCAATGACAAGTCATTTTCTAGGGTTTGTGATTACAGTGATGTGTTTCCAAAAGGCACCAATTCCACCCTACCTTACCTTATCTTAATATTTGCTGTGATAATATTCGATAGATTGATATTACACAAGACAAATATCTGTTTTTGTGGTCAATAAATGAAAAATTAGTAAAAAATAAAAAGTATTCAGAATTTCTGCAACTTTATAGCTGTGGTTGATGTTCCATATTATACCAACCTAGCTGTGGAGATCAGTGGTACAGGATCAGACAGGTTTAAAGATCAAATCCACTTGAAGGGTAAAGTACAATATTATGCTATCAGGCTGTTTGTTTGAATCCAGTTTATCTAATCTTGTATAATACTTTGAGCTCTCCTTCAGATAAAAAGTCCATAAATTACCTCATTTTGACTACCTCACCTTTATGATATATAAGTTCAAGGTTTGCAGCTTGTCTACAACTCTCCATTTTCACAGTAGGCTTTCTTATACTATAGTGTGATCAAATGTAATCTAACTCCACTATTAAATAATTTTATAAAAAACTGTTGGTGTGATTCTGCATTTAGCTACAAAGATCTTTCACTTTGTGATCTTAAGTTTGACTCTAATAATACAGGTAGTTCTTTCAGTTATCTTTATGAAGCCACCACAAGACAGTTTATAGAACTCGCCTGAAATGAACCTTCAGTGTGCAGATGTGTGCTAACACATCTTGACTGATTCAAGGACGAGCACTTCATAGCAGAATAACTGAGGCACAGGGAAGGCAGCCAGTTTGCCTCAAGTTGCCATGTGAAAACTATTACAAAGCCCCTTTCAGTACATCAGTGATTACAAATGACTACAAAACTAACAAATGTTGCAATACTCTGCATAAAGGGGAAGGCAGAAACTAATCCTGTTTGATGCAGCATAATTTGACTTGTAGGTAGTAATACCTAACACACAAGGTTGATATATGAAAAACAATTTACATTGCTTGATGACTATAATTACAATAGTTGCAAGTCAGCTCATCATTTTCACCACTCTCAGCACTGGCAAGAAACATGTGCCAAAGAGGAAAGCAGGAGGCACAGGGTTCAGTGCCAGAGAGCAACTTGAACTGAAGTTAGATTCAAAGGAAATAAAATCACTGTCTGTGGTTGGAAAAAGAGAAAACGTGTTATAAGCTCTCTTGATCATAAGGCATGCAAGTTGTGGCTCCATCCCATTCTTCTAACAACCAAACCTAACAAGGAACAACTCAAAATAAGAGTAATGAAACTGACTGAGACGTGCCAACCAAATTAAATCTGATACCACGGATCCAATAAAACCAGTCACAACATATCAACGTTTAACTGTGCCTCAGTACAAGCCTGCAGAGAACTCCTTCCACACACCAACTGCTGCTCTACGTTGACTCGGAAGCCTTTTGTACAGTCTTACTCACCAGCACCAGCAGCGCTCCCAGACAGATGAGGTTTAATCCGTGGAGCGAGCCTGTTGGACTGTACACTGATGTTGCAACCAAGTTCACGTTGCTTTTGGGTGGCAATCCCTGCGTGGGAAAACGAGGAATATGCGGTGAAGCCCGCAGCGCGCACACACGGATAGGAGCAGTGATGTGACGTTAGCATCAAAGCTCATCCCTCCTCTGAACAATGTAACGGAAACAAGAATCGCGCAGGGTAGTTTACTGTGGGTCTCAGTGGCATGCAGTCCGCAGGCAGTTATAGCGGTTTACTGGAACGCTTTCTCTGTTACAGCGCGTTCCCTTTCCTCTGAAGTGGAGTAACGCATGCGCGTTTGGGTACGCGCACTGGAGAGAGCAGAGGCACATACCGTGGCTGCTTTAATGTACAAGCTGAGACCTGATGGTGCTGCTGCTGAATGTAATACACAGGTTATCGAAATGTCTCATGTAAATCATCAAGTTTGGGAGATTGTTGTCCCCATATCTCTCCAGTTCGCCTTAAACTAGACGTTTTATCAGAGGGAGCCATATACGGAAGAACTTTTCAGTTTGCATTTTTGAAGCAGTGAAAGGTTAAGATAACGAAGTTGCACAAGACCAAGATAGGAAGGGTGTCTCTTAAGAGTACAAATTTGTATTTCATTGCTTGGCTGTAGCATGCACAATACAATCTAGACTTTGCAGGCTGTGGTAAAGGGAGGTTTTAATTTTAACACGACCTATTCACTAATTTCTTTTTTATTTGCATCAGCCTATTCACTCTGAGACTATGCAGAGAAAGTAGAAGGACAATAGTAGGATACTTTAATTGAAGGAAAACAGTATTTTCACCAAAGTACATTGTACAATCAATGCTTCTATGGTGTGGAGTGGTAAACTTTGACTACTTCCCAGGTAAAACACATGTTGGCTCAGACTTGAAGCTTGAAGGCACAGTACTTTGAGAAGCTTACCTCCAAGGACGAGGTGAACGTTGGCCTCTTTCCTTTTGTGTATGTAACACTAGTAAAATAGGTTTATTTCCCTTAATCAAGTTTAATACATTATTAAACTAAATGACTTATTTCCCCAGCCTGTTGTGCTCTTCTTCCTCTCACTCTGTTATCTGTTACTCATCGTTATCAAGCTTTATCCGCAACTTCTGCAGTTTTGTTATGTCCATATAAGGCCACATCTGCTCTGTGATACATCTGCTATGAGGGTAAAAACTCCCGGTCCTGAACATGTCCGGGTCCTTCTTGTCTAAGCATGTATAAAACATTTAGAATTAGTTATGTTTTTGTTCATGGGATGTTAAGACCTGACATTTGGCGTTAAAAAGCACATGAGGGACACGTTTTTCAAGAACTAAACTAATAATAGAAGGAGTGATAGTGAGACATGAGATACATGAGACTGCTGAAACATTTGGATAAATATTTGCCTATAGTTTCCCAGAGGACAGTGGTAACTGTGGATGTTGGCATCAAAGTTCAGCAGTAATGAACTTTGGTCCAGGCACATCCAAATACAATAGCTGTAGAAATGTGGACTGCCTGTGGGCTGAAGCTGATGGCAGCTGTGTCAACTTTCCATGCCGGTGATCTGTAGTAAATGATGATGATTTGTCTTACATCTGACAACATATTTTCCCCACAGGGACCAGTACTTGCAGTGTCCTGTTGCTGTTGGTTGGTTCGTAAAGGAGACAACATTGTGACACTTCAGGACGGATGTACCTGTCAGGTTTATGCATCTCAGAAGATACATCTAATTCATCAACCATAATCACAACTGCTTTATTTAGTTTGCAAATAGACTGTCTGGATCCTGTATATCTTCTAATGTAACTCCTGGCAACAAAATTGTTTTGCACAAAGTGTAAACCTGATCCCTACGCAAATGTTTGCTGGCTCTGGCTCAAGGACAGTGTCGGGGTTCTGTAAATAATCTGAGAGAGCCTGAAGGTGCATCACTGTTTTACAAGCCAACCAACTCACTGCAGCATTCCATTATCAAGTTATTGGGTCTGTGATTCAAGTCAGAATCAGCATGTAAGAGCGGCTGTTCATTCAGTCTGCACCCAGATAATTGTAGAGAACAGCCTCTCTAGGAGACGTGCAAGAGAAACTGTGTTTTCCAGCTGGCACAACATTTTCCCATGGTTTGCCAAAATACAGTAAAATTCCTGCAGATCCTGGGGTCTTGTTTTTCATTTCATGTTCAGTTCAGATCAGATTTTTATTGCCCCACAAAAGGCAAATGGTTTCCCTGCAAGGCAGCACTAATAAATCATAAACTATTACAGACATACAATATGAAGACAACAAAACAATGGGACTATTGAGGACATATTTGGTGAGGCATATTTGTTTTCGTGGAAAGCAGATGTTCAACACTGTATCATTCGACTTCATCCAACATTTGTTAATTGAAAACAATTTTCAGCATCTCACTTAAACCAAAGTGATGTCTCCTTCGACCAGTTGCCTTCTTGTGTCTCATTGCACAGTCTGTATATTTCCTAGAAACCCAATGAAAATGTTTGGATCTCCTGCTCTCTCCACCATGAAGCTAGCAGGTGCCCTACCAGCGAGCTGAGTGTACTCACCCCACATAGAAGCATCCAGGTCAGTACTGCCGCACCCAAGACAGACCACCTTGTTGACGAGCAGCTGACTGCTTCTCTGTACAGTTGGTGGTCTAAAGCACAGCAGCTTGCCACTGTGTGGCCTGCTCTCCTCTCATTTATATCATGTTTCATGCCAACAGTAGAGTCATGTCTGTTAGAGAGCTCTCCAGCACTTGAATTATTTTCAATTTCTTACCTTGTTTAACTCAGTCTTAGACCTGAGCACAAAACTAATTCTGAATTCTGGTCATGTTATATTTCTAATTTGTATTGTCATTTTTGGCTCTTTGATTTTTCTTAGACTTGTATCTTTACCTTTTCATTGTCTTAGCTAGTTATGTTTTATCTTGTATTTACTTATATTTGAACTTTTTTCCCTTTGTTGTTTTGTGTGCATTAGTCGGTTGTTAGTCATTATATATTTGATTTAGATTTTTTTCAATCACTGTAAAGCCCTTTGAACTGCTTTTGATTTGGATGTGCTCTATAAATACAGCTTGATTGATGATTGATTGATTAATTAAGTAAACTTTAACCTTCCCGTTTTTTAGGCAGTTACTCGTTTCTCAAAGTCTAGACTTTTTTTTGTCACAGACAACTATTTACATTTTAATCTCTAGAAACACATCTCATATAGGTCTAGTTTTAGACAAAGGTCAGTGAAAGCATGGGATGTGGTTTTCCCATCAAGACTTTTATAACCCTGGATATATTAAAAAACATGGGAACATCTTTGTAACATAGAAAAACAGACTCATAGCTAATGAGGATTCTTGTGAAATACAGTAAAGTTAGCCTAGATGACCTCATGCAATTCCAAATAATCATGGTGCACTGATCCCTGTCTTTTTCCTCTACTGATATCACTTCTATAAATAAAAGATTTTCTCCAGTACATGACTTTATTCACATCCTGACCACAATGATAAGAAAATTAAGAAAGTAAACTCTCACTGTGTGCGTGTGCGTTTGTGTGTGTGTCATCTGGTGGAGGATTTGTCATTACAGCAGAGTCCTCGTGCAACATCTGTGATTTTAAGAGATTAGTCTAAATTTCAGTGTTATAATGTTGGCTTACCACAAAAGAGATGATTACTGAGGGTCCCTCTTTGTGGGACTGCTTTTGTTAAGGGGGGTGGGGATGTGGGGAGATGGTGTTAATAAAAGGAGAACATTTTGACAGATCAGGGGCAGATGGTGTTTCTTGTAAAAGGGGAAAAAATTGCATGCGTTAAAAAAAATAATAAAAGTGATATTAGACAACAACTGTTTTGCCTCAGTTCATTGAGTACTTGATATTCAATCTGGAGCAAAACACTGCCAGTATTCTTAATCAACAAGGGAAGCTGCTGCCAGGGACATTAAATCATACCTACAGAGAAGATCATTTGTTTGGATGGAGAAAGAAGGGTGTTCCTTCAACATATTATGACTTTGTTCCAAGCAGCTGAGCTAAAACCACTCTGTCAGTCAGAAATATTGTGGCTTGGAGTATTAATACCAGCAGAATAGATGAAGAAGTCTGGTTTCTTGATTTGGTAAAGAGGGCGTTTATAGAAAGTTGGGGTAAGCCAAAGTGGTCTTTTTTTCTTGTACTTCCCCTGTTGCTGCTTTAAGTTCAGTTCTGAGGAAAGGTCAGACCACTGTCAGCAGTTTGTTGGGTGGGTGTTTCCTCTTACTCCCACTTTCTGTCTCACATACACAAACACATTTAAACACGATCACACATACAAATACATGAGACACATAAAGGCAACTATTTCTATTACTGTTTCAATTTGGTTTTTAGGAAAAGCTTTTGATAATGTGCTGAAAGGAAGAAGATCTGTCAACAGAGTGGGTTTAACACACCAGCACTCTGTCAGATAAAACAGGAAACTATGCCACCTACTGGTAGGCTTGTTCATAGTCACATTCACTGTCACACTTGACATCCTGTTCCAGTTTTCTGCTCTGTTAGGATGAGGATCACATGCATTGATAACGCTTTATCGTAAACCGAGACAAAGGGCTGAAATTCAGCTGAATTATGTGTGACAAGCTGACACTATGAATAGAAATTCCCAGGATATGTGCTCATTTATGGTAGTTACTGCAACTACTGTTTAACAATTTCAGCTCATGTGAACTTATAATGATACGACTCAGGGAACAAAAGCATGCGCTGCTCAGAATAAAATATTTACCCTTAACTGTATGAATATCCTTATTACATGATAATTTTGGGTTTGCACAAGAAAGATAAAAAGTCTCTCTAACAACAGCATGCGCAATTATAGCTTGTCTTTCTTTTACAGTTTACCAATAACGTGATAAAACACTTATAAAAAAATAAAGTATACAAGTATTTATAGAGTTTTTTGAGAGAAGTTTCTAAGTTATTCACATGACTGAAATGGATCATTATGTTTGTCTACAATAAGGTGATACAAACATAACTTGTATGATGAGGATAAAACAACAAAACATAATTCCCAATAGCTATCATAGTTATAATGATAATGAATTGATAGTTTGGCGGATTAAAGCTCCAGTGAAAGTTCAGTCAGGGTGACTTTATTCTGCATGCTGTTTCATTGTTTGATTCATTTTATTTATTGTAGTCACTCCTCCACGCATGCTCACTCTTATTTACTGTATAGTCATCAGGTGTCTCATCACCTGGTCATATCTATCCAGCAGCCCTGCAGCACACCCTCATTGTTAGCTGGTCACTTTGCTGCTGACTATTTCAAATATGGTTCTCTCTTCATTTTGTAAATTCATTCAGTAGTTGCGTGCAATCCTCCACCTCCCCATTAGACACAACACATTCAGCAATCTCGCCATCACAGCCTCTGATGATATTAGCCAACATCTCCACCGCCGGTGTCTGAACTCCACAGGGGGGTAGATTTTGCAGCCGCTCAGGGCAGACACCCTTTGATTACTCCCTGTAGAGTTCAAGCACCAAAGAGACTCTGAGAATAATTAATTCTAGCACACAATATTTGTTTATTAATGTGTCTCTCCTGAATGAAATTAAATCTATTATTGATACTACCTTTATAAACACAGACTTATAAACACAGACTTCTGATATGAGGGGTCTTTACTGAGAAAATAAAAGCAAAGTCACATTCATTGATAAGTAGGACGGAGAAACAGGCAGCAGAGACCTGCTTCAGGATTTGAGGCTGCACTCAAGCTCATAGGGAGCAGTTATCAGCAATGCAACACAGGTGTAAAAACTGATATGCTTTAAAGATGATTAAGAATATCTAGATATCATTTTAATGACTTAAAACATCTCAAACAGAACCATTATGATCTTGTCTTCCCGTACCCAGAGCAGCTCGCTTTTTTACAATCTGCAGGCATTCCATAAATTTTTGGCTCAACCCTGAGAACAAAGAATTCTATTAATCCAAGCAAGCTGATGTATGACCGTTTTTTCAAGATCTGGCCAAGGGATAGGATGTTTGAAACCCTAACATCAGTTCACACAAACGTGAAAGAACAACTTTTATAACTATGAAAGATTAGTGTCAAATAAAACACCATGGTTTCTGGAGCTTTAAACTGCAATTTTACATTTTAAGATTAGCTAACACTTAGCTTTAAAAAGTCTTGTGACATCCAGGTTTTTTTTTTAAGACAACTAACTAAAACATCCATCCTTTACTTTCAATGTGTGTCTTTCTCTTCACAATAGCACTGCATTGTGGAAGTGAGTATTTTTAATGCAGTGGGGAACTGAGGCCAGAAAGGCCACAGAGCAGGAACTTTCAACAAACCACTTCCCAAGCAGTGCAGTACAACCTGCTTAGAATGCTGAACTGATATTTAAGAATCAAAATGGACAAAAGGTATCAAAGTTACTAAGGTCGTTCAGTTGAGGAGTCAAATTTGAGAAAAAAATCGGCTTTTGTGTAGCTGACATCAGAATCCAATAGACTGTGATTTACAATCTACTCATCTGCATATGTTCTTTTGTTTGTTCTGTCTTTAAATAAGGTGTGCTCTGAGTTCAACTTCATCAACCTCACATGTATTATGTATTTATTTTCTTTTGATTATTGCATTGTGCATATGAAGCGGTGGCCTTGTGAAAGCAGTCAGTATGTCTTCATCAAGAACAAAAGAAGAAGAAAAAAGTTGACAGTGTGAGAGCACGAGGTAAACAGAGGCCTTAAAAATAGAAGCTTTGTGGTGAAACAATGATCAGGCAGGCTTCAACCAGAAGTGAGAATACATTTGGGGTGTGTTCCTTTAAGACACTGAGACCAAACTTTGATTCTCAGTGACCTCAAATCCTATGTCAGCTGCCCCGTGGAATAAAGTTCAGTTCAGTCAAAAGCAGCAATCAGAGTTTCTTGCCCTAAAGCCTCAATCTCTCCTCTTTACTTCCAAAGACGTTGACGTCTTGGCTCAATTATACTTTGAGACCTGCTTTTTTCAACTGCCTCCACTTAGTCCTTTGCTTGAGCTTTCTGAGTTGCAGTGAAGTGTTTTTGATTTTTTCACCAGCTCTTCCAGATCTAGAAGAAGAGAATAGGAGGGGGTTACTAAAGATAACTTGCCACCATAAAATTCTAGAACACTGGAAAAAGTGTTGGCAGAAAAAAAGTTGAATTTAACAAAATACTCACACTTGAGCACAGTTTGGTTGAGGAGAGCATAGCCTTGATGAGGGTTAATATTTAGGTCAACGTTGATAAAGAACTTTAGTTCCTGAGGAACTTGAGAGCGGGACATATTTTTAACCAGTGGTATAATCCGATGAGACATAGGTCCTTCTGCCAGGGCCTGATGCATCATATACCTGCACCACTCATCATGCAGGAAGTGAGGAGTAATAAGCAGAGCCCATATGTGACTGTTTTGAACAGCCTCGCACAACTCTGCGGAAACTGCACCACCTGGACTATCATCCCTATGCCTGATAAAGCACCTGAGATCACTGGGAGCAGTCTCCAGGAAAGAGACAAGGCGTCCTGCCTCTTCAGTGTCACTGTCCACAGAGCTGTGGCACACAAGCACATCATACTTTCTGCTCCATCGCTGCTGTGAGCTCAGAGCAGACGGTGGCTGAAGTGGTTCAAACGGGGCTGTCCCTTGTGAGATTGTTGCAGCTGAGGGTGACAGGAAAGCACTGCTGACTGAGGATGCTGAGGTTTTAGTCGCGTTAGCTTCTTCTTCACGTTGTGTTAACAAAGACACTCTTGACTTCCAGAGTCTCTGGAACCAACCTAACATTTAGGAAGACAAGATAAACATTACATGTCAACCTTTGTCACAGAAGCTGGTATCTATCAATTCCACCTGGTCTAGGAGTTTGTCATAGAGACTGTTGAAGCATGAATATCAAAATATGCAGAACAATCATCAGTTTTAGAAAAAAGTCAAAATGTGAGTTGATTTCACGATCAGTTACAGATAAAACACGAAAACCAAAGCACTCAAAGAGATAATGATAACATCATATTTGAAATACAGGACTGAAACATGACTTACCATGCATGTTGCTTAAAATGTCATTACTTCTTCTCAGTACCTTACAAGATTCCTCCCAATACATACATGTCCAAGAGTCATATTTTCACACGACAGAATATTCAGTTAGAAGCTGAACAAACAACTGTTTCTACAACGTAACAAGATCCAGTGACATCTGCAGAGTGGTAAAACTTTGTGTTTCATCACAGGAAGAAAAGAGGAAGTTTTCTGCTGACTGCACACGCATGCAAATATCGAAAGCAAATTACCTCAAACTGAGCAGATTGTGAAACCCTTCTCAGAAATACACATGAACAAATGATGAAGTCAACTACACATACGTCTTGCTGATATTCAATTAGAAGACCATTATGAGCCAAAAATACTTCCTTAGATCAGGTGGAAATATTGGATTACCAGGAGACTAGCAATTACATGTTTAAAACGGAATTTAGATAGGCCTAATTTACTTATTTTAGAGAAAACAGGTTGTATTTACTTTTTTCATTATCTTAACCAGGTTCTTAAACTTCCTTTGTGTTACAAAGTGTGTCCAACTCATAAATAAAGTTATTTCTAACCATAACTGACATTCACACAGCCGAAAGTCTTCTCTCTTTATAAGATACAATTTATTGATCTTTTTCAGGAAATCGTTTAGTTTAGGGCAAGATTGCAAAATATTTTTGAATGAAAAGTAGAAAATCAACACTGTTTAATATTGTAGGTATAAAGCTGGTGCTCCTCCCTGTGGCTGATGCAATTTTTAGATTGAATAGCCCCAGTTTAGTCAAGGGAAGCATGACCAACTGAGGTTGAATAACAACCATAGTTGAATTTAACATTGGATGAAGTGAGTAATTGTCAACAAAGGTAAAATGTTGCTTCCTTAGGACATTTAAAGTACTACTTTAAAGCTACTTCAGTCATGTATAAATAAAATGCCCGGATGCTATACAGGGAAAACTAACATCTGCATTACACTATAAACTGGAGCTAATTCACATTCTACAAACAGAAAACTACTTTTAGCCTTACCTGCCGGACAGATAGGCTTAGTGAATAAATTATGTTAAATTTAGTTAAGAGAAAAATTAGCGCCAGTACAAGTAACAAAATAAATAATAAGAAATAATAAGAAAAAAAAAAGAAAAAGAAAAAAAGCTTGAATAACATACAAAAAGTATATTAAGTAAGTAGGTATGGTCTCAGGGGTTGTCTACAACCACAGCATTATGGCCAAGCTGTCGTCTCTGATGGACATTTTTTTATATATATATTCTTGTTGAAATTCTTGTACTGTACACCTCCTTGTTTGCTGCTGTAACTCCATGAATTCCCCTGTTGTGGGACGAATAAAGGAGTATCTTATCTTATAGACTGTATAAAACGGTTTAAACTGTATTAAAACTGTATACTGTATAGTATACTGTAATAATATAGTGTAATAATAATACATATAATATAGTGTAATAATAATATATATAATATACTGTAAAACTATATAAAAACTATAAAAAACTGTCTACAACCATAGACAGTACAACACATAAGAGTGATGACGTTTATCAACGTACATGCTAAAATATTACAGCATGCTGTGCTCGTAAAAAGAGCATGCGCGTAAAAAAAAACCCTCCCCGGAAAAGCTCGTCACTTCCTGGTTCTGTATCTGACGTGTCTAAAACAGTTTTACCCTGGTGGTGGGTTTTACTCGTGGGGGATTTGTTTTCTATTTAAGTATTTATCTGGTAAGATTGACATGTTTTAAGAGTAAACATTAACATTCACAAGTTTTCAGAGCCGCAGATGTAACTACAGATATCCATTCACATGTTTCCTCTGTCTTTTAAATCTAGATCCGTGGTGGCAAGATGCTAGACTTCTTCACCATCTTCAGCAAAGGGGGGATAGTGTTGTGGTGTTTTCAGGGAGCCGGGGTCACGGAGTCTTTCACTGGACCTGTCAACGCTCTGATCCGCTCGGTGATTCTTCAGGTAAGGCTTCACGACAGATAAATATCCAGAGACAGTTGTCTGTGTCTTTATCCTCGGCATGGTTTCAACAGCTACGGCTAATGCTAAAAGGTAGCAAACGTAAGCTTATTGCGTAACATTTGTGTTCTAAACAGGTGAAATATCACTATCTTAATTATCACAGCATTAAGATCTGAAAGATTGAGCTGGGCTTTGAGCTGTGGTCACTATAACTTGTATATAGCACGGAGCAGAGAGAGCTAGCTTGAGCAGCATGTGTGTTTTACTTGTGTTGACATGTAAGCGATGTTTGTGGTGTTGCAGGAGCGGAGTGGGAATAACTCATACACTCATGAGGCCCTGAGTCTTAAATACAAGCTCGACAATGAGTTTGAGTTGATTTTTGTGGTAAGTTTCCACTACAACCATACTGTATTACAACAAAACAACAATCGAGCCTCAGACTGAACATCTGTTGCTAACACTGGTGTACAGAACATCTCCTAACTCTTCTTTCCTCCCTGTCTCTGTCCAGGTGGGTTTTCAAAAGATCCTGACGCTGACCTACGTGGACAAGTTCATAAATGATGTTCAGCTCCATTTTCGAGATCGTTATAAGAATGAGTTGGAGCAGAAAGGAGCTCTCAAGCTTCTCAGTAACAACTTTGAATTTGAGGATGACTTTAACAATCTTCTGAGGTAAATATGGAAAGAAGTGATGTCTTTCAGTGTAAGGTATCATAATGTGTACCCCAAAAAGAGAACATAAGACCAACAGAACTGCATGTACTCTGTTAACTTGTTTTTTTTTTTTGGTCTTTTTCATGCTGACACATAACAAATGTCTACTTCCAGAGAGGCAGAGGAGAGCAGCAAAGCTCGGAATCCTGCTCCTATGCGGTCTTTTAAGGAGTCCGAAAAATCCCAGAAAACTGTGAAGTCAATGATTGAGACGAAGGGTGGGGACAAAGCAAAAGACCAGGGTGGCAAGAAGAACAAAAATACCAAAAAGGAGGGTATGTGCTTTTGGATATGGTTCTTCTTAAAAAGATTAAAAAGTCCATAATGTCAGTGGAGCACAATCTCTATCTCTATCTCGACTTGATTTCTTTCCCAATCATGTCCAGCTCCTGCAGCTGAGCCGGTCAAAGTGGATCAAAGCAAGAACTCATCCTCTGGGCAGAAGACGGTTGAGAATGGGAACCAGGGCATGTCTGCGGACGAGATCATACAAAAGAACAGAGATGAATTCTTTCGCAAGCGCATGGCTGTAAACATCACTGAAAAACCAGTGTAAGAGAAAATGCATTCATGAATGTCAAATCACCAAACAGCACTGTATCATGAGCATGTTTATTATCCTAATTCTGATTAATTCATTCTGATCTTCTTTCATCCGTCTCACAGTAAGTCTCCAAAGCCTCAGAAGCCGAGGGAGAAGCAGATGCGCAAATGGGACATGGGTGGCAGCAGCACCAAGGAATTGGACTACACAAAGAATGGAAGCTCCCCAAATGGTGGTGATCAGAACATGGAAGCACACATTGACACGGTATACTCCTCCCTTATTTACACCCGACACATAGAGGTTTTCTAGCTCAGCAGAAGTCTGTGGTAGAGTAAGTGGTCTGGTGCCGAGTTCTCAATGTCCAGGATGTGTTTCAGGGGATAAAGCTGGACTCCATGAAGGGTGACCTGCTGTCTGTGGACTATGAGTCCAGTGAAGAAGAGGAGATGGAGGAAGAGGAAGAGGAAAGAGTTGTTGTCAGTGAAACAAGCAAAGCAAGGTAACAGAGCATTGGTTTGCTTTCTGTAGTTTTGATTTGAAAATACTTTATTGTGCGTCTTTGCCGTATTTGTGTAAATCTGCCATCTTAAAATACTTTTTTAAAATGTATGTTACACTTTGAACAACTCCCCACCTTTGTTTATTTCAGCTCCAAAAAGGGTGGTGGTTTCGGGGGCATGTTTGGGATGCTGAAGGGCCTGGTAGGGTCCAAGAGCCTTTCCCGGGAGGACATGGAGTCGGTACTGGAGAAGATGAGGGACCACCTCATCGGTAAAAATCACATCCATCTTATTGAAACCCGTAGACTTTGTGAGATGTTGCATTTAAAGGTGCATTGATTGCTGTTAATGTGTCTCTTTTCTGATCCTACAGCAAAGAATGTAGCAGCCGAAATTGCCTCCCAGCTCTGTGACTCTGTAGCCAAAAAACTGGAAGGCAAAGTCATGGGCACATTCACCAGTGAGTAAACGTGTATACCTTTTTAATGTACCAATGACAGACAACAGATCCCCACCCACACAAATCTTTTAAGATCATTTCTTATATGATGAAAACTCAAAAGTCAATGCTGGGTGCTTCTTCTCTCGAGCTACACTTTCCCTCCCTGAGAGCACCACAGCAGTTTGCATGCTGGGAAAAGTAATGTGATTAGGGTTAATGTGTTTTCCTCAGCATTGTATCTGATTTGGGTAGTAAGTAGATTTAAATAGGTTGACCTTAGTTTCATGCTCAGAAGGTTACAAACATCCCTTACATATTGAAGGTTAAGGCGATAGCGTGTGACACAACTTGGATATGTTATACTTCACATGTGTCACTGTGGTAGTCCCTTTATTATTACCTGAGACCTTGCAGTATATTTATATTGAGATCATAACAAACCAGTCCTTCACTTGTCATCAGTTTACCTGTGTAGAATGTATCGGTGTATAAAATAACAGTCAATTTTTAGATCAGCTCATGATTTTAGAATTAAATAATCAGTGCCATGACAAGTGTAGAGGCCAATATTTGCATCTTGAACTCCCGGTCCGTTTAATTCCATGATCTGTGCTCCAGAAGTGTCCAATACATAACAATTTCACAAACGAACTTCACAAATAACTCCTGCAGCACCATGCTGTTTCAGCGATCAAAAACTGTCTCACCTTTCTTGGTGGAACACTTGACGACACAACAAAGGTTCCTACCTTAAATAGAAAACGGCCGCCAATAACCCCTCACAACCTTAAATACTGACACAGGTCACATACACAAATTCATTCATAATCTGCCTTTACACTTTCACTATCACGTAACACATTGGTCCCCAAAGTGGAGGTCGTGAAACACTGAAAGGGCGTCGTGTAATGCCTTCCAAAAACAAAACAATTTAACATAAATATTTTCTCCATAATTTTAAAAATATAAATGGAACTAGTGGTTAAATTTTAAATAAAACAATGCAAATAGAACAAGTTTTATTTGTTTTCCACTTTTCCTTGTTGCCACATGACCTCTGACCTCACATGACCCCCAGACGAATGACGGTATCATTGGCAGCAGGTTCATTTACAGGAAATGTAGCAATATGTGCACATAGGAAGTCTAACTCTCTACCAACCAGCTAAATTACGTTTAATAGGCCCTGTCCATATTTGGATTACCTATTAGTGTGTTCCAACAGCAGTGAGATACATATCACTACCTCGAAGGACAGTGGAGGTCCCGGGCTGAGAAGTTTGGGAACCACTGACGTAACAGGCGCTTGAAGTTTAACTATACATTTTACTGGTGCCGTCACCTTTGTCCCACCACACAATAAACCAACCATAATGATGTCTTTGTAACTATATGAGGTCATCTATGGCAGGAAACAGCACAGAAGGCTGTATATGATGTCAGGAGAATAGATCAGTCATTCTGTGTTTGTGTGTTTTATTGCAGCTGTGGCCTCAACAGTAAAGCAGGCCCTGCAAGAATCCCTGGTGCAGATCCTGCAGCCCAAGCGACGGGTGGATATTCTGAGAGACGTCATGGAGGCGCAGGGCCAGCGTAGACCTTTTGTCATTACGTTTTGTGGTGTCAATGGGGTTGGAAAGTCCACCAACCTTGCCAAGGTGAGTTATCATCGTGGGAAGTGTCATGACATGTTCCATAAATCCACCATCTTTTAAGTGCTTCCATGATCTTGTGGTTGCTGATTGTCTAGTCCATTCTATCCTATGAGCTTTGTGTGGCGTTATTTTGATTTTGTAAGCATTGGCGTGCACTTACCGCCCTGTCAGAGGAACAAGGAGAGGAAGTTACTATGTGTCTCGCTGTCTTAAAATACCTAAACCAAGAGTGCTTATGCAGCATTTGGAGCAACGTTTTCAGCATGTTTTTTATATAGAGCATTAATGAAGCTTTTTTGGACAGATCCTTCATCTCAGCACTTCATTTTGGTGCATGTTGTTGACAAGGGGATTTCTTATGTACTGAAGTTAAGCAGCCATATCTGCTTTGAGCTTTGATTTATGTCGTACTTTAACGTCTCGCCATGAGGCAGGAGGTTATTGTAACTCCTTCATACAAAGAGATCAGTTTGAAAATTCATATCCATGAACAAGGCTCTCCCCTTAACACATATATGGGCTAATTTCTCTACTACAGTGATAACGCCACACATGGTACTAACTTTCGGATTAGATTTTACACATTTGATCATATTCCCAGCCTGAACTCATCTGAACATATACATTTTGGTCACATAACAGTACCACCTATTGGACACATGCAGTATTTACTCTCATGAACAGTTTTAAACATGCCTGCAATCATAACTGTTTCCTTAATGATTGGTCATAAACATTTCTAAAGATGCTGACTTAATTAAATTCATGATACTGACACAAGTAAACAAGACATTTAACAGAGAAACAAAAAGGAACCAAGTAAACTAAAGAAAAATAAACAGCAAAATAGATAACAATACTTATAATAACAACAACGATAATCACAACAACATATAATAACGATAATAACAACATATAATAACGATTTTAGCCAAATACTTATAACAACAAGTGTTATACAAAAAACTGACAGTAATAATCTATTCAAATATTGATGGTAGTTTTACATTCTTGTGTTAACCCTCTCAACACAATATAAATCATCTTTCTGTCTATCTCCAGATCTCTTTCTGGCTGATAGAGAACGGTTTCACGGTGCTGATCGCAGCCTGTGACACATTCCGAGCCGGTGCAGTGGAGCAGCTCCGTACTCATCAGCGTCGTCTGAACTCTCTGCATCCTCCAGAGAAGCACGGAGGACGACCAATGGTCCAGCTCTATGAGAAGGGCTATGGGAAGGATGCTGCTGGGATTGCCATGGAGGCCATTGCTTATGGTACGTGACTGTCCTTCCTTGCACCTTGATTTTAAAATACAGAGTGCTGAAAGGGTGTTCTGTGAATTTTGCATTTATTTATCCGTATCACCCACATTGTGAAGTAACATTTGTTTCCTCCCTCCAGCTCGCAACCAGGCCTTTGATGTGGTGCTGGTTGATACTGCTGGGCGTATGCAGGACAACGCCCCTCTAATGACGGCCTTGGCCAAACTAATTGCAGTCAACATGCCTGACCTTGTGCTCTTTGTTGGAGAGGCTCTGGTTGGCAATGAGGCCGTTGACCAGCTGGTAATGCCACTGACAAATACAACTTTTGTTTGGATGCACAATGCACTGAGAGGAAATATACCTAATATCACATTTGTGTAATAACATTCCACTTCATTATGTAACTGAGTCGACTGACTGATATAAAAACGCTGCAGGGTCAAATTGACTTCTATCCTCAAACTCTCCAGCAGGGGTCAGTGTTGATCCAGTAATCAGCTGTCATGTTAAACGGTCTTTGTTGAACAGATGTGTTTCCTCGTTCTCTGCACTTTGTTAATATTAAGATGGAAAATGAAGCAATACATATTAACTGGGATATCAACTTTCCCATGAATAACTCAACTTTCCTCACTCTTGTCCTCAGGTGAAGTTCAACCAGGCTCTGGCTGACCACTCCATGTCTGACAAGCCTCGCCTCATTGATGGAATTGTACTCACTAAGTTTGATACCATTGATGACAAGGTATTTAAATTTGTTTTCCATCTGGTTGTCATCATGTGGTGTGACCTTGTAAAGAATCTTTTGATACAATTATAATTCCTCTGGGGTTTTAGGATTGATGTTTAATTCCTAAGTGGAAAGTCGACAGCATTCATATGCCATCCTTCCTCCCTCACAGGTTGGTGCTGCAATCTCCATGACTTACATCACAGGCCAGCCTATTGTGTTCGTGGGCACAGGGCAGACCTACAATGACCTGCGCAGCCTCAACGCCCGCGCTGTGGTCAGTGCCCTGATGAAGGCTTAAGTGGCTGCATGTGTCCTGCTGTTTATTCATTGACGCAACAAAGCCAACAATACCTTTGCCACGCTGCCGTGAGATGTCCCAGCCCTGCTAACCTGCGTTTCTCATCCCCCTGTCCTGCCCTCTCTACTTTGCATCGAATAAAGAACTCGTCACTCACAGGGAGGACTTCATTCTCCCCGAGAAAGGAGAAGTGTAAATGAGGTGCATCATGTAAAACTTTCAGGCCTAAGTTAAATCATACCTCAGATCAGCCTGGACTTTGAGAGAAGTCAAACCTAAAGACAGTTTAGCTGACTAAATGGACCTTTGCTGTAAATATCATCAGCTTTCTGGTTTACACAGTAAAGGCTTATAAAAATCCCCACTGTGGCATTTTGACAGTTTTCCTCTCTTTTTGTAAATGAGGTCAGGTTGTCAGGGCCTGCTGAATGTGACATTTCAGCAGCTGCCTGTGCCTGAGGAAAGCTTAGTGACCATAGTGCCTATCTGCCCCACCGTCTTCTTAGTTAACACTTGTACCACATGGGTGGTTGTCATCCTAAAGTACCATGGCATTGCAGTTCAGAAATCACTACCTCCGCTTTTGAGAAGGAGTATGAATCTGCTTACATTTGGTCGTAAAGTCAGCACTTATGAAGTTACATGTTGTACTCTCGTCAAAAAATACTATTAATTAAGACACGGTTTGTGAAATGGGGATACTTATGGATGGACAGTTATCCCTCAGAACTCCTCAGCAGTCTACCACACAGATCTCCCATTTTATTACAGAAGAGAATTTGATCTCTGAGTCTGAAATTCATGAAGATGAAATGGTTTTGTAATTATTATTTTTTTAGATCCGATCGTGCGTTTCTTTTCAGATTACACCTTCTGTGTGGTCGGTTGTGTTTGTTTTCCCTTCTGATTGACTCTTTATTACATAAGAGTATATGTAAGTCTTAAATATCTCTTGCCCCCCTTTAATTTGTTGTAGTGCAATACAAGAGAATCAAGAGATATACAGAAGATTTTGGCTAATTTATGAGAATGTAAACATTTCTAAATAAAGCTGCTATATGCTATTGATAGCCTGTGAAGTGGAGCTTGTGTGTCATATGTTGCAGGTCACATGCTCTGTAGCCCCCTTACAGACTTCTAACAGTATGGCCGCTATAAAGAATACCAAGACAGCTGGGATACCAAAAGCTTTATTTTGAAAATAGTACATATAAATACTACATCAGAAAACACATGCAAGTAATAAAAATACAAAAAAGGCTTCAAAAGGACATTTTCAGCACAGGAGTGGAAAAGTGATTGCTACTGGCTGGGAGCCTCTCTGCCATCTACATCTCAACTTTTACAGGACAATGTCAGAATGACTTGTAAGTAGTGTAACCATGACATAGGATTATATCCAGCTGCCCCCATTCCTCACTCAGAAGTGTGCAAACAAGTTATTTTCTGGTTCTGGAGTAGGGCATGACAGACGATCCTTGCATTTCAATACATGACTGATTTCGATCAAGAACGTGATGTATGTTACAGCGTGTACCTAGAACCTCTCAGACAGGGCAGATCAGGTAAGCTGACACTTTGCTTAACTGCATTCTTCTACATCCAAATCCAAACAGCTGATTGAGTTTCTCATGTTTGTCAGTGAAGTGAAAGAATATCCTTGCATCATCTGCATATCAAGAACCTTTTCCTTCTGTTGCTTCCCTAATGTCGAGCAACATTTAAATACAATACATCGGTACTAAGAGTTCGGGTATTGGCATTGAGTGTTTCTTTAAGTTCTCCGTTCCCTTTAAACAACAACCAATACAGGAAATAATAATAAACAGCTGTAAACAACTGACGACAACTGAAAGGTCTCCCATGGCTCAGACTGTTCCTGGAATCCTAAATCCATTGATTGAAATCACTCTCAAATTAGACAATTCTGTCAATAGAAAAAAAAAAAGGAATGATAGTGATTGAGACTGCATGTCTGTCAAGATCGATAGTGTGGGGCAAAAAAAAAAAGAGGGATGGACTTAGGTGACAGTTGTGAACAACAAAGAGCATCAATGAAAAAGTTGCAGCTGACTTCCCTGCTTGCAATCCTGCAAAGTCAGCTGTACCTCTGTGGAAAGGAATACCAGCAGGTCTTTGATACTGAAAATCAAGAACAGACTTGAGTTCTCTAACTATCAGCAAGCATTAAGAGTGCAAGAGTCTTTACAGAGCTTTATAGTATCACTCTGGAAATGTTCTTGCATGTGGCCACTGCCTGAAGCCAAAGAGAAGCATTCAGTCCTAACCTTGAAGGAGGCTTTTCAGTGAGTTAAAGCCGTTCTGCTGTTCCTCTCCGTTTTGTGAGGGAGACCCTGAAGATGAAGATAAAAGAAGAATTATATAACAGAGAGAATTGAGAGAAAACTTCTGACATGTATATTTTAGATAAATGAAATCTTCAACATGGTAGATTTACTTGATCTGAGTCCAGGCAAGTTAGAATACTTTAACATGTTGTAAGATACATAAAATACAGGCTACATTGAGATGGTGTTCAGAAAATCAGGACAATGTAAGGTGCAATTATTAAGTTATCTTTTTAAGCCAAGGGATTTTAATACAATACAACTCATTTCAGCAAAAAAATAAAATAAAAAATCTATTTTTTTGCTTAAATTTCAAAACACACAACTTCATATATGACATTCGTTACACTTAACCTTCATTTTCTTTAACTAGTTAATGCAGAACAAACAACCAAGGATTGACTACTCTGGTGTCAGACTTTTAATGGCTAGATTTTGTTCTTCAAATTATTTAAGAAATTAATGGAAGGCCAATCAAAGACAGATGAGGAAGTAGAGGCATATCCTGATTTGGCAAATATCAGAAAACATCCTGCAGCTTTAAGAATAAAACTCAAGGGTGCCGTTCTCCTAAATCCCCATTCTGGTTGGCTTGGATCCGTCTGTAAACTTGCACGGCTCAGACATAAAAATGATCGAAGACTTAATTCCATCCTCCTTACCCCAGCCGTTGCTCGACACATCACGGTTGCAGATCTCGTTGGCCAGCCTCTCAAAGTACTCCGGCAGGTCGGCATACTCGTCTCCATAGGAGATGACCTTGATGCCCTTGTCCAGCATGTTGTCCCTCAGCTTCTTGAACTCCCCCACGTCCTCGCGCCGCACGAGCATGAAGTGTTCCAGGTCGGACTTGTGTTTGACCGCCTCCAAGAACAGAGCTTGGAAGGTTGTGTCGTCTACTGTGCGGCCGCAGCCGAGGAACACGAAGGATTTGGTCTCGTAGAGCTTCTGGATCTCCCGCTGTGGAAACCAGTCGATGTATTCGTTACTACACAAGCCTTAATTTAAAAGCATCAATGTGCAGGGACACAGCAGAGTTCATACGACCACACGTCATAATGAATTAGATAACAAGCTCTGTAGTTTATATCAAAGGCATTTAGTGAAGAATCTTTTCAGTAAGTTCTTATTGAGAACATAACCTGAAGTTAGAACTCACCATAACCTCAGTGTTCCTCAGTACATTCTGGTAGCCAGCAGGGTGCAGCACGATACCACTGGGGTTGGTGTAAACACCATGGATATGCAAAACACTTAACCGCCGCTTCTCCTGGGCCCACTCCAATACCTAGACACACACGCACACACACGAGCACTCTCTTAACAGTCCATTGCACTCAATCCTGTTCTGGCTGGGCAGGGAGTAAAATCAGTAAACAGAAGTGAGAGGATATTAGCCCTGATGGAGACGGGGCATAAATACCAGAACTGAGAGGCAAAGCCATGTGTCTCTCAGAAAACTCTAACCAGCCCTCGCAGGTTTGTGTTCTATTTAAGAAGCAATCAATCTTCTAATGCGCAGGGACGTGAGTGACATGGTTTAAAAATGGAGACTTTACTGAGTTAGAAGAAGAGAAGTCAGAAAAGAAACAAACCGAGCTCTGCTGGGAAAACACACGTTTCCCCATCAGTGAAGTCTTTAGTCAAAAGCAAATATTGTTCTATCAATAAAAATCGACAGCAGCTGAGTAATGGCTAGAACTTTAACCTTTCCCCACCTGCCACAGACAAAAGGCTCCTTCAGGTCAGATCGTTATCTGTTTTCCTCTAGAACTCAACCAGGAACTTCACTGAAAGTATCGTCATAAATATGACTAATGGGGAATCTTCCCTGTAGAGCAGCATTGACAATGTTTGTGATTAAGAGTGAGATCATCCGACGTGAAACCTACAAATAAGCTCCTTTAATCAGATCACTTCCTAACGTGACCTTTGCCCTGAAAGAGCTGACAACACGTATCGTGGCAGAAAAAGAATCAACCGACCCCAAAGCACAGGCCAAGCCTCCAATACCTTCTTCTCATCCGTCAGGTCCAGAGACTCCAGCTTGGTGTCCTGGTGAGCGGCGTAAATCTCCAACAGGTTGTCAAAGTTAGTAGTGAGAACTAGTGCGCCGCTTTCCATTAGCTGCAGCACAGAGCGCAGTAGATGTTTCCCCGCGTGCTCCATCTTGCACTCCAAGTCATCAAACACCTCGTACAGACAGTCTTTGAAGAAAGTTGATCTCACGTTCCCTGTTCTCTGTGGAAGATATAAACGAATTAGCAACAGGGAAGGAAAGATGAAGTTATGATGTGTGAGGAAGAACTGCAACATTTTAGTTACTTTAGGACTGTTTTTACACCACTGCAGGTGTAAAACGCTCATTTTTAAGATTGAAGATAAGTAATTATTTAATAAGAAAGTACATTTAATGTACAGGTACAAGGTTTTTTGATGCCTTGACAAATACTAGGATGTCACAGCACTTTTTGAGCAGCAACTTCCAACAACAACCCGCCTAAGATGCACTCCTTACAGTGTATACTTTATCAGTTGTCAGTTTATTACCTTAAACATCAGTGAATGCATTATGATGACAGTACAAAGAAAAGGGAAGTTCAGCACTGTGATTCAGTGTACAAAGAGGATGTAAACTGTTTGAATCAACTTAACCATTTAAGCACTAATCCTGAGGTGACAAGGTGTCTCAGACTGTTTTACTAACATCCTCCTTTTTTTAAATGGAATTTTTTTTTAAAAGTCATGTTATTTTTGGGAAAGTAGAGTAGGGAAAGTCATGCCAGGGCTGGGAGTCAAACAAGCGACTACTGCCTTGTCATTGGGCGTGCACTTAAGCTGCTAGGCCCTGCTAACATCCTTTGATTACAGAGAAAAATGAGCTGATTGTCAACCTCTTCTCACAAGAATGAGTCCATTTTAGTGAATTTATTTAACTGATAAGGAAAAAAAAAATTAATTCAAACCCTACGAATTATCTTAAAACAGATTCCTTAAATGAACAGAAAAAAAGTGACTATTTAGTGTCATCCAGCAGCCAGATTCTAGATGTGACGCTCCCTTGCTCACCCCTCCCATTGATCACTTTACCATAGCAATGGTATGACCATCCATTTGTCAAGATGTCAACATCCAAAACCTCTATCAATACAAAGTCTTTTGCACGCAACTCTCTACTCCGTCGTTATTTTCCAGTGGCCACCAATAAATACAAAAACCTGTATGTAACTAGTTTGTCTGCTCTGTGCTACTGTAGAAACATAGCAGAGCAAGATGGCAGCCTCGATGTAGTATCCGTGATGTCACCCATCTGTTTTTGAAGCGCTGTTTTGAAGCCAATCGTCGGCGGGGGCCATATTGGAAATGCTGAATGCAACCTAACTTCTGTGGAGCTATCGTGAGGTAAGGAGGCGGGCTTTGTCTGTCATGTCCTTCAATGAAAATAATTAGAAAATAATTCATCCTCCGTACAGTGTGTGCCAATAGAGATATAAGCTATTACATGTTGTTTGTGAAGCACTTTGTAACTCAGAACTTTAGAAAGTGCTATAGAAATAAATCTTATTTTTATAATTATTGTTTATTATTTTATATGAATTATTATTATTATTATTATTATTATTATTATTATTATTATTATTATTATTATTATTATTACTATTATTATTATAATAAGGAGTGCGTGGTTAGGGGAAAATCAGCACTGTTTTTAGTTTGGTGTAGTCACCACGAAGAACTGTTGCTGGTTACCAACATTATTAAGGAGCTTAGAGCAAACCTTTAATACTCAACAGTCATGTAATACTGGCATTAAGCATGATAGACGGGTGTTTCAACACCACAATTGGTTTGAACTTGCTTTCAACATAACTTCCTCACGGCACTGTTCCTTACAGGTATTCCAAATATCATCCTGAGTGCCCAAACGTACACTCTTCAATAAGATTTCAGGGGTGTGTGAAATCTGTGCACGTTTTCACGATACCTGCTCGAGGGCGTCTTTGTTCTGTTTCAAGGTTCTTTGTTTTTATCATCAACCTCTCTGAATCTGTCAAGAGCTCTTCAAGTCGCAACTCACATACCAACTCAGTCTCCTAAGAGATTGAGGGCGGAGACTTCCTAGTCTAAATCTCACGCAGGAAGAGTTGGGCAGCTAAGAATAGCAAAGGTAGTGGATGCAGTGACCAAGGTGATCCTAGTTCAGGGCTGACTCTCAGAGATTACAGCTCTAATGGGCTAAACAGCAGCGGCCCTTTCCACAGGAAGAAGCGTATTATCCATGTCTGGTTTGAACACCACCCATTGAAATCACAGTGTCCTTGTAATAACCACATCAAGTGGAAACAAACAACTCTAGTTTATAAATAATAATCCCAAACCAAAAGAATGTATTTGACTTGTAGATGCTCGCTCATGGCCTTCAAGCCAACAAGTGTTAAGTAAGCGCCGAGTGGAGATATTGAGACTTTAAACGTAAACTAAAAACGTATCTATTCAGTCTGGCTTTTATGTAGGGTTTATCAGTCTTATTACTTTACTTTTTTACTTTTATATTGATTTTAATGTTTTTTTATTATTTTATTAATTCCAACTATTTGTTTTTTATTTATCTACTTATTTTTATTGATATTTTTAGCCTTCATTTTATTTTAAACTTGTATCCTTACCCCTTTTTAAATGTATTTATTTCAACTATTTATATTCTTAATGTTAATTTGATGTTTCAACTTATTTTAATTACGCATATTTTATTGTTACTGGTGTGCATTAGTCTCTATTTTTAAATCCCTTTTTTTTTTAAATATGTCTTGCCATTTTTTAAATTTTGCTTCTTTCTTGTCGTTGATCACTGTAAAGCACTTTGAATTGCTTTTGATTCGTATGAAAGGTGCTATATGAATAAAGCTTGATTGACTGATTGATTGAGTGAAGATACAAGTGTAATGCTAAAACTAGTGAAACAGAGACCAGCATACTTCCCATGTAAACACAGACAGGTGTAGTTCACAGGGGATGAGCTTGGCAGGGTTATGCTAATACTATGTTAATTGTTAAAAGCATATTATCAGAAACTTTATATTATCTGTCAGTGAAAAGAAACAACAAATGTTTCCTCCATCACTCTTTTCAATTCCATTGTTTATGTCTCTTGCTGGATTGAGCAATCGACCCAGTCAGCACAGTTGTAATTAGCCTTGTTTTTCCAAAGGTCAGATGTGTGCTAGGATTTACAACGAACACATTCTCTGGGGTTTTAACTTCAGATTACCCTCATTACCCATTTTTGTGTGCCTGGAGTCCACTGTAACTCAGCTGCTTACTGTGGAAACGGGGTTAAACTCTTAGTGTTGTGTTACCTGAAGTAATTCTATGGGCTCACTTTTATCAGGGCATTTTGATAGAAGTATAAACGGTGCAATGTCATATACACTGAGGGAACACTTAGATTCATTCATTTTTTAATGTTGAATCAGCTCAGGTAAAGCTCTATACTAACTACAACAGAAGTCTTTTGCAGAGGGGTTTTGTGAATGAAATGGTGACACATGGTCCTGACTGTCACCAGCGCGCAGCCTGAATGAAAAGCTGGGTTGGGGGGTCTATAGGTTCACATTAGTCTATGCTTGTTTTTTTCCTCAGCAATACTAGAGCCCGTTGTGCCTGTAGCCAATAGCAGTAAGCTAGTGTCTGCACGACTGTGGATTGAAATAAACACGATGGATAAAGCCATAAAAGCGCTGTTTGTTCCCTTTGTGACAACAGGCTGAGGGCTGAAACAAAGAGTGTTTTATCAATGTCAAAGGTGCGATGAGACATGACTAACACAGGAGGCAAATGGTATTAAGGCTCCCATCTGCCAGCCCTGCTCCAGATTAGACCGGTTCAATATGTAGAGAATTGTTTGTGATATGGAATGTCAAAGTGTTTTTTTTTTCACAATTTGTTTTTTTTTTACTCCCAATGGTTTGGAGAGCACAATTCTGTAGTAACAATCACTGATTTCACACCCACAATAAATGATTATCTCTGTTACTGTGGATCAATGACTTTTCTTGGGCCAGTTAATGTTGGTCATGTCATTTTTAAGGTTCCTGTAGTTTTTGTTGGCTTGTTTATTTAAATGGTAAAACGTTTTTGCTACTTTGGGTGGACTTGATTGGTCCTCAAAGTTTTATGTGGCCTGTAATGTTACTAAGTAGCATCATTCATTCAATTCATTTCAAAAAGGCAAAACAAGGAGGACACCCAAACAATACACTCCCTTCAGGTTCATGACCAGCAACACTTGTTCGCTGAGGAAAGCCCTTTGCTGACACGCGTCCACTGCTGGTCTGGACGCTACACTGCCCTGGTTAAAAGTTCTTAAAGGACATTTAGTGTGCTGACTTTTACTCTTTCTTACATTGATTAGTTCATCTTATGTCTGATAAATGAGAACATAGGAGTGGGATAAGTTAACGACAGCTTGAAGGACAGAGTTTTTTAATTGTTCTTCACTGAATATGGTTTACATGCATTAGATGTGCTCTAAATATGTATGCTTACAGCACTGATAGTGAAAGGCAGGGCTAAAAAAACAACACTTCTTTGTTTCAGCTCATCTGCTTTCATCTGAGAGTTTTTTATTTTACGCAATTTCTTTGACATCCTCTAAACAGAAACAGTGACTTAAAAGATCGTTTATATTGATCTGAATTATTTTCCAAGAAAAAGACCCCAAAACAACCCTCCTGCCATTGGTTATCAGTATTTTAAAGAGGCACTGCTAAGATGATTTATGTAAATCCATACAAGTTGAAACAAAATGTCCCAGACTGAGGGAGAGGACCGAGCTGGCAGTCTGTCTGCCATGTGTTCGTACATGTGCGACAGGGTGGGGTGGAAAGCAGAGGTAAGAAACAGGGCTCAGGCAGACTTACCGGGGAAAGTTTCTGGATGAGGTCATGAGCCACATGCACCAAATTCTTATCTTCTTGCATGTGCTTCTGGAAACGCCGGCTCTCCTCCTCCTCTAGTAGGTCAAAGTCATTGGCTGCATCAAGCAAGGCTTGAATTAGGCCCTTCCAGGATCGGAGTGCAGGGACCTGAGGGGCCACCGCAGAGCTTACCCCTGTGCCAATCACCAGGACGAGCTCAGGGGCTCGCTTTGTCTTTAAGCTGGGCAGAAGTTTCCTGTGGGGCAGAAAGTGAAAGCATGATGAAACCATTTTCAAGAACACAAACATTCATGAAACTAAAGCTGTCCTATTCTTTGGTCCAGTGTACAATGAGGAACTAAATGATATAAAGATTGATTTTATTTGCAGCCCTGTTGAGTAATGTGATGCATGTGTTACACAGTGTGCACAGTGAGTTCTAAACAGCACCTGAGCTTACCTGGGTTTTTTTGCATTTGAGTCTGCATCCTGAGAATCAGCTGCAGGTCGCTTCTCAGTTTTCACTGCAACAACGGAGGCCATTCAGCTCCTGTAGCAGAAACATGATCAACCACATGCGAACGCTGATGTCCAATTATACTAACAATAAGCAACGCAAACAGCAATTATGTTGGAGGTTGTCATTGCAAAACGTGTCCTCTTAGAAGTCCTTACAGATCTGAACACATTAAGAATAGTATCAACTATCAGATCAGAGTTTCATGACAAAAGGACCACAGTGCTACTTTGTCATATGGGGTAGAATAAATACAACAAACATTTAAATATATAAATTACTTCATTCTGCATCACATCTGTCTTGATGACACATGATTAGCTATTTCACAAAGACTGAGGCCATAGTTCCAGGAACCTTTCACATACAAAGGGATTTTAAGCTAGTTTTTGTCATATAACTGTATTTTTTTTCTATTGTTACATAACTCTACCATCGAGTCAATGCCCCACCTGCCGATCAGGCAGCCACATGCACAAAGTCAGCATGATTATTTCACTTTAACTGCATTTCAATACTGACTTAAAGTAAATTTCAGAATTAATTCCCGTAATTACACAAAATGAAGACATATGCTTGAGTAAACGTAAAGGGACTTTGACAATACTCACCCAAATATATGTAAGTTGATGTCCAGTGTTTATTTTTGTTCCAGCAGAAATCCTTGTGATCCAAAGACAATGATAGAGGACTCTGTACTGACGTGAAGCACGTTTAAAGGCTTTGGGATCGGCTTGAGTTTAATAAGGCTTTTTTAGTTTGGGTGAAAGCTAACCAGACAGTAACGCTTACGTCGGCGTTAAGAGAGTTAACTTCAGCTGTGTGACCAAAAATGGCATAAAAACACACCTGACTCACGTTTCCTGACGACTGCTGTTCAGCTAACGTTGGTTTGGTTTAGTGCTTTTGATCCCCGAGTTAGTTAAAAGCACGAAACTCCCTCTGTCTCACCAACATGCTGAGGGTACAGTTATAAAAGCGTTATAGGTCCGTGCTAAACGATAGTCCTTATCAGAAAACTATGCCACTTAAATTAAACTGGTTATAAACCTCACGCTCTTCACTCTCTGGGGTTGTCTTTGCATTGTCCGTCTATGTGTAACTTTTGCGGAGCTGTTGAAGTCACCTCCTGTGGTGATGTGCGCCCGCTCTCGTGATGCATTCATGTGCTGCACCAAAAAACGGACATTAACCCTCCTGTTATGTTCGTTTCTCTGGAACAGCAATAATGTTCCTGGGTCAATTTGACCCGGGGCATATTCAATTATCCCAAAATGTCAGAACCCCCCAGAAAATATTAAAAAAATTTAAATCTAACTTTTAACTCCATTTCTAACCATTTAAATCTAGATTTGGTCCATTGGTGTTCTTTAAGTCTCATAGATCATGGGTTCCCAAAGTGTGGGTCCGGACCCCCTGGGGGGTCGCAAGACACAAATGGGGGGACGACGACATGATATGTCTTCCAGAATGATTTGTTTTTTAAAGTTATGTAAAATTTATGCATTTTACCCATTATAGTAAAAAAGATGGTCCGTTAATTTTGTGCAGACCAGCTAAATGAAGCCACATTAAATCCCTTTGAGGGTCAGTGGTGGTCGCAAGTCTTTGGCACCTATATTTTTGGGGTCACGGGCTGAAAGTTTGGGAACCCCTGTCATAGATCATGGTTCAATGAGGATAACTCACTCATTTTTCATTAAAATTAATTGACTTTTTAAATGTACGTTGGAAAGCCCTAAATATAAATATTTATTTTTATGAAGTGATGTTGATAAATTAAGACGACTCCTCTTCTGTCACTTGCTGCCCAGATTTTTATGCAGCATTTGGTTCGGAAGGCATACTGCCTAAAGTACACTATAAAAAGGGTCAATTTGACCCGCAACATAACAGGAGGGTCAACAAGTGTTGTCCAGCATAGAAGATTTTTCATATATTATGCAAATGTAGTATGTCGGGCCTTCACTGCATCACAAAATATACTGATACCGCTTTCATTTGTCCAACACAAAAACACGTTTATCATTTAAGTCTACGAAGTTGAGATTTACAATGAACACTTGAAAGCACCAATAGTCTTGTGACGTCAGCCGCGAATAAGAAGCTAGACAACAATCCATCGTGCTGAATGGGCTACAGTGGTTTCCAGTATAAACCGTTGCCCATTGACTCACTTTTGCATGTGCTTATGAGATTAGAGTGCAGACTCCAGCCTTTTCAGAGGGAGACGACATGTTTTTCACTTCTAATGTAGCATTATTGAGAGGTGTAATCTGTTATGTAATACTCGGAAAGCAACCAATGTTTCAATGAGTTAACAGCCTCTGATTAGGCAATATGATTAATGAAGATAATAAATCATGATTTGTATCAGAACTTTTGCCTCAGGCTGGTAAACAGACTCTAAATCTTTATTTAAAAGCTAGGGATTCTAAAAATGAGATTCATACTATAATTTCATTTTAAAACAATAAAGAGGCTGTTGCAATCCTGCAGGAACAAATCTATATATCCATTGGCAAATCATTTCCTGGATGTCATGTTTTCCCTGTATGGATTTCTCCCATAACTTATGCTGAACTGGAACACGTCAGCACAGACTGCTTTGTAAAACTACAGCTATTCTGCCATCTCCTGTTTTAAATGAAAACTACACCTGTGAAGTATTAAAGGGAAAATGTTTGACTAATGTCATAAACATTTGCAATTGATTTATATACAATATTGGTGAGTAAAGTAAGATATATTTGCATATTTTGACATTTATTTATACTTAATGTTCACGTTCAACAAATGAATCTGTCACTGTCCCTTTGGTTCTTTGAAGACAACCCAATGTAGCAACTTCACAATCAAGTCCACATCAAACAAGTGTCCAGTATTATGTATTTAGATCATCTAGAACCCCACCTATTTATTTGAAACAAATCAAAATTCCATGATCAATAGTTTAAAACACTCCCTCACATACAAAAACAGCAACACAGCATATATGTGAGATGATCCACACAATTGTACCTGGTGAGAACATGTTAAATATTACAGTGCAACACATATTGTGTATAGGCCTATTTTAGCTGACGACCCAATTAACTCATGGAAGTCAGTGCTTTAAATCATTTGAATACAGAACCGAATCAGACGACATATTTTCATTACATTTACATATCAAAGTATTGACAGATACAATCAAATAATATAAGGCATACTTATTCAATCTGAAACATTCCAGAAAATAGTGTCACATTTTTGTCCCTAATCACCATCTGATTAAGAATATTGCACCTGTAAGATTTTTCATGTTTCCCTAATTAAAAGGCTCTCTGTCATTTTGTATAAGGAGGAAAGGCATTGTGGTTGAATTTGAGAAGTTAAACCACTGCTCTCTCAAAAATGATTTTGTAACAATGGTTTATTTGCAAGAGTTATCTTAAGTTATAACAGGTTGCTTGAATATGAAAAATCCAACCTAAAGCCCTTTAAGATGAAAAGTCCTGAAACAAAGCAAGTGTTTTCTTTTAACACTTCTTCAAATGCAGCAAATCTCTTCTGCACTACAACATGAACATATAGATATGATGCATAACAAAGACTTCAGATTCAGGGCTGGCAGAAAATAGTTTAATATTAATAGTATTGTTTTAAGGATATATTGCATTAAATTAAGTGGCTTTGCATTCTCATGATAACTATTAGGAACACTGCAGTTTTAAGATATAGCCATGTTGTAGTCCTGACTGAATTTTGCAGATTTATTACTAATATTTTTTTTGAGTGGTCTCATGGGGGAAGTACATTTTATTTTTGAACTGACAACTCATAGACTTTTAAAGGGTATCAGATTTAAATATGGCTTAAAAAAAGGATTCGCATAGATCTTGTCAGGGACGAGCTCTACAGTTTTCCAACAGTATTTTCAACTTCTTAAAACCATTCATAGAGACCGACAGTCTATGAAAAGCTAAAGCTACAAGAAGAAGAAGAGGAAGAAGGAGAGGAAGAAGAATAGACTGTTCTGAGAAATGACAGCATTTTCATACAGAGATAGAGCCTTCTCTAAAGTTGGTCTTTCCTATGAGAACATTGAGAAGTATAGCCTTGCCCTCTTTGCTTTCCCTTTGAGCCTGGCTGATGATGTCGCTGAGCCTGTCCTCGTCCTCTCGTCCAACAAGGTAGCCCTTACCACCATACCCATCAGCCACTATATGATAATCTGTGAAAAAAAGAGGAAATTAAAATTAGCAAGTTGATAACTGCAAAGTCATTACACCAACAAATACATGCATTAATGTACAGTTTGAGATATAGCCTGCATATACACCATCAGCTATCACAACATCCAAGCTACAGCGTTTGTGGGAAATTTACCTGTGAATGCAAGGCCACATGCAACGTTGCTGCCCAGAATGGGGACCTGCTCTCTGGATATTTGACTCCAACATGCATCATTCCCCACCACAGCTATAACTGGTGTCTGGAGACAGAAAAACATTGAAGAACATACAGTGAAATCATGGCACACATTATTAATAAAACTAAAATATGTCACACTACGCATATTTAGACAGGAATTATCACTTATATATCACTTATAATTATAATTTAGAAATCAATAAAATCATCTTTACATCAATATTCAGTTTCTACTTGTTTGCATATTAAGTTGGTAAGCTGGGTATTAAGTGGAATAATGTATATTTAGCCGGTGGTTATGCCAAATAGAATTTCGACAGGATGAAACAAGACCCCAAGGCTACATAACCACCTGCTAACTATGTATTATGCCTCACATGATCAACTAACCCCAACTCTCTTTTATATACTGCTGCTTACCAATATATTCAGTAAACACTCAGAGAATGAATTTTACCTTGTGTCTGGTAAATGTGTCAAACTCTGCAACACTGTAACCTAAGGACCCATCACCGTACACTATCCACACCTGAAAAGCAAAAAAAGAGCATTGGATTTACAAAGAGTGACCACTGAATGATCAGACAAAGCTGTTTCAGGGTTCACTGATTTACCTCAGAGTCCGGCCGGCACAGTTTTGCCCCAAGCGCAAATCCTCCTCCAACTCCCAGGGTTCCAAAGGCACCTGAAGACAAAGAACAGATGATGTTAAGTCATTAATGTGTTATATTTCACCACCCAAAACATTGTTGTTGACCAGCCTCTTGAATAAGGAGGCCAAACTTGCATCAGTGACTCACAGAAATGAAACTTTCTTGACTGAACTATAACTCTTTTCACAGTCCTCTTCATAAACCAGTTGTCAATTGGTCCATGAGGTCTTACCAGGATCCAGCCAGCGCATAGGTCCTCTTGGTCTCATTATGTAAGCAGCGCTTCCAACGAAATCTCCTCCATCTGCGACAATGATGCTGTCCTCTGACATCAGCTCGTCCACGCGGTGGAGCACTTTCAAGGGATTCAAGTGGTGGTCTGTCTTCTCATCAGCTTTAGACCTGCAATAAAAAAAATCCAGTTTATGTAATGGTTAATGAATTATCATTCACTTACAGATTTGCACTTGCATTGAGATAACACTTGATAAATCTGAGTTTCCTTTCTTTCTTATATTTTTGTTGAAAAGATGGAGCTCATCAGGAGATTTTTGAATCATCAAGAACAGAGTTCACAATGGGAGGTAATTTGTCTTGATGATATTGATGGTTTTACAACACCTGTTGACACACACAGAATAGATACTGTTGACCATTTGCCTCTGCTTACCTGTTTGTATTTTCTTTGGTTGTGTCTCCTGCTTTGAGGCTCTGAGGCCATTCCTCCGGGCAGCGATGACCCTTCAGGCCTTTGGAAAGTCTCATTAAGAATGAACCAGCATCACCTAAAACAGACCCATATTTTAACTTTAGACTGTTGTAGGTTTTCCTTTCACTGATGAGCAAAAATCAAGTACCATACATACTGCATTGATCATTCTGTAATCACAAATCATATGGAGTCATTGTCATTTCTTACATTTTCTTGAGGTAGCATATTCTTACCTGATTTCTAAAGATCTAAATGACTTATTGTTACTCTATTTATGATTGGGTTTTTTTTATGGCATCTTGACAACATACCCTGAATTGCTACGGTTGGTTTCCAGAACATATCTGAGTTTTTCAGCAGCTGTGTCTTATCTCTGTTGACAGCAATGATTTTACTGCGTCTGTTAAGAACTCTGCCGTAGCTCAGGCGGAAGTCACACACAGTGCCTGCAAACAAAACACACAATGTTAACACTCCCCTGGACTGTTGGATAGCCCCGGGCTGTACTGAGTATTTGAACATTCAGTTTCAACACAAACTGTATTTTAACAGATAGAAAGAATTGGTTTAACTTAATTTTTATATTAAACTGCATTCCTTATAAAATATGAAATCAATTACTGAGTCATTAAACCAACAACTGACAAAACACTATTATTGTTAACCTACTCAATCAATCACAAACAGAAACACTGTATGTCTGACCTGCTAAGAGCACCAAGTCTGCATCCTTCAGAGCGTCTCGCCTGTTTTGTCTGATGTGAATGGGACTGTCTTTTCCCAGCATACCACGGGACATACCCCCAAGGAAGCAGGGGATACCAAGGTCCTCCAATGCTTTCCTAAGAGGCAGGAAATTAGTTTGATCACTAAGTTGAATTACACAGTGACATTTAAATGGGTTTTCAGTGCAAAGTATCTTGGCATGTGGCAGTGAACAGTCAAATAGACAAATAAATGATGGAAAAATCTCTGAATACAGCATAGAAAATGAAAGAAGACAAGGGAATAACATGTTTTCCTTTACCTGATGTCATCAGCGGGTGTTGGGGGTAATGTTGCTTGGCTGCCCAGCAGGATCACAGGCTTCTTGGCTCGACTTACCAGCTCTATGCACTTTTGTACCTGATTTTATTTTCATAGAAATAAAAATAGTAAAACATTTTGGCTAAAAAGCATCATAGCCACATTAAGCATTAAACCTCAGAGCTGACTCACCTGATCGTCTGTAGCTTGTGGGATGTCTACAGGAAGGGGGGACACGTCTCTGGTCTCCCAGGCTCCAGCAAATAGATCCATGAGATGATTATTGAGGTACCTAGCAAGAAGTCAGAACATCACATTATTTGATTTTGCCGTATTTGAAGTAGAGGGTTAATCATGTGGAGACAGAGTACAGAAGTTTCAGTTTTTAAGATGAGTTCAAAGATGCTACATTTCACACTTGTAGATGATTGTTTTTAAATATATTATTATTTCTCATATAATTTTTATAAAGTTTCCAGTAGTTATGCATGAGGCACTACATTAGCTTTATTGGTTGTTTGTTACATTCAATATAAGTGATGTGCAGAGTAAGTAAGACATGATTATAACGTACCATGTAACAATTTTCCCCATCAGACCTTTAGGAGGGTTCTTCACTCCAAACTCTTTGGACACAAGATGGAAGGGGTACAGCGTGTCGATGGGGAACTCAATGAAAACAGGACCAGGAGTCCCTGACTGGGCGATGGCCAGGGCTTTCCTGACAGTGGGCACGATCTCCCTGATAGTCCTGATGGAGGCACAGAACTTGCACAGGGGTTTGAAGAGAGACATTTGATCGATGTCTTGCAGCGCTCCTCTGCCCTGTACCAGGAATGCAATTGATGGAGGAGTTAGATAGGAAAAGTAAGAAATGTTACGATGAAGTATAACATGTTAATGATACAGTGTTAAGGCTTATCTATAATTTAATGCATGAATATCTAAATCAAGTGTACCTGAAGTAGTGTACCAGCAGCTCCCCCCATAAGCAGCAATGGAGATTCAGCCATCTGAGCATTCTTTACAGCTGTCACTGTGTTAGTAAGGCCTGGGCCGGCAGTCACTGCTGCTACTCCAACTGTGCCTGGTAGGGGGACAATAAAGACAACAATAAGCTCCTGAAATCCCTATAAATGTTGATTAACTTAATATAAAAAACTGTTGTATTCAAACTACTATAACCATCCAAACTCACATTTGCCAAAACATGCTCCAGTCTTGAGTTGTGTTATTAGTTAAACTTGTTTTTGTTAAGATAAAACATTCACAGCTTAATAGTTTTACACCAAGACACTCTTTAACCAGGCAACAGCACACTTCATTATTTTATTCTCCATAGCTGTCAGTAACATGGTCCGAGCTCATTCAAAACTGAGGGTTACACATTTAACTTATGTGTTCTTGCTATAAAGACCAGCACCTGAGAGTCTTGCCACAGCATCAGCAGCAAAGACAGCAGTAGCCTCGTGTCTGGTGTCCACAATGCGGATGCCCAGCTTCTCGCATGCCACTAGAATTGGAGAGATGTGTCCACCAACAAGGGTGAAAACATACTTGACCCCGTGGGCGCGGAGGACCTCTGCCACACTCTCACCACCATGGCGAGGGCTCTTTATCTCAGTCTGGATTGAGTCAGAGAAAGGATCAAAAAGTGAGGCAGAGAAAATGGGAAAGAGGTAATTTCTGTTTATTAGGTGATTTCAGAGTGTGCAATGTTTTAACTTGTAAAAAGGCCTAACTATAGATAAACAACTGTCAGTGTCAGTATTGATGGCCCTTCTAAAGGTCACCTTTGTCACACTATCTCTTTACTCCAGCAGCCTTTCATATTTCACAATACCCGCTTATATTGTTGAAGAGGTGATGACCCTCAGGGCTTTATGCAATCCCACTAACAGCCTGGGTGTTGTGATAGCCTTTGTGCCAGAAAACCACAGGGCTGGTCAAAGTTTACATGAATAGAGTCCATCCTTCATTTTTACTACAGATGGTTTTCTAAAGGTCAGTGCAGATAATGAAGTTGTGTTTTCAATGACTTATTTGTGCAACGCAGCTTTTAAATGCATGCATGTGGGAAAAAAATAACACAGTTACACAAGTCCTTATTACCATTTTATAAACATATCCACTTACCTTGTGGAACAACTGGTAAAGTAAACCAAGTTTGTAGGCTGCAAACACCAGTCCAGCAACCACGATGCCTGCAGAGCATCCAAGAACAGTGCCAACCACTCCACATGACTCCATGTCAGGACGTGGAAGCAAGTGTTTACTTAAGGAAACTTAACTTAAGGAACCTTAAGTTATAATTCAAATGTGATGTCAGCTGATACAGTTACAGTAGCTCAGCTCGGCTAGGCTAAAACGCAGAGCTGCTCGTAAACCCTCTATATCCTCATTTCAGAAATATTAACTCCATCCATGCATTCACTGTGCAGGTTACTAAACTAAAGTTACTGAAGAAAGGCTTAAGAAGGGCATGAATCTTCAGCAACTTACACTAGCCGAGTGCTGCTTCCGTAGTCGCTGTGCCGACAGGAACATCAGTAGATATATTTACAAGTCAAGTTAGATAGGAGTGCAGTGGTATACTTCCGGTCTTCTTTTCAGAATAAAAGTATATAAACAACATGACACGGATTTATTCATTGAATACATTTATAATTGTACAAACAACCAGTGGTGGACAATAGTGGTGGGCGTATCGATCCTATCAATATATCAATTCTCACACTCTACTATTTGAGTAGATTACTCTAATAAAATATCGATACTAATTGATAAATGCGAAATAAAAGCACGTGTCACTTCTGATTCTTTAAGGGTAACTTACTCCAAAGTTTTGTACCGAAGAAGCTGTTTTAAGCTTTCAACTCAGATAACTAAAATAAAGGATGTTAATTATTTATTATTTATGTTTTTTTATAAATTTATCTCAGTGTGTAAAAAACAGGCCACCAAAGGATTTGCATATTCAAGTTGTTAAATGAACAGTATTTGTCATGGGAATTGTCTTTCAAGCGTTGCATTTTATTATTTGTTTTAAATCACTGAAAGGATCGGCATCAGTATCGGGTGTTGAATACATTGACATAAAAGTATTCTGTAACATATCGAATCATAAACGTGTGGTATAGCCCAGCACTAGTGGACAAAGTACACCGCTTCATGACTGAAGTCCAAGTATAGATACTCCAGGTCAAATATTACTCCAATACAAGTGGAAGTTTCTCTGTCAAATTATTACCACCACTGCACACAGCAGTATTTATGAATTCAATGACAATTGAACACAATATGAATACATACTCAAATAAGCTTAGGCTTTATTTTTTTTCTCCTCACCACTCAACAACGCTAACCCTTTATTGTGAAGGAAACAAAATGATAACATCCGTATTCTGGCCCCTGTTTCCGGCTGAATTGACAGGCTGTGTGTGAGTGTTGTCATTTGTGAATAAACGTAGTTTAAAGGACATGCATCTGGACCAATGAGGAGCTCACAGGGGCGTATCATATTTTTTAAGAGTTCAAACGTCGTAATCAGAGCAAAGTTCATACTGAAGCATATCAGATTTATTGAAATGCTCAGTGTACTGTTAAATGCAAGGCAACAAAGTAGGATGCAAGATGAGGGAATATATGAAAAACTTCCAATATTCATGCTGCGGTTCAAACACAGTAAATAATATTATGGTAGTGAAACGATAACTTAAAATCATTCACACATAAAGTCGTTTTACAAGTGCATGTGTTATCTTATTTCAAAGCAGTGAGCAAAAAGGGAGTTTGTAAACATCAATTGTCCTCCCATGATCAGGGTTTTCAGCAAACAGTATTTTGACATCTGCCTTTTGTTCTTCAAAGACAATAATCTGAAAGAGAACATAATACATAAAATATTACAGGCTATTTAAAAAGTCTGCCAAAAAATTAACATAAAAAAAACAGCAAAGATTAATTTAGCTTGAGTTAAAAATAAGTATTATCTCAATTTTGAATGTGTTAATATGTATACCTCATTCTCTCCACGTCTGAGCCAAGGTCCTGGGAGATAAAGGAAATGTTGGGGACCAATGAACCAATGACGTCCAAGGTTCTGTCCATTGACAAAAACTACACCTTTTCCCCAACCCTGCAAAAAGAGAAACTTTTATGATCAGCAAATCAATATTATGCAAAAGGTGGCAATTAATCATGTAACACGTGTATTTTCTGTGTGCTATAGGCTTATTTGAGTAAAAGAAAAAGTAGCGCAGTGTTGGAATATTTCTTGGCTCTGAAGGTTTTCCATAAAAAATGGTCGGCTGTCCTACTCACAGGGAGTTTGATGAAGGTGTCTTTAGGAGGACCATTCACATGCAGTCTGGCCAGAAAAAATCCTGGAACGGAGGACGACTTGAGGTCCGACTTCCACTGACCTGAACTTATTAATCTAAAACAGAATCAAACATTTATTTGAAGTGTACACTGTGTTTGTAATAAGCTAATACAATCAGGATGTAAGATTCGGAAAACCGTGGTGTATGAATTATGATATTAATGTGCTTATGAGAGCTCTTTTTGCAATATAATAAAGTAGAATGATAAGTACTATAATGTAATGTAATTAATCTGGCTATATAGAGCAGCACAATTTCACATCAGTATGGAATTTATTTGCATGGTGCGTAAGCAAGGTCTGTGTCTAAGCAGTATTTAATTTGAATCAACCCTTTTTATTCACAAAAAATGACCTTTAAAGTCAATAAAAAATTCTATTGGTGAGGTAATTTTCATAAAATGTGTTATGGACAGATAAAACACCCTTAAATTAGATGAAATAAACGTTTTCTTTTCTGGAACAGAGACCTGACTCTGGGTCACAGGTTGCTTCACTAATCAGCAGTTATTGGAAGCACCTGTGATGTTCTCCCCCAGCTGGTGGCAATCAGCTGGTGGTAATTAGCTGAGTGCAGTGTTGTGTTAGTCTCCCAAACCACGACCCCCTTCTTTCAAGTTCTCTATTTGGGGAAACGTAAACAAATGAAAAATCTAATAAAGCTTAACCAACCTCTTCATAAATCCAGGTTTCATGTCCAAGCAGAAGATGGTGAATCCTCTCAGGGGAGTGAGATTCAACCAAATGTCTCCCACAATACCTGTCATTAAAAATGAGGCAAAAATATCAGGGCAGAGATACTAGGATGTATACACTACCAGTCAAAAGTTTGGAGACACCTTCTCATTCAATGGTTTTTATTTATTTTAATTATTTTCGACATTGTAGATGAATACTGAAGACATCAGAACTATGAAATAATATGGTTTTGCCAGAATATGGATTACAACAGTCGTCAAATAGGGCTATCCATTGTGTGCTAAGCCTACCTCTGAACAACACACCTGATGGTCTCAAACCATAGTCTCAAACACATTAAGAAGGCAACTAATTCTACAAATGAACTCTTGACAAGGCTCATGTTGATTAGAAACCATTCCAGGAGACTACTTCATGAAGCAGTTAATTAAATAATTCCATATATGTTCTTTCATAGTTTTAATTTCTTCTGTATTAATCTACAGTGTTTCAAACAATTAAAATAGATACAAACTCTTGAATGAGAAAGTGTTTCCAAACTTATGACTAGTAGTGTATGTTTCTGTGCACTAGCAACGTACTCAAAGGCTTTTTGATGTGCGCACACACACACAAGTGCATCCCTGTGGCAACTTACAAAACAGAGGACAAGTATAAGGGCTAAAGAAACAAACAAATAAATTAAACTCCTATTAGTCAATGCATAGGACTATAAAACAAAAAAATACCTTTGCGTTGTTCATCCAGAGCTTTTCCATAATTCACTCTCCCACAATTCTCCACAAGTAAGCTCAACGTCCTCTCTCCCTTAGATGCAAAAATTATGTGTGACATCTGGATTTCAGTCATTTCATAAAGTTATCACAGTGCAAACTAAAATTTCACATATTCCAATGATTATTTTGACTTTGCCAGTCAATGCTAGTCTGAGTTATTTAATTGTACATTGACTTTATCTTGAATAAGTGATTTCAATATGCATGCATGCAAGGAGCTAAGGGAAGGGGCTATTAAAATGACACGAGTGAGAAACAATACCACAAAATGACCATACAAAACTCAGTACCGTGCCTTCAGGGAGTATGAGCTCTTGAGTCTTGTAGTCCAAACAACCAACATATTGTCTGTCCACAAAAACCTAAAGAGGATTACAAGACACAGTGCAGGACAGGAGTAAGAAGACAAATGACATGTAAGTTCACACTATCAACTCAATAGGTCATTTTTATGTGTCTGTCTGTGTTTCAGTCTGCATGTCCTCACCAGCGCTCGGTCTCTGATGCCATTCCTGGAGTTGAGAGTTTCTCCACAGGTGATGGTTGTTTCATACAGAGTGTAACCATACGACTGACCATTGTTATTGTTGACAGGGAGATTCTCCATGTTCACTGGCCTGTCTGACCTGTATGGCTAGATGAATAGCAAACAACCCACTACTATTGACATTATGATTTGATGAACAAAACCTCCAGGATGGAGTAAATAGCAGACCCCTGAAGACAATGAAATGCAATCTGTTCCTATGCAATTTTGCAAACAGGGAGAAGCTTGATCACTGATGAGAAAAAAGCAGGTGTTTTGACACCTTGATGTATGACCAAACCCAGCTGCCTATTGTGAGACATCTGTCAAGAACAGAAGCTGCTTGCTGCTGCACTCACAATCCGAGATAGAAAAGCAAGACACAGACTGATAACAGAAACATCTTTTCTCACATTTAGCTTTCATTCCATGGGGCCCTTTTCTATCTATCTGGCTCTGAGTCAAGTTGGAGTAGATTCTGAAGATCATACAATCATCTGTCATACACAAGGGTGTTTGTCATGTGTAGTTCACCTTGTCAGTGAAGGGCAGGCTGTCCCAGAGCGAAAGGTGCTGCTGGATGACGACTGTGTCATATGCTGTTCGCTCAGTAGGGGAGGGCACTTCAGGGAGACGCTCAGCTGCAACACAAGTAAGCAGAAACGTTTAACTACTGCTGCTAACCATGACAGATTCAGTTACTTTGAACGATACAGTAATCATGAATGTCAGTTTGTCATACAGTTTGTTATGTAATCAATTTAAGAGTCTTTACAGTGATACTGGCTGAATACATTTCTCAGTAGGTGATATTTTTGAGTGCAATCTCCTGCCTCAGACAGTGGAGCATCATAATCTAGAGAGAGAACATTTAAGATAATGGTCAGAGGTACTGCTTTTGTAAAGGAGAATCATATTCATCAGAAGCTGACTTTGGTTTTTGAGCTCTATAGGTTGTTCATACGGACCATAACTGGTGACCTGGGGTTTGTAGGTACCCAAGCCTATCGCTCCATTCATGAAGCCAAAGCTAGTTCCCCCATGGAACATGTAGAGATTAATGGAGACACCTCTCTCCAGGATCTCTGACACAACAGCTACCATGTCTGTGAACAATAAAATAATATGTAGACAGATCACACAAAGTAAGCTCTAGAGCACTAAGCAGTGATGTCTCACTCTAAAAATACCTGAACTAATCAGCTACATCAAAAATAATGTTCTTACCTTCAGCGTGGAACACGTGGTGATGTTCTCCCCAGACATCAAACCACCCAGACCAGTACTCCATCACCATGAGAGGTTTCTGAGGCTACACAAGAACACAGGCCTGCCTTTAAGACATCTCCCACTCTGCTGTTACTGAAGAGCCACAACAAAGCTTTGGTGAGACTGCAATAGTATGTGACTTTAACTTGGGTTTTTAGATATTTCTTTCAAACATTACAGCAGAAATAAATAATTTGGACCTTTTTCCTGTTACAAGTAAAAAGTGAAAGCCACCCTACATGAGCCTACCTGCATGTCAGCTAAGTGGTGGATGGCTCCGAATGACAATCTCTGAAGGTTTATTGTTTTTAGAACTAAAAGGAGTAATATTCAGAGCATGAGAAGGACAAAGTCAAACAATGAAAATAATAATTTAACAGCCTTAAATGAAGAAAGGACAGGATAAATTCCCCAGGATTGAGTTATCGTCATTACCTCCCTCAATCCCTCCGTATCTCAAGCCCTCCCAGTTGTCAGAAGTCAGCAGGAGCTCCTTGATGCCTCTGGATTCAAGACACTGCAGAAATGAACAACAAATCTTATTTGCACAGTATGCTCAACTGACTTCATTACAATGTATTTTGAAAGATCCTGTCAAAATCAATTACAGACTCACATTTTTTATGAACGGCATGTATTCCTCATCTTTGGCATATGATCCATACTCGTTCTCAACTTGAACTGCAATGACTGGGCCTCCATTTTCAAACTGTTTAAGCAATAGAGGGGAAAAAATGCTCATCTCACTGATAGCGTCAGTAATTCTTCCATGAGGTGCTCTGAATTAAATACTATGACACAAACAAATGTAGTTTGTCTCACCATCAGAGGCTTGACAACTGAGACTAGCTTGTCAAAGTACTGGTTGACAGCATCTACAAATCCAGGATAAGTTGTCCTCAGGTGCATTCCTTTGTCTTGCAATAACCAGCTGTAGGAAACAAGATAAAAGTTAAGGTGGCCTTCTGCTATTGCATGGTTGTAGGCTATTTTAAAGGACAAGGCAGATGGTACCTTGGCAACCCACCCAAGTCCCATTCAGCACAGATGTAAGGTCCAGGGCGCAGGATCACCCACAGACCCAGATCTGATGCTAAAGTGACAAAGGCCCTGAAAATGTAAAAAAAAAACTTATTTATTCAATTAACTACTCTGCTGGTCTTTGAGAAATATTAAACAATTTAGAGAAAGAAGAAGGGTATGGAAGCCTAACTTCAGGTCCAGCTGGTCCTGAAAGTTGTATAATCCTCTCTCGGGCTCATGCAGATTCCATGGCACGTATCTGATAGTAAGAAAGAAATTCTTTTTAACTTTAGAAATAGTGGCATTTAAAATCATGGCATCCAATTTGTCTATATTAGATGGACAACTGTATTAAACACACTTTTTGATCCAATATTAAAGGGATTTGATCCTCACTAAGAGAACACTCAAGTCAAGTTGCATTGGGGTCCTTACGTTGTGAGAGTGTTGAGGCCACAGGCCCTCATCTTCAGGAGACGGTCCTCCCAGTAGGCTCTGGGGACTCGGAAGTAATGGATAGAGCCACCAAGGATGCGAAAGGGCTGTCCCTCCAGAGTAAAGTGAGAAGAGTTGTCCCTCAGACCCTCCAAAGTGCCCATTCTTCTTACTTCAGGAGGATGTCTGATAGAAACAATTTACAATCACTTAAGCAGATTTTAAAAGCAGGACACAATTTATCAAAGTGTTGTATTGCTGTAACAATACTCTGCAAATGCCACTAAGGTAGGCTTCATTTACTTTTTAAATAAATGACAAGAGATAGGTAAAAACTTACCAAGACTCAACCCAATAGTCCAAAATTGAATAGCCTACTGAAGGAAACCTGTACTGCAGCGCCAAAGCTGTATGTTGATGCTGAGCTTGCCAGGAACCATTTGAAGGGTGGATAGTGCTGTGAGGCCTCCAACCCTTTGTATAAGGGAAACTATTGTTGTTCCAGAACAAAAATATAACAGTGCTCTGTCCATCCTCGTCCTAACTCCCTTTGCAGCGCTCAGTGTGGGGAGAGAGAGAGAGAGATGAGGTCTTACTGATTCTCTGCCTCTGGACATCAAAACAGCGAGCTCTCTGGGTGTTTTTAAAAGTAAACTTAAGACTTACGTACCCTTTTAATCTAGCTTTTAATTTGGAGTAATTTATTTTTAGCCTTGACTACATTATTATTTTTATTATTTTAACCATTATCATTTTAATCATTGCTTTAACATTTATTTATATTATTTAACTATTTATTTATCTATATATTTCTTGTATCCATCTGAATCTTGTCAACGCTACCTTATTTTTAACTTTTCTTTCCACTATTACTTATTTTATCAATTTTACTGTATTGATTTTATTTTATTTTTAAGTATTTTATTTATAATCATGCCTTTTATATTCTTACCATTGATGTTGTTTTCTGTCTCTGTTATTCTGTGAAGCACTTTGGGCTGCATGTTTATATGTATGAAAGGTGCGATATAAAGTTGAGTTGAGTTGAGTTGAGTTGAGTCCAGAGTTTTATTCTACATAAAACAAGAACAATGAAAAGTGGGTTATTGTGGCCATAGGTTTGTTTTTTTTGTACAGGTGGAGGTGCTAAAAGTATGGATAAAACTATTTATTTTTCCTTTAAACTCAAACATTAAAAACGTTCTGATACCTATATCAATTTCTTTTTGAAGGTGTTGCAATATTTTTTTTGTTGCAAGTAAGAACAAATTACTTCCTTTTTTTTTTCTTCTTTTTTGTGCTGCATTGTAATTCTGCGACAGTCCCTTGTACTCTGTTTACGCCCCGCGCGTGTGTGTGTGTGTGTGTGCTGAGTCTCTGCAGCATAACTAAGACACGCGACTTTATACAAACATAATTTACACCAATCCTACTCACGCAAACTCTTACTGCAGTTCCGTTGGTTGATTTATGAAATCCGGAAGTATCGAATATGTCGCCGTCATGGGAAAACTACTTTACTGATACCTTATGTCATTTTTGACACTTTCCGAAACTAGTTTAGTAAAATGTTGCGTGACATACTTACTCCAACTGTGGAAGGTCGATTAAAGCGGCAAAGTGGAGTTTCAGAAGAAAGCTGACTTTAATTTGTGTCTAAAACACGAGACATGTAGAGAGCTGCAACCTGAGTCGTGTTACTACAAATGGACATGCAGTCTGGACTTGGTATTCGTCTCTCACTGAAGCAAAGATATCTTCTTTTGCTCATTGCTATCGGATTAGTTATTGCATACCACTTTACAAGGTAAGGGGCACACGTAAAATAAATAATTCAACATAACCCAGAAGAAAACTTCTAACCAGTCGTCGTCTGATAACAAGAGTCATGCGTGAAAGTGTATGTCTGCATGAACACCCCGCCCGCAGACTCAAAGTGCTCAGCTTGGTGTGTTGATAAAGCTCCTGCTGCCCTTTGCTTACATGTTCTTGCTTGATGTTGAAACAGACTGTATATCTAGCAACTTGCTGAATAATCCAACCAAGTGAACCATTACATGATAAGGCTTGCTGACACTGGACATGACATGTAGCAATAAGTTATATTACCTGTCACTGTTTGTCCCCACTTTCTGGTTTAGAGGTGTTCCAAATCACCACTTTATCTCTATGCAATTTTTATCACAGCTGCTCAGAATGAGTTTAGACTGTTGCATTATCATAATGCTGGCGTATCAACATGTCTGTTACATTCCTAATTACTACAGTCAGGTGGTTTAAGAACAGTCATCCATTACTGACCCTGCAAAATGACAAAGAACAGGTCTTTTCCTATTGGTTCACAAATGTCCTTTGTCCCAGATAGTGCATCTCCTGTTAGGATTGCATTCAGATAAAGTGATAATGCATGAAGGACACCCTGCCATAAATGCTACCTTTAGCCACCATGCTTTCTGTAAGGAAAATTCAGTTGGTTATAAGATTGTGCTCAAGAGAATATCCATTCACAAGCCTGTGTGAATGTGTTTCTAATATATTTATTTGTTTAAGATCACTTACACAGATTCACTAAGTGTGTTATTCACTTCTAAGCTGTATTTTATCCCCCAGGGATCGCCCTGAATCAAGTAGAATGGCCCGTGTGGAAGGCTTGAGGGCCAACTCATCTCAGTTCACTCTGGAGGGAAAACCCCTCCGCATCCTGGGTGGCTCTATCCACTACTTCCGAGTCCCCAGAGCCTACTGGGAGGACCGTCTGCTGAAGATGAGGGCCTGTGGTCTCAACACTCTCACAACGTAAGCTCCCACTGCAACTCACACTATTAAATACTCAAATCAAGCTCTACAGTAAGCAGTGTCGTTTGTTTTGGTGGAAGAGATCATCCGCAGGTCAAATGAAAGTTAAGCAACATAGATTAAAGGTTTCTGGGACTTGAAGATGATGAAGTGCTTTTAAGAGAACCTTTCTTTTTTTTTTTACCTTTTTTTTTCTTCACAGAAACACACTCTTATACAAACAAATTCAACACCATTAATATGCATTCAGTGCATAAAAAATGTCATCTCTTTTTTCAGGTATGTGCCTTGGAATCTTCATGAGCCTGAGCGAGGGGTGTTCAACTTTGAGGATCAGCTGGATCTAGAGTAAGGAAAGATGAAGATGAGACTGACAGGAAAACATGCACTCTGAACCCTGCAGGTGGTACTGTTGCATTGCAAAAGGGCTCAGTTTTCCATCTTGTTGAATCATGTGATACAGCTGAGGAGGTGTTGGTTTACCCTTAAGAAGGGTTTATGATTAATTAGTCGTGCCCTTGCATAGTATCATTGATTCTTGATTTATTGATAACGATGGCTTTGATCCAGCAGATGTGTTGCTTGCTTGGATGTCATTGTAGATGGGAATGTGATGCCTAGATATAAAAGATTAATTGAGTAAAATGTTTCAGATTAATTGATGTACCATTAGGTTTGAATATCAGCTTGATTTTGAATTGACAATATTAATAATCAGTCTCCACATGATATCAAAAGTAGGAGACTTATAAATTGGTACATGTATTGGTATTGATGGACTCTATTTCTGGCACATTTTGTGTGTTTCCCAGAGCCTACCTCCGTCTGGCAGCCAGCCTGGGCCTCTGGGTGATTCTGCGTCCAGGGCCATACATCTGTGCAGAGTGGGATCTAGGAGGTCTGCCCAGGTAAAAGTCAGAGCCACAGCCAAGTTCTACCTCAGTGTGTGAGCTATACAGCTCTATTAACATTGAGATGCATAATTTAAAAATAGCCAGTGGGTTGCAAGATTAATCCCTTAAATTGGCTTGGAAATGATTTGTTCAGTCAGGTAATCTGTTTGTTAGCAGAATCTTTGCTGCAGGCTGAATCCATTCAACTCATGGAAGTGATTCATGGTTTTGTTATTTTGATCGTTTTTAGTTTTCTGGCTCTACCATGTGTTGCCTAATAAGGCACAACAAACATCAGATCATCTCAGATAAGATCATATTGCAGCATTGTATAGATCAGGGGTTCCCAAACTTTTCTGCCTGTAACCCCCAAAATATAGGTGCCAAAGACTCACAACCCCCACTGTCCCTCAAAGTGATTTAATGTGGCTTCATTTAGCTGGTCTTCAGAAAATTAGCCTACCTATATGAGCATGTGGCTGTGTTTCCTGTGCTGTTATGAATTAACCTACTGCTACTGATGCTTTAGATCATTAACTGTTCATTAACCTTAAACTTAGGAGTCATCTGGCAAAAAGAAAGGCAGATATCAAATTACATTTTCTATTTCCAAGGTTTTGTTTTGTTCTACTAATTTCGTCGATATTTTTTACTATAATGGGTAAAATGTACTATTTTTTAGATAACTTAAAAAAAACACATTCTTGAAGACATCTCACGATGGTCCCGACCCACAATTTGGGAACCCTTGGTATAGATCACCCTCCCTACTTCCCCATTTGTAACTAAGAAAAGGTGAGAAGGTGAAAGGGATGTATTGCTGTCAAAAATAAACATCCTGTTTAATTGGTCACAGTCGAAGCTTAATCAATGATACATTTCCCTTTTTCTGTTATGGGCTTCACATTTCTTACATTTGTATATTTTGATATATTTAATATCCCATCAGATACCTACACAAATAGTGGAACCAAAAGAAGTGAGGCAAAAAAAAAGTTTTATTTTACCCTGTTTTACCTTCAGACAGTTTCCAGGAAGTGTGTTATCATGATTTAAGTCAATATATCAAAAATCCCAGCACAGACAAAGCCTTGTACCCCCCCCCCCTTTCACATTATATATACCACCAGTTGGGAAGCAGTGGTGTATATGATGAAGTTATTTTCTCTACTCAACTCAACTTTATCTATGTAGAACGTTGACCTTTCAAAGTACTTCATGGAAGAACAGAGGGACAGAAAATAACAGAAATGGGTAAAATAATAAAAGACTAAAACAAAATAAGTTGATGGTAGTTAATCAAAGTCAAATCAAATCAATACAGTAAAATTGTAAAATATGTAAAGGTGGCAAACTAAATTCAAAATCAGTGGAAGATGAAAAAGATCAAATAAATACTAGTAATAAATACATGTTTTTGAAACAATGGTAAAAAGAATCCCATCCAAGGCTAAAAGGAATTACTCCAAATAAAAGTCAGATTAAACAAGCAGGTCTTTAGTTTACTTTTAAAAACACCCAGAGAGCTCACCAATTTGATGTCCAGAGGCAGAGTTCCACAGTTTGGCTGCATAAAAACAGGGACACGTGAGGTCCATTTTAAAGGAAAGCATTCGAGGACCTCAGTGATCGAGCTGAAGCATAAAATGACAGAAGATCTGTAATGTGTGTTGGAGCAACTTGCATTGGAATGCATCTTATGAATAAAGACGATATGCATCATGCTAATCACTGATATTACTCAGAATAAAAACATTAATATTCACTGGATCTTTAGTTAAGTAAGATTTTTGAGAGAAAATATTCTGGGCACATTTCCCTGAAGAGATGAATACATTGAGTGCTTTAATAAAAACAGATATAGACAGCTGATGTGGTGAATGCTGCAGTAGAAAACTGAAAGTAGATACATTTGTACTAAGTTTCCTATCAGGGAACGTCGGATAGAGGTTTGGGGAATTTGAGTATCATAAGATCAGAGTGTTCCAAGGATTCGCAGTAAAGCATGACTTCCTCTGTCACGCTTTGCAGGATAGTCATGCTTAGGTTGGTGCGAGTGTCTACGGCTCAGCTCCTCAAAAAATGTGTGAGATGATTTTTCTTTCTTTTGAACATTTGAAATGTTTTTGTGTTCTTCTTTTTCAGTTGGCTGCTGCGGGATCAAAACATGAAACTAAGAACAACCTATCCAGGATTTACTCAGGCAGTCAACCCCTTCTTTGAGAAGCTCATTAAGAAAGTTGTTCCATATCAGGTATTTCACCTTTGAGCATGATAAGATGTACAGTTGTATTATTTGAGTTTTCAATGCACAGATGCATCTAAAAAAATTGAATATGTATATTAATTCTATATTCATTGCATTGAAAGTGACATGCTTAAACTTTTTTGTTTTGATTTTGATTTCTATGACTGATAGCTCAGGAAAATTAGAAATCCATCATCTCAAATTATCAGAATATTTCGAACATCTACCAAAAAAAAAAAAAAAGCATTTATAAGACAGAAATGTCCAACTTCTGAAGAGGATGGACATTTTTACAGTCAATACTGGCTATGGGCACCTTGAACATGAATTACTGTATTAATAGGGAGAGGCATTGAGGTGATCAGCCTGTGGCATTGCTGAGGTGTTACTGAAGAACAGGTCGCCATGATACCAGCCTCAAAATTTAAACTCTAAATTAAATATTCAAATATTTTGAGATATGGTATTTTGAATCTTTTTGGGCTGTAGGTCAGAATTACCAGAATGAAAATGGAAAAAAAAAACTTAAAACACTTTAGTTTGCATGTAATGAGTGGAATGAGAATATATTACATTTTCACTTCCTTAAAGAATTTATGTAAAATATTTATCCTTTTCAGGTCATTCTGTTTTTAAGGTGATCCTGTTCTGTGCCAAAAAATACCAAAGTTTGTTAGTTTATTCATTTATTTTTTGATGAGAGAATCCTTGTATTCACATTTACATAAGATTCCTTCTGGCATTATCTTGTTAGCAGTACAGTGCACCAACGAACTGAAATTCATCGCCTTGTGTCCTCCAAGCAATATTTTCTTTTCATCAGTTTATCCTTGAGCAAAATCATATTTCCATTTTACAATGTTTTGAAAATGCAGCTGTGTAGAGTGTAGCAATGGTCAAGAGCCAATGGCAGCCTCTAACATATGTCCTTTGTTCATTGGCCAATAACTTCCCAGTACTCCAAGGGTGGCCCAATTATCGCGGTTCAAGTGGAGAATGAATATGGCGCCTATGCAAAAGATACAGCATACATGCCTTTCATCAAGGAGGTAAGAAATATGATGCAATCGTTTCATTAATTAGTTGCAGCCATTAGAAAAGATTGCATATATACTTTGTTCTCCCTGCTACCTGTACTTGCTCAGTCTCTCGCTTTTCTATCTTTCAAAGAAAAGTCAACAGTCATTTTTGAGCAACAACATCCAGTTTTTCGTGGGGTTGTCTCTGTAATCCCCCTTCTTTCCAGGCGTTATTGTCGAGGGGCATCACAGAGCTGCTGCTGACTTCAGACAGCAAGGACGGACGAGCGCTCGGAGGAGTGAAAGGAGGTATTGTCAGATAGGATGACAGACAAACAAGACTGTGCATACACACACAAACACACGCGCATACAGTCAGTGGTTGGTGTATTGTGTTTTCACAAAACAATGAGAGGTCTGAGCCAAGCCATGCCTGGTGTCAGGCGGCTGCAGCAGAGCCAAAATATACACACAAAAGATTCCTTGTTGTTCAAGGGACTTTTTTTTACCATACACTTTACAGTTTCATGCAGCAAAATAAAAAGTCTCATTTGTTTTCTTTTCTGTGACACATCTGCTAATGTGGACCTTTACAGGAATCACAAACCATTATCTGTTTAATACCATCAAAAGGTTGCTCTTGCATTGACGTTGACAGACTTTGGTCTCACTGTTAGACATGAGTCAGCATAACCACAAGATACAAGACACAACATCTTCTTGGAGTTTAATCAACTCTGATTATACAATCTGTACATATTTTCTTTTCCCTGATTTGCATCAGCACCTCTTTGTTTATAGCAGCAATTTCAAAAGTTGCAGCTTGCCTTGTAGGGTGAATCCAAAATCATGAGCGAATGCTAAACAATCTGACTGGTTGTGATTCTTGTGATTCAAAGAAAACATTACCCCTTATTAAAGTGCAACTACTGATATTTATTACGGACAAAAAATTTAATTTGTGATGGTTTGATGTTTGAAATATTGGTTGTAATATTATTTGTTTTACTCTTTTTGGCCCAAAGCTCTAGAAACCATCAATTTCCAGAAACTTCTTGATGAAATCAAGTATCTGGATGAAATACAAGTGAGTTCTATTTGTGTTCAACTATCCAAAGTGTTGGGTCTTTATTGTTTGTGTTTTTCTTAATTAATCCATATTTTTGTTTGCATTCATTACTAGTTTGTCTGATCTGATCAATCATAAAGCTTTGAGACACAACGCTTTCAGACAGAAGCAATGCTTTCTCTCTCCATTAAAAAGACTCTCAAAGTAAATCAGAGCTGAAACATTATGTAAATATTTGGCTAATTACTTAGCTTATTTGAAAAAAGAACCTGAAAAAACATTTTTGATGTTTAAAACAATAAATCCATAATCCAAGCATTGTTCTTGTGCACAGAAACAGGTTCCTGAAAGAAGCAGAAAGTATAGTAATTTTTTTTTTTAGTGTGTGCTGCTTTCTCAGACTGCTCTAACATCACACTGTTTCTTTTCCTCTACTAGCCCCAGAGGCCTAAGATGGTGATGGAGTACTGGTCAGGCTGGTTTGATCTTTGGGGGGACCTTCATCATGTTTACCCCGCTGAGGGTAAGACAGACTGAAGACATGTTGACAGGTTCTCTTGGGAGAGCTCTGCAGTATCCCTGATAAGACTTTGTCAGGTGTTCACATGAGAGTGAGACAGCGCCTGTGCTGAGTTACTCTTAACTGAGAAAGCAGTCTTTCACTGTACAGTAGGTCGATAAGACTGACCAATTTGAGTCTTTGGTAAGACAGGTTTTGTGCTGTGAGCCAATGCAGAATCTCTGAAGGCAAAACAGCCCATCTTGTGAGTGAGACAGAGAGTCTTATTGCCTTAGGTTAAGAAAGGCTTAAGAGAAACTTTTTCAGCTGCAATAAAACGGTCTTTGTGCCAGGAGAAAATCAAGGTAAGGGAAGACTTGCCGCTCTGGGCGGCTGGGTAAGATACATTTTCCAGACTGAGTGTAAGACACTCATACACTCTGGCTGTCTCACAAAGGGCACAGAGCCCACTCTGTGCAAGTGGGATGCAAAGCTTAGCATATGGTCATTTCTTTCTTCTTCTTTGACTTTGTCAGAGATTAATGTGCTTTTCATGTGTGGTAGGGTGTGAGTCAAGTATTAAAAAACTATGGTCTGTGTCTCTTTATCTTAGCTTTGTCTCTGGGCCATGTATTTGATGTTCAGAGGCCAGATTTTCAAACACCCCTCTGTGAAGATCTGCTCCACCGATTCTGACAGGCTCCACTGAACTCTGGTGGAGGTGTTTGTCGGTCTCGCATTTATCTAATGGTCTCCCACTTCCTTGTTATTGAAGTGTTCTGTATCTACACACACAACACACACATGAGGGTTGTCTTGCTTTTGGCTGTATTTAATAACATTTAGTTAATTGAAGCAGGCAGATTCATTGTTTACTTGCCCATAAAACATATTCTACTTTGCAGTATCTTGTTAGGTTCAGGCAGCACATTAACTGTTTCTCACAAAAATAATTATGTTTTTTTAAAAGACCTGGAAAATATTCTGAACACATATACCCTAATTAAACACTTACAAAGTAGGATTTCAATTTAATTTGAAATGTACATTATTTTTATTCACAATTAATCACTAGCAGTCTTCGTCTCCCTGATCTTTGTTTGTCTCTGATTCATGAATCGGCTCTTTATTTCACCATCTTTCAGTCAGTTGCACAGTGCAGATTAAAAATATTGTAGCAACCCAGAAGGAACCAGTCGCTTGAACTTTGGATAAACATTTTGGAACATAGTCTCATGGGACTGTTAATGTTAATGTTAAAAAGTGTGTTTATCCACAGCAGGGATTCCTAATCTTTTGATCCTGCGACCCTTAAACAAAAAAAACCCAAGACACTGAGGACCCCGCTGCCTCTCTAGGTGGCTCACGGATGCATATAAGCGCTAATGAGCTTATCCCAAAGCAGATATGAGAACAAAACAAAAGAAAATAACAACCAAACAACCGTAATACTATTTTATAGTAACTTTAAAAAAATGTTAGAAGCAGAGAAGAAGTAATCGCCATATTTAGACTTCTGCAGGAAGTGAACATAACAAGTTTGGTGAACAAATGTAAGGGGATGCTGTGTGCATATGAATTTCACACTGACCTAATGCCTAAGATACTTCATTTGACTATTCGGCAAAAACTAGCCTACCTACTTATGTGCACACATTGCTGTGTTTTCGTTGCTGCTTTAAATTGACTTGCAGCAATGACGTTGTTGTTAATCTGTCATAGTCACCTCAGGGGTCAGAAAAGCAAAAAAGTTAGAGTACTATTATAATATATTTCTTAACTATAATTGAAAATACTGCTATTAAAAAAGAAAAACAAATATTTTTGAAAGGCGTCTTCTGGCCCCCTCATTGGTGTCTCATGACCCTTTGGGGGTCCTGACCCCCACTTTGGGAACCACTGAGCTACAGTTTAATTATGATGCAGTTAGTCTGTTACTTGATAGATGAGCATGTTTATGACAATTTCAGTGTATTGCAGAAAATAAAGTCAGTTGATTAACGTGACACCATAAGCATCAATACTGTTGCAGAGATCTCTGACTGGTGTTTACTCTGACTTCAGTGATCTCTGACTCCAAGCATTGATCTACTCACCAGCTCGTCACAGTATTGTTAAAACTATTGGGAAATGCTGGTTACCAAGCCAACCATGTTCAGTGCTAGAAAAAAAAAATCAGAGGAGTTTAAAATAAGTTTATCAGAATAAAATACCTTAATATACTTGGACCAAAATTAAAGTGTACTGTATGGATATAATTATTTGAACTTCATTATAAAATGGCGGAAAGAGTATCACAGCATTATCAATATGAAACAAACCAGTCTTAAAGAACTGATGGTGTCTTGTAATTAAGTATCAGGCAATGCTGTTGATAAAACTTCATAAAAAGAAACAATAATTTTAAATTAAATCAAACTTATCTGTGTCATGATTTTAAAGCTGATTCTATGTTAAATATGTGATACCTAGTCAATTAGAAACTATAGCTGTCAACTTCAAGTTGTTACGTGAGAAGTTAAGTTGGATATGTGGTGTAAAGTTATGTACTGTAAAATGAAAATAATAACATTTTCAGCACTGACTGCATCTTTATGCCAAGGTTACTAAACCTTACAAATCATTTTTCTGAATGTCTCTCAAAGATAGAGTTCAGCTCACTTTATGGTGAATAGATGGGTGGTTTGAAAACGGTTTGCTTGGACTTTCAAATAAGCTCTTAATTACTTGTTTTGGTTTATGGATTACCCTCTAAAATGGCCGAATATAAGAGAGCAATGTGCCTTCACAATATCCCAGAGACAAGCTGGATTTTGTACAGGGTTCCCACGCGTCCTGGAAAACCTGGAAAACAGTTGAAGAGTTTTCCAGTACTGGAAAACACCTGGAAAATGGGAGAAAAAGTAAATCACATATAGTCCTGGAAAATTATTCCAACATGGCTGTGTGCGACCTGATCCCATTAACAAAACACATCCCCATTCATTGAAAGTTGAGTGCACGCTGTGCTGGAAAAGACAGCGACACTGCACAACTTTTTTCACATCTTTTCTCCTTCACTTCATAATCATGCATTCACAGAAAATGGGGGTATATTGTTTATGTTTTATGGTACATTAACCGTGTAGAGTACTCCTTTGATTCAAAGAGTCTTATATTTAAGTTATAGTGTGGCCAGTGGAGTCGGGCCGAGAGCTTGGGGGTCTGTGCCTCACAACTTTCTCTGCAGGCTGAGAGCTCAATTACCGTACTGTAGCTCAGTTGTTCTCAAAGTGGGGTCCTGGGACCCCTGGGGGTCCGCGAACCATAGCGTGGGGGTCCATGAAATAATTTGAATAAATTTCTAATAAATTATAAAATTGTGCTGTGTCATTACAAAACAGCAAATACACCATGGTTATGATACCATTTGGTGGCTCGAAGGGATATGTGAGTCTTGCTACTGTTAATTTTTTGAAAGTGTTTAAGATCAATTACTTGAAAAGTATAAATGCTGTCATGTTGAGTCCACAAGGAATGAAATTACCCTCTGTTTTAAAGGATACAAGTGGTATTTACTTGATTCAAATTGAAGTGTTATCTGTTTATCACTATGGTACAGGTCTGAAGTATTTACATTAATACGTTTTACAATACAAATAGTTCTAAGGGCAACTAAGAGTGCAAATGGTAGTAAGCATATGCTTTAGTGATGGGAAGTTCGGCTCTTTTCAGAGAGCCGGCTCTTTTAACTCGGCTCCCAAAGAAGAGCCGGCTCTTTCGACTCCTGAACAGCTCTTAATTCAGGCTCTTGTGTAGCCGTATATTTTACCTTAACTTTGCAAAAAATAATGGTTTGTGTTGAAAACCCTTTTACATACTGTGTTTTTATGAGAAGACTTATAATTGACCAATTTTGTGCATTTATTATGTTACAAAACCATTCTTACCCTGATCCTAGGGTTAGGGTTAGGATTAGGGTTAGGCTTAGGGTTATGGTTAGAATAAGGATTAGGGTTAGGGTTAGGATTAGGGTTAGGGTTAGGATTAGGATTAGGGTTAGGATTAGGATTAGGGTTAGGGTTAGGATTAGGGTAAGGGTTAGGGTTAGGGTAAGGATTAGGATTAGGATTAGGATTAGGGTTAGGATTAGGATTAGGATTAGGATTAGGATTAGGGTAAGGGTTAGGGTTAGGGTTAGGATTAGGGTTAGGATTAGGATTAGGATTAGGGTTAGGGTTAGGGTTAGGATTAGGGTTAGGGTTAGAACCAGAACAAAATTTAAGCAAACAGAACCAGAACCAAACTCAAGCAAACAGAACCAGAACCAAACTCAAGCAAACAGAACCAGAACCGAACCAGACCCAAACTAGAACCTTACCAGAACCTTACCAGAAACAGAACCGAAACAGAACCGAACCGAAACAGAACCGAACCGAACCAGAACCGAACCAGAACTGAACCAGAACTGAACCAGAACCGAACTCAAGCAAACAGGGTTAGGGTTTTGATTAGGGTTAGGAATATGATTAGGGTTAGGATTATGATTAGGGTTAGGGTTAGGGTTAGGATTAGGGTTAGGGTTAGGATTAGGGTTAGGGTTAGGGTTAGGGTTAGGGTTAGGATTAGGGTTAGGATTAGGGTTGGGATTAGGGTTAGGGTTAGGGTTAGGGTTAGGGTTAGGATTAGGGTTAGGGTTAGGATTGGGGTTAGGGTTAGGATTAGGGTTAGGGTTAGGTTTAGGTTTAGGGTTATGGTTAGGATTATGATTAGGGTTAGGTTTAGGTTTAGGGTTATGGTTAGGATTATGATTAGGGTTAGGATTAGGGTTAGGGTTAGGGTTAGGGTTAGGGTTAGGGTTAGGATTAGGGTTAGGGTTAGGGTTAGACCCAGAACAAAATTTTAGCAAACAGAACCAGAACCAAACTCAAGCAAACAGAACCAGAACCAAACTCAAGCAAACAGAACCAGAACCGTACCAGACCCGAACTAGAACCGAACCAGAACCTTACCAGAACCTTACCAGAACCAGAACCCAACCGAACCGAACCAGAACCGAACCAGAACTGAACCAGAACAGAACTAAAAAAAAACAGGGTTAGGATTATGATTAGGGTTAGGGCTAGGATTAGGGTTAGGATTAGGGTTGGGGTCAGGGTTAGGATTAGGGTTAGGATTAGGGTTGGGATTAGGGTTAGGGTTAGGATTAGGGTTAAGGTTAGGGTTAGGATTGGGGTTAGGGTTAGGGTTAGGATTAGGGTTAGGGTTAGGTTAGGGTTAGGGTTAGGGTTAGGGTTAGGGTTAGGGTTAGGGTTAGGGTTAGACCCAGAACAAAATTTTAGCAAACAGAACCAGAACCAAACTCAAGCAAACAGAACCAGAACCAAACTCAAGCAAACAGAACCAGAACCGTACCAGACCCGAACTAGAACCGAACCAGAACCGAACCAGAACCGAACCAGAACCAGAACCCAACCGAACCGAACCAGAACCGAACCAGAACTGAACCAGAACAGAACTCAAACAAACAGGGTTAGGATTATGATTAGGGTTAGGGTTAAGATTAGGGTTAGGATTAGGGTTAGGGTTAGGATTAGGGTTAGGGTTAGGGTTAGGGTTAGGATTAGGATTAGGGTTAGGGTTAGGGTTAGGATTAGGATTAGGGTTAGGATTAGGGTTAGGGTTAGGGTTTGAACCAGAACAAAATTTAAGCAAACAGAACCAGAACCAAACTCAAGCAAACAGAACCAAAACCAAACCAAACCAGACCCGAACCAGAACCGAACCAGAACCAGAACCGAACCAGAACCGAACCAGAACCGAACCGAACCAGAACCAAACCAGAACCGAACCAGGATCGAATCAGAACCGAACCAGAACCATACCAGAACCGAACCGAACCAAAACCGAACCAGAACCATACCAGAACCCAACCAGAACTGAACTAGAACCAAATTCAAACCAACAGGGTTAGGGTTAGGATTAGGATTAGGGTTAGGTTTAGGGTTAGGGTTGTGATTAGGGTTAGGGTAAGGATTAGGATTAGGGTTAGGGTTAGGGTTAGAACCAGAACTAAATTCAAGCCAACAGAACCAGAACCAAACTCAAGCAAACAAAACCAGAACCGAACCACAACCGAACCACAACCGAACCACAACCGAACCAGAACCAGAACCAGACCAGACCAGACCAGAACCGAACCAGAACCAGAACCAAAACCGAACCGAATCGAACCAGAACCGAATCAGAACCTAACTGAACCAGAACCGAACCAGAACCATACCAGAACCGAACCAGAACTGAACCAGAACCGAACTCAAGCAAACAGAACCAGAACCAAACCCAAAGCAACCAGAACCAGAACCAAACTCAATCAAACAGAACCAGAACCAACTCAAGTAAACAGAAACAGTACCAAACTTGAGCAAACAGAACCAGAACCAAACTCAAGCAAACTGAACCAGAACCAAACTGGAGCAAACATTATTAATGTCCTCAGTGCAGGTTGGCATTGAGATAAATCCGATGCCTCAGTTTGGATGGGTTGATCCAATTTCTCCTCTCAATGAGTATTTGCCCTGTCTTCAAGAAGACTCTCTCTGAAGGAACAGATGTTGCCAGGATACACAGCCTCCCCTCCATCACCTATATCCTATATCCTCACATGTGATTGGCCGCATGGCCGCCATGCTGACCAATCAAAACAAAGTTCTGCTGTGAGCAGAGCTGGGGCTGAGCACTGTCAGAGCTAAGCAGCAAAAGGAAAAAACTGGGAGTCGTCTCTCTCTTGATGCGAGCCGGCTCTTCTGATTCACTATAAAGCATCGGCTCTCAGAGCCGCAGCTTTTGATCATGACACATCATTAATGTGCTTAATCTGTGTTACAATTATGAAGGGGTCCTTGGACAACATTCTCACCTGTAAGGGGTCCCTGGCTCCAAAAAGTTTGAGAACCCCTGCTCTAGCTAGTAGGAGTGCAAACTCCTGATAGTGAAAACAAACGGAACAAAAAGAGCGACACAGCTGCACAAAAACTTCACGTTGTAGACATCGCTGATCATAATAGACATCGCCATGCAGGAAGACAGTTTTTAAATCTCTGAGAGATCTTCAAATACAGAGTGCGTCTTTACACCGGTGCAATTTTTTCAGAGTTTACGGTAACTCAAATAAAAAAAACGTGACATTTGCTTTGTTTTATATCGACCACTTAGCAGGATGAATATCATGATTAAGCAGGTATATTTTGAGTTGAGTTGAGTTGAGAAACATTTGCGGCTATTTGTCATTCAGTTCTATTTAGGCCATTAATGCACTGATCCTCTGATCATTATTATTATTTAATTATTTCAGTAAGGCAGCTTGCAGGCTCTTTTTTCTTTTTTTCTTAGCTCATTTTATATTATTTGAGAAAAGAGAAAGCTGAGATGTTGCCCATCATTGTTACTTGGTTGCACTAGTAAAGTGAAGTGCTGTACATCTGTGGTTGCATTATTCTATTATCAATTTGCCATAATTTTTAAGTATGTAAGAAATGATTTCATTGATAGCAATAGACTACATGTCTTTCAATGTAGACTTCCACTGAGAGGAACATATTTGACTATTTAGGAACTAAATTAGGAACTAAATTTAGACTGTCTTGCCAGCTTGATCATCAATGAAAATGTCCTGGAAATGTCCTGGAAAATGATCTCTGGAAAAGAGTGGGAACCCTGTTTGTAATAAGCTGATGTTATAATCCAATCATATTTCATTCAGAAGGATCTTTAAAAAAAAGAGAAAAGCACCAAAACTTTCAAGTTTAAAGCTACAACCACCAAATGTTTGCTTATGAATAATACAAAAAACATTTTCTGTATTTTAATTTGGTTTATAGATAATCAATCATGTATTTATTTCAACTGCATGTCACAAATACATTTACCATAAACTATTTAGGCGGCATCAAATTTCCCCTGCTGCTCATATGGGCCCTAAAAGTGTAAAGAGCCCTGTTATAATATAAATGAGCCAGCTGCTTTCCCATATGTGCTCCACAGTATATCAGTCATACCATCCATATAACCTGGACCACCTACACCCAGGAGTGTTATTTTTAGTCTAATGTAAAGGACTGATATAAATAACAGCACCTGTTCTAACATACTAGAGAAGTCACACACCTTGCTATGGCCATCACGAGTGCCTTCAGAAACATCTTAATTCACACACACAGTGCAGAGCCTCAAGCTTACTTTAAACTCCCTGTCATTCCCAACAGTCATCCACATCAATCTTCAAAAAAGATAAAGGCTTTCTTATAGATTTTCCTCTCAGTGAGACGATGGAGAAGAAAAACAGACCCTCAACATGCAGAAAGTGTCAGCTATGAAATGAGTGCTGGAATATTCTGGGGGGATTCATGTCCTTGACAGTTCAGTGCTCTGCAGACTGTAACACGCCCTGCAGTTGGTCACAGCTAGTGGCCATACAGTCAGTGCTAGTGCCACCACAATGAAAGCAACCAGTGCCCCTCTGTCTCTCTTCCTGCTCCATTGTTATTCACTGGGGCTCATGCCCTTGATTTAAATCAGTCAATTTCACCACTAAAGTCCAATTTGAATGCCTAACTACTTGCTCTGGCAGGTTCCCTGCAAAATGTAGGTAGCCAATATGTGGTGGGGGGCTGGTAATTTTTTATGGGCGTGAGCATTACCCTGTAATGAATTATAGCAACCTGTAATAGGATGTGGGTCTGAGGTCTGTCTGTGTCTCAAATGAAGTGGAACTGAGGGTGGTAGGATAATTGAAACAGTGTCTCTGCCTTGTTACGGCTGAAGTTGAAAGGATTCTCTTCTCTTTGTCTTAACATCCAGCTTGGAATGAAATAGTCTTTCAGTGTACCCACCCAGGTCTTATAAGTATGATTAAGCCATTGCATAAACTTGTATGCTTTAAAATGATTAATTTGTTCTTTTCATTTTGTTTGACAGAGATGACTCGTGTGGTCACAGAGATCCTTAAACTGGACATGTCCATCAACCTCTACATGTTCCATGGGGGGACAAATTTTGGCTTCATGAATGGGGCATTTGCTGTTGGAATACCAGCTGCTAAACCTATGGTAACTAGCTATGGTATGTATTATGAATATTTATTCACATTGAATTTGTAAGAGCAGAATACAACCCCTATTCCCCAAAAGTTGAGATGCTGTGTTGAAGATGTTGATAAATAAGAAACTGATGGTTTCATTCATTTGAACCCTTTTAAAAATTGCAAATAGTACAAAGACAACATATCAAATGTTGAAACGGAAAAACTGTATTGCATTATGAAAAAATATATTCTCATTTTAAATATGATGTCAGCAACATGTTACAAAAAAGTTGTGATAGGGACATCAAGACATCGAAAAAGCTGAGAAACACCTTGCTACTAATCTGGTTAATTTGCAATAGAGTTACTTGACTGGGTATAAAAAGGGCTTTCCAGAGAAGCCGAGTGTCTCAGTCAGTAATGCTAGGAACAGGTTCAGGTTCACCACTCTGTGAGAGACCATATGAGCAATTAGTTCAGCAATTTCAGAACAATGTTCCACATATTAAAGTTGAATAGAATTTGGGGATTTCATCATCTACGGTGCATAACATTATTAACAGATTCAGAGGATCTGGGGAAAACTCTGTGCAGAAAGAACAAGGCCGGAAACCAGTTCTGGATGGCTGTGATCTTCGGGCTCTTGGACATCAATGCATTAAAAGCAGACATGACTCTGTAGTGGAAATCACTGCATGGGCTCAAAATCCTTTCAAAAAACATTGTTGATGAAAACAGTTTGTCATTGCATCTGCAATCTTTGACGGTATGGGGATACATAAGAGCACATGGCATGGATGTCTGAAACAACTGGGAAGGCACCATTGATGCTGAAAAATATACACAGGTTTTGGAGCAACATATTAACAATGTTTACAGTGTTGTTCAATGAAGACGTGACACTGGTCAACATGCCCCTGTCCAATCATTTTTTAAACTGTATTGTTGCCACTGCAGAAAATATTTAATTTAGGATTGCACCTTACCTTCATACCTTTATAAAATATAGTTTGTCTGTTAACCTTTGGTACTTGAAAAAAATGTGAATAAGATAAGCAAATTAGGACATGATCAATATGTATGAAATAACTAGATTGAAATGTGAAATATCTATGATAAATGTGACATATCTATCCTAACTCCTAAGCCTCTGACCTTCATCTTCCTTGAAATTTGAATATTTAGCGCTCACTAATGAATTCATCACCTCAATAAAATGCATGGAATGGTAAATTAAAGATGGTAGAATGGGTTTTATAGTCTCCTCTGGGGGACGTAACATTTTTATGACCTCTTTGAGAAAAAAAGGGAATTCTGAAAACTGCTTCACAGCAGGGGAGGCTACCTCTGACCTCCAGCAGTCATCACACCTGTGTTTACTCCTCTGAGTGCCCTTCAGCTTTTTTTGTTGTTGCCTCAAACGGCTCCATTTTCTGTCAAGATAACCCAAAATGTATCCCAGCCCGCTGCTGTCTCAAGATCTTTGATAGGGGAGCACTGTGAAAGCATTTGCCACGGAAAGAAGCATCCCTGCCTCTCTCTGGCTCCCGAGCCTGCTGTTCTGATAGCACATTATCTTTCAGATTACGATGCTCCATTATCCGAGGCTGGGGATTACACCACCAAGTACCATCTTCTGAGGAATTTATTCAGCCTCTACCACAGTGAGTGTTGCTTGTGGTTGCTGAGACGGGCTCTGCATCTTCTGTCTCTTTTTCTTTCCCTTTGCTTTCATCTCTCCACTTAAGTTAATTCTCCTGTAACCTGCTCTCTGTTGGCTAAAGTAATGTGATTCTGAATATGATTACAAGCATGGATTAGGCATGGGTTTTTGTGGGGGTTTGTGGAAGTGTGTGAGATTTTTGACCGCATCAAAGACCCTTAATTACCACCCACTGTGAAAATTACATACTGTGTGCCTTTAAACATGCTCATTGCTCATTCACTTTTCTAGTTGTAAATAAGAGTGTGTGGTTGGGGGCAGTTGTCTCAAGTGTATTGTGGCCTGGACTGGAAACGAGCTTTTAGTAATCTGGGACTGAATCCAGCACAGGAAAGTTCTAATTTGCTCAGAGTTTGTTGCGATTGGAGATATTTTGAAAGGCAGTGTGTGCGTGATTCATCCTTATGTTTTGTAGTCTGCTGAACAATGAGCAGTGGCCTGGATATGAGAGGGAGTCTGAGAAGACTTTGTGTTCCACTCAGCAACCATAAACCCATGACCTAATTTCTAATTAGATCACTTTCATATTTTATTATTGTTTGCTTTTCAAATCATTCACTTTGTGTCAGCTACCCTTTAGCCTGTGGTGTTGTTTTTGTTCAAGTTGGCAAGGACTGAGGCTGATCTGTCAAAGTCTAGCACTGATCTTTGACAACAACATGGCTCTCAAAGTAGACCTGTGACACATATGCTGTCGTTTTTTTTTAGAGCTGTCAGAATTTGCACAAAATAGGGTGCATGGCACAAAAATAGCAACACATTCATCTGTACTGCACAGTTTGTGCACTTACAGTGTGCCAGCTCAGAGCTGCTCCTAATTATTGGTATTGCATAGATCTGCATAGTTTGCAAATTTCAGTGCAAAAAGTCAAATGCTAATTATGCACAAGTTTGAACTCCACCACTGTGTTTTACCTGTGAGACATCACAGCACCACCGCCTCCTCTCTGTATAATTTCTGAATGATAATTATGAATAATTATGTTTAATGTTCCTTTGTTGTTTATCCTTTAAATCGGATTAACACAGTTCAAAGAAATGTTGTTTAAATGCGCACTCCCCTCACCTTTGACACATAATAGAAACCACCAAACCCTACTATGAAGAAAGGCAATGGCCATTACCATCTAAGCTTTATGTTAGTGATCCAGCTGTTATTGCTTTGTGTGAAGAAAATATCGTCAAGTGTTCCCGAGAGCCATGAGTGCTGTTTCTGAATGCTAAACACCTCTAAAAGCAGTTTATAGGGCAAGGGCAATGACTGGTTATCTTTCTATAGAGTAAAGCGGATCCCAGAGACTGAAAGCGGGTATTAGGGTGAACTTCTTGTGTTTCTAATCATCCTGAGTGATCGAGAGGTGAAGGGGTAAAAATGAAAACAATTGATTCTACTTTTTTAGGGGGATCTACAATGATGTTTTGCTTTCAGACTTAAAAGGGTCAGTAATAAATGTATGGTGGTACCCACTTGCTCTCTCTTGGATGTGATGTGTTGGTAAAAAATCCTCCTCAAAGACATTGCTTTAGAAATTAGGCATCTCTCCATCTCTAAAATAAATCCGAGACTGACATTACATGTGCCTAAAAACAAAATGTCGCCATTATTGTTCGAATGTAAATATAGACAGTGTAAAAGGTATGTTTTAATTGGATTGAAATTTCCATGAAGGTTTGTTTGTACTTGTTTGCATCTCCTGGGTAAAACAAAGTGAAAACAAACTCAAGTACAGACTAATGAACCACAACTGACACTCAATTTCCTCTTTTTTCTTCAGCCCAGCCTCTACCTGAATTGCCCCCTCTCCACGAGAGGAGGGCGTACCATCCTGTTGTCATTCAGCAGCATGTGTCTCTGTGGGACAGCCTGCATTTCACTGACAAGGTAAACTTCAGACACAGAGAGAGGCAGGATAATAAGAGACATCATTCATGTAGGATTGCTTAGATCAGTGTTACAAGCTTTAGATATTCTACATTATGACATTATAATAATAATAGAACAGTTAAACACAAAGCCGTATGGAGGCTAAAAATGTTCATTGAAAGATGACATCTGAGTTCTCAGCCATCATCCTGGTCCAGCTTAAATTTGTAAACTTGTTTAGAAAATATGAGAATGGACTTTAGGCAATGACATTTAACTATCTTTATGAACAACTGCTGCTATGATGCTCCTGAGAGACCCACCCCCTCCTAGCTGCACCTGTGGCCTGCATTGATACCATCAGAAATATACAATGCTTGGCTTTGGAGCATAAAAAGCAAGAAAAAAAATCTGCCCCACCAAACAGAAGGGGGAAAAAAGCCAAAAACCTGTTTGGAGGGTGTCATAATGTCTGTTCCCTTTCATGTCCACCACTTTAGTTTAGCCATTTACACCATGCTCTTCAGGGCCATTTATATTCACACCAGATGTAGCACGTCTGGCAGTTGCTTACAACATTAATTATTCACTTCCCGTCACAATAATTTGCTTCCCTCTGAGACAACAATTACTTTGCCCCTGACCAGCCACACGCCCTTGCTTAAAAAGAGTCTTTTTTCCTCCGTGGCTTCAGAGAGACCGAGTGGGATGTGAGAGTTTGATATTGTATCTGTGTGTTTGGAGGTAGGTGGTTAATCATGTCATAGCAGGAAGTGTTTATTGTGTTGTGAAGAGTGCATAATGCAACCTCCCCAGGGTATGCACAAGAATGATGCTGAATAAAAGAATAGTTGTGTATGCCAGACACGAAAGCTTCATTGGGTTTGATAAATTATCACTTTGAGTAAATCATCTTGTAAGTGAGAGGTTGTGCAGATGCCAACTGCATTGAAACTCTTGGTGTTTACACCAAAAACAAGCAACGTAACAGTTAAAATACACATTTCAATATGCATCCCTGCAGCTTTTAAACACCTGTGTTATATTACACTGTATGTGTTCTGCTTAAAGCTCTTCATTTGCATATCTTTCAGCCTTTTAAGTCTGAGCGGCCTGTGAACATGGAGAATCTTCCTGTCAACAATAACAATGGCCAGTCCTATGGCTACACTCTGTATGAGACCACCATCACGAGTGCGGGAACCCTCAACTCGAAGAACAACATCAAAGACAGAGCACTGGTACAGACTGCCGGCTGACACTGAAATAAAGCAAACACAGTCCCTCATTTATTCTCTTCTTTGTGAGAACATGCATAGAGCTGTAATTTGCATCTTAAAAATCACACTGAGGAGTGTACAGGTGCAGTACAATGAGCAATTACTGTTCTTTAACAGTTACTGGTAGCTGCAATTTACACCAGTTGATCCGAAAATCTTTTTTGATTGATAGAATGCAAAGTGAAGACAGTTACACCTATGATTCGTGCTTTTTATTTTCAAACATCTGCATTTCAATGAATTCCTATTTCATCTTCTTAGGTTTTCGTGGACAAACATTTCATCGGTGTTCTGGATTATAAGACGCAAGAGCTTTCACTTCCTGAGGGGAAGGTATTCTGTGTGTGTGCGTGTGTGCGTGTGTGCGTGCGTGCGTGCGTGCGTGCGTGCGTGCGTGCGTGCGTGCGTGCGTGCGTGCGTGCGTGCCCCTCTGTAAGGAGTTTAGAACCAGTCTGCTGTTAGCATCTTTCAAAAGGATGAAGGTATTAATATTTAACATCACTCGGTGTGTGAAAGCTTCAGGGGATGCTGATAGATGTTTTTGGCAGCATGCTTCTAGCATTGAGCCAACAGCAGACCTTCAAATGACTATTTATCTTAACAAATTTGAATCCTGAAAGTCAAGGGTATAGTGGAGTGCAACCATCAGCTACTAGAACCAGACCAGCTCAAAGCTTTCCTACCTTATTTCTTTGCTGTTAATTTGTTCCGTTGAGAATTCCCCTCCTTGTTTTACTTCTTTTTCCACCAAAGGGACGAAGGACACTCGGTCTACTGGTGGAGAACTGTGGAAGAGTGAATTATGGGAAAACCTTGGATGAGCAGCGCAAAGGTACAAAATGATTCTTAAACTGTTGGCTTTGTAGATGTTTACTTTGCACAAGTCATTCCTAATAACCTTCTTCATTATACATCTTGAAAGTCAGTAATTCACTGTATGTTAAGATCCCAAAATACTTGAAGCAGTTTTGAGTCTCCTTTCAGGACTTGTTGGAGACATCGAGTTTAACAAGCAGGTCCTCCGAGACTTCATTATCCATAGTCTGAGTATGAAGCCAGGCTTTGTAAACAGGTTAGTGTTTTTCAATTATTATCACTTTCCCCTCCATGTTTGTGTTTCTCTGTCATTACACCTGCCTGCTCCTGATTTAATCTAGATGATTATCTCCCTGCTTAGCACAATTACAATGGGAACATGACGGCAAAATTCACAAATAGAGAAAAGCCTTCCAGTTCAGCAGCTCATGTTAAACATTAAATTATAAACAGTAGAGTAGTTCGATAACAAGGCAGAAGTCAGGGAAGATGCAGACTTTTTCAAAACAAAAGGTGACACCACAAGATTTTCAGAAAAACACAATCTGCATTATTAAAACCATACACAAAGTACTGAATCAACCAAGTCTGCATTCACAGCCAGTACACCCCAATGCATCGCTGGCTAACAAACAGGCAGCAGGCTACTCTGTGTCAGTATGTGTCACCTGTCAAATGTGTAAGAGTATGAGTTGTTGGATGCTGTTGCAGTTTAAAAATGTATTTTGTCAATCATGGCTACATATTTATGATGCATCAATCCTTATAACCACAAAAGTGTGTTAATCATAACATGCATCGTCTGTGTCACTGAAATCAAAGATCTTTCTCTCAAGTTCACATTTTATGATGTCATTAAGGATTTCTACAAGTGTTCTTTGCTTGATCTTGAACCGATGAACAACTTCAGGGTCACTAATAAGAGACTAGTCAGAGGTTTTTATTCCTGCTAAGTGGGATGTGTCACTGTTTGGGCTCTCCCTACCTTCTTTAGATTGCAGTGTCTTTACCTCAGCACCATCCTGAAAATGTCAAGTCTTGACGCCCTGCAGGAATGAACGCTGATAATGCACAAACAAGGAAGGATTTTGGTTTTATATCTTGGCAACCTTTTAAATTTACTTAGAGGCAAAACATAACCCACTATATGGCTAAAACAAAGACTGTGAATATTTCCCTTGGCATCCATGCACAGATTTTCACTTGACATTTACTATAAGCATGCAAACACAAATTGCATTAAAGTGAAGACTGGTTGATCAAAATAATTGATTAAAAATGAAACCAATAAGTGTAAAAGATTTGAGAGAAATAAAAATATGCAATTTGTTCTCCTTCTTTCAGGCTCGAGAATTCAGGTCACTGGATGTCAATGCGTCAGCGACCCTCCTTCCCGGGGTTTTTCCAGGCCAAACTCTATGTGAACACTTTTCCTAAAGACACCTTCATCAAACTCCCTGTAAGTAGGACAGTGAGGAAGTCTGTAAAGTATCAAGTGTAGTTACAGATCTGTAATCCTAGATAAAAGCAGTACTTTGTTATGTAGGTAACAAGCTGTCTATACTTTATTGAACACTTGCAAACTTTGAAAATCTAGTGTACTCTTAAGGTCACTTTGGCATGGAAGGATACTTATACAAAGTTCTTGTTCAGGAAGCTGTTTGATTTCCCTTTCCAGATTATGCTGAAATCATTTCGCAAATACATACAGTAAGGGCTCTTCCTGCTGCCCAAGTTACGCAGCTTTGAGGCCATAAATAAATATAATATTGTGACCTTTAACATTGTATAAGCACCTAAAAAGCAGTGTAAAAGTGTAAAAGCAAGGCAAAGCTTTTCAAAGTAGTAAAACTAGAGAGTACAAATACAGGCTGCAAACAGAGTCAGCTGTCCCATCTTCATGGAAATGCAGTCCAACACCTAAGTTAGACATTTTCGACCAAAGCCACAGACCGCAGCAATCCATAAGACAGTCCACTTTCAGCTTTCACCTTCAGGACAAAGGTACAGAGTACTCAAATAAAAATATCTCTAAATACTTTTTTAACCCAATTGCCACCAAATATCTCAATAAGTAATTATTTTAGTCAGCCTGCCACCTCACACTGCACATAGCATTTTATATTTATACTGTAATGACCTGGTGCCCTCCTTTCATTATGCTACATTGTGTCTTTTTATAAAGAATATGTTATGCTTTTTAAAATGTGTTAATTGGTTTAAACTATGTCACCTTGTGGAATGTGTTACCTAGTGTTTTCAGTGGCCTAAATTTGCACAAGTCAAAGACAGATTACTCCGTTTAACATGAAAAAAGTAGATGATAATGTTTTATTTTCTATCCTATTGCAAACACATTAGACATGGGATTCCTCCTGAGTCATGAGAACAGAATTGACATCAGATCTAGTGTAATTGTTAAAACATCTTATATGTATATATCCCTTAACCCAATTAGAAGTTTAAAAATATTACAATAGACTGTTTTGTCTAAACGCCATAAAAACTAGCTCTTGAGAAGCTGTATTAAGCGCTGGATATCTTTAGATCGTAGGATATAGAGACATCTGTTTTTTGTAGCCTGATGTCCCTGACCAATCATTCCCATCCATTTAAACTGTTAGACTCTCATGTTCATTTCCATATGCTCTAATTTTCTCTGTACGTAGGTTCCAATAAGCAACAGCTCAGGATGTGTTGAGGATGAGATGCAAGCCTTAATTAACTTGGCTTACCATATGTAGCTGGAAGTCATAAACATGTTTATTTTTTTACCCTTCAGCATTACATTGGATGACCATTCCTGTTGCCATGGTGAACAATCACTGCTTGTGTTCACAGGGCTGGGGAAAAGGGGTAGTGTTCATCAATGGGAAGAATCTAGGGCGGTACTGGTCCATAGGTCCTCAGCAAACTCTCTATGTCCCAGGTCCATGGCTGCACAGGGGAAATAACCAGGTACAGCACTCATGTGTTCTCTGTTTGTGTGTAGGAGATGGTTTAATCAGTATTTATGGCACATTTCAGCACATTATCATTCACCAAGCTTGTTTTACTGGATTTTCAAAAACCTTTCAACACATGGTTGTGATATATAGCCGACAGGTAGGTCACTATCCGTGCAAGAACCGTTTGATGAGCAGTGCTACCACACAGTCAGAAAAAGTGCATGTTAAATAATTTACTCTTGATTTTGAATTGAGAGTGAGAAAAAAAACACGTAGTGTTCTCAATAAAATGTTTTGATAGTCATGTACTTGTTTTTTAAATGAAATATGAGGAAATAATGAAAAATGACCACGGTGACACCTGTTGCCTCGGGCCAGAGGTGGATATTTAAGGCAAAACAAGATATCTGAAATTGTTTTTATTAAGGATGATACTGGGCAGATGCTCAAATCCTCAACCAGGGGAAGCTTTATCCAGCAAATGTTTGGCATTTCTTGTTTGATTAATGACTATAATGACCAGTTCTCATAAGACTCAGTAGAAAAGTAATCAGTTCTGCATTTGTTTATTTTTTAACTATGGGTATTTTCTGCCAATTTATTTCCCAATTTGTGCACATGTGACCCTAAAAGGATAACCTTACACCTGTGGTCATTACAGTCAGATTAAGTTAATGTTATAAAATATTTTGTGTAAAACAATCCATAATAATCAGTGCTTTAATATTCAAAGGTTTCATATACTCTGATAATATGTTCTATTACCTTGTTTTTGTATTTTGAAAAAAAAGAAAAACTTCTAAAAATGATTACCAAAAGTTTTAAGGACTGAATTGTTGCGTTTGTAACTTTTGTTGTTTGCTATGTAGTTTCTGTAGCACGAAAAATCGAAGCGTATCACAAGTCAACAGATACAGTACACTGCTCCTGATATACATCACCCCATGGCTTTGATGATGTTGAACTCTGGAGCATGTTCTGATAAAGGTCTTAGGTCCACCCACTGAATCTGTGTACATCTCCAACATGCCTTTTCCAACTTTCTCTTTCTGTGAGGGTGCATACATTGATGTTTGTGCTCAGCCACCCACTTTCTCTGCCCTTTCATGACCTTTGCTTAACTGCGTATTTTTTGCTGTGTTACAGGTCATTGTGTTTGAAGAGCAGGAAACAGATGGTAAAATTCTGTTTGCCAGCAGCCCTGACTATGGCATGCCTGTTGATGTCCAGTGAGGGCAAGAGGATGGGGAGGGGAGAGGATGGACAAGGAGAGGAGGATGATGAGAGAGGGCACAACTCAGACTATGGCAGTGAGCTTCGTCCTCTCGGGCAGCGACTGTGATCATCAGCCTTCAGAAGTGACACGAGTCAGCGAGTGTGACATTTTGAGTCCAATCAGACTATATTTATGGCATTCTGTTGATTCCCTTTCATTCAGTTTAGTAACTGTGTCATTAACTCATATGCTGCATAAGTGGGGACCAAGAGACTGTGACAGATAATGATCTAATGAAGTGCTTTAAAGTCTCTTTACAGGGTTGATTTATAAAAATAAACACGGTAGAAACACTGTAAATGAAATCCAGTTTCACCTCTGTGTCAATATCCAATGCCAAGGATGCTTGTTTTATTTACCCTGCAAAATCAGAGCCTGTTTAATATGATATGGTTTTTACTCCATATTTTCCTTCCTAAGATATTCTGTTAGCCCGTGTAGAGAGGTCAAATCCCACACTGTGATTGGGGATTTTTTCTTTTGAACACTCATCCATGTGTGTTGTGCTAAGGAGTCAGCTTGCTATCACAGTTATAATCTTTTAAGAGCAATGCTATGAAGCTGTGCTAACACATCAGACTACTGAGCAGAGTTTATTTTTTCTTTTAACAGAATTGCAGCATACAAGCTAAATATGATAAAATGTACAAAAAGTTAGGCCAGGCTTCCTGTGGTGCTGGAAATCCTGGAAAATGTTACAACAGCTGTTCATAAACGGTCAAATTTGTTTGCTTTGTGGAGATTTATTTTCATCACTCATAGTAAGCCTTACATCGAAAGGAGTACATTTTGTAATGCGGCTAATGGAACAAACGTTGGCTAAATGAACATAAGGTTGTTCTGTTTTAATTTTCAAAGAAGGAATAAAAGAAAGTTGATTGACCTGACCCATTGACTGTATAAATAATGGACATAGTATCTGTGACGTCACCCATCTGTTTCTGAACAGTTTATCTTCGGCAGTGGCGGCCATATTGGAAATGTTGAACTCAACCTACCTTCTGTCGAGTGAGTGTGACGTAAAGAGGCCGGCTTTGAGCCTCTTAGCCAACAGCTACAGTGTTCCCTCCTGTCAATCAAGTCAGCTGCGCCTCTCGTAATGGAAAACTTGTATTCTTAATACATTTACGTTTTTTTGTACCAGGCTGTAAACGTGTTTATTTCTGCTGTAAAGATTGTCTTTCCTGAATTTGTGTGTATGTGGTTTCCGGTATTTCCGGAGCCAGCCTCAAGCGGACAATCGGTGAACTGCAGTTTTTAACACTACTGCATTGGCTTCAAGTCTCGCGGCCAGAGGTTGCTGCTTGATCTGACCTCACACTTCACATGCTGGATGTAAACCAAGGTAACAAATCCAAGGAGATAAACTGGAAATATGTTAATGACATTTCACACCTGAAAATCAAATGTAATGACATTAGCCATGTTAGTTACAACCCAGAGTCCAAACTTCATACTGTGGGGAATGCTGTACTTTGAACAACTGCTGTATTAAGTATCATTCATGTGCATATATTCATTTTTAGTCATGAAATGTGCTTCTTCATGCCTTCATATGTCAGAGCTCAGACACACACCGTTAAAAGATTCTGTGTACAAACACTACCCGGGCACAAGTGAGGTTCTTCTCAGTTATTTATTTTCTTGATTCAGCTATCATCTTTCTCTGAGACAAAATCGCTGTGGCAAATAAACAACCGTTAGAGTCACATGCATAAAATGTGAATCACATGAGGCTGGAAGATGACAGTGGAAATGAGGAAAAGGTAGGACCTGTGTGTGAAGTGTTTTGTGCCTTAGAGAAGCCCTCAGAGAGAAATGCTCTTTAACCAACGTTAAATACTGACAGCCTGTACTGCTAACTGTGATGTATAGGGTGGTCAGCTCCAGTATGCTAAATCTTGGTCTATGTTGAATATTGCTTTTATACATCCTCTGTTCTGCGGCAGAAAGAAAATCCAGATAGATTTCAGACAAAAATGTAACATCAGTTCTAAGGAGTAAAACTGTTCTGCAGCTTTAGGACACACCGGAGAATCTGATTGAACTAGTTAAACCACTCATTCATCTGAATGCCAAATGATGTGAAGCCACTTTGAGAAAGGCATCATTGAGAGGACGAGTAATTTAGATTTAATGGAAGAATTATAAATAATGGATGGTTCTCTTGTACTTGTTAGCGCAGATAACAAGTTACGTTGCTTTTCAAATGCTCAAATTATGTCTTTAATTCACTTTGAAATTTTGCACTCAATCTCTCTCAACTTGTTCCCATGCTGCAAACATTCCAGATAAATTCACCACTAAAGTAGAATCTAGATCAACAGCAAAGCTACAAAGAAGATAGTCTCCCGGTGTGTGTGTGTGTGTGTGTGTGTGTGTGTGTGTGTGTGTGTGTGTGTGTGTGTGTGTGTGTGTGTGTGTGTGTGTGTGTGTGTGTGTGTGTGCGTGTGTGTGCGCGCACCTGTTGAATAAACTTTAATCCATGTGTACAGAATACTTGTTGTGTGCACGCCTTTTTAGAGAGCAGTTAAAAAAAATCTGATTAAAAGGGCAAATACTGATTCAGTTGCACATCCACATTTGTAATAAATACATAAATAAATATATTAGTCATTTTTTAAATAAATAATTGGAGGCAAGTTGAGGAATGAAACAAATCCGAAGATAGTTTGTGATCCCCATGGCCGAACCCTGTGCAGTGTAACATCATGCAGCTGCTGAAAAGAGACAGTTTTATGAGATACCACACAGCTGTTGTCTGAGTGTGTATCCTATCAAGTGAAACATGTAATAATAACACACTTTCTCCTGCTGATGAGCCCGAGAGCCTGTGATGTCTTCATAAGTTTTCGTACTGCAGTGTATTTTGGGTTGTGTGTGTTGAAAGGGGGCTGTGCAGAGATAATCTGGCAACAGTACAGAGGCTGTGTTTGAATTATCTCCAGCTACTTCTGCAGGGCAATGCTAGATAAGAGCTACCACTGTGTAATGCACTAGAGGGATGATTTATAGAGTTGAGGAAGGTTCTTTTATATGAGGTGTAGAATAACTTGGTTACAGTGTTCAGCATACAGCGTCATCCTTCTGATGTCTATCCCTACGAGTGCCGCGACTCCCTTCTGCGATCCAGTGAATGTACAACAAATGGATACTAATACAAAATGAAACCACAAGATACTTACTTCTCAGTCCACAGAACTGGAGATAGCGAGTCGATGTTGTTACCAAGTCATAGTCGAAAATAAGAGTTACTTTTTTGTGCTTTACTTGAGCCCACTGTTAATTCAGAGTAGCGTATATTATCTGATTTCTTTTTAAATAGAAAAAATATTCCGGGCCATGCATCAGTTATGCAAATTCTGGATTGTACACTGACACCAACTCTTTAAAGGTAAGTTGTGTTACAAGTTAGCAGATAAAGCCTGAGCATCTCAATTCATGTTTAGGGGGATTCTGTGTCCTTCACAGTGTGCAGTTATTTCTGGAGAGCTACTTTTTGTACTTGCACACAGCTGGCCCTTTTTGACAGGTTTTGCTTGAAAACATGAGAGTGCATAGACGATGAATAATTTTAACTCACTAAAATGACTCTAATTTACTGCAATGTCAGAGATTTAACTTTACTGAAAAGTCAGCATTTGTGATTCTAGCATGGAGCTGGTTTGAAGTTCTGAATGCGTCACAAAGGGGAGCCTCTGTTACCAAATGAAATAGTTGATGTGCTATCACTCCCTCAATGTGTTTGAACGAGAATGAACCTGTGCCTTGTCATTTCTCGATGTGAAGAAATAACCAGGGGGAAGAGAAGAGACTTGTGTTTACTTTTCCTTATAAATACAGTAATTACAGTGTTTTTGTCACTATATGCCATCGATCCTCTGATTGTTCTCATAAGTTACTATTTACACAAAGGAAGATAATTTTGTGTATATTTTTTTAAGTGCTTAAAGCAATCTTGCGATTAGATGTTTCCCAAGCACCACCATGGGTACAATTAAAACAGCAGTCTCTCCTCAAGTGTTGGGATGAATTAAATGCATGAGTTATAATGACACTATAAAATGAACGATGATAACCCAAGAGTAAATGTAGGTAAGAGTCAAGAGAATTGAACTAGCAAGTCAAGTGCTTGTAAAATACTCAAACCGATTAAATTAAATTAAAGCAAACATTTTATAGTTATCAAAAGAACATTCCTTCCCTTGCAATGTTTGTGTTTGCAAAAGTCCAGATGAGACACATTTGTCCTTGGAGTTGTGTTTTTTTCCAGGCTTAAAGTCAAGAGGAACTTCTTGTCCCATGTGCAGATCCAGACAATATTCATTTTTTTCCCGTAGTTATTTGAGGTGAAGGATCTTCTTTAACCTGCTTGTTTGGTTGAATCTGCTGGCTGTATGCTTGTCATATTGTGCTGCTGTCTCTTTTGTTAGGTTGTCCTCGGCAGGCTGTGAACGTGCAGGTCATGACTGTCCACAGCGGCCCTGTGACGCTTCGTTTCCTCTGCACTTCAGTCTCAGACCCGGTGACTGCCGCTTGTCACTAATCTGTGCTTTAGTATGATACATTTAAACTGTAGGAGTCCATATTTTTAAATGTCAGCCAAGAGGATTAAATCCTCTTTCAAAGGCCCCCCCATTTCCTTTTTTCTGATGATTAAGACTGAGTGCTGGTTGCACTTATCAAGAGGCTCGGCTGTTTTCCTCCTCTGCAGGTCCAAGGCAAATCACCTGCATTGGAAAGGATTAAGATATGCTGAGAAAGAGCGTTAAGCTTTAATTCACGTTAATTGAACCTGTTTATTTCATTAGTGACATTTAATAAAGTACAACAGCTGCAGTGATTGTGCCCTAACAGAACCCACATTAACAAAATGAATGTTCAATGCAGTGGGAAGTATTAAGAACACCTGCTCATTTTGTAGTCTAATTTGATTAGACCATGTGATAAAAGTCATGACATTTACATTTTCTCTTGTGAAGGAAATCTGTCCACAGGAAAGGAAGATTAATGTTGTCCGTGACTGAACATATTTGAAGGAGTAAAATATTGTTTACCGTGGTCTGAGGGGAGAAGGTCAAATCTCCACATTGGGGTCTGTGAATCCTTTCTTCCCCTCATTTACGAGGACTGGCTTCTCTGTTCTCGTGTGCCAAACAAGTATCTGGTGAGAAAATGGAACATAAATGACAGCTGCATTAGTAACATGCTGTTCCCTTAATGCACTTGTTCAATGCACTTTCCCCCTTTCAGCTCCCGCTCTGCCTCATGTTCTTCAAAACTGTCAATTCCAGTTATAGCTCCAGCAGGACCTGTCGATGTGGAAAGAGCTACTTGAGCGTGAACCCTGCCTTAGAGGGGAGTGAAGGTGTACAACATGCGTGTGTTATTTTCTAAATATAATAGGTGACTGCAAATGCTTAGACTTGCAGTATGTTCTTTTTTCCTCCTTTGCTCCTTTACAGTAGCACTTCTGTTCTTTCCTCTGTTTTTATAGGTGTGCTGTTTTGTCACCAAGCCTTCAGTCTGGGTTCATTTTGCCTACGAGACCAGACAAACACCCAGGAAAAGGATGGCAAGGAGAACCGGGGCGGGGAAAGAAGAAACTGTCAAGCTCATTTTCCCCGCTCCTCTCTGTGTTGGAACTCTCCTTCCTTTCATCTCACTGTGGTGGCGTCCATGAATTATGCATGGGGCGTGTTTGAGATGTTCCAAGAGCCTACTCCCTCTTTGCTCAGGTGTAGGGGGGAGGTTAATAGTCACGCTCGCATCTGAAGTGGTAGATTATAAGGAAGAGCGATGCCCACGCACGTCTTTCCATTTTTTCTTCCTCCTTCCCTCCGCCTTTCTGTCCATCCTTGCACTCATCTGTAATCAGTGTGACGTCCCCGTCCCCCCCAACTCCAATTCCGCTCTCTCAGCCCGCTCCCTGAATCCCCTCCTTTCATTTACCCCTGTGAATGGCCGGGAGGGAGCAGAAAAAGACGGCTGAAAGTATCTCTCTTTCCCTTCTTTTCCCCTTCTCCGTGTCTGTCTCCATCTCTACGTTTGCGTGTGTGTGAAGGTGATTGCAGTGTGGATACTGGCGAGCGAAAGCCCTCTGGCTGACTTCTCTTTGCATAGAGAGGCTTAGTGATGTGACCTGGACCAAGAGCTGTAAGCAGGACGGGCATGGAGAGGAACATTGCTGCTGCTGCTGCTGCTGCTGCTGCTGCTGCTGCTGCTGCTGCTGCTGCTGCTGCTGCTGCTGCTGCTGCCCACTGGCTCTTACTCCAATGCACGTGTGTAGAAGAGTGTATGTGGGCAGTGTGAGATAAAATCAATGATCTCTAACTTTTAGGAACTGGTTTACACTCATTTACATTCTGACCATTAGAAAATCTAGTTTTTCATGCTTGTTTTTTCCCAAAAAAGGGCAAGGTTTAAAAGACACTGTAGGGAGATTGAAAAAACAGCAACCCTGTAAGAGTGAGGAAGCTTAAAAAAGTAAGTTTGGCTCAAAGCCTAATCATCTATGATACATTTTTGTCCTGATTGAAAGTTCAGTTGATTAAAAGTAAATACATTTTTATTCATTATGATATAAGTTTGTGTTTTGGTTTCTCCTCTACCTTCTTACTTTGATTTTATTTTACTCAATTTTATCTTTGTTTAATCATGATTTTTTTAGGGAGCCTTTTTAACATCTGGCAAGGGACTACGGATGTAAAATTGGCCTTTTGGCTAACTCTGGCATATTTTCAGAAATGTTAATTAATATGCATGGTCCTTTTAAAATAATAAATAAATAAATAAAAAAAATTATAATTTTGCAAGTTAAATTTTAATAAGGGTTCTCCGTATAACCTCATTTGGTTTTCTTATGAAGCAAAAAAATGTAAAGAAGCTACAGTCCTTGCTCTATCTAATGTTTTACAAAAGTGAAAATGTGAAACAACGGGTCAGTGCCCCCAAATATCCCCCACTCAGTCGAGGCAGATGGGTGTGTAACATGAGTCTGGTTCTGCTCGAGGTTTCTGCCTGTTAAAAGGAAGTTTGTCCTTGCTGCTGTAACTTGCTAAATGCTGCACAGTGATCTGCTAATGGTGGATTAAGATCAGATTAGACTGAGTCTTGCCCTGTCTTGATGTTGGGTCTTTGTTAATAATTTAACATAGAGTATGGTCTAGACCAGCTCTGTTTGTAAAAGCGTCTTGAGATAACATTTGCTGTGATACTTAAGTACTTATACTCAATAAGAATAATAATTTAGGACTTAATTTTGTTACTTTCATTAATATATTGGTACTTTCAGAATGAGATATGAATATTTCTTCCACCATAGTCTGTATTTCACCATTCACACAAACCCCTAACCCCTAACTGTTCAAGTCAAGCCACTTAAAATGTGAAAATGTTTAAAGAAAAAAATTACCTTAGTGCAATTGGCTGCTTTAGGCTCCAGGTCGTTGAGTGTGACAAGCTCCCGGAGCAAACTGCTCTCCTGGTAGCCTCCTTTCACCCCACGAAGCTTAAAATACGCTTGCGGCTTGAAAAGGATGAGCCTTAAGTTGATGGCAAAGCCAGCCATGTCAATGGCAAAGGGCCGATGCGGGTCGAACACTGTCTTCCAGCCGTAGACCTTCCCAGCTGCGTTGACCTTGGGGGACTCGTACCGCAAGCCGCCCACAAAGGCCACAGGCCATACTGAAACTTTCCGAGTCGATCTCATCTAGCAGAGGGGGGAGGTGGAGGAGGGGTGTGGAGGAGGGAAAAAGAAGAGTATGTCAACTGAGTAAGTGTACATAACAGTGAGACACACCACTCCAGCATCAGCTTGCTGCCTTGACAGCAGAGCATGGACGGAGGGTTTTACGAGCTGCTGCTATTGTTTACTCTGAGAGATGGAGAATATTGACCCAGCTATTGTGTTGTGAGCAGCTGACACGCTGTAAAATGACACACACTGTACCACAACTGCCACACAACAAGCTAATTAGACGCAACCATCTTTAAGAGGAGTAAACGCTGACAGCTCCGAGAGGCTTTGAAGGAGCTAGGTCATTAGAGACAGTGGCTCGCTATAGTTTGCTGAGGAGATTCTCTACAGAAGAGCACTGCCATCCTCCTTTTCCTTTTTTTGTCCTTTAATCTTCAGGATCAAACAATCTTTCCGCCTTTTTCTTTGTCTCCCTGTCGGTGAGTCTTTGCAGTTTGAGCATGAGGTGCTGCAGTGAGAAAATAGGGTAAAATGAGGGTAGAGGAAGGTATAGAAACAGTGAAGTCATTTAATCAAACTCAATGCAGCATAAATACTGATACTGCTTCCTCTGGGGGAAGGGCTATTTAAAACAAAGGGGCAAGTGCATATACAGTGTCTGTATGAAGATATATTAGTGTTTGCATGCATATAGAAAATGTCTACATCTGTATACATGCTGGTTTGCTTGTGTATTTGCACAAAGAAGAACAGTCTGTTTGTGGGAAATGCATGCAAATAACCCTTTGCATATACGATCTGTGGAGCTAGATTGGTGTGTGATCTGATGGGCTGCTGTGTGGTCAGTTCAGGGGATCAGAGAGTAGCAGGGTGTAAACAGCATGAGGCTGGCTGGGGGCTTATGGGAATCACTGGATTTGAGCTTTAGGGACAGAGACTGTGCTGGGCGCCCAGATAAGATTTGGCAGGATGTTCTGTCTTAATGAGCTCTGGGTGTTAATGGTGGGAGAGAGGTTTGAGTGCTTCTATGCATGTGTCCATGAGACTGTGCTGCTTTAATTCTAAATGCAGGATCCCATGCTTTATTCTCCATCTACACTTCTTTTATCTCCCTTTTATGTACTTTGCAGTGATGTGCTGTTTTTCTCACATTACTTCCTGTATCAACACCTTGTTGTTGTTGTTCATGAAGAGGCTTTTTGATACTATGAGTTCCTCTCTGAGCACCCTAAAGCTTCTCTTTTGAAATTATTTGTAGCCAGGCTGCAGCTGATTCCAGCCTCCAACCTGTTTTGTCCAGACCTCACCTGCCTGCTGCCCTCGTAGTGTGCAAACAAAAATCAATTGAAGCATAAATAAGGCTCCCTGCAGGCGATGTCAAGCGGCTCATCACTTCCCCATCTATAATGAAGATGTGAAAAACGGTGTTCCACCTGCTGCCTCTTCTGGGTATTTCAGCTAGAGTCACCCCTGATACTGATGACTGTGTTTCAAAAATAACTAAAGTATAAGTATCATATAAAAGCTAAAAAGTCAAATCTGAAGCTCATATTATTAACATGTTTTCATCCTTGACTTTATCAGTACCACCCAGCACAAAACAGGCAGTGCAATAATGTGTTCCCCTTCTTTCTCTTGCTCATATTTATTCTTAAAGGCTGAAATTGAGGGCAGTGTGTGTTAAAAATAGCACATGCTAACCAGTAAATAACTTTGTGGTTTTGGAGGAAACCATAAAGTTTTCAGATAAAGCCTCATAATTCATGCAGTTCTTTACAGGGTGATCTACTTATTCCATAAAAATGAATTTTTCATGAGGGGTTTGAATTTCAATACACCATCGCCAAAGAAGCTAAAACCAGTATGAGCTAGAAACTCCAGACTCTGCACTGTGGGTATGAATACGCTTCATTATCAGCAATTTACAGCGCTGAATGATCTGGTAGGAGATGTGAAGGTAGTTCAATAACAAGCATTCTAGTCAGATGTTGTGTTGCCTCTGTGGACTATTATTACATGTAATCTGAAGTGCATATTCTATGTGTCAGTCTGTGAAGGCTAAACTGAATACCTGCTGCTCTGTACATCTTAGGTCATATGCTAATATGTTAACTATTTGATTTAATGATGAATTCATTTGGTGCAGTCTCAACATGTTCAAACCCTTCCTGTGTGCACACTTACTATCCATCTATGACTATGAAGTTATGTCCTTCGGATAGTTTTTTATCATGATTGTTGTACTCATTGTTAATATTCTTGTTTATCTATCTTACATTCTGAACGATATTTGAAAATAAAAAAGGTCTGCAGTCTGACCTAAAAGAAGCACGGGTAACATTAGCTTGGGATTTGCTATTCCCTTAAACTCAGTAGTTTATCAGCATGTAACTGGTCCTAGCCAGTTAATTGTTTCTTTTTGAAGCTCCTGTCAGGAGTTTTTAGCTTGTTATGAAACAGACTAATCAATACTGATGTCCCTATATAGCCTACTGAACCAGACCATCAATGACAACAATGATAGCTTATATAACTACATTTTTAATGCTAGAAACTGCTAGCATGTGATAGGTGTCGGACAAGTGATTAACTGCAAGCTGCCAGAACAACCCTTGTTTAAAATATATGCAGCAAAGCTTCTCAATATGAAAACATTTGACTGTTATAATAAAAAGGGATGTAATTTTTGTAGAAAAACATGCCTACACGTGTACAGGACAACATCAACAAAGATGCATGGATTTGTCCACAGGGGACAGTATAATCAACACAAACCCAAAGTTCCTCACAGCAACTTTAAGATCATTCACGTTTTGATATTGCTCAATATTAAAGAATAATTCTTCTTTAGGATAACAAAAAGAACATGTAATGACTGCATTGAATCTTTGTAAGTTTATCATATATTTAAACATTTTCTCCCCTGACTGCTCACTTAAACTTCTCTCAGCTGAGGAAGTAGTTGACATTGTGCACTATTGCAGTCAGCTCTTACTTTCTATCTATGTGCTGTCACTTCCTCTTTCTTCTTCATTTTTTTCCTGACTGCCTTCCCCCATCCATTTCTGTCTCCCCCTCTCTTTCAATCCTCTCCTCTTCTCTCAGGGCTGTTTCTTTGGCCCATAAATAGGCCTGTTGGAGGTGATGGAGGGCCTCTGAGGGAGACAGAGCACTTCGGCTGATTCCCAGAGAAAGGTAATGACAGGCCCCGTCAATACCCGGCGCTCCATTTACTACAGACCCCGTCTGCAGTACTAACAAGACTGGAGGCTAATACTCAGAGGACCCAGACCGTGTCCGCTCAGGTAATTCAACTGATGTCAAGATGGATGGCCTAAGATGTACTGATTACAAGCCCAAACTTCTCACTACAAGCTCCAAATCCCTGGAGCTCTGGTTGGTAGGAGTTTAAAAAATGCTTCAAGTATCTGATTTATTATTGTTCAAGAACCGCTTACACTACATTCAACTAATGTCTGCACTACAAGGCTAAGAAAGTGCCGTGTTGAATACTGAATGCTTCTCTAAATATCATACTTTAACTGAGGTTGTTTGGATCCACATGAAAGCATCAGTTTTTAGAAATCAAATTGACTTTTGTGCTTGAAGACATAAATTCAATCTGATTCTACTCTAAAAGGAATTTGCTTGCAAAGAATAGAAAATTATTGGAAGTGTAGCTTTCTTAAAATCAAACATTCATCATGCTATGCACTAAAAATCCAAATATAATATTTTGCCAGAGTCAACGTTTTCAGTAACCTACTTTAAAAGTGCAGTTTTTCTTCCTGGATCCGTGGACAGAATGAGTGCACATAATATATTGCTGAGGGTTTACCATTTTTTGGCTTTCCTGATCAATCCCAACCTCTCGCCACAGCCCAATGGCTGCTGAACTTCAAGCTTTCGGAACACAGTAAACTGGCTTGCCTCTTTGCTTTGCTGACAAAACACCTCTCAGGCCATCTGATTTACCCGCTGTGTGCTCTGGACATGGTCTGTTTTTCTGGAACTGAAGTTGACAGGTTAAATGAAAATTCCTGTATGAGTACCAAAATCCAGGGTCAAGTTTGGGTGTTAAAACCGATCCCGGTAAAGCAGTGGATTAGAAAATTGAACATACAGGAATTTCTATTTTTATAATTATGGATAAAACATGTAAATTCAAATAGTTTTTTGTTTTTGGAAGGCATTTCATGACCCCCTCTATTAGTGTTTCGCAACATCCCAGGCGTTCCTGACCCCCACTTTGGGAACCAATGGCTTAGATGAAAAGGTTTATGCTTAAACTTGAACATTTGTGAGATGTTAGCTCAAAGTTGGAATTACTTGGTTCAATTAGCAAACATCCACTCACTTCTGTGCTGCAATCAAGAACATTTATGAAATGAGTGAAGATCAAATTATACTCTCATTGTGTCTCATCTTTCCAAACATTTTCAATCCAAACTACGAGAGTTCATAAAACAAAATGTGCAAAATGAACAGTAGTAAAAAGAAGCATGAGTATTGAAAACCAGCTCTGACCTCCTCAAACAGCTCCAGGCTGTATGTGTTGTCATCGTCAGCAAAGTAGACGATCCCTGCTTGGCTGCTGTTGGCGTTGAAGGTTTCCCTCAGCCACCGCAGGGCCAGATTCCTCTGCATGGTGCCCCTGGGGATTCTGGGGTCTCGAGTGTCACCCCTTAGCTTATAGTTCCTGGGTGTCTCTACATTGAGGTGAGTATAGTTAAGCCCAGTTTCTCTGAGGAGTCTTGTCACAAGAGGTGTTCTCCTTTGGGAGTCCTCCACCAGGATCCAGTGCAGGTTAGGAACATGGAGGAAGGTGTTTGCCAGCCGCGTGAGCTCCGCCTTCTGGACCGGACGACTATATGTAGGGGTGATGATATGGATGGTGGGCAGCACATCGGACCAGGGTGGAGGCCGTGTGTATACATATTCTGTCCTCACCACCTCCACTATGTCCTTATCTGAGGCACAGTATTCCTTGGAGTCCTGAGCCTGGCCGCCTGCCTCCCTCTTCCCCTCGACACCATCATCTGCAGATTTGGGGATAAGAAGACATGTAAGGCATTAGTGCAACCTTGGGCTGCCCTTTGTATATTTTCCTCAGGTGACTTAAACCCAATAGGGTAAAGTGTACCTGAGAGCCGGTGGTGGCGGACTGCAAGCCTCTCTGGAATGATAAAGATCTCTTTTACTAGGTGGTGACAGGCTGCAAAAAGTGAAAGCAGGCACTGTGAGAGGATAACACAGCTGATGGACAGAGAGACAGCGAGAGCAAAGGGACGGGAGGGGGTGAGTCTTGCTATTCCCTCAACGTTGCCTTGGGGCTTTTCTTCATAAAGAAAGAAAACTGTGGGTATGTGGGTCCAGCGGACATGCCCTCTTTTATGTTCAGACTGAACCACAGACTCCCTCAGCCTTACCCTGCCCCACTCCATTCCCATAGCTTACCACCACTGTGTTATTTTCCTGCAGTAAGCACGGCTTTAGGCTATTCTGCTATAATCGGGCCGTCCTTGAGTTCACATTTGAATGTATAAAAAAGCAGATTTTGCACCAGACATCCCTAAAAGATGAGTCCAATTGCTATGATTACTGTGAGATGGGTCTGGCAGTTTGATTGCTGTTATTTTCAAGCTCTGGCTTCTTAGACCGAATTTTTGGTTGTGGGCATGGATTGAACACAACCAAAAAACATGTCAAAATTCAGATACCATGATACTTTGGCTTATAAATGACTTTGACTTGCATATTCTGAAGTGATGGGGTTATTCTGCTGGGATAAAAAATGTCTACATTGGTGGTTACTACACTTTTATGCACTGCAATAGAATATTGTGGAGTTGGGGAGTCCAGGTAAAACCAAACACATGTTAAAAATGAGAAAACTGCAAGATTACAACATTTCAGCCTGGTTGGTTGTACTGTACATAAAGTAAATTACACAAGACACATGACGGACAACATTACAGTTAAATCTTAACATCAAGGTGCTCCTTAATGTGATAAAACGCTATCTCTTTTTGTCCTTTTTTATTGTTTTTGTTTCAAACAGTTTGTTCAGGGGGAGAAAACTGAATATCTAACCAAACTAAGGCTGTATTTGGTTCCCTTTACGCTCACGTTAGTCATATGAACCGATGTTTAAAGTGTCAGCAGTTGCAGCACTTCAGTAGTAATGTATTTGCACACCTACATATTATTTTGTCTCATTTTATAAGAAGGAAACGACACATTTGAAAGTATAAGTGACAAAAAGGTGACCACTCAACAAAGATTTGCATGTAAACAATGTTAGATCAATCAGGCGACACATACCGCAGTGACTCCAGAGGTTAGAGCTGTGACCAAGATGTTAGGTCATGATGGATAGAATATGATAATGAAATCATTAAGGTGCTTAATTTCTTTTCATTGTGCTAATGGTAATCTTTCGTCACTGTTCTGCCTGAGTACCATTTGCACCTCCAACATAAGGAGGATCTTTCTGCAGCAGATAGATTAACACAATCTGCTGATGGCCAGATGTTCAACAGAGGCTGCCAGTGAGCACGCTGCCAAAAACCCTCTAGCTTCTCTTTTTAAGAGCATAAAAAAGGAAGCTAGTGTGCGTAGCTGGGTCAAATGACACTGCCAAAAAACACTTTTTTAAAAACTCTATTGTGTCTTCACTTAATCCCAGAAGATATCAAAATGACTAAAGGCATAAAATTGTAAACGGAGAGAACAAAATGCTTATGTGCACCTCTCAAGTCTTAACTTTTCATATTCAAGGTTTTCACATAAATGTAACACATAATCATTTCTATTGATCTGTCTTCACTGGTGTTGTGTTCAGGCTGTCTCAAGTAGTTTGTTTAAACCTGTTTTGTTTGTTAGACGCTGTATGTGTGTTCCCGACTTTCAAAGAAGAGGGCAAAGAACATTATTGATTTGCTGTTGCTCTAATTTGGGCTTGTTTACTTTTCAGCATACTTGACATTTTACACTGTTGGTTTATGATCTCTGAGAGGCTCATGAGTTTGTGTTTTAATGACTCACACTGGTGTTCAGCCATGGAAGCAAAATATTCCATGAAAATTAGAAAGCAGAAAAACATTTATTTTATTTTCTGATGAAACAGGAATTGAAATTAACTTCCACCGAATTTCAGAGAGGTAAATCTGGTAATCTGGGAGTAGTTTGAATCTAAATGAACAAGATAATTAATGGATATGCTGTTTTACACTAACATGTTGTGTTGTTCAGAATGTTAGTTGGTAGGCTGTGATTAATTGTGGGGTTTTTTTATAATTCAGAGCAAGTTAATGTCAACATTAGAGAATTATTCAGATTGGACAAATCTAGAGGATTTTATTAAACCAACAGACAAAGTCTATTACTTAATTAAAAATGTCTCCTCTATGTACAATATGTGATGCTAACTTCCAAGTCTTAATCATGCACATAAAATGAACAATGATGAGGTTTATAATGAGCAGACAAGTGTTATTGAGCTCTGATGAAGCTGATGGTCATGGTTTCTGAGTGCCTCTAAATGGCGGGCCTGTTGTCTAAACCTGAAGTGTAGTGTTAGGTTCAAGGACCCACTTCAGGTCTGATACTGCCGGTGAAGTGTACTGCGTACCCTTGCGAATGGCGAGGAGGGGAGCTATAGCGCTTTGGTGCCAAACAGTGATGAGCAACGTCCAAGGTAACACGATCAACACGATGGCAAGAATATCTCTTCTCTTCGGCATCTCCAGGATCGGTTATTTGGCTCAACATTACCTGGAGAGAAAAGAGGGACATATTATCAATTTTTGCATTTTATAGCACAGATGGAAAAACAACCTTTGACAACCCTGAAAAAATGTACTCATATCTGAATTGGAGTTAATATTTGCATAAAAAACACGAACACAAACACATCACATTCTTACTCATTAATATGTGGTTCTCAGTCACTTTATAGAATACATGACAATAACCTGTTGCGGAAAGATCATATTAGGATGACACTGGATGACAGCAGCATTAATGATAAAATGTCATTTATGAAAGTGAAAAAGAGCCTGGGGGGCACACGAGATGTGTGATTTCTGTTGATAGAGCTTTTGAAACAAATACTCTGCAGCAGACTGAGCAACCAAAAGACTGACGCGATGCAGCAGGTATTTATTTTTTACCTCTGCAAAAAATAATAATTGAAGAGGTTTTAAAATAATACTGTCACAGCCAATGGATGGAAGGTCAAAGCCACTGAACGAGGCCATGAAAGAAGCTTTCGCCCTCTGCCAACCTGATGAGCTCATCTGTGCCATCACTGAGGACGGGCAGTGACTTCATGCCTTGTGCAAAAAAAACCCTATTCACCGGCCAAATGGCAGGAAATGATGTCACCACACTGCGGGTGGACTGGCAAATGTGCAGAGTCCAGACCATTTTGTACAGCTTTGAATCCCTCTCAGAAGTCTAACTGCAGCATAAACAGAGTATTGACTAAAACCGGGAGTGGCTTTTTAGACTTAAAGTTTATGCTTGAAACCACACTGAAATACTGAGGCTGAAGCTGCATGTCCCAGTCAGTCACTGTAGCTGTCCACACTAGCGTGTTAAGATGTGTTGCATATAAATGATCACAGACTGATGTGTTGAAATAACATTTAATGAAACATGGATGACACAGTAGTAGTTTGTCAAAGAAAGAAGACCTGCAATGTATTCATCTTGATTTGGTTACTGCTCCTTTAACTACATTCTTGCTCATTTACATTGAATTAAAGTATGACAGACCTCCCCTTCCCTCTTAGGGTCAGCCTCTTCTCCTCTTAAATGCTTCTGGCATAATGCCTAGCACTAACAGGGAAAACACAGTTATTAACCGATCTGCTCAATTAAACAAAGGAGAAAAGACATAATGTGAGTCCAGGTGTTTGCCACTCAGATTTACACATGAGGAAACCAGTCATCATTTCCCATAGTAATCCTGTTCCCACTGCTGGGAAAGGTGACAGTACATGGAGGTTTAACACAGTTGTACAAGACAATTATTTTAATTGAGCTCGGTAAATAAATATCCCATTTATGTCTGAGCTATCAGATAATAATGGCTTAAGTTTAAATGGTTACATACTGTGCACATTTACTATATTTGTTTGATTGATATAGAAATTGGCTGTATGGAAGTTTAAAGGCATGATTTTAGAAGAGCTGCTATGCAGTGCAGTCTTTGTTGGAAATGTAATCATACGTGGCCCTAGATGCTTAAGCAGAAGAGCAATATGTACAGAAAATAACATTATCCACTTTGCAAGTCCTTGAACGAATTGCATTGAATATTCACTGATAAACACATAAAAGTAGTTCTTGTTTGCCATGTTTCTGTTAGGAAGAAGACAAACACACAAACTGAGGTGAAATAAATTATTAAGGTGCTTTTCAAAAGTAAAAGGTTGACCATGTAAAAGCTGAAGATGAAGAAAAAACACATTCGGACCTTTTCATAACCCGAAATAAAATTATTTTACACATGCTTACAAATACCAAAAAGCAAACAATTCCTTTAAGTCTATATAATTATGTCAACTCTTTCTCCAGCACATTTATAACTCTTTCAAAAAGTGTAATTGGCGGATGATGTTAATTTCATGGTTTGTCTATCATGTCTAATAACTTTTGTTCTTTGTAAAGGAATCAAGGAACAAAAAAGGACATCTACCAATCAGAGATCATTGGCTTTGCTTGATGATAATGAGGTTTTGACCTTGTGCATATGCCACTTATAATGGAAAGTATCCTTGTTGTCAAATGCATAACTGTGGCTGGAAAATAATCTTATTTACATTAGGGGTATCTCAAATTTCAGATTTTCTGTGAAATATAAATAGTTTTCCATGACATGTTTAATTACCCCTAAAACAAACAAACAAGCATAAAAACAAAACAAACAAACACTTTCAACCAGGGCCTTTTTTTAAAAATACAAAGTGCCTTTGGTAACCTTCACAGGGTTTTACCAACAATTTCAATGCTTTCCATAAAGATGGAGGACAAAAGAGAGCCTAATTAAGAGTAAGGAATTAGCTGAAATGAAGGGAGCATAGACAAGAAATACTGACTCATGGTTCCTTTTGTAAATAAAGGTGGCAGAACGCTGTGTTCCAATAATACGGGCAAAATGTCAAGTAAAGTCAAAGTTTATTTTTACAGCATATCTAAAACCACCGCAGTTGACCAAAGTGCCAAGTCTACAAATCTAAAAACATAGTATCAATAAAAATTAAATATGAGTTAAAAAAGCATTAAGGCACAATAAATAACAAAATAAGAGGAAAGTAAATAAAAGCACATAAAATGTCAGAATTGTCACACTCAACTGGTATTAAAGGTCAATGCATAGAGATACGTTTTAAGCAATGACTTTTCCACAGTGGGGCAGCAGCAACCACACAGGCTCAGTCACCCCAGTCTTAAGCCTGGACCTTGGGACATCCGAAAGCATCTGTTGTGTTGACCTCAGTGCTCTGTCTGGAGCATGTAGGTGCAAAATCTCAGACAGGTATGATGGTGCCAGTCTGTGAGAAGTTTTAAAAACAAGTGATAAAATCTTAAGCTGGATCCTGAACCTGAAAGGAAGCCAGTGAAGAGGAGCCAGAACGGGCGTGATGTGAGTCAGTGGACATGCAGCTTGTATGTGAGAGTATGTTTTGTTACACCCATGTTGGTTAAATGTCCTCATCTTTCCAAGTCCACACCTCCATGTTTGGAACTACGCTTCCTGAGATTCGTTGTCTCTAACACGAAGATCACGATGACATCATTTGGCCTAATTTTCACAGAGTTTCTCCAGAGCAAACGGAGGACTTAAAACTCACAGAGTTTTTTTTTCTGTCGCATGGAAACTGACCGTAACGTGTGAAATCAATTTAAATGCCCCATGTAATAATATATTAACACCATACAACCGAACAAATGAAAAAGGGCTCCGGATGCTCACCCACAGTTAAAACTGGATCATGGCACCACAGTTGATGTGCAGCAGGAAAGACCACACCACATACTGGACAAGCTATGTAGTGGTGACGTTCTCCATGACACCTCAGCCAACCATTTCCTCCTCCTTCAGCTCTGCTGTGTCTTCCCACACAGACAGACAGCTCTGGGTCCGGACCTGTGAAATACAGACATTTCAATATGATCAGTTTCAGTGAGTGTTCCTCTCTTTGTATTTTTACAGTCTGCACCTTGATGTGGCCTCTATTACACAGTCAAGGACATTGAGTCGGGTTTAAACATAGCAGATTGGACAGGGCCTAAGAGTCAAATGCCTCACAGAGATTCTTGGCTGGACCTTCGTGAGCATTGTGGCTGTGTGATGTCTATTCATTATCTAACATCAAAGGGCCTGGGCTGAAACTACAGCCGAGGAAAAAGTGTGTCAGTAAAGTAATGAACTCGAATTTGAATGCACATTATTCAGATTCACAAGCTGAATCCCTCCCCTCTGATACACCACTGCTGCTTTATAATGCTGAAATTAATACTGTATATTTTGATAATAATTTTCACCTCAATTCTTTCAATATGATCTGCAGAGAAACACACTGAGTGTTTTTTGTCCTCTTTTTTTCTCTGCATAATGTGGAAACTGGAAGAGGGTTAGTCACAACTCCATTACTTGCCAACAGTCTGAAGTGGGGGATGTTACAAAAATAAACTGGCATCATATCTTATTCAAATACATCTGAGGGAACGCTGCTTCTATGGCAGCTTATGCCTCAGTCAGGCAGTGATGTCTGCATGCTGCATCAGCTCCAAAAGTGATGGCTGCAGACTGTGTTTCCGGGGGCTTTGTAACAGAGACTCATATAAACTGCTAATACGTAGGTTTAGGAGAATGAACAGCAGGGGTTCCAGAATCATTTTACTGAGGCACACTGTTGTAAAAAAAAAAAAAAAAAGGCACATTTCCTGCAATCTAGTCATGCAGTTGGGGGTGTTTGTGCTTGATGGGCACAAAAACTCAAAACAATCTATTTTCAGATTGCTCTGACTCATTGTTCAAATTCAAAAACTAAAGCATCATACATCCGGGAGTAGACATCAGTTGTGTGGAAACAGGAGGAGAAGATGAATACCACCAACTGTCTTCATGGGTTAGTGAAGCTTCTGCTTTATGTGCCCTCTATGACAGACAAGCAAATACTGCAGTGATAGAAACCGTTCCTGTTACTTTCATGCATGTGGACTCACAATGACAATGTTGTCCCACTGATTTATGAACAATACTCCCCTCTCCTGTGTGTTGTGATGGAGCTAAACAGAAGGAAATAAAGTACATTACTACAACAAACTGCCAAAACATCACGTCCTCCAACAGGCCACAGCAGCATCTCATTTTTATAAAGAAAGTGTTTAAAGAGGGAAAAACAACATTGCATGAGCTGGCAGCTGACGGAGCTGGAACTCTTACTGCCAGAATATACAGAGCTAGAAATGCTTGCTTTGTGATATAAATGCATCCATGGACCCTCATTGACACAGAGTATTATAAACAACCATTAAAGTTAGACCTTGTAAGGTAAACCTGTAACTCCTTTCTAAAAAGAACCCCGGCTACCAAAACGTATTTTCCTATATGATCAATGTTTGTATCAGCTTTATAAAAACGATAATAAAATCTCTCAAAATATCTTAGTTTGTATAAAACTGGAAAAAATATTTTCACTTGTAGGCCGCCATTGTTCTTTGCGTCGAAATGATGTTTGGGTAGTGACGTCATTTGGTTGCAACAGTCTGTTTTCTTCATGCCTGTCAGCTGAAGCATGTGATTCCTGGGTGCTCTGTGAAGTTATATTCCGGATCAGACTGTCTGTACAGTAGCTGACTGCCCTCACTGAAAAAGTCATCCTCTGAGAGGAAAAGATCCAGAGACTGACTGTCCTCCTGAAACTGTTTTTTCAGCTCATTTTCACAATTAGCAGCATTAACGTGGTCTTGAGTAATAAGTTGGTGCGCATCAGCTGGCCACTGTGTGTTTTTCCGTCTGAGTTGCAACATCACTCTTATTTGGACAACACTGTACACTTATGGACTGCTGTGTTGACTGATCGGAGGACTCATCGTCAGCTTCCTCCGTGATCGTGGTCGTGGTCGTGATCGTGCCCGATGGTTCGCCATCAGAGGCTACATCTGCAGGTGCGGGTTGTTGACATCCCCGCAGGAGCACATCCAGCATCTCCTGCCTATGGCGTTTCCTCAAGCGGACTTCACTCTTTTCCCGAGGGCATTTTGTCTGTTTATGAATGAAAACTGACGGCACAGCATTTGGCTTCAGTCTCCGTTAATGACTAGCAGCACCTGTGAGCTCTTTCACCAGCGTGGGTCGGAAGTTGTGTACGTCCAAAAGCAATTTCCCACTCCTTTCTTCTCTTTTTGTCTCTTGGAAAGCTGTGTAGACTTACACCAGTCCCCTTGTTTCCCTTCGACTGGAAATTACACCCAAACGCACCATAGTGTGGCATTATTATGGTTTTCACGTTCCTGAAAGCCAGCGAGTAAACACGGCGAAAACCAGAGGCTCGGCAAGACGCTACCATTACACATCAACCCAGCTTGCATTGCGCTAGTAAAATAATGGCTGCGCTCGTAGGTTAGAATATGTGTTATAAATTTCGCTCTCTAAAAAAATAACAATTATTTATGTCTATTTAACAAAGCATTCTAGTATGAGACAAACATTAAAGCAGATTTATCCCTATTAGTCCCCACAGTCGGGGTTCCTTTTAAGGGAATAATTAAGCCTTCACTGTATATTTCAGCAATCATAGGTGAAAAAGGTACACTTAATATGCTTATTTATGCCAACCAGATGAGAAATAGTGACTTTGTTTTAGTCCCAAATCATTAAGTGCCAAAACAGGCAAACATTTATAGCCTTAAGAAATGCCTCAAGAATTATTAGAATCCATGGTATTTGGTGGATGTCCTCTGCCCCTCTGTGCAAATTATGACAAGCTAAACTGAACTTTGCCAAGTGCTAAGTTGCTGATACTAGTGTTGTAGTCAAGACCACATTAACCGAGACCAAGACATGTTCGAGACATTTAGGGATCGAGACCGAGTCAAGACCAAGGCACATATATCAATGAAAAATCGTCATGAGAGTTAACGAAATAAAAGACTTCTGTTTATTTTATTTAAGTTTGCTTTGAATGCCATTGACAGCAACAAACACGGTTGGATTTTGTCTTTGTTGCCTTTCTTTTGACTCTTTAAATTTCGTTTTTTTCTCTTATGGTGGTCTCAACCGGTCTTGAGACCAAGACAAGACTGAGTAAAAATGCTTTCGATTCCGAGACGGGACCAAGACGTGAAATAAGAGGCCTTGAGACCAAGACCGGTCTCGAGTACTACAACACTAGCTGATACAATCATGCTAACACATTAAACCAAGATCATGACCTTGATAAAGGTTGAAAGACGAGTCAAGCAATAATGATGAATAACAAAGACTAGCTCTTAAAAATCAGACTTCTATGCTAGTGATTTGTGAACTTGTTAACATGCTGTATTAACTCAGGGATTGTCAAGCTTGGATACAACCTTACAGCACCGCTAACATGTCTGTTACATTTTAGTAAGACATGAGCACCTCCTTTAAGGTGAGTGACACATTCTCACTCTTCGTGGACTCAAATCTGTTTTGTCGGACTAATGTGCCCAGAAACATTCCTCCACAGCCACAATGATGTAAAGACAAACTGTTAACAAGGCCTCTGCACCTCACCAGCACCCAGTTGACCTGTTAGTGTCTTTGGCACCTAGCCTTTGTGATGTGGCAAGAATACACACCACAAACGGCAGCAGCCGATGGCAGACAATGAAGCTTGACAGCCTTTCACATCAGCACGAGTTAACCAGCTGTGAAGAGAACACCTGCTGCTGATTAACAAAGAATTACAGCAACAACGCAAGTGTGAAAATTATTGTACTGAATGTTGAACTAACAGCGTGACCCCCTAAAAGAGGTTGGGTGGGGGTGAGGCAAAACATTTCCCTTGTGGGCAGAACTGACTTTGTTTGACTGGATGAGCTCCTGTGATGTCTCTAAATGATCCTGCAGCCAACATATATTTCCTTAATGATGCACTTACAGATTTTTCCAGCCTTTTAGCCACATCTTATGGTCTTACTCTTAAATGATGGTATCTGCTTTTCGGACAGTCATGTCACATTGTTGTCAACCACTGTTGTTCAGGCTATAAAAACACTTTCACATGTACTAAATAGTAAACTTTGATTATTTATTACACAGTCCCTCACACTGACGGGTATCAGAGCAATCAGGTCAGCACTGCAGGCTCACACATTCTCCCTGTCTCTTCTACCCTCTTCCAGATTTGCAAAGCTGAGTCTTCAAAGACGAAGTCAGGGGCATGATTCCAACTTTGTAATTGAGTCTGCCCCTAACTTCTGAGCCTCCTGGGCCCCCAACCATCTCCTATTTCCCGGGGACCAATAATAACATCATCTTTTCCTTGCAAGCTTTGCGGCAATATTTTGATGTACTCTCCAGTCGACAGGGAGGAGAGGTTCCCTGGAGATAGTGTGTGCTGGTGTGTCCAATCGTCTCCCTTAGTTTAAAAATTCATGGTCTCTGACCATCCTGGCGAAGCTCAGAACAGTTTTCAGGGATACATGAGGATTCTTCGAAGACAAGGAGCAATAGATCATTATTGATGTATCTGTCACTGCCCCAAAAACAGCATCGCCTAAGGGTGTTATTAAAAGTGAATTTGGAATGTTAGAGCATTGATTCAAACAGCGTTAATTGCTTCTGAAGTAGAGTAAGCCAAGAGCAGGTGTTCTGTCAATGCTTTCTCTGACATTTTTGCTTTTTATATTGTTTTGCTGTGACAGTGAAAGCAATGAAACAAAGAAAAAAAAAGTACAGCTTTGGGCTTGGTGACACTGGTATATTCTGATGTGAACTGACAGCTAACACTGTTACACATTTCATTGCTTTCAGGACAGAAAGAACAATGCAAGGCACGTAGGGAGGGACTACACATGCCTATGCATATTCTGCACGAGTGAATGCAAACCTAAGGTCCTTTAGCCTGAATGACATTAGAAGGCCTGGTTGTTCACCAGTGTTCTAACACAGTATACCAACCTATCAATCTACCATTCCATACAAAGAGAGGAACCGTAGCACAAAAAGGATGAAAAAACAACTGCAGACTGATTTTTGTGGAGATGAGAACAATCTGTTTTTAAGACAGAGGTGCACTGAAGCAGTGTGAATCTTTTTGGCTGTTTTTCTCACTACGATTAAACTAATTTGTGTAAAGAAGAGGGAAACAGACTCAGACACGCTGAACAACCCTAATTTGAAATTTTGTGCAGAGTTGCAATGATTGCAAATGTGTTTTCAAAATGCAAAGAGGAGTGCCTTCATTTTCAAAAATTAAACCCAACACAATAAAACTAAGAATGTTTGTGTTGCTGGAGTATACAACAGGCATTTCCTTTATTTAAACCATGCAAAGAGGAGGCTCTGTCTGGTTTTCCTTGCATGTGTCCCCTATGCTATCAGTCCTATTCGTAATCTAGTTGAATAAGAGGTTACCTTATATTCCAGTTTCTGTAACTTGTCCCATCAATATCACTCACACCTGCTATGGAGCAAGACTCTTCAAAATGTGATCCTCTCTGCATGAAACATGTGCCTGCAAAGAGTCAGGCTAATAATAGCAATGCAGGGAAAGCAAGGCAGCTACTGTATGAATGCTTTGATTGCCTGTGAAAGAAGGGACAGCTATGTTGTTCACAATCATGTGTTGTAAGGTTCATCTTAAATCATGCTAACTGGACTAAAAAATGGATTAACTGTTCAGTAATTATAAATGAAAGAGTGTCTTTAGTGTAGTTCATGGATATATAACAGAACATGTCAGCCTTTAATCTGCCGGATTTCACTATTTTGTAAGTTGCAGAGACGCCAAACCACTGTAAATGCCGTTTGAACAAAAAATTAGCTTGAGGGTATAGCAGTAAGTGCTGTTTCTCATGCTTGATTTACATGAAGACGGCTGTTTAATTTTCAGGAAAACTCGAACAACCCATTAGCTGTGAGCATTGGTCCTGATTGATGGCCCCAGTCTATGCCTGGATCAGGCTGCCTCAGCAATGATAAAAGATTTAAGAGCACCAACCTTCAGGCAGGTTCTTCTCTGCTGATATCTACGGGGGATAGCCAAGCACAGCCCACCCTTAACTTATTCAGACTAATTTATAGTTCAGCTCACCCAGGGCACATTTCCAGTGCTGGACCAGGAAGCATCATGCAGTCTCTCACAGCTGACTGAGCAGACTGACGGAACTCTGCCAGGATTGTAGGGGCTGCCACTGAGACATGGACCTGCCATGTCAGGTCAGTTCTTATCAAAATGAAGTCAAGGGAAATGTCACAGTGGGGAAACCACACACAGAGAAGGAAGTAATAGATGCACTGTCTCATATCCCCTGCAAAAAACGACATCCCATTCTGAGTCAAGCAAAGAGAGCATCATTAGTGAAGTAAAATCCTTTATACTAGACATTTAAAGTGTCTGACACCAATATTTAATTACACAGTAAATCTAAGTTTATAGAGACATAGTGCGATGCATCATATGGTACCTCAGCAATAGAGTAGATATAGAGCACATATAGCTCCCACCCACAGGGGAAACAATTCATTGCAGTCCATTGACTTTGTTACAAGAACATGACTCTCTATCTGCTAAGACAAACAAAAATAAAAGACTGGACGGTGGGATGCACTGATACTGTTGAGAACCAAAAACTACATGTTTTAATAAACATCTGAGGACAGTAACAGATCCTTTAGGACAACACAATTACACACAGGCAATAAGAGACATCCACCAGCTAGCTATGCAAGGTTTTGTAATTTGTTAGGTTACATTAGCTCCTGATTTAATGTACCCATCAAACAGTTGTAAATATCAAAGTATTTACTGATTGCCTGTTAGTGAAATAAATAAATAAACAAGGTAAATAGATGGAGCACTCAATTCTCTCTCTTCCTCGTTATCACAGGGTTCCATTATAGTTTTAGCAAATAATAACTTTTATTTTAAGCTATACCTGCATATATTTTGTTAGCATTTCAGCACTTAGCTGCAAGTTGTGGTAGCATTTATTTTCCCCTCTGGTGGGCGTGGTTTACAGAGTATATCATTCTGCGCTCTGCCTCTTACAAAGTCAATGGAGATCCATGAATCATGGACCCTGAAACACCTAGTTCTGTCAAATCTAAACATATCATTTCTAATTCCTTTCTATTAACCATTTTTAGCAGACTTGTTAATATATAATGTTCTTTGTGTGAAAAAAAAATGTGTGCAACTGTCATTTATGCTGATCTTCAAAACAACTTTATTTTTGAGTCGCCCCGTAGTGACAAGGAATCTAATTCTAAACATTTGTATGCTTCTTTGTGTGTGCCATGAACATAACAAGCAATATCAATTATGATGGGAAGGCCTTTGTTGGCATTGATAGAAAATCAATACATTACAACCTTCAGACAGCTTCTAGGTATGATTCATGGATGTGAACTTCAACAGTTTCCAACAATAAATAGCCCGGTGTTTATCTCATTAAAATTTTTTGCTGTAGTGGACATTGATTTCAACCGCATGTGACATGCTTTGCTCCGTGAACAGGCCTATTATGCCTCAGCATAAGGCCAAAGGTCGACTAAGGGAGCTCCAAGATTCATTAGCTAATTAAAACCTTCATCCTGAGAGAGAGAGAGAGAGAGAGAGAGAGAGAGAAAGAGAGAGAGAGTTCAGGTGTTAGACTCTCCTCTGCACCATCTCTCGCTCACTTCAACATGCTAGCACTGCTGAGTTCCTTAATGAGGGTTCGACCATGGATTTCTCCACTGCAAGATTCCCCTGCGTCAAAGTCCCCCAATTATATGCTCTTGTGGAAGGAAAATATATATAATTATGAATCTGATCATTGCTAATTAAGCCTCAGGGATTTGATCCAATACAGTGGCAGCGTAGCCAAGAGTTTTGTTTGGAAAAGTAAATAATTGGTGTGAATTGGGAGGATTAACCAAGAGACATTCGTCAAAACTTTCCTTGAAAGAGTCTTTGGCGAGAAAAAATATTATTTGCAGGACAATAGTGTAATTTCCTCTGTCATATGTAGGACTCAGCATACTCTAATCACAATCAAAGAAAATGAATATTATGAAAGGAAAAAAATACTTCTCCTTCTATGTATCAGCCAGGAATAAGGAAAACTGAGATTTCAAGTCAAGACTGCTGTATGAAAAATGATAAGCAGAGGCCCTGGTGACCAGAGGTGAAGTAGGACAGACAAGCAAGTGGGTAAAATGGAGTGCAGCTCTGACAAATATGAAAAAAATCTGGATTTCTCTCAGGTGCCAAGTGTGTGAAGTATAGTGTTTGGTAGCTGCATGCATGAATTTAAATCAGGCAAGTGTTTGATGATAGAATCTGTGCTCAGCAAAGCCTTTCCCAAGATAAGCACAGGTTATAAAGATACGTCTGATGTAGATGCACTTGGCACAAAACAGTTATGGACTCCTACAAACATACCTGTTTACTCATGTCCATCTCATGTGTTTTCTTAATTATATAATTAGTCAAAGTGTTGGTGTACATGAAGTCCCTCTATGACAAGCTGTCATTAGCATTCAACCTGCCCCCCAGGAGACAGCTAATTTGTGGAAGAGACTTATTTAATAGCTTTGGTAATTAGTGGAAGGATACATCAGCATTATTATTGTTTCCTGTGTTTACTACATGTGTGACTCATTCCATTTGCTCAAGCCTTAGTGTGCTCTATGAATATTGTAGCTACCTTATGTGTCAAGATAAAATAAATGAAACATGAAGTAGCATATAAAACTTGTTTTTCTTCACTTCTGTGTCTTGCGAGTTCCTACGAACACATCTGCTCTTTTGATTTGAATTTAATGGTGCTCATTATACTTTCCTTTATTGTACATTATCATTCCAAACTGTAACACGGATGAGCCATAACATTATGACCACCTGCCTAATATTGTGTAGGCTACCCTCTCGTCATGTCTGGGTAAAAACATCCCTGACCTACAGAGGCATGGGCACTACAAGACTTCTGAAGGTGTGCTGTTGTATCTGGTTTCAAGGCATTAGCAACAGATCATTTAAGACCTGGATGTTACAAGGTGGGCCTCCATGGACTGTACTTGTTTGTCCGCTACATCCCACAGATGCTGGATTGAGATCTGGGGAATTTGGAGGCCAAGTCAACATTGTCGTGCTCCTCCGGGTCACCTTCTTGTATTGCTCTGTGGTCCAGTTCTGATGTTCTAATGCTCATTGAGCTACAGGAGCTCTTCTGTTGGATCACACCACACAGGCTGGACTTAAATCCCATCAACGAGGCTTGGTCCCCTCTACTAACCTTGTCATAAGTTCTGTGGTTTTCTTTCGTTGGACCACTTTTGGTCGCTACTGACCGTTGCAGATCGTTTTTTGTAATCACTAACAGGTACCATTGAAAAAAAGAGAACCAATGATATCCACTGTACCTGTCAGTGGTCATAATATAATGGCAGATCAGTGTGTATCAAAATCAGCTAAACACACATGCACCAGTGACAAGCAGTGACATTTATAGGGCTGTTTGGTAAAATGTCAGTACAGCGATGACGTGTAATATTGGTCTAATAGAGAAGCAAGTCAGCTTTGTTTTCTTCTTAATGCGCCTTTGACATATCAGCCAGAGTTCTCATAATCTACTCTTTGCCGGCCTTTCAATCATTGCTTATCCCTCACTATTATTATTTGTCCTTTTACTAGGCTTGTATGCTGCTATGCACAGTTGCATCCAAAGAGCACCCAGGGGCAGAGAAAGATGACACCAACAGAACAGTGTTGACACAGCGACTGTGTGTCTGCTGATGCTACATTACAGAGGTGTCACTGAGTCAACGGAGCAATGACTTTGCTGAGATAAAGAGGACAGCAGTGACTGGCGGCATGTCTTTGTAGGAAATGCTGTTGCCAAATTCATAGGTGCTATAAGGTTTCATGGGCGCTGTGGGAGCATCTGGAAAAAAATACTTTACAGTCTCACAGTAATGATAATGGGGGAGGGACACTACTTTGAACAGTCTCCATCCAAATCCAATATCCACCAATACTTGTGTGACTCAAATCTTGTATTTGATAACTCCAGAAATCTAGCAGAGACTAAAGGGTAACTTGGAAAAAAAATCCCTCCTCATATAACCTCTGTAAAAATGCTACTTGAAATGTTAAACAACTGTTTTTGAAAGCTTGTGACATAAAAGGTGATGTAAAGATTTAAATTATTGGTTTAAGAGAAACCTTTTCAGATAACTGCTGGCTATAGAAATATTGGTCAGACAGACATGAGAGTATGAAATCAATCTCCTCATCTAACTCATGGCAAAATAACTAATTATTTTGAACGGTATCACAATTTCTACATAATCAACAATTAATAGCAAGAGCCTTTTCAGGTGACCATGGTATTTAGAAAAGTGCTGTTAAATATATTTTTGGTATATACATCACATTCTATATCCCTTCGAAATAGCAATAGCTGATGTAATTTTTCCTTTTCTATACATTTGATGCAAAGGTGACTCAATTGTGCACTGTCTCTTCCTGTGACCATAGTAACATAGTGCACTCTCACGCTGGCTTTTGCGTGTGACAGTATTACTGTCCTCCCTCCTGACGGTGATCAATAGCCAGTAAGCTGAAGGAAGCCCTCCTGTTCTGCCAACGGACAGTACCATAGCACAGCGATGAGTGGGTGGCTGAAGAATAGTCGAGGTGGATCGGCCCAGTTTCTTTAATGAGCCCCCTCGGGGCTCCCACATTATATGTGGAAATGGCTCCAATTAGGCTTTCCAGCTATAAAGTCCACAGGAAGGAAGGCATGGACACTAACAGAGTTAGAGGGGAGGATATGGAGGGGACTGAGCCACAATCAGGTTTTATCAGAGCTGCATTAAACACTATTTTCTTAGCCCGTGCCTCTATGTGATGCCCAGTGACTGCTGATGGCACAATTCAAAATCTTTTCCCCCTCCAGTTTATAGACCCGTACTATGGCACCGTGAATCCTCATAACTGCGTCTTATGTTAAAGCACAATGATAATTCTGGTTTTGCGGTCAATGGCTTTCAGTACTTGGCATCAGATGCCAATGCATGCATATTTCATTTGAATAACATCTCAATTTGCCTGCAGTCTGCAGATTACCATAATTATCATATTTTCAGCCCAAATGGAGCCTTGTTCAGTCACAAGACATTTATCATATCCTCTGTACTGGAATGTAGATAAATAGATTTCTTGGTTGGTAACTAATGGACCTTTTTTCATGAACACTTTGAGATTACACATCATCATATGAGGCTGATGATTGTATTCCTGATGTTTGACTGACCCCCTGGCCTGTTGACCTTTTATATAGCACAAGGATATTTGTCAGATAGCTAGAGTGTAAACATCAAGCAAGGGAAAGGTCATTGGATTAACACAATCATTCATCTAGATTTAATCAAGTTATAGTGACAAGTATTTCTTTGAATTATTTATCCCATCATAGTCCCATCACTATGACCCCGGTGGAGGCCACAAGCCGAAACATGTTGGTCGAATAATTACATTATTCTTTATACTACAATTGTCGCTGGAGTTTGGACCCTTTTAAACTTCCTTTTCCACCCCATGCACTTTGGAAGTAGGCGGAGTTGTGCCAAGATATGTCAGTTTACCATCAAAGTCTTGGCAGTGTTTGAAATATTCTGTAACTTTAATTGCGTATAACAGTGGCTGATTGAGTGGCTACAATCTCAACAGATTTCTAAATATCCCTCTAGTAAGAAAGGTGAAATTATGTTGATAGCATCTTAAAAGTTTGGAGTTTAATGTGTTTTCTTTGACTTTCTGAAGCCAAATTTATCTTGATGACTTAGAGATGTCAGCGAGCAGAGAGTAATGACCTGTTTTCACTCCATGGCTGATGCATTACAGAATTACCTCTGGTTGAGCATTGGAGAGGACTTTCGCCGGCTCACTATTGATGAGCCTCTGGTCCAAACCAGACTGACACATAGATTTTTATGCAGCTCTGGGTAAAGGCAGAGCTGGAAATTTGAGCATATACAGCCCATATCTGCAGTAAGGTTAAATTGCCTATTACCTCAACTTGATGCTGCATATCAATCCCAATTCACTCCTTAACCCTGCCTCTTAGCCCTACCCCATTCACATCTAGAGGTAGGTCGCCCAAATTCCTGTTGGGATGGTGGGTAGGGCAAAGTGTTAGGGCTGCATGTGCTGTCAAATGGCGATTTTTCAGAGGTACACTTCAAATATAGTGTTATGAGAAATATTCCAGAATGCTTTGAGAGTCATAGACATCATCGTTAATAAGATTTGGAAGTTAAGAAAACCTTTGAATTATCTCATTTTAATGCTGTTTTAATGCATTATGATCCCTTTCTTTTGAACAAGCATTAGAAAAATTGCTAGTATGCTAACGTCTCGGTATAAGAACTTAGCAAGCTATTGATGACTTCTTCATATCAGGGTCTTGAAGGGTTGTCCCATTTCATAGGGGGATATTCCAAAGGGCAAAGGGGGACTTGAAAACAAGGGGTAGAAATGAGAAATGGGATTGAGCCTTAAAATGTGTCAGAGTGACTTGGCAAGATAAAAAAAACAACAAATACTACTAGCGAATAGTTACAAGCACCACATCTGGTTATATGCTTGAGTCTATCTATTCATTTGTTTGTTTATTTACCTGTTCCCTTGCTTGTGCATCTACACCTACACTATCGCAACATAACTGTTTGGATGATATCTCTTCTTTTTTTTAATGAGATTTTATATTGTGCTAAAAAGCAGCAGTGATAGGTCCTAGCCAGGGGGTGCTACCATTAGAGACCGAAACAATGCGTCACTGATTGCTATGGGGGAACTCACCGAGTGGGTGACATGCTGGTTGATGGTAATATATGATTTCTTTCTGCTAAGGGTTTAGTCATGTTGTTATTATTTAATATCACATACACCTACTACAACTATCCGGTAAGACTCAGCAGACATTTTTCTTGCTCCGTCAATGTTCTTTCTGTTGAATGTTCAAACACTGATTGAAGAGTCTGAGAGACTCTCGAGGCTGAGACTGCTCTAACGAGAAAAATATGACTCTGATTATAACTCACATTCAACCAGGCTCAACAGTTGCCTAAATAATCAATACGTTTTGCCACAATTTCTGACTAAATCAAACAACCCTTGTTCACAGAAAAATCCCAGCTGTTCCAAGGATGCATCATCATCATCAGCATTCCAACAGATTAAATCATACAATGGCAATTCAGCAGGAAACCGTGCTGTGAAAATTCATCACTGAGAGAGAGAATATTACAAAATCCAGCTCATTATTAAATCACTGCAGTTCGGACATCTACAGAGCTGAGATGATGAGGAAGGCCAACATTTTTACACTCCAGTCAAGTCAGTTTTTACCTTTGTGAAGTTTTTCTGACTGCTTTTGGAATTTAGATTAAACTAACACTGCAGTGATATTTAAAATCTCTATGTCAAACAATCAACCACAGGATTTGCAGTTTCATCAAAGCCCAGTTTCTTTAGACCCATATTAGCCTGTGGAGAACACAGCTCATACAATATGGGTGATTTTGTATAACACTGACAAAACAAACTATTACCATTTGGGTTTATTTTGTGTTGTGTCTTATTTTCTACTTTGCAGCTATCCTTGCAATACTCATGTGTCTAGTCCTGACATAAATTGGCAGACTATTTTGCACCAAGCAGCTTTACAATGCTGAACTGAGCAGTAGTTTAGATGAGGTGTTGTAAGTCACGGTTAACTGCTTCATCATCTGTTCATTTTTTCCCCCCAAATTCCAACAAGCATCAGTGTTGGAATTCAGATCTGCACCATATTCTTTGGGAGATGGTGCAAATCTGCTAGGCTTCTCAGACATATATCACCTGATACAACTAGAATAAGCTTTGAGAGACTCCTTTACTAGCATTCAGTGCAAAATGCTTTTAACTCATAGAGATTGAAAATTCATGCTTCTTCTCCCAAGCACTACAAGTCATACACTATGCCCATAAAAGGGGCGAGAACAAAAGCTATGATGGCCCCACAGGGATTTGTTGTGGCTGTGTAACTGCGGGGTGAGGCAATGTTAGTGTATCCGTCTTTGCCTCCCAAAGGAGATGGTGCAAATCTGCTGGGCTGTGCTCTAGTTGAGGCTGTTGTCCTGCTAACTAATGCTAGTTGGCCAGGCCTAGGGCTGTCCATGACACACACTTACACACACTAACACACTGATGAGGTCTGATGGGCTTCAGGGTGATTCAAGCTCTTTAAAAGCCTTCAGGATCTCCCTGTTTCTATGTTCGTGCAAGTCGATGTGTTTCTATTCATGCCGGTTTTCTTTTTTATGTGTGTGTAAAAAACAGCTGTGTGTTATCTTCTGTTTGTGGGGTTTCATCAGACATCTCAACACCAACTTTTACAATTCCCCAGAACCTGGCTGAGACTTAAAGCTGTCCTAGTTATCTAATCTTGCAGGAGCTCACAGGTGCAGGTACCATACAGGGCTGCAGCCAGCTGGCTGGAGGATAAATCAGAAAATGTCTGGGAGACTGAAACGCTTATTTGGGTCATGTTGGTTTTCTGGTGGAATGGACTTGTATAAATGCTGAACTTCCAATGATCTGCTGTGTTCATTTTGGCCTTTTGTATACTTAAAAAAAGATCTGTTCATCTCGATTTGGCATTCTGCTTTGCTGCTGTTGCTGTAACTGTGCCATACAGCTCCTCTGTGAGCGGTTTACACTCCAAAATCAGGTCTGTGCGCTGAATAATTCAATTTTTAAGAGGGAAATGTTGAGAGACATTTCTCATGATAACAATGAGATTGCAAACAGTTACATCATGTACACAACACTTTCTTGCTTCTTTTCACCACAAAATAACATTAGCCATGTCGGAGAAATCTGTATCCTTGCAAAAAAAGTGCAAAACATTATGCAACCAAGCTCCGAGCTGCTGCATGTTGTACTTGAAGCAGTTCGTACAGTATTACAGAATATTTGAAGAGCTTTGACCATTCTTGCACTCTTTTTAAGGCTTTGCATATTTCAAAGAAGTCATGGATTAAAAACTAATAGGCAGTTTAACTTTAAGGTCAAAAATGTGCCCTCATTCATGCAAGAGACTTTTTGAAGATACATTAAGGTGTATCAGAAAGCAAAAAAACTAATTCCCCAAAGCCTTATCATGTCATTTTCTTGTGTAACATTGTTTTAGGTCAAGCATTCATAAGCTTGCATGGCTTGCAAGAATTAATGCTACAGAAAATTGCTGGTGGAAAAAAAATGTAATTGTAGTTTAAGAGGTAAACCAAGAATATAATGGTGCTTTTAACGCTTCCCAAACCACCAAATGTGTGTTATTATCTTTGAACTGCTTATTTCCCCAAAGTGTAAGTAATCACATACAATTATTATGCATCATGCTTGAAATTTCATCATTAATGCCAATGATTCAGCAGCTAATGCCCTAAAATTGAAATGAGAAAACGTAGCCTGCAGACTTTCTTCAGAGCAGGTTTGTGTTATTACAGAACAAAGAGTGTGTGTAACAAAGGGCAGGGGATCTGCTGCAAAGAGCTCACAGTAGATTTGGTGGTGCAACAATGATGAACAAAGTCTTCTCTGTAATGAAAGTAACAAGCTCACCCTCACAAAACCTAAGGAGGAATTTTAAAGATTGCCTAGTTTGCAGGCACAAGTAGAAAATACAATGGATTTTGTTGGGAAGGTGCTCTCTCACTTAATAATTTATGTTCCAATTTCTTGTTTTACAAAACCCTAGGTCTCTCGTGTGTTTATCATCCAGTGCAGGGGAGGGACGCAGAATTCTAGAAAGAACTGGAAATTCATTTATGGTTAATAACAATGCCTGGAGGTTGGATAGAAAAAAGAAAGCTTTTCTAAACCAGCTTTACTGTAGGTCAGGACATACATTATTGTAAGCTATTCTAAACATATACTGCACTGTTGTGTATATGCTTAGTTCATTAGAGAGTGATGTACTGTTTACGGTATTACTCTGGATGCTGCAGCTTTTATATGGGCTTAGATTAACACAAGAATGCAATTTTGTTTCTGAACATACAGTACAAACTTTTTAAATCTAATTTTATCTCTTTACTATGAAGTTGCGTACTCTCTGTTAACTTCTAACAAGATCTATTACAAGAATAATTATACTTGTAAAATGACATAGACCAGAGACCAGACTCCTCAGCTTTGAATCAGCTTGATGGGATTCAAATTTGTATAATCAACTGCTCGCTATACATTTCTCACTTTGCTAACATTCACATTTGCGAGAGAATTAGCTCATGAATGCAAATCGAACAACTACATAACTGTGAACTGGCATTAGCTCCCACCGCTGCTGTCTCAATATCGAGGGTACTCAAGCTTTAGTGCTGAAAAAAATGTAAATGGACAGCAGTATCATCTCAAACATAGATTAAAAGATGACCCCCAGTGCTGAGCACAAACACACTGGAGGCCATTAAGCACAAATTGCCTTTCTGTCGTAGAAAAGAGCCATGATGGTTGTATGTGTGCTAGAGGGATGATGTTCAGCCCTAGAACGCATGGGTAGTGAGTTTTCTACACCCTTTTAGATTTGAATGCGAACCTAGCAACATCACTGTAAGAATCATGTAAAGAAGTTATGATTATCAGGCCTGTGACCCAGTGTAAAAGGAAGGTTTTAGTGTATCTAGATTTATAAAAAGTGAATATTGACCGGCATAGTTTAATAAAACTCAAGGTGCTGAAATTGATTAGTGCTAGGAGATTTGCACAATTAACCCACACTATCATTTCTATTTTAAAAAACAGTGTAAGATTTGAAGAGAAGAATTGACACAAGAAAAGAGTGGAATTATATTGGAGGTATGTCTAATGGTTAAGCTTGTCTGAGCTTTCTCTGTCATCCACTCTCTTTTTTCTGTATCAAGAAAACACACTCAAATATAATCTCCACTCCTGCCTTCTTATTCCCTCTTCACTTCTCTTCTCCTCTTTCTCCACCTCATCTTCCATTCCTCTCCCTCAGAAGACAATTTTTTCCCTGCCTCTTTTTTTTATTAACTTCCTCCCCCTCTTCAGACCATCTCCAACCTCCTTTCTTTTTCATCTCTTTCCTCCATTCATCTTTCCCTCTCTTTCTCTCCCTCTGTCTTTTTGACTAGCTCTCTCTGGGGGCGGATGTGTCTCTGTGGCTCTCCCCAGATCTGGAAAGGACATCCTCTCAGTTTAATTCAAGTCAACCCCGGTCTCCTGGTGCTCCAAGACGCAGCATGTGTGACAGCTCTACAGAGACAGCCAGAAGGAACAGACAAGACTCATCTGCATACACGTATGAGAATGTGTGTGTGTGTTTGAGAGAGAGAGGGAGTGCATTTCAGTCAAGCATGTTCCAACTGTACTCCCAGCAGACTGAAGGGGTTAATTTCACCCTGGCAGCAATAATGATCATCTATAAATCTACGAGAGGCTGCTATGTTGATTAGCTGGTGCTAATTCAGCTTGCACCAATTAAAGGGGTTGAGAGTGAAATCTAAATTATTACATAACATATGCTATTGGCTCTCAGCTCAGAGGAGAGACTGTGCTCTCGTCTCTGATGGACATTCTTTTCTTATATATATTCTTGTACTGTATACCTTCTTGTTTGCAACTGTAACTGCATGAATTTCCCTGTTGTGGGACGAGTAAAGAAGTATCTTATCACATCTTATCTTAAAACGATGATCGTGAAGATTTTAAGTAATGCTTCCCTTTCTCAGGTGTTGAGGATACATATGAGCAAACATTTTTCTTGGCACCAGTTTTAAGTGTTGATTTCATTGGAGTAATTTGAAATTCCATAATGCATACCAAGAGTGCGCTAGTAGCTAACATTTAACATTACATCAAACATCTAAGATCAAAGAATAAATAACCAGAGGACTGTATAAATTAGGGTATGGTTGTCTAATGATGGATTTTTCTATTACGATTTATAGTTTAATTTGAATAGTTCATTGCAATGACTCACATTTCTAACTGCATGTTTAAACTAACAGTATTTCACATTTCAAACAGTAAGTCAGTCGCAACTTATTTAGCAAGTGCTTTTGACTTGTCTGATTTAGTTTCATCCACAGGTCTGTGGTGTTCCGCACACTCTAAGATAGTGCTCTGTCTGCTTTTGAGATGCAGTTTCCTGCTGAAATCAGTCTGATTAGCTACACCTGTGTGCTTAGCACGTAGGTGGTAGCCCAAACTCAAAGTACTTGGGTGATATTTTAATTCCATTTGACACAAGGTGCATATCGCTGTTGGCTTGTCAAATGAGATTGTATTTGAGTTTTAAGGATTTCAAGCTGTATTCAGGGCTACATACAGTGTCATATTCGACAAGCCTATGGAGAGCTTGTAGGTAGTAGTTCAAACTCAAAGTTCTTTATTCTTGTAAAAGAGGCTCTTAATAGGGATGGGCAATGATTTTTGAATATATTTTCACTTTGTAAAATTCCAAGAGTTACTTCAAATATTTTCTTATTTCAAATGTACAATTTTTTATCGTTTTGACCGGTGCCTGGTTGTAATACTATTCCCTCCAGATGGTGGCTATAGAGCATCTTGAAGCTGTTTGCTGACTGCATTGGGAAACAGAAGAAGAAGAATGCTAACTGCATTAAATAGAAAAAAAAGAAGACAACATTAGCTATGGTCTTGGTGATTTTCTCCATTTCTGAATCTCACACTACTACACATGTATTTCCAGAGACTGATCATGGCTGTAAAATTTTAACATACACACCACTTCACAGAGACAGGGACATAAAGATCCAGACAGACGCTGTCAGTGACCGCTACTAGCAGCACCTCGTCCTGCTGCTGGTTAACGAGACTACCACACAGACTCTTAACGGGACAGGTGTGTGTGTGTGTGTGTGTGTGTGTGTGTGTGTGTGTGTGTGTGTGTGTGTGTGTGTGTGTGTGTGTGTGTGCGTGTGTGTGTGTTGCGGGGGGTGATTATTCGAATAATCGTCAAATAGATGCCAATGATTATAGAACAGTATTTTGGCTTGAAATGCCCATCCCTAGTTCTTAATTTACACAGAAACACCAGCTGAGCAGAGAGAAAGACAGAGAGGTGGATGCAGTGGAGAGGGAGATCGCACAAGAGGAAATATTTCCCATCACCTGATGTTATTTATTAACTAAAAGCTGCAGCCAATGTAATTTATGATCACTTTTTTCAACAAAAGTTCAGCAGAGACTTGAATAAAGAGCTTTGCATTTGATTTCATTTACCAAATAACTGTCCTGCACACAACTTCAGAAAAGCTGTGTGAAAACAAGGTGATTCTGTCCACAGAAAAAAAAAAGAAAAGCTGATTAGGCTTTTGCTTTGACACCTCTCATACTATGTTTTGCATGCTTGAAACATAGAGGCTGATACAAAGCCAGTACTGCCCTCAACTTATCATTTTTGTCCTCATGTGGCTCAAGGAAAAAATGGACCAGCCTTCTATTCTATAAATTTTCATGTTGTCGTTCATGTTAACAGATCAGACAGTTCAGACCACCATCGTGTGAAGCACTCCTCTGTGCCTTACATACATCTTGTTCATACATCTTGTATGTTAGACACAGAGGAGCACTTCTCCCTGTGGTGGTCTGAACTGTCTGATCTGTTAGCATGTATGGCAAAATGAGAATTAAGCTGTTCCATAGCTGTAACACAGCCAACACGCATCCTGTCTGAAGTTACTGTGAACTACTTGAATATCAAAATATCATAAGGATTCATCCTCTGAGGATCATCGATACAGTAACTGCGCTTATCTTCATTGTTATACAGTCTCTTGTTCCTCAAAGGCACTCCACAAGCCAAAAATGTACACGTTATGGTGGCAGCAGATGAAAAAAACACTCTGCTGTGACCATGAATGTTTGAAATAAAAACCCTGTTGGAATGAATTAAAAATGATGACTGTTTGTCAAAGGTAACTATATCTACATCTCTTAGCCTTTAAACAAAAGTAGAGTTGTCATTTTTTGTTATGCTGTTCATCATTGTTTGAGAGCAGAAGAGGACTGTTTATTTCTTTTCAGATTGAAGCTCATTCTTTGAATATTTAGCATATAAGTTTAGTATTTGTTGTGATGTGATTTCACTGTCTGCTGATGCTTTTATTGTGGAGCACTGTTTTTCCTCTGTGCTAACCTGTCTTATTTCTTATTTTGTTGGTGTGCACTGGGCAAAAGGCAATATAAGAGTATAAGGTTTGGATTCTTTCCCTTGGCTTGCCAGTAATAAATCACGATATTTTCTTTCCTAGTGAGAAGAAAACACAGCCTAAGAGCAATCTTACACCAAACCTGTCTCACTTTTCCCCTTGCCCCCCTCCTCACTATCTCATCATTTGCTGCCTCCACACCTTTAGATTATTTCCCTGGTTTTGTCATCAGCAGCACCCGCTCTTGATCCCTCACACCTTCCCTTCTGTGCCTTCTTCACCCAACCATCCCTTCCCTGCTCCTATGTGCTATGCCTACATATATAACAGCCACTAATAATCTCAGAGGCCAGGAGGATCATAGACAGCAGAGGTAAGTGAATCTGTCAGATCATTTTGCCCCTGTCCTGCACCTAATTCCACAACTGGATTTCCTGGTGAAAATGGAACATCTATTCGATAGGAAGCGAGACAGGAAGCAGGAAGACAGCCACGAGAGAGTGAGACAGATGAAGAATATAGTTAGTATAGAAAACTGTCACCAGCATCTTTCTTATTTCTTCAAACATGTCCTTTGATTCAACAAAGAGTCTTAAAGAAAGCAGCTTTGTGGAAGACATAATTAAATTCACAAGGCAGTTGTATGTTTGTTTTATATGGAGTGTGAGTGACAGTGAAAAAAAGAACAGAGCAAGACTGTCAAGGTCAGTTGGGCTGTCAGACAGTTTACACAGAGATAAAAAAACATCCTTATATATTTCAAAAACATATCTGAATAGAGACACGCTGCTCCTAACGAGGAAATCAATATATTGCTTTCTTGGATGAAATACTGTCTCTGAGTAAATTCAGTATTTACCAACTAGAAAAAAAATCAAATACTCAGACAAGGGGAGCATACTGTGGGTCAGTTGAATGGAACTACATCCCTCCACAACAATGACAACAATGAAATACTCACAACAGACTTCTGCCTATGTGCTGCAAGCACAAGTCCCTCCTCCTGTGTATTCCTCTCCTCCCTGCGTCAGTGTCGTTGGAGACTGCCACTGCTCTTCTTCTAAAGCCTTCCTCGATTGGTGTCGTCTGGAGAGAAGAGATGTGTGCAGGTGACGGTGGTCAGATAAGATGGAAGCCGTGTCACCAGGTATATCCAAACTCTCCTGATAGTTTCCTTTCCTCAGGGCTGGCCCCTGGAGAAACGAGAGCACGAGAGACATGAGTAAGAATGGGCCTCCTCTTCCTCACACAATGAGAGGCATTGAAGAAAGGGAATGAGCAGGATAGCAGCTGGGAGGAGACGCTGTCATTCTATAAGAGCCATTGGGTCATTCTCAGTGCCTTATACGAGAGAATTTGTGTTTGCATCTGCACAACTGTCGGGAGAGATAATCATTATGTGGGTCTACTTCTCTGAGGGCTCTGACGAGATGCTGTTACGTGCTGCTTCACAGACAGGGAACGGATGAGAGTTTGGTTTTGTCATTCACGGGTGTACCTTGAATCCTCGTAGCTGACTTCAGTTGGATATTTATTTGTGAGTTTCACATTCCTGACAGCAGTATAATATGGGCTGCCTAAGAAATTAAACAAATATGTATACCTAATTTAATATTTTCTGTAATTCATTATTTCATAATTTCTCAGTCTCTCTGGGGAACATTGCCAGAACAGCACAGCAAATGTCAATAAATATTAAATAATGCAAAAGCACACATCTTAACAGTAATTTGACAGCATATGCAGCCCATCAGCTATTAATAACTATCTTTCTCTTTTGTTTTCTCTCCTGGGAACACAATTTCAAAAATATCCATTTGTAAGAATGACACATACACACCAGCTGCACTTCTCACTCACTACACCACAATTCCTCTGCACGACTCCCCCAGCTACCGCTCTCCATTATTGATGAAACTTCCTCTGTCAGCCTCATCTGCCACAGTGTTGGTTTTTGCTCGCCCGTGGGCAGCCGCTGTGGTTATAGAGGGGGGACCAGCTGATGCCACGTGAAAAAAAAAAGGGACAAGGGTCGGGCACATTAACAGCTTATTGACAACGTGCAAAGCAGAGGGCACGCAGTGTCGCAGATTTGTTATTGGCCTAAGCTAAATTCAATAGGCTTGTCATAAGGGAAGAAAGTAATTATCTCAAAACCATGGGGAATGCCCCTTCTGTAGATCTATCTGACTCACAGATACTTGACTTGAGCCCCAGGATTTAAAACATGCTCTGTGGTGCCAAATTACATCAACAAAGGAGCTGGGAACACGGACACAGACCTAAGAGGGAGAGGGGGTGGAAGCTGCAGGGTCATCTCTCTACTCATATATTCTCATGCAAGTACTGTCCCTGGGATTTTTTTGATAAGTCATTGTATAACATGCATTTTGCTGCAGGTTTTTTCTGTGGTAAAATCCTGCAGGACTACAAACTTTTCTTTTTGCATATTTTGAAAAGAGAAACTGTCAGAGTAAATGGTAAATGGACTTTTACAGCCCTTCTCTAGTTTTTCTGACCACTCAAAGCACTCTTACACTACTCGTCACATTCACCCATTCACACACTGATGACAGAGGCTGCTATAGTGAGGGACCATCAGCATTGACTAATCTCATTCATACTCATTCACACACTGCTGACCATGTCATCAGGAGCAATTGGGGTTCAGTGTCTTGCTTAGTAATGAGTGTCACTGGCACTTGATGATGCAATCCTAGATTGAACCTGTATTAAATAAACTTAAAAATCCGAACACTATATTGTCTACATGTAAAAGTAATATATATTATTATAGTGCTAAACTGTTTTGCATTGAGCTGCATGATACATGCATATATTTTGTATTTAAGAAGTGTTAAATAACATCCATGTTAAAGGATGAGCAAAATTCAAATGACAACAAATTCTAAGAGTTACATAAATATATATACCCTATATACAGTTCGAGTTTAACATACTAAACAAGTACAGCTCATTTAAAATGAAGTTTTGTTTGATTCAAAAACAATATGTGTTTTTTCCAATAACTTTATGCATATTGAATTTAGGCTTCTGTAAAACTGCGAGCAATTAAGCAATTTTGGAAAACAGTATTTGAAACGAGTAGGTGTCTTTTCAGTGCAAATGTACTTTACCCTAGTGTTACTTTCGTTTCTAAGACAGTATCTAACTCTTATGGGTGTATTCGTGCAAATGTCCCAGTTGTGGGGCAAATGTTCTGGGGCTCCAACAGCATCACACACAGCCCCAACCGCCCATACACATCCACCTCCTTCATCACACTAGTTGTATTCTGCTCTGACATGATGGAGATTGAAAGGCCTGTTCAACCTGCACCTCCTGCATGGGAGGGACAATATACATTGTAACACCAACGCTTCCTCTTGTTGTGTTCCACTGACAGCTGATTAGTATTGGTGTGTCTCCCATACAAGCTCAAGGCCTAAGTGCTATACATGAAGTACCATCGTGACAGCCCAACAACAAAACAGTGTCAAAAGAAAAAAAATTAAATATGAATAAAATCAACATAAAATAAAGTAGATGCTATGTATTCAAAGGTTTGACAGGATAGGCTAAAATATGACTATACTTCAGTCAGATAAACTCCTAAAGGGTACTTTTTAAATATTTTAAAGGCAACCGGGAAGCCCAGCAGGTCACTGCAGTGCTGGGAATGCTTATGGAAATAGCTCAAACAGCCATAAATGTCATCTCAGACTGTAGAGCTGCCAAAAGAGGCTGAGCATCTCAAGCTGTGCCTCTGCTCATCAGGGGTTAAAAGCTCAGAGATAACCCGGCTCTGACCCAAAATGTGCCTTTTGTGCATTGCGTAGCTATGGTTACTGCACTGAATAGTAATTGCCTGCTAATAGCAGTTGTGATACAGCATGAGCAAGGGATAGTGAAAGTGCAAGATGGACAGATGGTGTGACAGTCTTTTAAATGTGTCACGGAATTGATACATTTGTTAATATACTTATATCGAATTCACACCTGCCTATCTGCCAATGTAAGGGACGCAGTCTGAATGGGACTCATTTACATATAAACAATGATATTCATGAGAACTGTGACTGACAGGCTCCATTGTTACACACATTCCTTATTCGGAAAAAGGTAATGAATGTTCAGCACAATAATCAAGAGCTACATTTTCTTTTTTCAGAAAGGAAAATAACTAACAAATTGATTGTATTAATTTGTAACAAGAGGGACATGGCATCTTGTGACAGCTCTGATACGAATCATATATAAAATGGGAAACCACGAGAAACATACTTTTTTACAGTTTGGTCAAGTCAAATCTCTGGATGCCAGACTGGGTTAAAGTAAATAAGAAAACCTTGCAGCTCTAGTAAATAGAGTGTCAGGAGAATTACCTTGCTGCACTTATTTGGCACAATATAGCCCACATAACTCTTCATGATGTGATGCAACATTGCAGATTAAGATAGTCCCTGACATTCATTCTTCTCTGGGTCATTTTGACATACATGTTCAGTCCAGTCTGACACTTTAATTAGTGCCTGTAAATGTCATGTTAGATACTCATCCAGCCACATTTCTTGTGTGATTAACATCTGCAACACACCCTGTCAAGCTTTCTCTCATTTTATTTTATCATTTTCTTGTCTTTGCCTGAGTGACAGGATAACTGAAAAGAAGCAGAAAACATGGGAAGACTGCGTGGGAATGAAAAGCACAAAAAGACTGATGCAGCAAGGTTTCTGTACATTGAGTGCCTCCTTTACTGTCTGAGCTAGAGCCGCAGAATATTTCCGAGTTTTAGTGAAATCACAACACAAGCTGAGGACTGGAGCATTTGTGTACCACAACAGGCGGCTTTGGTTTTTTAACAACAGTTCTGTCATGTTCCACTGTGTGACCAGACACCAAACACCAAGACAATCACAAGTGTAGCTGAGTGGAGGCAAGACAAGAACAACACACATATACACAATTTCACACTCTTTCAGACAGGCTCATGCTGTTAGGCAGGCTGTGTTGGCTCTAACATGGGCTGACCACTGATACAACATCAGTCTGCGCATCTGACAGTGAAGGATGAAGGACGAAACGTGGAGAGGGAGGACTGAATGGAGAGAGTAGAGAGAGAGAGATAGAGAGAGAGAGAGAGAGAGAGAGAGAGAGAGAGAGAGAGAGAGAGAGAGAGAGAGAGAGAGAGAGAGAGAAAGCAGACAGGGTGCTGTAGATATTGATTGACTCCAAGTGTGACAACAGATTAGAGATGAAGCTGCAATCATTTTCAGCCTCATGTGCATATACATGGATGCACCATAAGGAAGTGACACCTGCTGCAGAGGTCGTCTTGCAGCAAAAAATTCACCTTACTAAAAAAAACATAAGAGCATTACACCTCTTGCCTGATGCAGCTGTGATTCTGAGTTTGCTTTCTATAGGTCTATAGGTTCTGACTGCTGCAGAATTTCTAATAAGTCTTTTATTGTAACAGAATCCAGGAAAGCATTGAGAGCCCTGTGGGCACAATCCCGTCAAATTCTGCGTCCACGTAATGGAACCTCTGTGAGCCGTGTGCAGGACGGACATATAGAACACACACACTATTAAAGTATATGAAAAAATATAGAGTACATTAGGCTTTAAGGTTCGCTAGCTCGAGGCAAATAAATAACCACTGCACTCTCTGAACGGGGAAGAACATGCCTGTTTTCAGCAGAATTGGCTTTATAGCTGATTTTTATATGTATCTTTCCATCCTCCAAGGGTCATGCCTCTGCTACACTGCACTGCAGAAATTCCACAGATAAGCAGGAATCCTATCACTAATGATCTCCTCTCACATGTCACCTTTACCTCGTGTGATATTCTTTTTCAAGGTATGCTTTCAGGTGAACTGAACATTTCACTGCTGAGAAAGAAAAACCTATGACCTGTCCTCTGCTGGATCTTTGATACAGCAAGAGATAAGCCGGAGATAATTACAGTCCTGACAGCTTTTTATTTTTCCATCTGAAGACGTCTGTCATTTAAGTGAATTTTGCCAGGTTTGTAATGAAAGAGAATTCCTCTTGCCTTTGAATATGCCTCTATGATTAATTCAGGCATGTCAGTTGGTGAGTAAATGCCTCTTTATTCTTGTGTAAGTGGTCAATATTAATAATGCACAGTGGGTCTAAGTTCAGCATCCGTCTTGGCAAAGTTCTGCATAGGAGATTTCATCAGCTTGCATGCTTGTCACCACATTCCTTCTCTTTCTTTCTATGCCCCCCCTCTGTTCTCTGTTTTCCACTGCAAGCTGGTCACTCCATTCTTCCGCTTTCTCTTTCTGTCCCTGACTCTGAAAGGCGCCATATGGCTCTGACGCCCATTCGGATAGAAAGATGTGGCCCATCAGCAGTAATTGGAGGAGCTGCGGTGGTTGGGTTTCTCTAGGAGGCGGCGGCATGATCGATCCTGTGGATGCTGGAGGTGGGCAGGCAGGCTGACAGCGCTGCATCCCCCACAGCTCCTGATAGCTCAATGAAGGCCAAGCCGCAGAGCACAGGTTGTCTTTTTACAAGAACAATCATCACGCTCACAGGTCACTGTCCCACCCACATAACTTAGAACCATCCAGTTAATTCATAATTACCCATTTAGTGGATTATCAGCTGAGTAGAAGCAGGTTGAATTTAATGTTAGCCTTTCATTATGCTCCCATTAAAGAATAAAGGAAATGTCAGCAGCTTAATAGAGATGGCGTGATGTTATTATCTCCGCCGTGATTTATTTGAAAGATTTTACAGCAATAATCTCACAACGCCCTCATACATTCTGTGGAGTATACAATTTAATTCCGTGCTGTGTGCTCTGACATATTAAAATAGCACAAGATGTGGATGATTGATGCGGCAGAGACTTCACACAAGCAAGATAATTTGCATACTTGTGACAATTCACAGGCTGGTGTCAATACCGCGCTGCGTTTTCTCAGCTTCGGAGAGCAGCCTTTGTTTGTCCTCCTGTTTATGTTTTTTTCTCAAGACCAAAACAGTTCTGTGCTGAGCTCAGCCTGACCATCGGTTGCCATGGCGACACAAGGCAGCTGGGACTGATGGCTTGGAAGAGGAGCCTGGCACCGGTTCAATCAAAATAACTATTTATTTACCTCGCACTGTCGTCTTTACCACCACTGGATCTCATGTTACCAATTTATGAGGGCAGACCTGCTGTCTACTACAATTACACTAAAACACAAAGAAGCCGTTTACTGTGGGTTTACAAGACTCAGCCAAACTTCAATAACTCTGTTGCATAAGCGCGGAAATATAATCATTACACACAATCACAGGAGAAGTCAGAGACTGAGGCACCCTATAACAGAAATAATGTATATAACATCTAATGATTGAGTTATGACCTTAGCTCTTCCTTCTTGAGTCTTTCTATTCTGACTTCTTTTCTAATAATTTAGAATTGTCCTTGTTGGACAGAAACACAAACAAAATCTTGAAAAAAAAGAAGGAAAACATATCAAAAATGTCTTGAACACAGTCCAGTAGTCTAAAGATTCCAACAGAGTTGACATCAACAGCGCAAGGAGAGACAGTCCCACTAATAACACATAAATGCACCAAATATCAATGAAATGCTGAAGTGACTTCCAACGCTTTGACAATAGCAGACCTTGTTGCAGGGTTTCTGCTCTGTGGCCAATTACATCGTAGCAGCATCGATTCATGTGTCTCTGACAGCGCCAGAACCCTTCCATGTTGTGGCTAAGAGCCAGGGCTACTAAACCGGCTCAGCTATGGCCACACTGATAACAGACAGTGCTGAATATTACAAAGGAAGAAATATTAGAATATTAGCATGGCCTCAGCCAGGATCTAAGATAAATTGAGGTCAGAGGTGCATCCCTCTGTCTAACCATGTACTACACATTCAGAAAATCAAATAAAAGCTTTACATAATTAATTAGTTTAATTTAATCAAAATCGAGAGATAAATTGTCTAAATGTTGTTTCATAGTCTGTCCTACAACTTCTAGTCTGACTGACGGACTAACATTATATTTATCTGTTTCTCCTAAATTTAGAGTAAAGTGAAAATGAAAAAATATGAAGCACATTTTACCTGTTGTGTGTGATTACAACCTCAGAGAAAAATGCAGTGGAATAATCAGGTTTAAAGAGAATAAAAGGCTGTGGATTTAGCCTAATGGTTTGGTTACACCCATAAAGTGAGTGGCATGGGTTCGATTCCAGCCTGTGGCCTCTTTCCCATGTCATCCCCCACTCTCCTCTATAAATAAGGTGTAAAATCTCAAAAATACAACTTAAAAAATGTATAAAAGATAAAATAATTTAGCTTTTTCGCTTAACTTTGACTATGAAATATGTAGTGAATTTTTACTTCATCTATATTAGATATTAAATTATGTGTTTAGAGTTCAATGCAACTATCGCCCCCTTAGAGTTGAGCTGATGCTTTTAAAGAGCCCCCCTTAACCCTGCCTGTCGATCCCCCTCAGGGAGAATTCTGATGGAAGCGGAGGACAGGGGAAGGTTGTGGCATTACAGGCAATCCCCCTATAATATTACCTCTCTTTCCCCTGACCCCCCCCCCCCCCCCCCCCCCCCCCCCCCCACACACACACACACACACACACACACACACACACACACACACGCACACAACACCCACCCACACATCATTTCTGGAATACAGTGATCCCTGTGAAGAATTTCCTGCTCGAACCAGAGCTGCAGAGCTGTACAGGAATAACATCGTCAGCCTGAAGGTGCCGCTGGGTGAAACAGCCAGAATCTCAGTTGGTCTCTGGGGTATAAATAGATAAGCGCCTGGTTGTGACCTGTTTGAACTCACCACTGCTTCAAATAGGAGAAGAGCTCATCCCAGTTTTAGGACTTATTTTATATGTTTATTAAAATATACATTCAATGTAAAGACAATCAATCGTTCAATCATTAGCCTTAAATGATTTTGTGTAGACACTTTTGTCTGTGTACTTAATGGCCTCCATACAGTCCTTTACCCTTAGAGTGGTCAATAAGACGAGCTAGTGTTGATGCTTTGAGTACCATTACATTAATAGCACACTCAATCCAAAAGTGAAGTAACCACGACCTTTCACTGGATGCCTTTCAACTCTACAGCTGCCAGTCAACCTTCCCAGATAATCTGCAGCTTCTGCAAAGGTTCAGCTGATCCAAGAGAGAAGTCACAGGGGGGGATTTTTAAAGTTGCCTTTGAGACATGATTCAAGGCATTAAAACAGTAGCACGGTGAGGGTGGCAACAGGGGGCTCAAAACACCTCGAAGGGGAACTTTGCAGGTGATGACATGCTCTGGGCTGGCAGTTCAGTCGCCCTCCTGTGATGGATGATTATGAGCTGCTATGAACACAACTGTTAAGTCTCGATGCTGCTTGAAATATTTATCACTGTGTCTCACCTGGCTTGGCCCCTCACAGTATCACACACTTCTCTGTCATTGTTGCACACAACTTCTGCTGACCCATCTGCTCTCATGTGAAAAGCATAAGAATCATAGCTGTTTGACTGCGGGTCACCCACTGCCACAAACATCTCCACTGCACACATTGTTAATTCATTGCTCCCCATCACTCTCTTGACTTTAACAGTTGAGCTTACTCTTGAATTTCATGTTATGGAAGTACTGTACTCTCTTTTTTATTTCAAAGTGCCCCATGGATCAAATATGACAACAGTGAGTCTGCAGCTTTGGTAGCAGGCTTGTGAGGCTCTGCTTAAGCGGAGTGGTGTTTCGAGCACAATGCTGTTATCAGCATGCTAACATGCTGACAGTGAGAATTAGGGATGGTCCAATAAAGTTCCCAACCTGGTAATGTATTTCATTTTGATAATAAGATGTCATGATCATTGCTGGCTGAGGATTGCAATCGACTTCCATTTTTTTCAGCAGTATGCTCTTTGTGAACTAAAGAAAGGGAGGAGGAATAAATGACTTGGTACAATTTGGGGTGTCAGAGTTTGGCAAATCTGCATATTTTTTGTCAAGATAGATCTTTTCCATTTCAACCTGGGCAACTTGTGTGCACTACTTACATTTTTAATTGCTTGCATTGAAATAAACACACTGAGTAGGCTGTCTGCAAAGCAAAGCTTCAGAGCAGACTCTGAAAAATACAGTTTTAATCCAGAGTCTGGTTCTGTTTTGGTTGAAATTAAAAAATATATGAATTTTAATATACGGAAATGTTCCCAGACTTGGCTCAGAACATGACTAATGGTCACGCCAACATGCATATATTAATAATGTGTTGCAGCCTTACCATCTTATCATGCTAAAATCTGCAAAGTTGCTCTAAACAAAGAGAACATCTTGGGTTGATTGGACTGACACCACCATGGAGCAATGCCAATAACATTGGCTCAAAAACTTTCAGACAACTGTTCATAGAATTACTGACTTTTTTCAGTTTTTGATGTGTAGCCTAAACTCAGTTTATAAGCTATATGATTTCCTCTGCACATATCATATTACCTATATGTTCCACTCCACAATTGCTCACTGACAGTCTGAACACGACTCTGGTCACCAGTGCAGTCAAGCACACAATAAGAAAATCCCTCTTACATGCTCTAACAATTCAGCCCTATGCAAGCTGCAATTATACGTTGCTCCCTTAGGTACTCCCCTTGACACCCTAAAAAGGTAATATACCTTCTGCCTTGGAATACAATCACATGCTTCATACTCCTAGTCTGCATAATTACAGGGGCTGGGGAAAATTGAAGGGCTCCCCCACTCATAAAACAGGGAGCTTAAGTAATCTTAGTGAGAGGGGAGGTGTTAAGAGAAGCACCGGTGTCCATGTTGGATCAGTGCTACCACATAGCTTGGACAACCTGCCGTGTTTGGATAAAGACGTGGTTAACAGTTCCCTCACGGCACCGACTGACAGGCAGCTGTGAGCAGCATTATGACTCCTTCACCGTGTTTAAAAATAACAATGAGCCGTATGGTGTGCTCAGCTGCTATGACGAACAAGTACAGATAAATAGATATTTATTTATCATAGTCTATCTATCTATCTATCTATCTATCTATCTATCTATCTATCTATCTATCTATCTATCTATCTATCTATCTATCTATCTATCTATCTTTCTTTCTTTCTTTCTTTCTTTCTTTCTTTTTAGTTTGAAGACAGAAGTAGTACTTGTGACAGAACCTGCATGAGCTGAAAAAGTTTTTCTCGCAGGATGAATCCCGACTGACAGGTCCGATCAGAAGGGAGACAAATGACGAGGCATCCTCCCTCGTCGGCCGTCAGCAGGCCTGACAGAGCACTGTCTGGTTTACTCAGTGCTCTTTCTGCCACTACTTCACATTTGATCAGGGGATTTTGACCTCCAAATTCCTCTTACATGATGCTTCCTCCAGAGTCACAACAACACAGAGCCATTGCTGGTGACTGCAGAGGGTGTAATGACTAGAAGTTGCTGAGAACAGCTATGGCATCTCCTCTTGTTACAGTGAGCACAGTGCGTCGGGTAAAGAAGACTCTGCTATCCGTTGAATGAGGAGCAGAGAAAACATCATACTCTGCAGAAAAGAGGTGGAGGAATCTCTGCTGATAGATTCAAAGGCGCAGTACCAGTTTATTTATGTGCTTGCTGATTGGATAGAGCTGAAAAAGACTACAGCGTCTTTCACCCCAAACTTTTTAACTGCAGAGCCAAGCACTTTCTACGCTGCACTCGGGAACTATCTGCTCAAATCTTTGAAGAGAAATATACTTTACAAACCACCCATTGATTGTATTATTTTATAATGAGGCTTCTATACTCTCTGTAATCATTAAACAAATCTTGAAATGTGCCCTGTGGTGATAGTTGAAGGGTCTGATATTTGATTTGACACACTCCTGAGACTGCTAGTTAAGAGCTTTGCTCTCGGCGTGAACATAAAGGTTTTTGTTTGATGGAGGATCTCTGGATTGTGAGCCATTACAACCCAGCTCAAAGCATTCAAACCCAGGACATGGATTATCATTTGAGCCTGGAGATACTTTTCCCTAGCCAGTATCCGGAGAAGAATGACTCTGTATCTGTTTCTTTGTTCTTTCCACTTAATTGCTGCATAGCTGCAATATGTCAACTCAGTCCACAGAAGGAACCGCCTCTGCCTCACTTGCAGGATGGCTTCCCCATGATTAAGATGCTCTTCATTGTAATTGTAAGTATTTTGTGAGACAGTGGCTCTAATGAATGGAAGGATATGCCGACAAAGCAGATCACATTACAAACATTGGCGGTAGAAGTGTGGTCTAACTGCTGACTGGGATGAAAAAACAAAGCTTGTTGGATGTGTCTCAAAGGGCTATAGAATCTTTGCTATCAATGACAAAAGATAAATCCTCTGATCTGCATATTTCACAGTGCAGATAAAAGGCTGGAGAGATTCTAATGTTGATTATCAAGCTGAATTCAATTATCTGGTGGACTATGACTTTAAAAGCATTTTCACCGTCACATGAATCTGAACAGCTGTCATTTAGCCTGTTGGAGAACAACACATTTATGTGTGCAAGCAGTGTATAAAACTGTAATGTTACCACAGGTAAAAACAGGTATGTGTTAAGTGGTCCAGGGCTGTAGGAGTAACCTCTATTTGGGAACTGACCTGTCACACTGGGTCTTCATGTTCACCGAGGCTCCCTGTGGACACTCATCCATGCGTAACACTTGCTTGAGGAACATAAAAAAAAGAAGAAGAAAAAGCCAGCTCTATAAAGTGACTGATAGGATATACTGCCTTGGTGGGTGTGAGACCTAGAATTCTCCACAGTGTTACTGCAGAAAAGCTGGCCTCAGTGTGAGTTACTGACATTAAATTGGAGGGCATGGAGGTCTAAAGCTTTCTCTTTTATCTGATCTCAAAGGAGAAGCTGACGTGTATGGCCTGCATTTCCAGCATTTTTGGGGCTGCAGCACAAATGCATCCAAAAATTCAGCAAAACGTTTCAAGAATGCACCAATCAAAACATGACATGAACTGCTCTCAGGATTACAGACACACAAAAGCAAGGGAGACGTAATTTATTCTTCATTTCTTCAACAACCCGCATGCTATTAGTGTTGATTCAAAATCTCTCTTTAACTAAAAGTTAGAGGAAGAAAAAAAACAAACAAATATTTTTCAAAGACAGGAAGAAAAATAAAGGATCTGCAAAAATATTCAATTTTTAATTTAAAACCCTCTATATATGTAACCCAAAAAAAACAGAAATTAGGAATGGGCAATGATTTTCAAATATTCGTTCACTTAGTACAATTTTCATTGTTTTCACTGGTGCCTGGTTGTGATACAGTATTCCTGCCAGTGTCTATAGAGCATCTTAAAGCTGTTTGTCAAAATCAAACTGTGAAAATTATTTAGATTTGAATTTTTATCCAATAAAAAAATTTACTTTAATTTGCTTATTAACACGCTTATAGTAGGAGAGTGAGATCCTCTATCACAAGTTGATAAGCAATACAAGTGCAGAGGCCACAAGCTGACGAGAGTTAAAATGGCATTACCCATGTTAATTTTTTTCACTGTTCTAAGAGGATAACACAATTGCAACTTTAAAACATGTGCTGCAAGTTTTACTAAAGGAGGAAAAAGTCCTGATGTTTTAAAACTATCAGTCTTTAAAATCACATGAAAAGCCGTCATCACAACAAAGATTAATTAAAGAAATACAAAGCAGCGGTAGCCACAGATAGCATATCCATCAAAAAGCAGAAAGTGTCATAGTACTAATTTGAGAACTCTAGAAAGCTCTTCGGGAACAACCCATTTTTTTAAGATGACAGCAATCAATGACAAAATCAATGTATTAGCAGCACTTCGTGAACCACCTTTACATAGAGAGGAAACTAAGGGTTGTTTGACAGCCCAGTGGTTAAAAATAGCCTTTAACATGAAAAAGACATTATTGCTTGGACCCATTTTGGTTTGATTTAGTCAGATTTGATTTGATAAATGTACAATATTCAAATATATGCATTTTTGCTTGATAAAAAACGTAGTCTTTCTTGCCCTGATGTGTGCATAAACTACACATTTTAAATGGACACACGCACACAAAGTGGGAGTCTTATTAGTATCGGTCACCAGTATCATGATGTTATCAGTTATCACTGTGAGTAAAAAAAATCCATATTGTGCATCCTTAAAACTTATGATATTGATATGGTTCCAAAACACAGTCCTTATAAACCCTAGTTTACTTGGCCCTTGGTTAAAGGGATTTAAGTTTGATGAGACACCAGTGTGCATCATTATGGTCACAGATGTAGTTTTATATTAACACAGTGCAATGCACTGTTAATGATGTAGCATTTCCTCAATATATTTTTTCAAATATAAGCCAAGAAATAAATCTAATTAGCTAAACAAATTTCTCAAATCCAATAAATTTCCATGTGAGGCAACACTGCTCTGAGCACTGAGCATAAAGTGCAATTAAACAGCTCTGCCTTGGTAAACAAAGCTAAACTTGCAGCGAAGGCAATATATCCTCTGTGATTATTTACCACCCTGAGCACTCAGCAAAAATCAATAACACGTGCCGACATAAAACCAAACATGAGTTGTCATCAGCCTTCATAAAACTAACAAGAGTATGTAAAAATATCTCTCAACCACACTGACACACTTCACTCTGTCACGAGTGATAAGCATTATACCAGGAAGTTTCAGAGTTTTATGGATTCCTTTGCATTTAGGGCATGGATGGTTTAAGCTGGAATGAAAGTCAGAGTCAAAGTCAGTTCATAATTAAACCAGCACAAAGAGTGTCTCTGTGTGTGCACATGTACTTGCATGTGTGTGAGAGACAGTGTGTCTGCATGCACAGTTCATCTCTTATGAGTAATAGCAATAGGGCTTTGCAATGTGAGAAGGACACTGTAATACCACGGTAATTTACTAAGCCAGCATCTCCTTTAGCCTCTTTAATGTCATTGTTTGGGTCCCAAATTTTACTTCCTAGTTCTTATAACACCTAAATATGAAAGAAGGGGGTTATTGGATTATGAAGAAAAACAAAGGGATGTGTTTGCTGACATCTTTTTGAGTGTTAGCTTTCTGGCTTATCAACAAAGCTAACAATCCACAGGTCATTGTTTTTCCGATAGCTTGTCGAGAGTGTTACCAAGAGAGTGTAATCAATCAAATTTTTAACTTTGGCTCATATGCTACTTGTTTCTACGCTGTACAAATATTACATGGAAGTGACAGCTGGGACAAAGGAAACACCAGACAAGGGAGTTTAAGCAGCAGAGGAACTTATAGCAAGTCGAAAGTGTGTGAATATGTTAACACCATTTCCCTGTAATGCATGCAATGAAAGTATCTAGAATTTTTACCAGTATACTGACAGAAAGAAGAGTATATGCAAGTTATAAATAACTGTGGAGCTGTGTCAAGAGCTTGTCCCTCATTTGTCTGCTGATGCCACCAATCGAGGAATGCAGCTTTAAGTTAGTAAATGACTGTATTGCACATGTTAAGGTGCGGTAAAAAAGAAAGTCATAGGTAGTTTGGCAATGAAAATCAAGTAATGGAAACCTTAAACAATTGAATGTAACAGGACATGATGAACACAATGTTGAGAAAATATAACTGCTGACTTTCCTTACAGAAGCTGTAATAACAGAGGAAAAGAAATAAACAAACTCTGCCCCCTCATCCATCACAGAAGGTGCCCTTGAATATAATATGTTCCCAAAGTGATAAAAAACTGAGGTGCAGTCTTATTGCTGTTCTGTTCTGTCCCTCAGCACGTAGGCTAATCCAGATATTGACAGACCAACAACAATCACACTATGTAGCTTTCAGTGAAAATGATATACTCCCTCTGACAGCAACAAGCAGCGTGCTCTAAGCTTGTCTCCGCAAAAAGGAACTGAATGGAACATCGCACAATTCAGCCTTCATGGTCTCATTCTGCCCGAGTCGACCAGCGTGGTGGAAGGAACTCTGCAGTTTGTTGTGGTAATGGTTACACTTGGACTGATTTACTATTTTTTTACCTGCAAATACTTCACTCTGATTTCCGGGAAGAGCCACAATGGTCGGGCGGTTAAGAAAAGGCATTACACTTCCAGAAAGATCACCTCTTTTGGCAACCTTATTTATTCTCTGTGAAGCTGCGGCGTAATGTTAAGAACGGACAGTTTAACTGAGTAAATAGCTAGTTCAATAAAAAAAGCTGTCAACTACGGATATAAAAATGAATATGAGAAAATTATTTTTGAGTGAAACTTAATAAGTGGCTCCACGACTGTTCATATCTATTACTGCTTAACACACACACACACACACACACACACACACACACACACACACACACACACACACACACACACACTCATAATTGATGAATTGGGATGTTTAGAAACCTCGTCTATTTTCAGAGGAATTCTGAAAGCTTTGAAAGGGCATTGCATTATTCCTGGTTCTTGGCCAAGACCTTCAAGTTAATGTCTCTTTCCACCCCTGCCTACACTACTCCCATTTCCGTCGACTTTAACAATATGCATTGAAGCCTCAAGTTGATATGGGGCTTCAAATAGAATCACTTCTCCCTGCTGCCTGCAAATGCAAAATGTGATTTACGTCAACTCAAGTCTCCACAGCCTCCTTCAGCCGCATCTGTCCCATTCTCACTGCACACTTTTAAGTACCAATTTGGGGCCTTATTGAACCCAGCTTAAAGTGCAAAGACCAATTTGTCATGCAATTTATAACTCAGGACAAAAAGCTCTGAGATGTTTTATGAAAGCTGAGGATAATAAGCGGACAGGGGAGAACATATGGATCAAATATAAGTGGTTGCCGTCCATTTTTATCAAGCTGGGACTTCCTCCAAAGCTCCAAGCATTCGCACCCCTCCAGCAGGAGCTTAGGTCTTCATTTGTCACCTGTGCCACCATGCCCCAAGAGGTTGTCTGCTTTTGACGAATGGAGCGAGGGCCTCTGCCCTTTCTATGCCATCCATCAGTTCCTGTGGATGTACAGCATTGAAGACAAACAGCTCTTACTGGAGTGCCTTTCTAACCATGGTAGAAATCTGACCAGACTCCACTATGTATGGTCATGGCAGAAATCCTTCAATGAATTGGAGTAGGCTGTTATTTTAGTTTTCCAACCTTGAAGTGTGTACAACATAGTGTTCAAATTCCATTTCCTTCTTTATAAGCATTTCCACAAAGAGAACACTTCAGCCTCAGTGACATATTTATCAGTGCTGGACAGTTTTAATTTCAGTGTTTGAGAAAACGTAAAATACAGGATGTTCTTGCGTATTTCATTGATCACTCATTCTCTGGTGATATTTGTGAGATGTGCGTCACTTGTTAGAAAAGTAGTTTAATCCGTTAAAAGCCAACGAATAAAGATTTGTGTCAAGAGTAAATCCTGACACCGACAAAAGTAAAAAAAAAAAAAAAGTTTTTATTTTTTCATTGTTTGTTCTGAGCAGACACCTGATTTCAGAGCAGGTTTTGAGAGGATATCTCTTGTATACATACTATGAAAGTATTTTATATCCTTACTTAGATTTTAACAGCTCAAAATGCATGTCAGGAATTAATTTTCCCATTCAAAATAATTACAGCAGCATACAACTCTTGACAACTGACAGTTTTTGCCCTTAGAAGGAAACTTTGTGCCCATTGGCTATTTCAGACCTGTGCAGACTTTGAAATCCAAAATGTGAGGCACACTGGTTCTGCTCTTTTAACTCCCTCATCAAGGTTCACAGGAAAGCCAACACTGCAGCCTGTCAGTGCAAAGCTATGACAGAGTGCTTTCAATAAAAACGTAGCTGAGATGTGTATTTGCAGCTGCAGCAGTTGCATAAATCCCAACATCAGGACTCTATTCTCCGAGAAACAGAGGAGCAAAAATGAGGCTCACATTCTGTCTTTCTTTTAGTGCTGAAGACGCCAAGCATCCCAGCTAATGTTGCTTGAGCCTCACACCTTCGGGGAATTAATTCCAATACTCTAAATGCAATTTGGATTACTGCATCATAATACATAGACAGCTTTGCAATCCCCTAAAAAGGAAAGAAAATGATATTAATTTTCCTGAGCTTGTTATGTTGAAACTTCTGACATAGAGGATTACCGTGGATGGCACTTCAATTTCAAGTTGAGATGCATACACTCTTTTGGATTTCATGGTGCTACAATTAGCTGTAAATACTTCAACAAATTGCCTTTTTTTCCCCCAGATGGGAACAGATAGAGTCTCTCCTCCATCTCCCAAATGAGATGGTAGAATGGACCCTGGCATGACATTGAATTAACCTCCCACATACCAGGCAAGGTTCATCTGGAGATAAGGTTACCATTAGGACAGGCTCTCTCCCTCTGCTGCTATCTCCCTCTCTATTTCCCTCCTCTTCCCTCTTCCAATCTTTTTTTCTTTTTCCTCCCACTTCAATTAACAGTGATAGAGTCTGGACGTATTGGCTCTTGTCCGTTCATCTTGACAGCCCATCCTGTGCTTCACCGCCACCATCCTAACACCGGACTGTGTTGCAATTACATTACAGCTCAGTGGTATCAGGGGCGCCTGTGTCAAGGTGATACTATGTGAGAAAACACCTGCATGTTCACAGTGACCTCAAACCAGCTGACACTGTGTCTTCAATCAACCTTGGTGCCTTCGGGCAGAACTGTGGCTCATACAGAAGAGTTGAGCCTGGGTGGTGACGTAGGTTGGTAATGTGGGGAAAAAGAAACAACCAAGATGATCTTGAGAGTGTGGTTGGCAATCTTTTTCAGAATAAAGACATCAAACAAGGTGTCTCTTAACCCTAGATGTTACCTTTGGCAAATAGATTCAAGCCAACATTTCCTGTCATTATTCAGTTGTGGGAAAATTCAGCATTTGTCTCTCGTAAGTTCCCTGCTGTGTTTGCTAATACATGCCAAAGGAAAACATTCAGACTATGTATCTCTTCTTCCTGTCTCAGGGACCATCGGGGGTTCTTGATTAACGGGTATCGCCTCGTGCTGATTGCACAATATGTCTGGATTCAATCACTGCTGAAAGAATAAATACCAGTTTACAAAGTTTGTTTTTACTGTCTTATTATGTACTTTTCATGTCCTATATGTTTTTATTGTACGTCAATATTAGAGATTCAAAACTGCTTAATAATGAAATAACAGCAAATCAGATCACATTAACCTAAAAGACTGTATACACAAGAGCATTTCAATATCTTAACGTCTTCACATATTACAGATTTGTGACATTTTGAATAATATATTACCTTTGTTGATTCCCTATGATCTCAGTAATACTGATTTATGTCTGCTTGTTGATTGTAAAGCTTGTTAGGGACAGTACGAAGAGGATTCAATTGATTGGATGCTTAATAAAACAGATTGCTTTGTTTCATGTACCAGCAATGACAGACTGTCACTTAAATCGGTCCAGTAATGTGACACTAACTTAATGCTATAAAAAAAATACTTAATTTGTTTTGCAGGAACAGACACATTGACCCTCCCTTCTTTTCTTCTTCTTCGGGAGAATCAGAAGATATTGGAGCATTTTAAATCAAGCCTGCCTGCTGCTTTCAGATTGCTTTATGTAAAGCTACTTTGGGCAAAGAGCACTTATCAGATGGGTTTGAAGATTTACACCAGTCACACTTTAAAGGATAGCCTCTCCTTCTTTAAATATCTTAAACCTTCTTAGATTTAGACTGTTTGGCTGACAGAGGGCTGCTATGGGTGCAGCCTCACTAACCTCTTCCTAAATATAATTCAAGATAAACTGTAGTACAAGATTTAACCAAAATGAAACCACAGTTTCATTCAAATACTGGCAACCTTAAAGGTGACATATCACGCTTTTTTCATCAATATATATTGGTCTAAAAGGTCCCCAAAACATGTCTTTAAAGTTTATGCTCAAAAAAACACTTTGAAATCAGATTTTGGCATGCCTGAAAAGCCCTCTTCTTCAGTCCTCCTCAGAACACTTTGTTTTCTCTCTGACCACGCCCCCTCAGGAAGTGGGTGTGGCCTCGGCTGTCCAGCACGTTGATATAATGTTTACATGTTGGCTGAATATACACGGCTGCTCACAGGTCACGTTATTTCAACCCTCTGAATCTGATCCAGAATCTGATCCTGACGGAGAGGCGCCTGTAGCAGGACCTTTCTGAAGGATTGGTCACAGATTTAGTGTTTCTTGTTGTTTTATTTATCAGTATGTCGACGTGTGTCTTGGTACACAGCTACGAACATGTAGCTATGTGGCTATGCTAACTAGCGCTAGCACTTATCCATGATAAATAAAAATCATCCACTAGATCTTCAAATCTGCAGACGTGGGGAGTCAAACCGACCTATGCCAGAAAGGCAGCAGGACCTTTCTGAAGGATTGATCACAGATTCTGTGTTTCTTGTTGTTTTATTTGTCAGTATGTCGACGTGTGTCTTGGTACACAGCTACAGCTATGAACATGTAGCTATGTGGCTATGCTAATTAGCGCTAGCATTTATCCATGATAAATAAAAATCAACCACTAGATCTTCAAATCTGCAGACGTGGGGAGTCAAACCGACCTCTGCCAGAAAGGCAGCAGGACCTTTCTGAAGGATTGATCACAGATTCTGTGTTTCTTGTTGTTTTATTTGTCAGTATGTAGACGTGTGTCTTGGTACACAGCTACAGCTATGAACATGTAGCTATGTGGCTATGCTAATTAGCGCTAGCATTTATCCATGATAAATAAAAATCATCCACTAGATCTTCAAATCTGCAGACGTGGGCAGTAAAACCGACCTGTGTTTATTAAGACAGTCTACAACTAGCATGCCTCCCTCCTAAGCTCCTTGTTAGCACACATTTGTGCAGGTAATGAAAAACGGGGGAGGGATTCAGTATTATTTTATACAATCTATGGGCTGAACAAGCTCCGAGCTCTGACTCTGTGACAGACCGGATATTGTTGTTACGTAACAAAAACACGGAAGTCTGAAACGGCTCGTTTCACACACATTTACAGAAAGGTGGAGAAATCAAAACAGGGGCAGAATGGATTTTTTTCATTCTCAGGGGGTTTGTAGACATGCCAGGGACACATATTTCAGGTAGAGAACTCCATTTTGCATGATATGTCACCTTTAATGTTTAAAACTGAACCTCAAGTCCAGTCTGGATCATTTCTTCCCTTGCCTGCGCAGAAGCAGATTGCTATTTGATCCTTTTGGGATCAGATAACCCTGATCAGGCTGACAACAGAGAAGGCTGAGAGAATCTGAGAATCGTAACAAAATGCAAGATCGAATATTTCATAAATACATTCAAATAACGAAGTTGTGCACAAAGAGTGTACTACATGTAGTAAAGTAAAAAGGTCAATAGATTTAAATGGTCGAAGAAAGGAATTGAAAGATCTCGTGACATAAAGGAATTTTGACAGCTCATTTTTGGTAGTGCAGTATTTAACAGTGACCGATGTGGTCACAAAGCAAATTCTAACACATCTTTCTTGTGAGAGAGAAAGAGAGGAGAAATGCACTCACACTGAGATAGAATATGATTTTAAAAATTGAACTTCTCAGTTGAGGCTTACATTTCAAAAGAAGTGATGAGGGAAAGTGGTTTCAAAAAAAATCAGAAGTACTGCTGCTTTTATGAAGTAACTTCTCTAAAAATCAAGATTTATTTTTCTCCCTGGAAAGCAGAAGAAAGAATTTCTCCAGGAACTAGATGTGGGACAATGTTTTAACGTGTTTTTTTTTTTTGGTTCTGCAACACTGATGCAACATTTGAAGTGAGGACTTTGAGAGAGGGATATGGAACAAGTTAAGCACGTATATGGACACAGGCACCATACTCATGTTTTTGTTTGTTTTTTTGTTATTTTGCGTATTATCTTGTTCAGTCAAATTTGGTTCAAATTAATGTACCAAAGCATCTGCAATATATTAGTATGTTTATTTGTGGTTGAAATTAGTACTGTCGGACAGTTGCACATGCGTCATTCAGTAGACAGAGATATTCTGCAATATGCAGCCATGCTTAGCAGATGTGCTTGTATTTCTATATTTCCAGGTGAGCAAAAGTGATGAAACAACATAGCAATACCTGTGTGTGAGAAAATAGTCTTCTGTTCATACAAATTAGTCACCTCATGTCAGAATTTTGCAAATAAATTGATTGTCTTTGAAGTACCGCACCTGCTGTGTTTGTGTTTGCTAGCTAGGAAGTCAATTGTGTAACCGCTTGATGTCTGCTGTGATATTAACTGAGTGAGAGTGCAGAATAGTGTGAACGTACAGGCGGGAAATACAGCTGTAGTGGACATTTATTGCAGTGGTTAAACACAAAGCATAAATGGACATAAATGGAGGAACAATTTGTTGATCTGTGGCAACAACAACAATGCTCATGCAACTGACAAGTTTGATTTTGGTATTTTTGTGCATTTGTGGTTGGCTTTTAATTTTGAGAACCATCCTGTCATACGCCGTGTTTCATTACTTTAAATTCACATTTGACGGTGAAATACTTTTGCAAGATTACCTGTTTGGAAAGACGGGACTCTGGTTGTTGGTGAATGGAATCTATTCTGTGTTTGCTGTGTTGGCCATATTGTTACCCTCTATCCACTATGAGAACGTAACTGTTCATCTGTTAAGATTTCATAAATCTTTTTTTGTGGGCCAGGCTTGAGACTCAGAGGAAACTATCAAAGGATATAAGACCTGTTTCCTTTTGACATTCCTACATATCTATTTGATGTTTGCTCACACCACTGTGAAGTACGTGCCAAAGAAAATGCTGCATCAAGTGTGACAAAAACTCCTCAGCTCAAAGGTCCCTATTAATGCGACTGAAATCACAGTAATCCTATACCAGTTAATGTGTCTACTGATTCTTATTTACCAAGTCTGGTGCTCTTTAGCTGTCGCTGTTGGCCCCAGAGCTGTTAAACTCTGATTCAGTCACACATCAAGTGATTTTATAACACTTGACGTAAAACGGGAAGAAAAATCCACATAGTGCTTAAAATGTTTCTCTCTTTGATGAAATTAGAAAATAAGTCTCAACAGACTATTGGCTCTCTTCTAACATGTAACATTCAAACTCAAACATCCTTACTGAATGTCTCAACTTGAAATTAAATGAAGCGATAAATAAAAGTGCACAGGTACATTAGCAATGAAAGCATCTTAGTACAGTCACATAAACACGAGCAGGTGTGACATATGTAGAGAAAGCAAGGCCCAATACATTTCAATTAACTAACCAAAATTCATGTTCAGACTGATGATCATGAATCATAGCTGTCTTATATATGTAAGGATAATTAGGAGGTAACATCGATGCTAAAAGATAATGGCACAGGCAGTGATTTTGTGCGGCTGACAATAATTGCATCATTGAAAAGCACTCTATCTTCAGCCTGGCAGTGAAAGAACCCAACTTCAAAATGTATTGACATTGTTTAAAGATCTACAAAGTAGTTATATACTCTTGTCGGTACCACAATCTTCATTTGCTTCATATTGTTCACCTGTCCTCTGCTTCATGCATCCACAAAAAAAAAAACATGTCAATAATGTACTATCTTTGAACGTTTGCAGTTTTGTTGTAATCACTTATTGTAAGTTCTGTCAGAGCAAATGACATTAATACAGTCTGAGGACTTCTTGTGGAAAAATCAAAAGTCCCAGAACAATAAATCAAGCATACCCTTCCACAGGTGCTCGATTTAGGAAGTAAAGACAGATGCGCAAGCACAGTCCTGTACTGTTTAAATGAGTTACTGAGCAATCCTGGATCGTCACCACACACACAGCTTGTCATGAGTTGCTGTTTGTGTTGTTGAAATAAAACAGATCACAGCTTATTTTGCCACTCATTTCACTTGGGAAATTTTGCATTAAACATTTGGATGCCAAAACCCATCAGTCAGCTGCAGAATGTTAACAGAAGCTCATACTCACATTATCTACTACCAGTAATTAAAGGCAGCTAGGCTCAGTCCAGCACGGATCAAAACACAGCACAGACAGATCAGAAGCAATTTGGAATGACTAAGAAGCGATTTAGAAGGAGAAAGAGTCTTGTTTTGGATGACATAATGTAGCAGGTGTATTTTCTTGCTGAAAGTGTGACTGTAACTGGTTTTTGGCAGGTATAGCTCTCCCCTTTTCCAGTTCTGCCTACCACCATTGAATCTTTTAGTGGTGCACTGTACCACACTGTGCCTACTTTTACTCTTGGATCTGCAACAGCATATCATACAAGTATACATTTGCTGTAGTCATTTTCATCTCCATATCTTAACAGATTCACACTCCTGATTTTATACTTTCCATGACAACCTGAGACAGTATCACCCTGGCAACTGCATCCTAGACAGACACAAATTGAATACAGTCTCTGCAGCGAATAAATCACAGATACAACAGTGTGACCCTCAAAGACATACACAAAGACACCATAAAAGGTTTAAACATACAAAAGCACACCAGGAGGGCCAAAGCTGAGCGGGTGTCTTACTGATTACTAACAATGTGAGATATCTCAAGGCTGCTATCCTGCTTCTCTCAGCATGATTAGTATTGTCAAGTTTGCATAGTCTCTCTTTATTTCTCACTGTCTGTTCCACTCAGTGTTTGGATTTCTCACTGTGCCTTACACACCGTTTAAACAGAAGTCCAGAGTTCATCTATATTCTGTATTCATAAGCTGGCCCCTGACAGCTGCTAATTGTGCTCGAGTAGCAGCAGGCAGGTCGGGCAGCAGCTTTTTGAACTTGAGAAAAGCACACTGACAGTAATGTATGTGTAGTACATGAAATGAATGGCCCATTCTTAAAAGTATATGCCACCACGCTAAATAGTAGTGGTGCAACGGATCATCGTTGATCCGTGATCCGTTCGGATGCCTCTCCACGGATCGGCATGGACGTGGTCCGCGGATCGGTTGATGAAAAAAGTTGCGCGTGTTCACGTGATAACCGCATGTAGAATCCACACTCACTCGTGAAGCGCAGCGGTAGTCATTGCAAGTGAAGGAGCAGAGGAACATGAAAACCCTCCTGCATCTGTTATGTCACATGTATGGGAGCATTTTGGTTTCCCTGTGAAATACAGTGAATGCTGAATGTGCTTTAGCCACGTTATGAAATTCCGTTGCGCACCCACTAGACCAGAGGCCGTCAATACGCGGCCCGCAGACCACATCCGGCCGCCTATTTGTGGCCCCCGAACTGTTATTCCTTCACTCTGTGTTTTGGTCGGGTCACTGCGTGTTTACCAGGACTTGTCTCCATGTCAACAATACGCAGACAGGCTGTTACTGGGTCACGAGGGCTGTTTCCGAAACGGCCTGCTACATACTACTTACTAATGTAGTAGGCAGTAGGTATTGCCTACTACATACTGCATTTGAGTTTAGTATGTAGTATGACTGTTCTGTTCGATCTGTAATGCAGCATGCTGAGCCAGACTTCGCTGGATTTCCGGTTTCGGAAAGCAGAAGTAAACAACGGCAAAACCGATAAATAAAATGCTTATTTAGCATCCATTTATGATTTAAAAAGTTAAGAAGTGGTTTATATGTAATTTGATAACTTTCACAGCACCCAAAAACGGATTTCCTCCTGTCAAAAAATGAGGAAAAAGAAAAAGCAGAACGAGCGCTGTGCATTGTGGGAAACAGTACGCGAGGCAGACTGGTCCGATGCACACTGAGATATTTTCCCGTATCAGTAGACATCCGGGGAGTTTTGGCTTACTGCAGATTTTGCTCTTGTTCACATACTACTTACTACATACTGAATTTTGGACAAATCAGTACATACTGCTAGTATAGTAGGCGATTTTGGAGACAGCCTTAGAGTTCAATGCTGCAAGTGCAATTTTTAACTTTCACTTTCGTTTATGGAGCAGTTCGCATAGTGGCACTATGTCAGCTGTAGGACCCTAGAATGAACGAAAACGGTGTGTTCCAAGTTTGCAGCTCAAAGAAAAGTGGACGGTGAAAATCAGCAAATGAAAGAATGGAGTGAAACTTTTGAAGATTCTCTGCTCCTTCACTTGCCATGCCATGAAATGCAGTGAATGAGGCAGGACTGGGCCCACAGTAAATTTTGAGTTGACTGTTGTTTTTATTTAATGGGCAAAAGTTTACAAGTGTTTTACAAAATAAATGGAGGACAAAGTCTTTTTTTTTTTTTTTTTTTGCTGATCCGAAAAAATGATCTGATCCGTGACTCAAAACCGTGATCCAATCCGAACCTTGAGTTTTTTGATCCGTTGCACCCCTACTAAATAGCTATTTCTCTTCTTTCTCACCAATGATTGGACGCCTTGTAATGGAAGTCACAATACCTAGAAATACACTCTCCATCCAGTGCACTCATCAGTCATCTTTTGTAGCAACATATATAAAGATTTCAGAACTGAATGAGAATAAACATGAGTCACACACCAAGAAATCCATATCCATTAACGTTGCATGCATGCTTTTCATTTACAGGGACGTGGTTGGAGGCTCATTGATTTTCGTCTCTTTACTCTGCTTTTTACGTGGTGTGAAAGTTTGTCTCCCCTCTCTGTTTTTGAATTCAGCATGTTGAAGTGCACACTTCAAAAGACCTATAAGTTATAGGTGACATTGCACATGTTGCTGTAGTTGGTTTTGCTGTCCATTTGCTATGCAAGTGCAACATGTGTTGTTTTATTTAACAGTAATTTTCACTAAAGGTAGCTTCTTTTCTGACATTTCATTCCCTTAGTCTCAGACATTAAGCAAAGAGAAATCCTACATGTATATTTATAGAATGATGGATTTATTTCACAAATAATTCATTTATATTCTTCAATAGACTGATCAAATCAAAATAGTTAAAGCTAAAACACATGTTTTTATTATATCACTATCACACAATTAGCACTAATAAATTAGCATTAAAATTTAGATTTTCAAATCAAAATTAATAACTTATAGCTTAGGCAGTGGTGGAACCAGTTTGATATATTTATTAAATTATTATTATCATTTTATCATTCACCAAATGTTTAAATCTAGGACCAAAAATATGAAAGGAAGAAGGGGGTCAAATTCTTAATATTTCTTAACTATTGCTATTCAACTATTTAGCAAGGCTACCTTTGATTAATACTATTTGACTGATAGCTATACAGCCTCTTTGTTGTACATTAAACAGGAGCCCCATGTTGTGTACATCAATCACACACAAACACACACACACACACGCAAATCTGGAATCACATTAAACAGGGTTCATCTTCTTTCTGTGATGTACTCATGTGTTGAGCAGTTGCGATGACCCTGCTGCCCTTTTGTTGCCTTCTTAAGGCTTCTTATCTAACACTGTGGCAAATCATTTTTAATGTGTTTGGACACTGACAAGATTAAAAATTTCCCTGTGAATCTACAGTAGCACACTGGCAACACACTGTCGTCCCTTTGTCCTCTGTGTAAAAAACAGTCAATGCTGCCAGTTTCTCCCCTTCCCCCTTTTGTGACTGATGACTCGCCCTCCTCGTGTCTCTGGTGTGCAGGCAAGACTTGAGTGACACAATCATAAAACAATCAATTAAACGCACCTCCTCTGAATGTCCTTCTTGTTGTCTGATTGTGTTTCTCTGCTGTCATGCCAAATATCAAAATACTCAAAATGCACTGTGGTGAGTCCAGTTTCAGAAAATGTCAGTGCTGGTAAAAACACAACAAGTTAAATATCCAGTATTTACACATTGTAATTATTTGTTATACAGTAAAATGTTCATTAGTGGAACAACATTTAGTCACAGACTTCATCTCAAGATGAGAAATCAAATATTATGACCATCAGCACAGGACTCAAAAGAAAAATGACATGTTGTATTGCTATGAAATACTACAACAGTATTCTTCAGAGTTCACAGGAAGACACGGTTTCACTACTCCTAATCCCTATGCTTTCTGTGCCCTTCATTTAATGTGAGTCACTGCAAGCAGCTCAGACATGCTCAACATCACACTCAGTGTCTGGCCCTGCTACACTCGTAGGGCTAACTTAGTGAAGCATGAAGGTTTTAATTGTTTAAGTACAGCCCTGGATTGTCAGTGAGACTGTCATTAGCCCAAAGAGCCAAGGACTGCGGCAGCATCAACATATAGTTCTTACATTAGGTTGATGGCCATCCATGACTGCATTCAATGGTGCTCATGTGTTAAAGCGTGACTGCCTGTTTCCCTGCACCATCTTGCTTGTCTTTGACTAGAAAAACGTTTTCTTAGCAGTGATTGTTAAGCGCCAACTTGCCAGCATTTGATTTGAGCAGAATTGACCCTGATTGCAGTGGTGGGCGAAGCAGCTCCATGCAGCGGAAGGGGACACAGCTCTGTGCTCAGCCAAAAGCTCAGCTTGGTCTCTTTCACTGGCTCTTTGAATATGAGCGTGTCAATACAGCCATTGCGCACAGCTGCATATGCCCCTCTGGCATGATTCCTCCCCGACTGAATCGATTCAGGCTCTGTTTATCTCATTAGCTTGTAGCGTGTAATCAATCACACAAGGGCATTTGTTTCGGGCCTCCAACCCACTGCATATTATAACTCCACTCTTATGCTCAGTCTGAACGTTGTTCAGTCTACAGTTATCTTTAGCAATGACTACTACACTGGGCTGCATGTCAGTGCACATCTTGGCATTCATTCAAAAGATTCTTTTTAATAACAGTAAGTGATTTGGTGTCTATTTGGGCAAAAGACTAAAGACATATGCCAGGAAAAATACACGTCACTAACACTCTAAGAACTCTAAAACTCTACAGGTCAGTTTTTTAAAAAGTACTCAATTAGTCCGTCTTTTCATATCGAAATGATTAGCTTTAATTTTCTTTTTTTGCATTAAAAGCTTGAGCTAAGATTCAAGTAATTCTTGACTTGATTCAAGTTTTAGTACACGACTCATATCACAATGACAGATGTGGGAGCACAAGACACCATCAAAGCCAGTTCCAGAAGGGTCCCTGCCTCTGGCTAAGCAGAAGATGTTGCCTTTGCCAATTTCACTTAGCCACTTTGATCACCATACAGCACTTTTGACAAACAGAAGGTATCTTTCTCTGTTTCATACTGGTCCTATATGAGTGAAACTACTTTTCTCTGCGATGGTCAGACATACCACAACATGCAAACCTGAGGTTGTCCCTTAGAGCTGAGTCCTCCACAAAGTTGACGAACCATCAATCAGTTGCCATCAATTTAGCTTCTTTGATTTAGTTTCACCCACAGGTCTGTGGCAATTCACTCACTTTATAAAAAGCTCTGCCAGCTTCTGTGATGTGGACACCTGCTGACATCAGTCTGATTTGCTGCAACTGTATGATTGGCTCATAGGGGATACCCCAAACTCAAAGACTTTTTGACTTGTTAAATGAGCAATCTGGGAGGTTTTTTTCAGTAAAAAGCGGTGTTATTTTCGATCACAGCTGCAGTAAGAGTAAGGGGAAGCAGCTATGGTTAAACTACAGTGTGCCAAAAGGGAAGCAACATAGCACAAAATCAAAAAATATAGCATTTTAATGTTTAACCTTAACAGCATCTCATCAAATTAATGCTGACAGCCTTATTTTGATATAACATTAAAGTGCTAAAGGCCCATACAGTTTGTCTTTGTCAATGAATAGCACATTTCTCACCATAGACTAGTTATAAAGTGAGATTAACAACATCAGAATCAATGTCAAGCCCATGTCAGTAATTTGTGTGACAATGCTTCATGAGGGAAGCCCATAATCATCGACCCAAGGGGCATTAGAACTATTTTCTTGGTATGAACATGGAGGTTGCACTCCCTTTGACTATATTGTATTCTATAAATGCTGCTAGTCATTGCTTCACTTCTGCTCTAATAATTTCTCAGTTTTTTACAGTGATAATATTCAGAGCCCTTATATCTGTAGTCAGATGGTACAGACCGGCTCAGTAAATGCTGCCTTGGGGGCATCATGCTGTGGCCTCCAGGAATGTATGCAAACTGCTTATCAAACATGCTGTATACACAGGAATGAGGGTGGGCATCTGTCAGTTTGACCATGTTTTGAAGTCAAATGTAGAATTTATGAATAAATCTTTAAAAATCTCTTCCACCCTTAAGTCCATCTTACTCCTAAACTCGTCAATTCGTTTTTGGACACAGACAAATCACTTATAAAATTATTCTTTAAACAATTATGAGCATGAGCAGCTTTAGCTCTTTATTTTGTTTCTGTATTTTACATTGTGTTCACGGTAATTAATTCTCATAGCAAAGAAGCTCAGAAAATTAATGCTGCTGCAAGGCAGGTCAGGCTCCCTGCTCATTTCTCTTACAAAAAGGAGTAATTAAAAACCAAAGCAGAAGGCGATAAATGTGCACAGCAAATGCAGGTCACCTTGTTCTTTAAAACTTTTGACATTAAATCAATTTTTGGAATGAGCTGACTTTCTGACAGCAACACAAACCAAGCAACAACAAAAAACCTCCTCCCCATCAGGTACAGAAGGATCAAGAGGGATCGACAGTGAAAAAGTGTTGTGTATCAACATTTGAATGCATTATTAGCAACAATTTCTCAACCTTCACAAGAGAGACATGGACACATTGCCCTCCTCACCCTTGAGCTGGTGTGATTCAAAGATGCAACACTAAGAGTGCGACATAATTGGCGCCTACTGCACACGAAATGCCATGCAAGCAATGACAGGAACACTAACAGGCTTGCTAAGGCCTGTCACCTCTCACTCCTCAGCATGACTCATGACACTGTGACAGCTCTGAACTTCAGAAATGCTGCTGAGGCTTCTTTTACACATTCCCTTTTGCCATCCTTTACACCTTGAAGTGTTAAAACTGCCACACAATCCATTCCAATCATCTCTAGCCTTTAGATGTTTAGAGTGCACCAACAAGATGTATTAAACAAGGAGAAAGAATACAAATCAATTTCTTCCCCTGCACTGACGGTGATTTTTTACTGTGTTGGTGTTGCAGGTCTAGAAATGTAAATATACCACATAAGGAATCATATTTATTAATATTTAATCTAAAGTAATTCCCTGCTGAAATTGAGTGTATATTCATCTTTCTCAGTCAAAACAGTCTTAAGTGCTGCCTACATTACCTCTAGTAACTCAGAACAGGAAAACCAGACAGCCCTCTCTGCGCCAATCCTATTTCATACTGTGTAACAAGGATGATCGCACCATGGTAGCAGATGAGTTCGCCACATTCATTTTCCATGATTAAAATAATAAAAATTTCATGGCTTTCATATGTTTTTGTGGGGTAGATTAGCAAACGTGATTAGTCTAAGATCTAGAAAATCACTTAAAGAAAGAAAGACATAATGCACTCATCCTGGCAATTCTTTTCATTTTGAAATCATCAACTGTTTGCTTGCAGAAGTCAAAAGTACAGATGATCTGAAGCAACTAATTTCCTAACCATTTAATGGAATGAGGATGCTATAGCCTGGTTGAGAGCAGACCATCTCTACCACTGAGCCATAGCCAGTTTCTTATCTAAGCTCTCCCACCCTGCCTGGAGCCACTGTTTATGTCTGAAGACAGAAGTCCCATACGTGAGTTACACCGGAACAGCTCATCCGTCTCTATCAAGATCAACAGCAACGAGATAGTGTCTGCTGATAGATTCTTACACCTTGGTGGCATTATTAGCGCCCACAAAAGAATGTGTATACACACCGAGGCCCTCCTTAATAATGAGCAAAGCCTCTTCTACGGATAACATCTGCATATTAAAGGCAAAGGTAAAGCTCTTTTTAGGAATAATATGTTTGTGCTATGGCCCTCAGATAAAGGTCGAAATAGGACAAGTTGACATCTTACATACGGAACAGCTCTTTATAAGCTGTCCATATGCTCCACCATACAGGATCTCTAATATGAATACCCATCCACACAATCCAGAGCACAGCACAGAGTCCTCCTATAGGAGGTCAGAAGGCGACTAGGATCTACAAATGACCAAAATATAGAGAAACATGTAATTAAAGTCCCCTACCTTCGTGATATGGCGCATGGTTATTCAAATGTGTGATGATCGAAAAAACTCAGATAGATTTAAATTGGAAAAGTAGAAGTATCTTCTTTTGAAGCAACTAAACCACTACCTTTTACACCAGAGGAATTAAATGACAGCATCCTTAGGATCTGATCTCTTTATTCAGAGGACTTCTGTATTTTTGCAGGTTCTTGAACTAGGGTTTGTCAAGTCTTTGATTGGGTGATGATATTGGGTACTGTGATGTCTCAGCTAATCCACCTTGGTGATGTTTAGAAATCTGTGTGGCAGGTTACATTAACTATTACATAAGCAATCCTTTTAGCCTTTAAGAAGTTCCTCAGTAAGTTCCAAAATAATCTCCCAGCATGTTCCCCAGTGATCATTCTCCCCCCTGAGAGATGGACGGACACTTACAGTTCTTGTTAAAGCTGAGGGATTTACAACAAAGCCTCTGGGATTTTCTCAAGAGGGTAATTGAGAGAGCTTGTTTGTGCTTCAAAAACTAGGACTTTTTGTTGTGTTGTGTGTTTGCCACTGCTGTTGTCTAATCTGTGAGTAATTACAGCAGCCAGTCCTGGAAGGAACTGGATGTTTATCACACAGAGAAAATAAGCATAGAGGCTCATATTGGAGATTAACTGCCAAAAGCACTCATATTTGGTGTCTCAGCTATGAACAGACCTCAAACTGCTTGAATAGTATAATATATCAGTAAAGAACTTTGGGTTGAAAGAGATTAGTTTGGAAACTTTTGCATTCCTTAATCTGATCAAAGACAGTGTTTAAAGGCACAATTAAATGAGTCTCATGCCGTTGAAGTGGCACCTGGTTACTATGTTTCTCTTGTCCTCACACCCTTTGTGCTGTACATCAAACTTCTCTGCCTTGGTTATGATAGAGAGGAACTGTTTTCAGAGTCAACACAACAAAAAAATACTTCTCGTTTAAACTTTTAAGTAGTGGTGAATAGCTAAAGGGGATTTTTGCCATATCATATTCCTCGGTCAGTCTCATTACTCTATAACAATCAGGACATAAGAATTGTTGAGTTTTTGCTACCTTAAAAAGAACACTTGACATCTAAAGTTGCATACATCTAACACACCCTTGCTTCCAATACATAGCCAAAAGCCGACAAACCAAACAAAGGCAGCCTCTTTGTGAGTTTTCTGACCAGCATCACTTGTACACTTAAAAAGGAAGTGAGGCGAGTACTTCTTAATAGCTTGATCTGATACACCCTGATCACACACACAAATGACACACTGCTCCTTAAAGGTTAAGAATACTTGGTGGTATTGTATGGTTGTCATCATTAATTTATGACATCATGTTTGTATTATATATACCTTGTTATCCCTTGTTAACTAACACAGACCTCACCCACAGCATCATCGCCACTGTCAGGTCACATCAGTATTGTGTGGACCGAGTGATGAAAAGGGGAGCACTCTTTTATTACATCACATAATCATCTCAGCAGTCTTACCTCAGACACCTATACTGTTGAGCACAACATTGAGTACACTGTAAGCTCAACATGATGCTAAACCTCTTCTCTTCCAGCTGAACACTGCTGCAGGCAGAAGCTGTGCATCTCTACCGCACTGATTGTAGGTTACGTTCATTTTGCAATGAAAGATAATGTGGAGCTTTTTCTGTTCGCTCCCTAATGTTGTTCATTGTAACACACAAATAAAATAAGTGAAGACTGGGCAGAGAGCAGAGAGAAACGAAGTGTTTTCCTCTCTATTCTTCTTCTATTCTTCCCTGTGTGTGGCAGAATATGCTTTGACAGTGGGGGAGGTAGAGCTCGAAGGCTAGGTCAGGAGCTGTGTGTAGTGTTTGTGTCTGTAGATATTGTAGACTGCGTGCGTCTTTGTGTGTGAGTGTGTGTGTACATGGGGGAGTCTGTGCCTGTGTGTTTGTATATACAGTGTACGCATTGTGACTGCACATGCTTTACGCCTCCAGTAGCATCTCTGCGCCGTCTTCTAATCTCCAGCAGGCCTGACAAATGTGAACACAACTGATACCACACTGCCAGCTGTCCCTAATACCTTCTTTTTTCTAACACAGCGGTACTGCCCTCAGGGACCATGGGTTACCACAAATACACATAATGAGATTATTCCCAAAAATTTCATTAAGAAAAAAGGGACAACTTATTGAAATCATGCAGCCATATTGACTGAAACAGTAAACAGATTACAAGCCTTTGCAGTAAATCCCCCTTGAATAGAAATAATGCTGTTTATTTGACCAAAACATTTAGCAGATATAGTAGCTATTAGCGAACGCAGTCATTTAAGTAGCATGATTTTGTTGTTGCTAACGTTATTTCTATAATTTATTTGTTTTTAAGCCTGCATGAGCATGATGGTGTCAACAACAAGACAACAAAAATTCAAGCAAACAATAAAGAATTAACCCGAAGCATCTTATCTTTCCGAATGATGCAATAACATTTTAATGTGTTGTTTTTGACCATTTTTTTAGTTGATTTATGATCATTTCCAACATCAGAGTTCTCATAAATAACAACAGCTTGGCTATGATTACAAAACGCCACATCAGTCTGTCAAACTAGAAAACATGGCTACCTCGGATAGATTCTTGCAGACCCTCATATTCTTCAATTCAAATAACTAAAAGCACATTATTAACTTCAAAATCATCTCTTTGATACAATAAAATCTGGCTAAAAGCATAGACTGTATAAATAAGCCAATGTTTTGAAGCCAATGGTCGGCGGGAGCCATATTGGAAATGCTTAACTCATCTAAAAGAGTGTGACGTAAAAAGGCGGGGTTTGAGCCGGTCAATCAAGTCATGTCCTTATTTGGGCAAAAACTTGTAATCTTAATATCTTCTGAACCGTCGCATTAGAAAATATTCACCCCCGTACAGTGTGCGCCGATAGAGAAATGAGCTACTGAGACTGAAGCGGATTTTTGAACCAGGCTGTAAACATGTTTATTTATGCTGCAAAGATCGTCTTTTTTTAATTGGTGTGTATGTGGTTTTCAGTGTTTATGAAGCCAGCCTCAAGTGAATTCTTGATGAATTGCAGTTTATAACACTTCTGCATGGGCTTCATAGTTTGAGACTGGAGGTTGCCGCTTGGCTAAAAGCCAATCATATAGTGAGGGTTTAACCTGACTTCAAGCACCCAGTCCTTAGATTCTCATGCACTTGATTGTGACTCAAGTACAGTGTCCTGCCCCCCTCTTGTAGTCCTCAGCTTTTCAAACCCCAGTTCCCATTAAAATGAATCTTGGTGTACCATACAGTGATGGTATTTGAAGACCTTTTCTGGAATTGCTGAAACAAGTCAGTGCAAATCAACAGCAACTGCAGTTGCAGGAATTGAACATCTAATTATTTTGTGTTGCTGGTCACTCCAAGCTGCTCTGATGTACCTCAGGCAAACAACTGCTGTCCCTGGAGGGAGACGAGCTGCTGGAGAAAAGAAGGAGAGCCTGTGCCAGCACAAGTCCGTGGAGCACAGTTTATTTTAATTCCTCGGCAGGACATTAATGAGCCAGGATACTGGCTGTCTTAATGGGCAGCCAGACAGGTTTTAAGTGCCCCATGGAGTGTAATCCACAGAGGAACAACAGCACTGCAGCAAGACCCAACAGATTGTTCTTAGTTTTTATTTTACTACAACTTTGCTTCTGAGCTGGTCATTAAAGAGGGCATGTGAACAGAATGCTTTAAGCCTCTGCCTTTGGGACCTCCATGAGCCATAGTCACACCACGCCATCACAGATTTTCATCTTAGACCTTTAACAGTCACAGCACAGACTATGCAAAAAAACACTACTGTTATGAAACCTTCAAGTCTCTTCATGTTGATGACAGGATTTTACTTTTCATCAATATAATAAAAAAAATTAATGACACATCAAAAAAGGTAAACTGTTTAGCATTTTGCAGGCAGATGCATAGGATAAATATCAACACATACTTCAAGGTGCAGTTACCTTTGCACAATTTCTCTTTCCTCTTAGTTGAATTGTTGCAGGAAGAACTTTCATTTTAAATTGCATGCTCTAGAGAACATTCTTCAGGGGCAGAGGGGCTTATAATCTTGCTCAAAATTATCAAATCTAGACTTTTTAAACTTTGATATTTTCAGTAACAGAATCACAAAGATGTTTTTTTCCTCCACTTTGGTTGTCCTGCTACGCTTCACTCCGAACACAATACCTCCACTCTTTTGGTATGAGTCATCCAATCTGCACTGGAACACGCTTCATCATTGTTTGTTGATAAAATAGTATAATAGTACTACCTCCTTTTATCTTTTGAGGTACAAAGGACGAAATGACAGTGTTCCGGTACACTTGCAGTGTTATGAAATAAATGCAAATAACACTATACGTCTTCTAAATATCTTGTAAATGTTTCAGCTGCCGTGATACAACCCTTAGATTTAGACTGAAAGAGGATTGCTGATGCAGCCTTACAAACATCAGGCTGCTGGGCGTTGTTCTAGGTCACATGGGTGTCGGTAAAAATTGTGTACTTATGATGATGAGGATTTACCTAAATGTGCCCCTTGAATTCCTTCACTATTTTCTCTAAAGGCTTCTTTTTAATCCCACCCCCTGTTTATCTTTCTTTACTTAATTATAATAAATAAAAATTGTTATTAACAGATAAATAAGTGTTTCTTTGTTTAAGTATCCTAACATGGATTATTTGAGTGGCGCGTTGAGAACAATGTAACGTCACAGTGTCAGTCTTGAAATTACCGTAACCAACACTGTAGTGTATACATTTCATACTGCCAGTTGTTCAGCTATATACAGTATCTCTTGTATGCTCTGGAGGGAGAGCTTTACTCTCTTGTCTGCTTCTACTCCCCTCTGTTGCCCGAGGCTGGACAGCTCCATGACTGACTCTGCAGAGAAACCCCTTTACCTTCAAAGAGAAACCTACAGCATCCACCTGACAGACGTCAAACATAACTGAAATTTTGCCCAGTGAAGTGGGGTTCAAAAACCTGCATCTGTGAGCTGTCAGTGTAGGTAGACATGCTTTAGATGCACCCACTCACTGCCCACTGTTTTCCAGACCTCTGCAGTCCTTTCAGTAACCTTCTACACATGTATGCAAAATCTAATCCCTGTGTCTTATTGGGCTTCATGCACATTATTACACTGTGCACTGATGTGAGAAATGCTGCTGAGTGATCATTGATGAACATGTTTACCCCACATGAGGACATGCTACACCTGCACTTCTACAAGATAATCTATACCCGTGTTTATGTAAATGTATTGCATGCTAACGTGCGTATGAATATGTGTATCATGATGAGATTTATTGTATAAGATCCCCTATTTTGCATTTTAGCTGAGGAGAAGGTCTTATTTGGCAACACAATACTTCCAGGAAAGGATTCCTGTTACCTATGTAACGTAATGTATTATCATATTATTATTATTGTTTATACTAATATGTTTGTTTTTGAATAAATGTGTACGTTTTTACAGCAAATTTTTTAGAATATTTTTGTCTTTAAACTCCAATGTATAGCAATGCAGTTTACTTTTAAGGGCTGTTTCTGAATTTCCAATGTATTAATTTATATTTATATGCTTACTTAAAGAGGAAAATAAAGACCTGAAGCTTCCCCTTCACAGTCCATCATCTCTCTAGTTACAATTAAGTACAAATATAGAGTGACCCTCTGCCAGAATTTAAGGACTTAGAGAGTGCTTACAACTGATTATGTTGAAATGCTTCATAGCCTTATAAAACAATAGAAGATTATTCAATTAAAAATATGAACAAATTAAACTTATGAATTCACAACCTGGCCCAAGGCTTTTTTTTGATTCATCAGTTAAAGTGGAACTTCACGGGGGAAAAAATGATAAAAGAAAGCCTTCAAAAGGAACATGAATTACATTAATTAAATGTTTTTGTGAGGGGATGCCTTTTGTAATGTTGTGCTAAGAGATCCACTCGAATCTATTCAATGTTGTATCCCGTGATTGGCAGAACCACAGCCCCCATCAGGTGCATGTATTTCTGGCCTCTCAGCACTTTGTGTATTACATGGCCATGGGGCAGCCATGAACACAGAAAGAAATGACAAGCGTCCATAAATGAGGGCTGGTTGCTATTTGCTGACATTGCCAAACGGAGCAGAGACTAAATATACACTTGGTCAGAGAGGGCAGCGGTAAAGAAGCATGCTAACACCCGTGTAAGAAACAGCTGGCAACACGCGTGGCTTCATATCATGAGTGCAGTGTATGAGCTGAGAAACAGGCACCAAGTGTTGCTGTCGACATGTAAACTGTGTTACAGACGAGAAAAGGGTAGAAGAGGGAGGAAAATAGATTAGTATTTATTTATATTTCCAGATTAAATTGCGGTTATGCACCGAGTTATCTCAAAAAGCATATACAAATATATTTTGAATTACATTTCAATTATATTTCAAGTCAGCATGCAAAGATATCAACAACTTCACTGCTGTTCTTTGTTTTATAGATGTTCTTTTCCTCAAGCACACTGTCCTGATTGTGAAATTAGCAGATTAAGAGAAAGCATCTTTGCCAATATTGACTGATGTCATGATAGGTGTCAGCATGCCGCGCCTGAGCAGTCAGAACTTCTAGGGAGGGTCAGGTTGGTGTGTCTTAAAACATGAATAAGGACTATGGACTGGAGCCCAGGATAATGGAACAAAAGTGTGCTAGATGTTTAAAGAAACTTATTGGTAGGACTGAACCTGCAGTATCACGAAAAAAATAAAATAAAAATAAATAAATAAATACATAATAATAATAATAATAATGATAATTAATAAATATATTCATACAGCACTTGAATCAAAGTGCTTTATAGAGATTCAAGGTATACAAAATATGACCATAATAAAAACATTAAAACCCCTTATAGAAACATTCAGAAACACAACACACCATGAGACAGGACGTCAAATAAATGGAACAGCCTAAAGAATCATACACACCAGTAAACAGATGGGTCTTTCACTTTGCTTGAAATACCTAACCCAAGTATGCCTGTCAAATATCAAGAGGAAGACTGTTCCACAAAGCAGGTGCAAGGAATGAAAAAGCCAGCTCACCAACTGTCTTGCACCGACCATGGGAACACTTAGAAGATGAGTCCCCTGGGAACACAGTGCCCGAGCAGGCATGTATGGGTCCACCAGGTCAGTCGAGTATGAGGGTGTAACTCCATTTACTGTTTTGTTATTTAGCAGTAACAAAATCTGCTCTGGCCTAAACAGGCAGCCAATGAAGAGAGGCCAGCACTGGAGTATTAGGATCATATTTGGGTGATAGTGATATTGTGTGATACTACCAGTGCTTTATTTAAAGACTGACAGAGGAGATATTCTAGTTATACCCTGCACAACAATTGATCATAACAGCCAATAACATGCCACTGATGTTTTCCTTCTGGGCAGAAATTGAAAATGGATTGAGACAAAGCTCTATTGCTTCTTCTTTCCAGAACCAGCGATTAAAGTTGCTCCTGCACCTGCGCCTACGTGTGTCAAGAAAACAAGCACTACCACTGCATCTTTTCACCAGGAGCAAGGGTTTAAGCAGGTGTCAGATATGAGAACGTATAGCCCACTTAACTTTGACTCAAGCTTTCCTTTTCTCAAGGCTATGCCCCTTTTTTGTAAGCTTCTGTGGACAAGTTGTTATTTTCTGTCTAGAAGGTAGTGTAAGGCTCCCTAGGGTCACCACTGAAAGTGTTCTGTCAGACTTTAGAAACAAGCACTGCATTTTGTTCTATCCCTCAGCCCCCTCCATTGTCTTCAGTCTCCAATTTTTGTACTTCTTTTGCAGGATTTTTGTTTGCACCATTGGAGATCCTATTCATAATTCAAGAAAAAGTGAATCTAGTTAGCACTTTTGCCAAACTCATTGAATTTTAATTTGATATGAACCTTGTGCTGCAGCTGCAGCCTTGCTGGTCAGTGGAGAGTAAATCTCTACGTGCCCCTCTGCTATCTCAGCACCCAAATGCTCATCATGAGGATTATCAGTAATTCTTTTCATCACTGACTCCTCTTTCTAGTCTCAGCTCACACTGCCTCTCTGCAGCATGCAACATGCATAGATCCCCCCTCACTTCCTCTGAGCTGCTGTTCACAGCGACCCAGGGACAAAGATGGCAATCTCCCCACTGCTGTTCCAAACATGATCAGCATGGAAATGGGCTCATCCCTGACAAGCTTATGTGCATGCTTCCAAGTGCCTCGAGATGTATATCTGACCCTGTTGGATAATCAGGTAGATAAAGTGATATCATATTTTTTTTTACCTCATTTGGAGACTTCAATGTGTGACTGCTATTCCCAGCGCATGCGGCAGAAATCCTAGTTTTGTCCCTGCTGTGTGTTGTCCCCCACTTTTCTTTTTCTTCCTCTTCTTCTTGCGTGTCCCTTGTTGACAGAGAGGCAGCAGTTAAAGCATCCTCTTCTTTTATTCTGCCGCGCCAGCAGACACCCGCCTTCATGCCATGGATGATACAAAAAATAGAATCGGGGTGCAAAGCAAAGAGAGGAATGAGGCTACCAGGATTTATTCTCCTCTCCTCTTCTCGCGCTCACACCAGCTGAAACAGGCGCGTGAGGCGAGACGTCAGTAATGGCATCGATGTATGTTTTTGCTCCGCGGTTTAGTCTTCACACCTCTCCTTGCTCCAGCTCTGCTTCCCTCCCCTTATCCCGTCTTTATATCTCTCTGTTCCTTTCTGATCATCTCTCTCCGCAGCGCGTTGCTTCTTCTCACAGAGGTATCGCTGCTCCGTCGTGAGGGGTGAGACGCCTTTACGCGTGCAGAGACATCTGTGAATGTGCTTATGTCGGGGGACTAAAGTAGCCTCTTTGCTGAGATTGAGACCACCCTCCCCTCCTCCCTTTCAGAGATGGGCTTTCTAATGGCATGTACCATTAAAGCTCGGAGCAGGGTGGGCTGCAGCACTGAGGGGAGAGAGGGGGGAAAAGAGAGAGTGGGAGGGGGGTTTGCTCAGAGCTAGGGTGGGAGAGGGGAAGATGTGGTCAAAGACAAAAAGGGGGAACGATAACTGCACTGTCAGTTGATTACATGCAGGAGTGACAAGCTATGTGTCAGCTGTCTTTGCACTTTGCAGATGGACTCATTTTGCCTCACTGTGCAGATCACTCATTCTTAATAAACACGTTTAAAGACAACAGCTTATTCATATGTAGAATCTCTTTATGACAAGAGCATATGTTGGCTTGGGCAGTGGTGAATTAATTCTGGAAGAGCTGTAATTGTGTCACAGAATGAGCGCTCTCTTTATGCATGACTGGATGCACAATAGCACACATGCAGAAACATATTGCGTAAATTGGGTGGAATGAACGAAATTGAGCAAAAACGTACAAAAGTCATGTTTTCTGGATGAGAGAAGACTCCATATAGCCGATGTATCACCAGATGCCACCATGGCTTCAGTGATTGGCAGCAGCCATACCCAAATGCCAATTCCAACACCACATTTCCATCCAAAAAGTACAACATTTAATTTCAGGCGTCACTGAATAAAGAGCCTGTCTGTTGCGGAGGTGAGACAGCGTCTGGTGTGAGCATCAAAAAGCATCACCACGGCCAGCTCACCTCCTCTGAGTCCGGAGAGAAGACCCAGCTCTCTGTGAGGAGCTCTGCCGGGTTAGAGTGGAGAGTAAAGAGGAGGGCTGGAAAACTGTGGTGGCCATGCTCAAAGAACTATTAAACCTTACACCAAGAAAAACAAGACTAGGAGGAGAGAGAGAAAAAGACTTGTTCCTTTGAGTGTGTCACATGCATGAAAAGGAACCACCACAAACTGAGACATCTTTACATGTTTGTGTTTTAATTATGTCTGTAATATTAAACTTTCAGACAATTTTTCATTTTCTACTTACAGTAAAAAAAAAAGGAGGCAGCAGCAAAGAGGGAATTGAAGGTTACAGTTAGAGCACAGCCTCTAATACGAGAGTGTTTGTGGCTGTAAGCCTGGATAACCTGAGTAAAAGCCATCAGATGATCTAACAACTGCATGCTACATTTCTCTGCAAAGTGCCATTCGTTATTTTGAGCTCCAGTCCGTAAGTCGGCTTGCACTCTCATGTTTAAGTTGCTGAATAAAAAAAACATGAGAGTGTGACAGGGGTGTTCGACGAAACGATTTGCTGGAAAGAATGAGTGTTCCAGAATGGCATCATCATGTGGAGAAAAAAGGGTGTTGCATTTGAAAAGAAAGCCACAGTATATGTTTTCTCTCAGCTGCTTGTGTGTCTTGAAGCTCAAAACTGTGCATAATGGAGGGTGACTTAACATTATTGCTATTATGAAACTGTAGTAAAGCGCTTTAGAGGATTTACGTTAGATTTATATGGCAGAGGATTCAGCTCATTTCCCTCTGTATATTGAGTTCCAGCATATCAAAGTGTCGGTGTGTCATAATTTATTCAGTTACCCTTGTTTTCTGGATTGATGAAACAGTGTGAGGATGAAAAAGTCCAAACAACAAAGACCAACAAACAATCTAAACAGCTGCATAGCTTCAGAGTTGCTTTACGTTTGAATATTTTAAACTTTGGACAGAATCATCTACATGTTTCCATTCTTTGTACTATAGGCTAAGTTAACAAACTGCAGGCTTTAGCTAGACAGAGATAAAAGATCTAACTCTTTGCCACATTGTGAATGCGTGAATTTCAAAAATGTGGAACTGTAAAAAGATCAGGGATTCCAGTGTCAGCTTGGTTCCATTCTCCTGAGCAGGTCAGATGTATACTGGAGACTACAAATGACCCATCAGTGAATGTGTTTGATATATGAATCCTTTGAAATATGCTTGTGTGGACTATAAATAAACCTGACTTGACTATTCAGTTTGTGAACAGGACATTATTACACACAAAGAACCTGTCCTAACATACCTTTGCCTCGGAGTCAAGGTCATACGTGTTAGGTCAATATATCTAGAATCCATCCGAAGACCTGAGTTCTGATTTATCTGCTGCTGTCAATTCATGCTAGAGAAACACGGCCATTTGTACAACTCAAACGGGAACCAATGAGCTCTTTGTGTATTTGTGTGTGGTGTGTGTTTGTTTGAAGCGTGCCATGTATGTCTTAAATCTTTCAGAGCTCTAACCATGGCTGTGGGTGGTGTCTCTTTTCCCTTTTGGAGGAGTATGATTTTTTCCCACAAGCCATCTGGTGCTTCTTTTCAGACCCAATAAAGAGGGAACCAGAGAGGCAGTAGAGTTCAGCAGATGATAGAGATGGGAGCTGAGTAGGCCATCATACACACACACACACTTCCAGGACAAGGGCAACAGATGGAAGGGGCCCCGATATGCTGCCAGTGCTGGAGCCAGGCCCGATGGGCAGGCCCCTCTGGCCTCACTGGGGGTCCATTGATATCTATTGTTCTGACAGACTTTGAAGTGGGGTAGTTGCATCCAATGAATGTTATTCTACTTGCACTGGCAGCCTCATCTTACTTTGTGGATTATTACATTTATTTGGTGGATGAAAAGAAGAGTTCTCTACAAACCACTAAAGATTTAATTTCAATCATAAAAGTATAAATATATGAAGAGTTCATTTTCAAAAACAGATAGCTCCGTTTTTCAAAATTTTCAAAAAAAAGTTTCCTTTTAATATACATTTTTCGTAAAGTTATATTTTTAAGATACCACTAATTAGTTATGTCATTTTGACTTAGTAAAAGCCACTCAACTTCAAGCGATTGATTATACCTAAAGCTAGTAATAGATAAATGTTTTTTGAAACATTTTTTAAATTTTTTAAAAGTGAGTTATCTGTTTTTGCAAATGAACTCTTCATATATTCATCAGTCAGCATCACTGCATTAGTCTTCTTCACTTAAAACGCATTTACAGTGTACATGACACAAACTAATTTACCAATTTTTTTAGCTTTGGCAATTTATTGGGCGCTTTTCTGACACTTTGTTATCATCACTTCCGTCAGTCTTTTGTGTATGCCTGTTCAAACCAATCCAATGTGCAATCAGTGACAGATTACTCAGACAGGATGATATTTACATCAACACTCTGCCTACACTATAGCTGCCAACATACAGTACATCCTGGCATCCTCATATCCGTGTGACAAAGATAAATGATGCCTGTAGTGTCAGAAAAATTACAGTGATCATCAGCTATAAATCCTTTAGGGTGAAAGATTTAGTTGTCAAAAAGCTTTCTGATTCCACTCCACGGTGCTACACACTTTCGCACAACTGCGTTTCTCATGTCTTGTAGGATGGCCTAAAGGCACACACTTACCAGGGAAGAGGCACGACAGAGCGAGAATGGAAAGGGGTAGTGTCAGGGCTGTGTCAAACACAATTATGCTTTTTGTCTGAGCTGCATACAAAAGAGTAAAAATGCATGTTTTTGTCCAAGGAAACAGGGAGTATACACAGTCAATTGCAGCTTGTTACTGCTCTCCAAAATGCCTGACTCAGACGTGTCTCTAAAGCAGACACCTCTACAATAAACTCTCCCTGGTGTGGATGAATGACTCTAGCTTGTATGTGATGGTTATAAACACCATTAATCTGATACATAGGCAAGCTGCCGGCTCAGTAACAGCCTGCGTTATAGCCTCCCTGTGTCTACAGCCTTGGGCTATATCATTACTTGGAGGTGAGTGTGTCCAGGTGACCCCCACAGGTTCTCCCAAAGACTGATAGATAGCGAAGTTGCTCTGGCCCCATTTCCTGATAACAAATGAGTGGCCTCTCTGGAGCAAACATAGTGGAGATGTGGAAATGGGAGTGAATCTTTTGAATAAAAAAATTGTCCTCTATGAAAAAAATGGCTGCTGTGACCTCCATGGAGAGAGAGAAGTTTATTAGTTGCAAGAAAATAAAGCAGATAAGTGAAGGTTTCATGGTGTTGAAGCAAGGGAGGGTGCATCATCCTCACAGTGTTTATCCAGACGGGTGTTGTTCACATGTGGGCAGTTTGATGGTTGCAGTCATATTTACTTTACTGTTGTGCAGGAAATGATGTCAAATGGGTTTGTGGTTATGAGATAGTCCTTTGGCAGCATTAGCTTTGGGTGCACAAATGATACTTTGTGTGATGACACAAACTCCCCAGACATTGCAGGTCATTACACGTTGAAACATCATGTTCTTTTTAACATCACAACATTAACTTGTTTTTTTTTCAAAATATTCATTAAAGTTAATCAGTGATTTGTTTTATTTTAATTGTTTTTACAGAAGTCAATTTTACACTTCATCAGTGAACATTTTTATGTCAGGGTTTTTGTTGCTCGCATCTGTGTAGATGAATGACTTACAATAAACTGGGAACAAGATCATAATTACCTGCATCAATGAAAAGCAACAAATAAAGCATCAGGAGTAGTAATGGTTGAAATGTCAGGAAAACGAAGTATGAAGAAGATATTTAATTTCTCAGATGTGTTTTATTGATAATATTATCAAGTTAGAAAACAGAACTTATTCCACTCTGACACAAAACAATTGTTGTCTTAACTCCACCAACAAACTGTGATTTCCAGTCATACTGCAACAAACAGTTGAGCTGTGTAGGTCTGTCAAGCTTCTTTGAATATTGGCTTCTTTTTCATCTTTCTTCCCGAGTAACCAAATAAAAAAAAACCTAGTGTAAAATATAGTTTATAGAGGCGGTTTGGCTGATATAGCGAAAGCTGAAAATGTAAGCATCATGTTCAAATAAGCCTACAGTATAACCCAGCATTGCTTCCAAGGACCAGTGCCTTCCTTACTACATAATTTAGTGGGGTTAGGTTGCCCTAAAAAGCTCTGTTCACAAGAAGCAAGTACTCTCAGTTGGGTTTTCTCAGTGTGCAGGGGAGCTATGGTTGCTAGTCTTTTAGATATTAGAGAATTGAAGTTAGCTACTCAGCTCTTCACTGTATTTGAGGAAGACTGCACTCTGATTACCCAGCTGACATTTCTGCTTATGGCTAGAAATGATGTAGCTTTTGTCTTTGTTTTCAATTTTCAAAGTCAAATTTAGTGTATAGAAAGAACAAAATGTATCCCAGAAGAAACTACAAGACATGACTCAGCAGAATTCTCAATCATTACTGGACCGGTGTAGTTCACTTTACACAAGGTCAACATTTTGTATGTGATGATGGATTAGCAATTCGTCCATCAGTTCTGTGGGAGAGTTAATATGCTAAACTGGAGGTTCACGACACATTACTTGTCCTACACATCAAATGAATTTAAAAACAATCTGTAAATAAAACTGATACTGGAGGTAACCAAAGCCATCCTTTAATGGTTTCTTCATGGAACAAATGGCATTTACAGTTTCCTAAAGCTCACAGGGGGGGTGGCAGAAGTCCAAGTGTTCCCATAAAACAGCTGTCCTTGGTAATAGCAGGGAGGCTGAGGAGCGACTGTATTTACATTGAATTAGGCCATCAGTTAGACAGGGCGCTCTGTATACAACAGACTCAGACAGATCAACAAACAGCCAACTGACGCCTGTGATTCAAGGACAAATCCTTAGACCGCTATAAATCACACTCTGACCACTCCTGCGTGTGTAAGAGGATGAGCTCCTGACACACACAAGACCAGATGACAAATACTGTATGTCTGTTATTCTTACTCCTACAACAGGTATTCATTTAGTTACCTTCTTCCATGTGATGGTTTCACAATGCGAACAACTCAAGTCCCTTTTTTTCTTGCAGGTGGAAGTCTCTGAATGTCAGAATTATACAAAACAACCTCAGGGCCAATAAGCCCTGAGGTAATAAGATTATCTAAAACACTGTGTATTAGATGTTTCTGGACATTTTTCCCTGGACAAAGTGACACCAGCAGAAGACAAAGAAGTGAGAAAATCTCAGTAGCTGTGGCTACATTTTTAAGACTATCTGGCAGTGTCAACAGTTTTACAGTTCGTTGTAAAGCCGATATATTCCCACTTGCTTGGATAATAATATTGAATATTGTAGCCACTTCTACCAAGATGACAAGAAACTCAAATCATCTATCAATCTATACGTCTAACTGTCCATCCATCCGCTCTCAAATCTGTCTATCAGTTGATTCACTAAAGCTCATATGCATAGAGGGTTGTGGGGGTGCTGGAGCTGAACCCATCTATAATAGGCGAAGGATGGAGTACACCCAAAACACGTCAATCATGGCATCACGGGCATGTTACATACAAGGAGACTGACAACTATTAATGCTCACACTGTTATGAGGCAGTGGCCAATAATGCTAACTAGGACATCAATGGACTGCAGTAAGGAGCTAGAGTAAAGAAGTTGAAGTAAGCATTATTAGAAAGATTAGGATGAAGGATTTGCAGACACATTTTCACATTCTAAAGTAGTAAATTGACATTTTGATATGTTTGAGTTACAGGAGACTCACTTGTGGACGTTTTGTGTAGCACACAGACAAGGTTATTCTACATGTTTCTTGCTGATTGAATCTCAGTGTGTCTAATTAATTCAATTTATATCTTTGTTAATATTAGTTTAACATGTAAGTTAAGAACAGCAATTAAATACTAATAATAATAATAACAATAATAATACATTTTATTTAGAAGCGCCTTTCAAAACACTCAAGGTCGCTTTACAGACAGATTAAAACACAATAAATAAAACAACACGATAAAATAAATAAAAACAACAAGCAAAGTAACACCAAGTTAAAATGAAGCAGTGGAAATTAAGCAGGGAATGCAGTTTGAAACAGATGGGTTTTGAGTTTTGATTTGAAGAGGGGTAGTGAGTCAGAGTTTCGGATGTCTGGTGGGAGTGAGTTCCAGAGTTGGGGAGCAGAGCGACTGAAAGCTCTGCTCCCCATGGTGCTGAGACGGGCAGGGGGCACAGAGAGGTGGAGGGAGGAGGAGGACCTGAGGGAGCGAGAGGGGGTGACGATGTGGAGGAGATCAGACAGGTACGGGGGGGAGAGGTTGTGGATGGCCTTGAATGTGTAAAGGAGGATTTTGAAATTGATTCTGAGTTTGACCGGGAGCCAGTAGAGCTGCTGGAGGACAGGGGTGATGTGGTGAAAGGAGGGGGTTCTGGTGATGATGCGGGCTGCAGAGTTTTGGACCAGTTGAAGTTTATGGAGGGATTTGTGAGGGACACCGAAGAGGAGTGAATTACAATAATTGATACAGGAAGTGACGAGACTGTGGACCAGGATGGCAGTGGTGTGAGGGGTGAAAGAGGGGCGGAGACGGTTGATGTTGCGGAGATGGAAATATGCAGACAGAAATAAATACTCTAAAATAAGTACTTTTGTATGCAGCCTGAAAAGAGAAAAATGTGTTACCTTGAGAGGAGTGCGCTGCCCCTTTAAGAAGTGAAGAAAATAGATGCTGTGGCTAGGCTAAAACTGCTTGTGTTGATTTGTGGGTATTTCTCTATTTAAAATTGCATAAAAACTGAATATTGGCATGTTTTTGGCATTTCATTTTACGAGTGCAACATGTGCATACATTTGGAGTCTTGATGCTCCATCTGTTAAATGATGATTGGATGGAGGTCTAAAGGTCTGATGAAGCTTCTTGTCACACAGGTTTATTTGTTTTCCTAAAAAAATTATCTAAAGTATTAAGCGGCAGAGGTCTATCAGTAGGAAATGAAAAGCCCTTTGTGTTACATTCATTAGTCCTCATTGCAAGTGCATACAAACAGTTATCAGGTTCAGGTTCAGGGCCAGGTTCAGGTTACTTTATTTGTACCCGTAGGTAAACTTGTTTTGCAGCCAGTGAGATGTTAGGTCAATACAGAGTTAGAAGACAGATGTCATACAGAACAAACTACTTAATGTGCAAAACATACAAAAATATCCTAAAACTAATCTAACAATAAAAATGGTAAAATGAATAGACATGATAAAATGATAAAAGTGCTAAAGGTTCCATTTAAAACGCATATCAGAAAACAGCCAACCCATAAAATGTTAAAATCACGCGACTAAATAAGAAAATCTGGACTCAAGTCTTAAAATTGGAGGTTGACTCTGTGTGAGAAAATAAATGTGATTGCTTGTTCAGCTCAGTAATAGCAGCAGGAACAAAGCTTTTCTTTTTTTCTTTTATCAGGAGACGAAGCACACAACCTACTAAAATGTATTTGCTGCTGCTTGTATCTGATTCTAAAAAACAGAATTGGTTCTTGCTGAGAATATGTAAATACCAGGTTTGTAACTTCAGATATTCCATCCACGGTCAAGAGTAGAAATTGATATATTTAGCCTGTAGATGTCCTGCAGGCTAATTCACAACATCTCACAGTGAGTACCAGACTTCCAACCCTACACTGACACCTCTTTAATAACTCCTCTCATTTCTCTGAGCAGGTACTTATTCTGGTTTAATATTGACCTTCACAAATAATCTTCTATAAATCATTAACAGTGTGTGAGTGTGACCTCATGGCCTACCAAAAGAATGTATTTTCTGTAGCAGACATCTCTAACTTATCAATAAAAATGTAAATTTACATACATCCTTACTCTTAAAATGTCTCAGTATCTGTATGTAATGTGCACATTTAAATCAGTCCCTCCAGGATTTTTTTGTGATTGTTGCGGCCCAAATAGCCTGAATTTGTGACAGCTTTTTGAAAAATTGCGGTGAAAGTTGCGATTTTTCTTTTTGCTTATTTCCCCCCAATAACGTCTCAGGAGCAAGTAAATACGCTAAATTACAGTTGTTTTTAGAAAGCATTCTTGATGTGGCCACTGACTGTATTTTGATTCTCTTGATTCACAGAAAAATGCCATGAAAGGGCTATATTGCACACTTACGACGGTCCCTGAATGTACCTCGCAGTGACAGAGGCACTTGACAGGCAGTTCACGCACTCTGAAGTGAATCTGCATCTTTGATGACAAGGAGTTGATCAAAACTTACTAAAGGTGTCTAAAGGTGTATCACCAAACTGGATTAAATCAAGCTGTAGACGCGGAGCTTTTTACGGTGAGAGCGGCAACAACGTCAAACCTCAAATAGTAAACAGACGTCCCCCCGTGTGTCTCTGTCACTAACGCACACCGGGGGTAAAAATCATCAATGAAGATGAGACAGATGCATGGAGGTGAGGAGAGCTGGTTCATAAAGCACACCTGCTGCAGGTAGAGACCAAGCGAACACTGAGCCCCTCAATCTATAAATAACAACGTTGTCATCGTCACTTGTCCTGCCTGCTGTCCCCTCTTTTCACCCGTTCTCTGTGCGTGTTTTGTTGTTGAAAAGTGCCGATCAAGTGAGGACTTACGTTTATGTTCCTAGGAAGTGAAATTGATGACAAAACCGATGACGTACAGGGGCTGAGGTTAAGGTAATTGGTCAAAGTTGTTGATTGTATAAAATTGCAAGGCCGCGAAAAAATCGCGCTGTTGGGTTGAATTTGCGTTGATAGTTGCGATTGCGAAATGGAGGGACTGTTAAATGTTTCCTTTGCACGGATTCGGGTAAGGTTTTCTCCCACAGTCTTCATCATCTCACTTTTCCCGGATAACAACTGCATGTGCACCCTGTTTTTTTATGCTGCCTAATAAGTGAGGACAGAGTCATGTTTATGTCCCACGTCATGTTCACACCCTACACTTCCTGGAAGTATGCTTCACTTATCAAATAGGTGTTTGCTTGCGACTGAGCTCACTCAGCGCTGTATTTTGATGCCGCTGCCATTGTTCATTTTTCCAAGAAAATACTGTTTTTAGTGCTGAGCTGTTGGTGTGGCACTATAGGACATGATCGTGTTGTTCTATCCACTGAATAATGAATGTGGTTTCATCAGTATGCACTGGCAAATGGTTAGATTCCAAGAAAAATAGGATCATTCTGAGCTCACAGTTGTGAAGTGGAGCTGTAAACAGGCAAAATGACTCAGAAATGAGATGAATGAACACATTTGCTGCATATTTTAGATGAGCTCAGTGACCCCAGCTTCCATATCTGAAGAGTCTAACACAAATCTGTTTACAGAACACAATATCTGTTTTTTTATCTGTCATTTCAACACTGCTTATACTGTAGATGAAATCCAAAGGAGGCACCAAGATTGTCAGCATCACATCCATCCCCTGTTTGAAAGCTTCACAGTTGTTATAGGTGTGAGGAAAACAGATGGGGCGGAATCTTTCCTCTCTTTTATTATAACGACATTATAAAACCATCTTGTCCTTGAGTTGGTGGCTTTGACAGCTTATCATATTAATGAACAATTTGTAGCCTGATGGTGACAACATCAGTCAATCTTCCTTAGTGAATTTACTGGATATTTTCCCATGAGATATTCCTGTGGTTACATTATTACAGTATGGTTTTGGAGATCTGAGTCTATTTAAGAACTTTTCTCGTTTCTCTGTTAACGTGAACAGAGAACATAAATGTACATTTATGTATATATATATATATGTATATATATATATATATATATATATATATATATATATATATATATATATATATATATATATATATATATATACATATATATATATATATATGTGTGTGCAGAGGCAGATCTAGAAAAATATTTATGGGGTGGCAAGAGGGGTGCAGTACATTTTTGAGTGGTGGCAACATGGCAGACATCTATGTGCTGAATTCATTTAAAAACGTATATACTTTGGTCAAAGCTTGATATTTTTTTTGCAATGATTGTTCTGTTTTCTGAATGTCTTTTTGAGTTGATTTGTCCACATATAAAATGAGGGTGTATTCCTGCTTTGATAAAGGGGCGCCCCACCCCCTCAACAGGACAACCCCCCTTCTCTAGTTAACAGACAATTCAGTTTTAAGAAATGCCAAAACATATATATGTGATAAACAATTGTTTGAAGTATAAGATATATAAATAAAACATAAGACTTTAAATATTTTTCATAAATCTTCAGATATAAACACAAATGTAATGAACAGTATAGGTAGGGGAAACACTGACTGTTATTGATTTGCTATGTGTTTAAAGATCAGACTGTGTTAAATGATGTCATTTGTGGTTCTTATTTAGTTGTAACTTTCATACCCTGTTGACCAGCTCAACTGCAGATCATTTGTGATGACTCTGGCACTGTCTTTTCCCTCTCACTGTCTGGAATATGTATGTTGTCTTCTTGTCCCCTGACAATGCTGTCCCTCTTCAATCTCTTCATCCCTGTGTTTTCCTCCTTCCTTCTCTTCCTGTCTCTGATCACCTTGGCCTTCCATGTTATCACTGACACTTCTCTGCTCCTCCGCTTCTCCTTCCACTTGGTCTTGTCCCTGGTCATCTCCTCCATCTACCTTGCCCAGTTGCTCAGACTTTATTTTTTTCACCTTTGTCTTTGGTGAGAAAAAACTGCTGATGTCTTTCCTCTTCATTCCTGTAAGATTTAAAGTAACTTCATCATGTTTTTCATTCACATAAAAAGTAGGTTGTGTTAATAACAGTGGTAAACTGACAAAAAAATTGTGTGAGTGAAAGTGTGTTGTTTTTCCACTTACTGCCTGTTTCAACCACCAGCCTGCAGCGTGTCACCTTTTAACTCCAAGCATATTTCCGAAATAAGATTCACAGTTTTTAAGTAACCGTATGAATGAAGGCTTTTTTAATCTTCAAATGGTTCGTTTTTCGATCCTGCTTGATGACTGATAATATGAGGAGCATACTTGACGCACTTTTAAAAAATACTAGTCTACAGACCTAATATAAGACATACTGCAGCTAACATTGCAGTCAGTGAAAGTTGCATTAAACATTGTTCAACGAGATTTCTATCGTCTTAAAATCAGCCTCACAACTCTTTTAGGCCTGCGCCTTCATTATACTTCCATTTCTTGACAGATAGTTTCTTTAATTTTTACCTCAGTTTGACTCTGTCGCTCAAAACTCTGTCTCTTTCGCATCGCTGTGTTGTTCAAATGAAACCTGCCTCGGGGTGCTGGAGTGGGGGGAGTGGGGGGAGTGGGGGGTAATGTCACGTCATTTCATGCTGCATTCACTGTAGAGATGTGTCATGATCAAAAGCTGCGGTTCTGAGAGCCAATGCTTTATAGTGAATCAGAAGAGCTGGCTCGCAATGAGAGAGCCGGCTCCCATTTATTTCCTTTTGCTGTTTAGCTCTCAGTGTTCAGCCCCAACTCTGCTCACGACACAACTTTGTTTTGATTGGTCAGCATGGCGGTCATGCGGCCAATCACATGTGAGGATATAGGATATACTTCATGGAGGGGAGGCTGTGTATCGTGGCTAGATCTGTTCCTTCCGAGAGAGTTTCATCGAAGACAGGGCAAATACTCACAGAGGAGAAATCGGATCAGCCCATCCAAGCTGATCGGATTTTTCTCAATGCCAACCTGCACTGAGGACATTAATAATGTTTGCTAGAGTTTGGTTCTGGTTCTGTTTGATTGAGTTGGTACTGATTTTGATGCTTGAGTTTGGTTCTGTTCTATGGATATGTTTGCAGTATTTTGCTAATTTGTGCAATAAAAAAGTTTGATTAAAATACTAAACAAATTAAGAATGGTTTAGTAACAGAATAAATGCGCAAAACTAGGCAATTATAAGGCTTCTCATAAAAGCAGTGTACGTTAAAGCGTTTTCGACAGACAAACCATTTGTTTTTGCAAAGTTAATTTAAAATATACGTCTTCAAAAGACCCTAAATTAAGAGCCGTTCGGGATTTCAAAGAGCTGGCTTCTTTGGGAGCCGAGTCAAAAGAGCTGACTCCATGAAAAGAGCCGATTTTTCCATCACTAATTCACTGCAGTCAGTAATTCATACAAGTGTCCGATGTGGCATAACTTTTCTTTGAATTAAATCCTTCCAACTGGGGTGGCAACAGGGGTGGCAAGGGTGTGTTTTAGGGTGGCACTTGTAGATCCACCCCTGTATATGTGTATATATATACATATGTATGTATGTATTTATGTATATATACATATATAAATATATAAATATAGGTACATATATATACACATGTATACTGTATATACATACAACCATATACATACATATATGTGCATATAAATATATACATTTACACATATACACTGCTCAAAAAAATAAAGGGAACACTTAAAAATTACAATGTAACTCCAAATCAATCACACTTCTGTAATATCAACCTGTCCAGTTAGGAGGCAACACTTTTTATGAATCAATTTCACCTGCTGCTGTGGAAATTGAACAGACAGCAGGTGGAAATGAGAGGCAATTAGCAAGACAACCCCTATAAAGTAATGGTTCTGCAGGTGGAGGCCACAGACCATTTCCCTGTGCTCATCCTTTCTGCCGGATTTTTGGTCACTTTTGCATTTTACCAGTGCCCTCACCACTAGAGGTAGCATGCGGGGGTGTCTGCAACCCACAGAAGTTGCTCAAGTAGTGCAGCTCATTCAGGTTGGCACATCAATGCATGCTGTGGTAAGAAGGTTTGTTGTGTCTCCCAGCACAGTGTAAAGAGCATGGAGTAGATACCAGGAGACATGGAGGGGGCCCTAGGAGGACAACAACGCAGCAGCAGGACAGCTATCTGCTCGTTTGTGCAAGGAGGAACAGGAGGAGCACTGCCAGAGCCCTACAAAATGACCTCCAGTAGGCCACTAATGTGCATGTTTCTGCTCAAACTGTGAGAAACAGACTCCATGAGGGTGGTATGAGGGCCAGACGTCAACGAGTGGGGCCTGTGCTCACATGGAGGCCACACACACTACTGAGCCTCATTTTGAATTGTCTTGAGGACTTTCCACAGAAGTTGGATCAGCCTGTGATTTGATTTTCCAATTAGATTTTGAGTTTGATTCTGAATCCAGACCTCCATGGGTTAATGACTTTGATTTCCATTGATCATTTTTATGTTATTTGGTTCTCAACACATTCAAGTTTGTAATGAATAAAGATTTTCAACTGGAATATTTAATTAATCGAGATCTAGGATGGGTTGTTTAAGTGTTTTTTTGAGCGGTGTATATTTAAATATATATATATATAATATACATATACATACATACATATACATACATTTACTGGATAGAGCAACAGCAGCACAATAACAACATATTTGCATGAAGTTTGCAGTTATGCCTTGTAAGACCATCATCTGCTTGCAAGGCAACTTTGTTTCAAATTTATGGATGAAGTTACTGGATTGCACTCAGAAACCCGAGGAAAGCACTGTGACAAAGTGCAGGAAAGGGAAAATCTTCAGCCACCTTGAGAGCAGTGAGGTAATCAATGAAACACTGGCTTCAAACAAACAAACAAAGGCGCAATGCTCCTTTTGGACATATATTTTGCTTACCGGCATAACACTTCTAGCACACATGTAGATAAAAGCTACACATAAAAGGTAAAGATGAAAGGTTAAAGAACAATGTTTGAACTACTGCATTCATTAAGAGATGATGGCATGCCTTATTTTAGAGTTGATGGAAATTCACTGTGGACAGATGTAGAATTATTTACATCAGCAGCGCCCTTATCAAACATATGTTACATATGTCTATCCAAAATCCCAATACTAATCCCCCTATGTCCCTGAATCATTCAGGGTTTATGCTGTAATATTGTGTAATGACCTCAGAAGTAGACCCTATTTCAGAATAGCTGAATCTGTGCCAGCAAGGTTTTCAATCGGAAAACAAGCAGACCAAATGTATCTTGGGAGTTTTAGGTTGCTGGGTCAGATGTCTGCCTCATTTGGAGTATAATTCTTCATCAGCAATTATTTGGAAACACTTAGAAATGGCATTTAACCCCCAATCTCTGCTGAGACACTGACAGGTTGTTTGCAAATGCATGCAGTTCAGAGACTAATGAATGTGTGTGGATGTCAAATCTGTATCAGTGTTGCTGATCTCCTTTTTCTGTGTTTGCTGATGGCAATGGTGGCAAGGTTAAATGTGTAATTCATTCCACTACATTGATGTGAGGATCAATTGTTCTGAGGGAGATATTCATGTTTCAGCACTTTAATAAATGATGCATACATCAAATTTGATACATCATTGACATCAGCCAGTTTTCACAGAGAGAGTGATGCTGTGTGGACCTTTTATTTCTATATGAAAGCCAGATTGTGTTTACGTCGTGGTGTGCAATTTAGAGTATGCTGAGAGAAATTCCACATGATGGAGCATTTGAAAAAGCTTTATTCCAAAGCCATCATTTCATATCACATCCATGGCACGGTCATGAATAAATAAATTTGTTGTTCACCTCCTTTTGACCTTTATCCAATCATGTGACCATGCATGCTCTCTTCATCGCTCTTCAAATTCACTAACATTCAAGGCAACTAAATGTCCAGCACAACTAGTGTCCCGCAGTTTCCACTCAGCAGCGGACGGCTGTTTCATGTCTTGATCAAGGGCACCTTAGTAGTACACAAGGGAGTGGAGAGCTGGAGTCATTGGAATTTTTAAATTCTTGATTTCTCAGGTGGTCCTGGAATTTGAATCTGTTTCTGCCTGATAACAAGCACAGTAATACAGTATGACCTCTCAGTAAAAGCCGATGCATTGTCTGGCTCCCTCTGCTTGTACGTGGGGTTTTAAAGCACCGATCAATTGCACATTTACTCTTGCAGTTTGATGTTTATGTGGTATTAACACTCAAGCTGCAGCATCCCCTAGAGAGGCTCAGATGGACTCAAAGCTCCTTACATTTTGATTTAGCTCTGCAATTCAGCGTACACAATTTTTGTAAAGGATTTTGCCTTTTGAATTCAAGGTTATTCTGATTGGGTTGATTTTGAAGAACAGGTCTTGAAATCAAATAATAAACAGAGTAGTGAAGTGCTCCTTGCATGATGGGTTCACAGTTGTTTGAAGGGAATTCCACTTGTTATGATACAGTTGTCAAGATGTAGCAGGCAAGAGAAGTTATTATTTATTCATTTATATTTCATTCACAGTTCTTCTCAACACCTGGCATCACTTTACCCACAATACAACCCAGATGCAAACAATTACTTTGTGATGCATGGGTGGTTGCAGCAAATGTAGCCTAGATCATCTTTGTCTTTGACCTTTTTGCAAAAATCAATGTGCTGATGGGAGCTGTTTTTGTGTCTCAGATATCTGTGGGCTGTTAGCTGTTCCATCAAAGATACTGTTCCTCTTTAAAGTTATCTCATGGTCGTATTTGGATAACTGGGCAAGGCCAAAAGACATATACGTTTTTATGTTTACAAAAAGTAACAAACAGGCAGATTGAAACTAACCAGTATAAGTTTTTGTTCCATCCCCCCCCTCATCTTGACCGCCATTATTTCATCACCCTTCAGATTCCCCACTTGACCCTAGGATAGGTCTAATAAGTTTAATTGCACCTCAAACAGACAAGACAATCAAAGTCTTGTACATAAAGTGAAGTACTTGTGTTTTTTAGGAACTATTTTCTGGGGATTATTTGTAATTTTTTTCTGTGTTATTTTGAATACAGGGCTCTCTCTTGTAATGTAGTTGTACTTTTCTCTCATGAATTCATTATCTACTAAAAAGAAGTGCTTTTTCAACCATGCAATAATACAGATGTCTGTGTGCCGTCACACAATGTCATTTATTACTTAAGTGAATTAAGATGATATTTGTTGTTTTGAACCGACTCACTGTGTTATTTTGGGCAGTTCCAGCTGTTTAGTAACACTGTTGTTATAATTCACTTTGACCTTTTATAAATGTATCCTGTGAAATGGTTTTGAGTATGATGAATGTGGTTTTCGTCACTGAAGCATAATATGACCCGAGTGTATGTGTCTGCATGTTTGTGTGCATGTACATCCAAAAGTCTCAGCGGTGCCAAGTTTGTGCTCAAACGCTGCACTGTTCAGGAAAACAAATCAACGTGCAGCTGTGCCCAGCCTTTTATTATTCATGCCGCACAGATGTTTAGCAGCTTTTTTGTGTCCACAGTATAATGCGAGAGTTCAGTGATGAATTCAGGAGAAATGAAAAGACAACAACAAACAGTATGTCTGTGTTCCCAGTATGTTGTTCAGTTTGTGCTGTGGTTCTGAGAATCTGACTTTTAACAAGTTGATTGCCACTTGAAGTTATATAAAAAAGAGTAAACATTCCAGTTCCACTCTGCAGTAGTGAAAATGCCAAAGTTGCTCATCATTTTCTTGTTATAAAACAATTAATATAAAAGTGAGATTGAATCATCAAGGTGGAACGACTGGCAAGGGCATTACCTCTCTCATGAAAGGCTGAATTGTTTCAATATATCATAGAAAAATAACCATCTCAGACTGACATTGATCTGGTCAGGGAGTGAAGTGGCTGTTATTGTTGCATCGATCTCTCTGCGTCTTTGTTTGCCTGGATCGGGTCTTATTGAACACATGGTAAATTTCCTTGGAGGTGTAAAGTGTCAAAACTTTTACAGTCATCTCAAGTAGCTTTTTATTAAATACAAAGGCACAGGACTAAACAATCTCCATTATCTGTCCAATCCAGGTCATGGTATCATGCTGCAGTATTCCAGACATCCTTTTACAGTCACCTTGGCTAGATCCCCCTCAGGGATCCTGAGGTACTCTGAGGCCAGATGGAATACATAAACTAAAACCTGCATAATTTTGTGTCTCCTCCTTGTGGAAATGTTTTTACAGTTTTGGGTTAACACTGTAACACATTGATGACTTTGCATTCTTTTTTCTGTAGATTTTTTTGAAGAAAACATTTCTTTGTGATTATATTGCATCACTGCTGTTCGCAACATGGAAAGTAAAAGGGGTGGTATGCTTTTTTCATATTTTGTAAAACAAATATTCAGTGTAAATGTTGGATATCAATACTAAACATTGAAAAAGTTTCAAATTGTGAGATGAACTTGTGTTGGATCAATCCCAGGTTGAGACTGAACGGCTTGTTCAAAAACTAACATGATGATTTTTCAGAATGGCAACTGTGGGGGGTGGGGGGTGGGGGGTGGGGGGGCTTCCAGATAGCTGGGTTCTTGAGTGCTGGGGATGGGCTTGATGAGAGATGAGAAAAAGTAGCTGAATTGAAGCGTTTCAGACAAAAACTGGAATGAGGTTCTGAAGACACCAGCCTGAGAAAAGTAAACAAGTTATTGAACTGATAATCATGTAAAGTTACCACAAAGCTACCACAGGCTAATACTAAGCCTGACAATGAGAAATTGAATTTGATATTGAAAAACAAGTTTAATTTTATTTATTTATTTCAGTTTGTTTTTACCAGAGATAACGAAGGAACAATAACACGACTTAATCTTTCAATTATTATTGCAGCATTAAAGCAAACAAATATTTGAGAAATACAATGTAAGAGTGATTAAACCTAAAAGTAAAGGATAAGACTTGCATGCTGAATTATTGATTTATTAGTTTTTAAACCTGAACAGATGGTACAAAAAAAGAGAAAGAAAAGTGTTAATCCGTGTTTCGACTTCAATCCCTTCCTTTGTGTATATTCAGAAAAACAATGTTAATACAATTTTTGTCATAGTTTTTTTCACATTTGAAATTGGACTGAGGTTTAAAACGAGTTCTATCAGATTAAATAATCATTATTATTATTTAATATTAAACAGAGCGAAAAATGAGAAATAAGAACACTTGATTTATAAGTGAACTGAACGTGCTCCCATGTCACTGCCCCTCCATGCATGTTGTGGTTTGTGATTTCCTTTTTTACACCCCTCTAAAAACAACAATATACTCTGCAACCAAGTTCCTGGATAAAGCATTCCACTGTATACTGGGAAATAGTGCAATAAAGTTAAATGTACCATACATGTTCTGTAATAAAAGTCACATTACATCCCGCCTGATGTACTCAGGAAGAGCTGCTGGGTGAAGTCCTCAAATAAATGCTGCATATAAAATACTGTGAATACTGGAGGACATGAGAGGACAGAAGGGACATTGCTGCTCTAGCAGTGGACACAAAGGGAGTGTGAGATTTGTCAGTAAAGTGGTTTCAGCTTGCAGTCTGCACCTGTTTGGTTGTCTGGCAGCGAGTCACATGGAATGTGCTTTTTATGAAACTGTCCTCTCTTGATATCACCGAAAGTCAAACAGATTATGTTGTTGCTGCACTTTTGTTTGATTGCCCTTTACCTTTAAATCCCACTTAATAATCTTCATGGAAAATTTCCTCTGCAGCTATAACCAAATGATTTTCTGAAGCACAAAGGAGAATTTTTAGTAAAAACACATAAAAAATTGCTTTATGGAGGATATGACACTGAGGGAATGCACTTATTTGAATGGTTGTTGCTGTGCCCTTCGCAGTCCACACTTCGTATTGTACTTATAGTCTGTCCTTCAGCCCAGGTGGTTTTTCATTACAGCCAGAAAGTGAAAAGTTATGTCTGTAAAAGGACTGAAAAGACACTATTACCCAAAATGAGGACTACTTTGCTATCCCCTTTTTTAGCGAAATTACTGGTGAAGTGCAGTTTTGCTGCTGAACCAGAAAATATCAGCCCATGGGATGATTCCATTGACCCTCATTTCTCCTTTGGTCACTGCTGCATTTTCCCCAGCAGTGTGTGCCTTTTCAGGAGAAAATTCACTGTCATTTGCCCCTGTGGAAGCAATTTCCTATGCAGGCCTTTGGTGGGACAGCCATTTAAACCTCCCAGGACCTCTTTGGCTCACCTTTGTTCAAAGCCTCAAAGCACCTTTTTAGTGAGCTGCTATACTGTATATCATGCAATATTATGTGCATATGAGCTCATGGGGTGCATATGTGATATACACGTGAGGGCGTTCAGCACAGAAAAATTAGGACAAAGCAACCTTTTAGATACAAAACTTATTTAGAACAAGAGTCAGATTATGTTGCTGTCAGACAGTCAGGCCTGCTGTTTTCCCCGTTTGCAGTCTTTGTGCTAATATAAGCTATTCGCCTGCTGGCTGCACGCCTATATTTATCCCGCTGTCATAAGAGTGACATCAATCTTCTCATCTAACTCTCAGCAAGAAAACAAATATGCACATTTCCATATACTGAACTATTCTATTCATTTGAAATGTCTACAGCTCTAAGGCAGACTATAAGTCTTTTCCCTGCTGCACCTCAGTTACTCTCATCATAGCACTTGCCTCTCTTCTCATCTCAATAAGCTGTCTATCTTTCAACAGCTTCAGTCTGAAACTCAAGTAAGTGGCCCCCATAAAAGTCCTCTCTTGGAACAGAAGGAGCAGACTGAAGAACAGGATCATCAGTGGAGAGGTGCAGATGTTCATATATGTTTTTTTATTTATTGTGTCTGTTTTGTCTGTAAACATTCAGACGGGATCTTTCCTTTCATTAATGCATACCTTCTGTCGCTGTGACTTCAGATTTATAAAAGTTCTGCCTTATACAAAGCAGACAGTAAACTTCTTGAAGCAGGCTTACTTCAAGTGCTTCTCAAAAGATATTACCATATTTCACACTCAAAAGAATGTGAATCCTACATGTGAAGTCTCTATAAAGAATCGCCTTGATGCAGCCTTCTGTGAGAATGAAATCTTTTTAAGAGTATGGCACACAGCTGCCTATTATAAACGCACATCTTGTTTTAAAACTGATCTTCAAAAGTCTTCTTACAGCTTTATAATTTGGTTCAATTCTGCCTTCAGGCCCAACACTCCAGCTTTTCCCGACTGTGCAGCAGAAATGCTGAGACAGCTAACCTGTTCCTCTCGTATCTCACTTTCTCCAATCTTCAAAGAGGTCACTTTGTCCTGCCCTCTCTTTTCCTCCCAAAGCTTCACTGACTGACCCCCCCCCCCCCCCCCCCCCCCACATTCATTAGTCTAATGAGTTCAGCTACCGTCCACACACCCAATGTCAGCCGACAGTCTCACTTATCAGCCCTGCAGCCTTTATCCAAACAGCCACTCCTTCAAAATGTGATCTGCATCCCTGACGAGATCGATGCTGCAAGAACTTATCTTCATCATCTATTTCAAGGTGAAAAACACAAAAGAATGTATGAGATTGATGCAGGTTGCTTAGAAACAAGCTTAAAATGATAACAGATTCACATGCATTAATATTCAACTGCTTTTCTCCATCTTTAATTTACTACTATATCAAGTGAAGCGATTAGCCAAAGCTAATTTTAGCCTTTAAATCCATTTCCCAGTCCTGGCTGTGCTTTCAAGGACTTTGGTGGTTGGATTTCAGCAGACAGCACAGTTCAGTTATGATCCGTCTTGGGAGGGGGGAGAGCTGATTGTGGGTCGTCTCTATTGGGATTCTGGTTTCACAGATAAGATAGCCCTCAGAGAAATGCTGCCTGGAAGTGTATTGTCTTCCACTCTCAAATCCAGTTGATCATATCTGGGTCAGAATATTTGGCTAATTAGAGAGTAAAATAGTTTTTCATAATTCCACAACAGAGGAATGTGTCACGCTGAGCATACTTTTCAAAGACAATAAGAGTGTGACTGTGGATCCCTGATGGGCTTTTTATACTCCCATCTATAACGACGTATCTCCTGCTCATCAGCACTATAATTTCCTGCAGAAATTGCATTCAGGCATTTGGTATTCAATAGAGGATGTTTATCAGATTATATGAGCCTGTGCAGTCTAATTTGCATGTTTCTGAGGGGCTAGCATCATGACTTCAGTGCTCACATTTGAAAGCAGGGAAAGCAGGCAAAGATTTGATTTTGTCTCCGAGCTCTCTGAGCATCCCATTCAAAGCAGTCTGAGTTCAAGATGTTTAATTTCTGCACCCCATCAGATATGGCCTGAGTGCAAATGAGATTTACACACATCCCACAAAAAGACATCGAGATAGTGCTGATAGAGCTCAGCCCTGCTCCCTCTTCTTCCCCAACAGCTCATCTGTATTCTGTTAAAGGAGACTATAGAAACTAGCTTGGGGGCATGTTGTCTGCTTTAGCAGAGCAGTAGGTTGATGCATAATAGAATAATGATATAACCATAAAAAATAATTGTAAAAAAACACATCAGTCTTTCAAACCCAATTGTTCAAATCTATGTCATCCAGCTGTTATGTGCTAACTGACTATGATGTCCATAAAAACAGAGCACTTATACAGGAACATGAAGATTCTGTTTTGGAACACTATCACCTTCAACAATCAGCAAGGTTGAATTTGGCTTCAGTTAAATCCCTACCCCCAAAACCCATCCCATATTTTTGTACCATATATTTGCTTGCCTTGATTCTTTTTTATTATTGCAGCAGAGGTCACGTCATGGACCTTAACTCAGAAACTGTTTGATAGAGGTGAAATCAATAGAAAACAAGTGTGTCATTCCCCTGTGATGTCACGTTAAACCCCCGTTTGTTTTGTCTTTTCCCCTAATGGTTCACTGTGGTCATACATTTTGATAAAGAGATTTTATTGCAGAGATTTGCTACAATATCGAGCTTTGCTGCAAATGATGTATACTCTTAAAGATAGTGGCAGTTAGTGACTGTACACCTTGAGCTCTACCACAGAGCTCCTGATAAGACTAACTAACTGCAGTTGAATTTAGAGTTATAAGTCTGTTTCATTATTATACAAATGGCATGAGAAAAAAAAGAGGAAATTATGAGAGTAGTCTGAGTCTGAGCTGAACAAAAACACACAGGCACACTCCCACACACATGGTTCATTGCCTGTTTGCTCTTAGATAATGTCTGTAGAATTGGTCCATTACATCAGACAGCCAAAGTATTCACATCTTTTGTAAGTCAAATCACCATTACTACGTTACTGCTTACTTTGGAGGACCCTTATTCTACCAGAGTAACAATTATCAACAGATTTAGTCATTGGACTTCTAAATTTCATTGCTTAAATTGATACATCCATACATTATCTACACTGCTCTTCCCATCCAGGGTCATGGAGGGGCTGTAGCCTAGCTTGATGTCATTGGTTGAAAGGCGAGGTACACTCTGGACAAGTCACCAGCCCATAACAGGGCTATGTAGAGACAAACAACCATTCATGCACACAATCACACCCATGGGCAATTTAGTGTCACCGAAAAAACATCGCAAGCATGTCTTTGGAATGTGGGAGGAACACCCACGCATGCACCAGGAAAACATACAAACTCCACACAGAATGGCTCCTGCCAATTCAAACAAGAAACCCTCTTGACGTGAGGCAACAGCGCTAACCACTGTACCACCATGCATGCAGCCCTGGAATTGATAAGAACAACCATTTTCAATTCCACTATTTAATCTCTGACTACCTACAAATACATCCTTGACTGAGGCTACATAAATATGAATGACCTTCCTCATCTCCTCCAATTGGAAGCCAAAGTAGTGAAATGTTATGTTGTTATGTTACACAATCAAAATGTGTTGCAAAGTGGTGTTGTCACAAACAACAAGGATCTTAGAATTGCAGTCCCAGAAATGCAGTCCTGACTTTGCAGGCTCAAGGTCTGCAGATACATGCTACTCAAACACAGCTGTGATGGGCGCTAACATATTGTGCTAGTGGCATATTTTGGAGCCAAGGCATGATCAGAAGTGATCATTTAACTTACCAATTAAAATGGCAAAGAATCCTGAGGCCGTTCCCGTCTGCAGCGGAACAGATTCTTGTGTTGATTTGAAGAAGACAGTTATTGTTACGAAAAGTTAGATGGCCCTTGTCTAAGTCATGATGTTACAGCTGATTTGACCACTTGCACATAAACAAACATGATAACAACTAACTGCTTTGATAAAAAGGATGCTTCAGAAAAGATTATATCACTTGTATTTTCATTGTCTAGTATGATCCATGTCCCATTTGTTATAATGGGGAGGGATGGGCTTTACAATCTATGCTGTTTCAGGTCACTAGGTTGAGCTCTAAACATTTTGGCCTCACCATGGATCAGTCTTCCATCTTCTTTTACACGCAGTGATTTACACACACATACAGAGCCATGCACACTAGCACATCAGTGACCAAGAAGCCATAAAAGGTGTGACCCTTCTGAAACCAACAAAGATGAATTACATTAATTCCTCTCATCCTTTTGCCCCGTCGATGACTTTACAGCTCTCTTTCCTCACACCAGTGAATCTCATTCAGTGCTGATGGAGATTCTTTCAAACACAAGATTGAAGGGATTAAATCTAGCTATTTCTTTTGCTGCTCCTCTTCATTCTTGCATATGGAGATGACCTCAGGGAGGGTTGAATTCTGGAGGAGCTGCACCCTTACTTCAAAGTTCAACATATAGAAAGGAAATAAGCAGACTCAGTATTCATCAACTCAAGCACTAAAATAGACTTTGAAATGTAGCTACGATTTACAGTTGGATCACTGTTGTTTAATGAGTGGAGAAGCCTGAATAATTAAAAGCAAACCCTCTGTGTTATTTCCCAACAATTTCAGAGGATCTGGGAACACGACACATGTTCAACACATACAAGCTCCATGGTTCTTGCAATAATGGAAAAATAACTCTCAAGAATGAAGGTACAACATTTGAACTGGTAGTAAAGTCTAAATGTCACAGCCCTGTGTCCTGCACTTTAAAGGACATATCAAGGATACATTTTGGGGCTCACAAGCAATGTTTCTTTTGGAAAACAACCAGACAGGGGATCTGAGGGAAAACAATGAATAATTAAACAGTGTTACCTCATTGGCATCCGCTATGCCGTCTTTTTGCAAAGCTGCAACTTTTGACTTTATTTGCACAAGCACAGCAGAATGAAAGTTGAGCAGTTTGTGTAGATATTTTAAACATTGCTTGTCATTTCCGGGTTATACACAATGCATTTCAAATATCTCTGTTATTAAAGCGGCATGAACATGATACCAAGGCATTCCAGTGAAGATTGACACAGCAGAAAAAAAAGGAGCAACAGAACAGAAGAGTGGAGAAAACACACAATTACCATAGTTTCAACATATTGCTTTACATTGATACAACAGATGTAAATAAAGTATGTTGGCAAAACATAACACTTCCTTTATTCTTAACTGCAAACCATTTATCAGTCTGGGAAGCGGATTATGCATTGCATAGCTTCAATTATGTTTAAATTCCCTGAGCACATACAGGCCTACAGTAGCTCTGAGCATACTGCACGTTCTGACCCCTGAAGCAGAGCTAGTGTCAGGTCTGCAGTTGTTGTGCAACATAGATCCTTTGGTCCATAAAGAGGTAGGGAGATGTCCCCTGTTTTCTGGCCCAGCAGACAGATGGTGGGTTTCTTTCTGTGAAACATAATCTCCTGGCAAAGCTGAGATAAAACAGGTTTAATACTGTAAAATCCTGAGGTTTTATCCCTGCGCTAATGATAACGCACATATGGCTCAACCTCTGGGGGGAGGGGGGGAGCAGCAGCTGGTCAGACGTCATGTGATGATTTAGGTAACATCAAGACAACCACTACTACAGTAAATATTACGGCTAACTGCTACTATTTAAGAAATATTTAAATTACTACTACATTTACAACTACCTCAAACTACTACTACTGCCATTAGTGCTACTATTAATATTACTACCAATAAGAAAAGAAAATAATATATATACAATTTGAATAATAATGTATTATTATTATTATTATTATTATTATTATTATTATTATTATTATTTTATTATTATTATTTCTATTATCTATTTATTTATTTATTTTAATTGATTTTTTTTAATTATCATTATTAATATTAACATTAATGGGTCAACAACTGGTCCCTCTTGATATACATAAATTACAATTTCGTTATGCATCCAATAGTCATTTTAATTGTATCATCCAGTGTGGAAGACTGACAGACCCTGACCCAGAAAGTGTCTCTTTTTGTTTTATCTCTGAATTGTTTTGTTTATGTGCAAATTAAGCATCATTTATTAAAAAGGAGAAAATAAAAATAAATGCTTTGAAAATGAGAACATTTCTGAGTCATTCTTTCTCTCCCCCATATGGTCATTACTCTCTACAATGCCTACCAGCCACAAACAGATGTAGAAACCTACACAAGCAGCCCAATTAAAGTTCTGGTGTTTCCAATATGCTGGATCCCTAGACCTGATGTTTGAGTGCCAGACACTGTGTAGCTCACTGAACGCACAACCCCGACCACAGCATTAAGATTCCCTGGGAAGTTTCTGACAGCTAATGCAATCAAGAAGTAGTTTTTTGAGGTAAGACTGTCAGAGACTAAGCAATTAGGAAAAAGACAAAGGTGTGAAAACAGGGTTATCTTCTTCTTTAATTAAGAATCTTAATCTTTATTAAACTTAGCATAACATAGAAAATAACAAGTAACAATAAGTACAAAATAAGGGCCAAAATGTAGGAGAGGTCAACTGAGCAAAAAGACAACAAACTGACAAAACACAATCAAACAGACCTAACTACATATGAAACATATGGGGGATTATATATAGACAAAGGACAAATCTGAGTAGATCAAAGTCCAAGTCTCCCCTTCCTCCCTCGGTCTTATGCACCTGCTGGGAGCAGGGCTTAAAAGGCCATCTTTGACTCGCAGCAGGCCTTTTGTCAGGGGAGCTCCAACAAACAAAAGAGGAACAACGCTAAGTATGAAACCATAAGATAACAAACTAAACCAAGCATCATTAAATTAAAGCATGTGGCAGACTGTCAATTAAATTGTGGTCACCCAAATTAGAAAATAACTCTTATGAATGCAATAAAGTGAGATTAATTTCATTAAAATAAAATGTGTGGTGGGGTTAATTGATCTACAAGTGACAGCAAGACAGGAAAACTGTAGTGCGTTAACAGGCAGACAAAAACAGTGATGCTAATTATGTTAGGTTTTTATACCACCACATATGCTTCGCAAATATTCCAAAAGAGTATGCGCAAAATATTGAATTTGAAGTCATATTCTGGCTCAAATCATCTGTAGATGAGGTCCAACATCATTTGAAACATGTTCTGTCATTCCTGTAAGTTTCACCAAACCACTGATGACTGTGTGTTGTTTACCAAAGAGCACCACTACGTGCTCTGATCATGGCCTTGGAGACATTTTTGAGGAGTATCTGCTTTCAAAAGCAACTCATACCTTGGATTTTAGAAAATTTGCCTTCAGAGGAAATTATGGTTACTCTTTCAGTTCACCTCCAAGCAAGGTTTTTCAAATCTTTTCACTTCATTCATTCCTTCACAGTTACCAAGAAGCCTAATGAGTTGTGTGTGGGTGCTGACAATATGCCAGTACACAAATTGTGCCTCCGACTCCTGTAGAAGCTGCAGTGGTTCAAGAGCATGATCTTTCTTTTGATCGACAACTACCCAATTAGTTCCTGTGATTTTGTCAGCCTTGAAGCAAAACTTTACGAAGAATCTTCCCTTTGTGGATAGCTTGAGAAAGCATAGGTTTTATTTACAGAGCTTTCCTTTATTTTACAAGGTATGCAACTCCTCTACTTCCAGATTATATCTGCTCTTTTGTTTTTTTAAGGGCACAGTTTTCTTTACATTTCCCTTCAATGGTGACGAAAAGGAACATAAACACCTCCACAACACTAAGTCTATCACAGCAAGAACAAAACCACATCACTTCTTTAAAGTTTGGTTAGCTTCTGCTCAATAGCACTTAACACTTTCCAACATGTGATTTACATGAGTTCCATTTTCCCCTTATTTTTTGACTGTAGATTTTTAATCTTACATATATCAATTGATTTATTAGGATTATTTTATTTTCACTGACAGCAATCACAAAAAGTAGACCAAGATGAAAAAGCGGGACACAGACCAACCTCTTGGTGAACAAGACGTGAGTGTTGTTGATAGGGGGTGTGGTTTAGTCGACTACACAATAACGCATAGTAACCCTTGCTAACTGACACTAGAATTACTGGCTGGTTAAACAAGTTTAAATATTGTATTATGGTAATGTTGGCCTGATATGACAGGTGTTTGTTGCGTTTCATCTGTAGCGCAAAGACCAACAAATAGTTGGAGCTATGACTCTGGTTGATGACGACTACTATCTGGTTGTTAACAAGCACAAATGGCAGATGGCATTTTGCAGCGTAGAGCGGCTTGGCACATTTTGACTTTGAAAATGGAAACTGTTCTTTGAAAGCTGTGTCTGATTAACACAACTGAGGCAATGTGTATACAGCATGAGCACGTGAAGGTGCCCCTGCAATAAAGAACAGCTGGTGCTGCTTGCAGTAGCCACACTCAGTAGACCCAATGACATTGTTTACTTTATGACCCCGTGTGTAGTTAAATAAAACATGCTCCTTTTTTACTTTAAAAAAAAATCATTTCTTACTTTTACAGTCGGAATTAAAATTTCTGTTTAAACGACGGGGAAATAAGTCGTCTTAGAACATCCCTAGTCGTTGCACTGTAAAAAACGTTCTGTGGGAAAGCACTTAATGCTGAATTGACTATAAATTTAACACAGGTTATACCATGCATGCACATACATGTCAGATTTAACAGTCATAAAGAAGCATGGTCACAAGCATATTTAAATGAAAAATGAATTAAGGAAGGAGGCACTGGAGCTGGAAAGGAGGAGACATTTATAGCTCTATCATGGAAATAGATTTCACTATTCATTACCCCCAGGACTGATGACATGACTTTTAATGCTGAATCATTGTACCATGACTTATCCTATCCATCTTGCCTTTCAGTAATGTACAGCAAGGAGACATCTTGTAGAACAGATTCTTTGTCATAGTTAGGATACACATTAGCTCAGATAACTTATTAGCAGCTTTTGGGAAGCGATTTCAGTACAGAAACCTAAAGCTGAGCAAGTGGGGGCTGCAAAAGTCTGCATTCAAAATGATCAACAAATCAATTCACTTCAGAATCTGCTCCCCCCTTTTTTAAACAGTCACTAATATTTTTCAGCTGTAGATCCTTCCAGCAGTTCATGCATGTTTCAGTCGTCTCACCTTTTGCAGCCTGCATGTGAATTGGATCATTTAGAACCCTACAAAGTGTTGATAAGTAAAACGATGCCCTGAGCTGAAATACCTAGAGAGGTTGGTGAGGAAGGAGCAGATGGAGCTGACAGTGAATCAGACTGGGTGGTGGCACTGATGGTGTCGGTGGTAGAGAGGAGGAGGAGGGCGACGACGACGAGAAGGCTGGGTGCAACATCACATACAGGGACACAGACAGGATGCTGAGCAGAGGAGAGGAGGAGAGACGTGAGAAACAGAAAAAAAGGTGAGAAGGAGATGTGTGGGCGTCAAGCTCGGTGACATGAGACAGACTGATTCATGCAGGAAAGGGCATGTTAAATGAAAGCCGGGTCTGTGACAGCTCCAGAGGCATGGATTGCACTCTTATCAAACCCAGCTGCACCCATTTCTCCTCAAACGCAACAAGCACACACAGACACACACATCCATGCACAAACAGATCATCCTCCCTCTGCTCCTTCACATTTTTTAGTTTGTTGACTAAAAGTTTTTTTCTCCTGTTTGTGGCTGTAAACTCTGTCTGCAGCTGAGGCAGTGGAATATTTTGCTTATGTGCTGTGATTTGACTTTGTACTCTGGTGTTTACAGCCTGGGTTGGTGCTTGCAAACTGCTCTGCAGGTGACCTTACAGCAGCGTCACACTCATACTGTTTTGGCAGCATTAAGTGCCGCAGACAGACGAATCAGCATATTCAAAACTAATTTATGAGCTGTTTTTTAAAATGTATTAGCAGGTTTTTTATTGGTCTGAGTCATAGACTGTAAAAAATATGGACGTAGTATCCGTGACGTCACCCATCTGTTCCTGAGAGCTGTTTTGAAGCAAATCGACGGCAGCAGCCATATTGCTAATGCGGAACTCAACTAGGCAGAGTGTGACGTAGTGTGAGTCTCTTAGCCAATGGCTGTGTGTTCCCGACCGGGATTCACGTCAGTCATGTCCTTATTTGGGCAAAACTCATAATATTAATATCATCTTAACCGTCACGTTAGAAAAAAATTCACCCCCCGTACAGTGTATGCCATTAGAGAGATTAGCGTTGTAGGGCCAAGCCGTTTTTTGAACCAGGCTGTAAACATGTTTATTAATGCTGCAAAGATCGTCTTTTTCCCATTCATATCTATGTGGTTTCCGGTGTTTCTGCAGCCAGCCTCAAGCGGATTTTCGATGTATTGCAGTTTATATCACTTCCGCATTGGCTTCATCGTTTGAGACCGGAGTTTGCCGCTTGGTCTGAGTGGAATCCTGACAAGAGGAGTTCATGTTCAAACAAAAATATAATGCTCTTAAAGAGAGTCTAATAACAAGCCCAAGCTTGTGTTCAAAGAGTAATGACTCATCAACAAATTTTGACATGGATGATTACATTTCAGATTTTTTTTCTTTTACACAGAAACGTTACACAACCAAAAATGCACAGTGACAGAAATGCAGGAGAATATGTTGATGACAAAAGAAAATTTTACTCAACTCTCATTTCTTGTGTTGCAAACATAATTTATCAAATTAAACTTGTACCAGCTGGCAAATTATGCACCAATTACACTGTAAATCACAGATGACTCTGCAGCATGACAGTGACTGCACACCGCTGTTAAACTCTTCCCCAATCACTGCAACCCAGAAGTGAGCCAGTATCCTTACACACATCGACCAGCTCCATTTAAACTTTAAACACACACCCCATCTGTAAAGCCCTACTGCAAGCAACAACACCCCAGAGCCCAGGCTTCCCTATTCCCAAGTCTACGCTTTACTCTGCTTGGCTGGGTTTTATTAATGCAACTCTTCCACATTATCCATCATTTCTCTCCGGCAAAGTCCTGACAGTTAATTAAATGCCACATTTGGGAGAACTATATTACGCATTAAACATTAAAAAAAGGAAAAAAAACTTAAGAGGAAGCCAGCTCTCATGACCTTTGCTGGCAACAAAATAGAAACATATAAGAGAGGACAGCGAGAACCAACACAGCTCAATGTCTTCAATTTTCATTTGAAAAAAGGGAGGGACATACATGGGCTCCATTCATCACTTTGCCAGACTGTGTCCAGACTTCGGAGTTTCTGTTTCAAAGCCACAGCTTTAGGTCAGAACACAAGCACACAACGCACTCGACTGAGCAGGGGGAAATTATACAGCACTACAGCACTACATTACACTCAGCTGCTTATGTAATGGATTCATTTTACTCAACTCTGTAGAGCTAAACTAAACTACATGTCAAGCATAAAAAGGCTATACTGTGACCAAATTAAATATGCAACCGTCTTTCATGCATGAAGAAGCATACATTTCTCTGTTAAAGAAAACATTTATTCACTAACTGTAAGAAAAATCTAATGAAGTCATACATGAAAAAGCAGGAAACAAATGAGAGAAATCAGAAAATAATTAATAGAATTAAGGGAAAAATGAAAATCGTACGATAGCAAAGTATAGTTTGCAAGAAGTAAGCCTCAAATCAGAATTTTATGTAAGAGATTGAGTCCCTTTGTGTGGAATAAGAAGCCCTTTTTATCAATAATTCTAATTTAATTTATTGTATTTATTCTTTTATGCATTGCACAGCAGTGTCAGCTTATTCTGATTTTAAATGTGCTTTAAAAATCAATTAGACTTCACACAAATTGAAACGGATGATCTGAATGTCTAAGCAACTCCTTACTTACAGTATCTTATTTTGTATTACAAAATGATTATAATACATGTGTATCGATCCTATTTTTATAGTGCATGAAGTCAGTTCTTCAATTTTACTTTTAGAACCTTGCTTTTTTGCCTCCATCTTTGTGTCTTTTATACTTCACTGAACGGTTGCATAAAGGAATACAATGTAAACAACACATACTGTATATGTGCTACCATGAGATCCTATAGGGAATGAAGCCCGAGAGGACAGATCCCTCTAGCGAGTGATAGATGTATGCTGAATATGTCATCCGTTCCTGATATATCCTACTTATATGATAATATAATAGTACTGCACATGTCCACAGAGTAATACCACTGTTTGGTAATGCAAATGTATTTCCTAAGATACCTCACAGTCATTCTAAGCTGCAGATTACCTAGGTAAGCATAAACTCACTCCACAGTAGTGATGCACCCTGAGGACATGATTAATGACAGATCCCTGCAGAAAAGTATAAATAGTTGCCTGTACAGGAATGTGAAAATGATGACAAGCAGTCTGGGGTTTGAGTGATACCATCTGATCAGGACACGTTTAGTGAGCTCTCACAGGACGCTGCATTTTTTATACATAATGCTTCTTCTGTTCAAAGACAAAACATATAATACAAAATAGAGGCTGAACCACTTAAATATGTGTCATACAATTCCTATTATTGAGCAGAGTACAGCTTAAATATCTTCAAGGGCTCATTTTCATATATGAATGTACATAGAAAGTGAAAGATTGAAGGTCCTTGTTTCTTATGCACTAACCAGAGGTTGTGAGTTGAGCAAAGTAATTACAGCTTGAAAATGACCTCCCTTTGTTTAAGTTTGACACAGGGCGTAGCTGAGTGCCGGTAAAGAACACTCATTTCAAAGCACTGGGATTAATTTGCATAGGGCTACTTTTAACATTACACTTTCAGGGCCTCAAATTAACCCTCAAACAGAAACAAGGCTTGTTCTTACTTCTACCCCATTCTTCTGCAACACTCTTGTCAAATGTCCATTCACAAGCTCAGCCAGCCCCCTTGTGTGTGCCGTGTGTGTGTGTGTGTGTGTGTGTGTGTGTGTGTGTGTGTGTGTGTGTGTGTGTGTGTGTGTGTGTGTGTGGAGACATGATGTTTAAAGACAGTGATTTAGATGCTCCTTGTAAAACGCAGTGATGTGTGATGCAGCTTTATGAGCTATGTGAGCAATTAATACGCTGTGGTAAAAGCTGAAGTTTAAAACCCAGTTCAGCCTCCGCTTTCTCCAAAAGTAAAGATGGCGGACTCAGAGAAGACCTCAAATTGGCATCCTAAATTTACATGTCTGCTTACATAGTCATGTTCATATCCGGGTAGATTTCAATACCAGTGCCATTGAGGCTCATCTGAGATGACAATAAGCTCTGGCTTCCTGCTTTTCTTTTCAGGCCATGGCCAATTTCAAAATAAGATCATGTCTTTGCTGACTTTTCCATTTCATTTAATAATGAAAAAAACCTTCTACCTCCTTCACAGAGAATTAAGAAGTTCACTGAGGGGCCGTAACCTTCTTATTTAATTGGTTCCCTCACTGAAACCTTCCTCCTTGAACATCACAGAAAATAAGGACCTTTTAATTTTTTTATTCAAATATGTGATTTAGTTCTATAGACTCTTTTGTTGCTATTTAGTTTGTGTATCACCCTATGACAGCTCCCTTGCAACCCTGAAGGGGATAAGCAGTAACGAAAATACCTAGACAGATGGATGGATAAAACTGGAAGATGCATCAAGTTAGAGACAAAAATTTACACACTAAGTTTATGACACGCTCCTCTTCCATTTTTGCACATCACTTCCATTTATTTTTCTATTTTCAGTTTTTTTCCTTGCATTGTTCAGAAAATGTTACCCTTTCAGTTTTGAGAGCCACACAAAGGCACTCTGAAATGCAAATGCATGACGCTTCAGTCTGAATCAAAGTGTATAATTATTCATGGCCTGTCAGGATTCATTGATCTGACTTCTACATGGATATGTCCGTGTCTTTTAAGTGAGCAGTGATGCACGTTGGACATAAATACAGTTCACTTTTTTACTACAATAAACCTAAATATGTACATGTCATGAGATACAGAGATGTTCTTTTTTATGACAAAGCCTGGGGGGAAATGATGTAACCCCAAAAGTCTCAAGAGGGCTTCACTCAAACTTGTTCTGTGTAGCCTTAGAGAAAATAGTCTACAAGTTAACAAACAAATATGAAGTGAGAAATACAACTGGCATGAAAATAATTATATAAGGAAAATATAAAGGCAACCATATACAGTAGTTGGAAATACTAGAACACACACACAAAAACACAGAGGTTGCCTGCCCTTACAGAAACATTCAATCTCCTTACATGCCTTTCATGGCTGTCATCAAGTTCGAAAACAAGTTACCATGGAAACGGTGTCTTAGGCTCAGCCTCTGGTGACAGCCTCAAGCCGGTCCTTGCACACGCACACAAACACACACAACCACACACACACACAGATATGCACGCACAGGGACAGCTCTGGAGCAGCTGCAGGTGAAATATCTGCACATCAAAGAGAGACACACTGACCTGCTCATTGCTGTTTTAAAGCAGCAATAAATTTCCCACTGATCTTTGCCCACAGCTGGGAGAGAGGGAAGTGACTTCAAATGCCAGCTCAATGCAACAAAAGGTGAAAACATCTGAAGCCTATGATGTTGCAATTTTTTGGATTCAACATTGTACTATAATATTATGGTAGTCCTGGATTGTGACTCATATGCCACCTGAAGGGAGCAGCTTACTGAGATCACTGACTTGGCATTAGGCAGCACTGTCATACTTACCATTATAAAAAGGTAAAAAGCAATACTAATATTTTTAAGTCTACTTAAGAAATGTTGACTCTGAGGCCTATTTTTCTTTATTTTTTTCATTTGTACCTCTTTTTTTATCATTTCCACCAAAGGCAACTCTTTCTTCAAAAGCTGTTTACGCACAACTCATTTGCATCAAAGTGGGAAATGTGCCTTGTTTGAAACATATTTACACTGAATGGATTATAAATGCTGAACCAAGTTGCCCTAGACTCAGGCATATTATTTTTACTATGACTTAATATTTTGCACGGGTGTACAAAATGCAATGTTCCAGTGTGAGGTATAAGAGTGATTATCCATTACAAAACATATCTGATGGAGGTGAAACATGATGATAAAAGCATTTAAGTATAACTTATGTAGGTTCAGAAGATTGTGCTTTCTTGCAGGGAGCATTTGCTGAGTGCTTCCCTCGTTGTCCATTTTTTTTAAATTTCATACTTGGCTGAAGAGCTTTTTTTCTACAGTCACTTAAGTTTTGAGGACTGCAAATTGGCAACTTGCAACAAAAGTCCTCAGAGAGAACACAGGGTACAGTCTTTTAGATGTTTGTTGCAAAAAGAAAAAATCAGTGTTGACCGACTTTGGAAAGATTCTGTATTAATTGCCCTTCAGTCAAATTTGATAAGTTTTATTAATAAGTTGCATATGATGTGTTCACTATGGAGCATAGCCTACCAGGCAGTTACAATGAGCTCCTTAGTTGTTGCAGATCTGATCTTTTTTCTATTTATATGCTAAGTCTGCAAAATGGTTTTGTGCCAACGTCATCTCCAGAGATCCTAATCTTTCTGACACAAAATGGAAATGCAGCATATGTGACCCTGAATTGCTTGCGCTGCTTAGATCCCAGCCACAGTATGTAGGAGAGGGGTCGAGACCTGTCAGTGTGGCACAAAGTCCCTTCTCATGTGGCTCCTAGAGAAAGGATCAAAATCTGCAGCAAGGCTTTGCAGCGGAGATTTAAAGAGAATTGTTTCCGACAAGGACCATGAGGCCCCTGAAAATGATTACTGTCCCACGGGTGGCAGAGAGAATAAGGACAGAAGGACAAATGAGAATATAGAAACTCACGACAAAGATGATGTGAATGCTCAAGAGCCTTGGGCTAAAACAGTCATTCAAGTCAAGACCAAGCATCTAAGGACAAACAATGGCCCCATCACTACATGGAGAAAAGGGACCTGAGGCTGGGAAACTAGACATATGGTGGCAGTTATTGGTAGATTGTTTCCCTTCATTTCTTTTGTCTGTATAAAGAGAGTTTTGGTTCTGAAAAAAAGACGTTACATACACAGACTGTGTAAAGGAAGTGGTGCTCAGGTGACATCACCTATTTGTTTAATCACGTTTTGAAGCCTACACAAACTTTAGCAAGCAACATATTCATTTGGGATAAGCAAACACTGGTCATGATATCATCTCGGCTAGCTTGAATGTAACAATTAGGCCTAACCGCCATGAAATGAAAACACACTAACTAAGGCACAAAGCAATGTACAAAAACCAGTACAACACACCAAAAACAAGCACAAAGCTTTAAGAAAGAACATAGGTGTCTTTTTTTTTTTTTTTTTTGCTGGTGCTCATCTTAACAGTGATACTGCTCTCAAAAATAAGATATTTAAATTCATGTTCTGCCAACACTCCATGCGCACAAACAAACCGATGAGCTTGATTGCACCAATGGGCACTTATACCTACTGTATGCGCACACACGCACAGCTGCTCACAAACTGGTGCATAAACGCATGTTCCGTGACATTTATAATGTCTTCTATGTAACACAGAAACATTTTCAGCTGAAGGTGAACAAGCAAGCCAGCCTACAAGCACAATTATGAATATAGAATTACGCGCAACGCAAATGAGCCAGTGACAGGGCCTGCATACACTCAACAAGCTATACATCTCATTTTTGCTCAGATACTAAGATCAAACAACATCAACAGTATGCCATTCTTCACCATTACATTAATGAGAACGCATAGGAATAAGTAGGTCTCCAATCATGTGCCTCAATCATCAGAAGCATTGAATCAAGGCACAGCAGCCAGAAAATGCGCACTTACCATTTGGCGTCTTCATAACAAAACAGTCCGTTGTTACAGTTGACCGCGAATGCATGGGTATTTCTTGAAGAAGTTGAGCACTCATCTCTTGTGTTTTTGGCAATGCCTGATTCCTCAGCAGAAAATCCGGGTTCCCTTCCTCGTCCCCGTCTTCAGACTTTTGTTTTCCCCGGTCAGTGACTGACATTTCTAAATCTCCTTCACCTCCAAACAACAGCACCTGAACAAGCTTTACTTGGATCACCATCCCTCTGCTTTGCTGTTTTCAACTGCGCTGACATTTCTGAAAACAAAAAGATCTATTATGATCCACACTTGTTAAACGAAAACTGGCGCTCAAACAAAGTAAGTGTACGTAAGGTCAAAGGTTGAATGCGTGCTGCGCAATTGGCTGAAAATAATAATCTGATTAGGCTTTTATCATTTTTTGTTTCAGGGGGGAAATATATGTATTTATGATGTCTTGACTTCAATTGAAATATACAGGACTCACATGTAAAGAGAAGTTTATTAGAAATTCAATTAAACCTCAGAAATGTCTTGAGGTTGCTGTGAGGGTGCTATGCATATTACAAGCCCAGCTTGAGCACATCTATGCCCTTCCTTGGCGCTGCCTACGCCTGAATGTCAGAAAGCATCATACTCACCACAACATAACTTTGCTGTATAATCTATTTGCTTCTTTATAGGGTTATAATTATAAAATGAACCACAAGGAGACTTGGAATTGTGATTCAGATCACTAACACATTTAAAATGTGTTAACTGAAGTAAAATATCAACAATGAAGCAGACTCTCTGTCTCATTCTGACTCTTCAATACCAAACCTCTTTTTGCAGCCCCCTATTGACCATATGAAAATTGCAGGTTATTGAAATTTCTACCTTGTTTATGTTTTTCAGACCAGGATGTCATGTCCATTTCTTTTGAACAGTCCATGACAACATGTGCTTTTTCACCCAGAATGAATGAACATCATTCATTTTTCTTCAATTCAGATTTTTGTGTTGAAACAAAAATAAAGTAGTCTGTTTTTACTACTTATGATATATCTCCATCCATCCAGCCACCCATCTGATATTTTAAGAAGACAAGATGTATTTCTATTGGTTTAATATAGATAATCATGCAATATAATTTCATATAGAACTCCTTTAGGGATATGGAGGGGGAATGAATATAGCCCCAAGAAAGTTTTGTGAGACCCTGATAAACTTTTATGAGATCCTGCAAAAGTTTCTTGGGTTCTCCCAAAACTTTCTAGGGACTACATGTTTCACTCTCAGGTCTCAACAGGCTTTGCTTTGAGGCAAATATATGATGTCTTGTTTTCAAGACTGCTTGTACTGATAAAAACCAGGCTGTGGCTCCCTGTCTAGCTTAGTTTGGTTAAAATGAGGCGCAGGATTTGTAAAAGTGAAGTTCTGCTGATGAGTCATCCCCCGGAAAGGCCTCAAAACATTTTGGGTTAACATAAACAAATTGTTTTCCTCTATTCCCTGATAAAACTTTTTTTCCCCTCCTTGGGCTTTGTAGTTTCAGAGTCAGTGTCAAAAACTTACAACACCTAAGGTATGCAAACATCATAACATTTTTTTTCTCATCCATTGCATTAATAAGCAAGCTGCAGAGGATGGTGTCACCATTACGCCCTCTATAACTTATTGGGTGGTAATGATGCTCTTTCGATATTCCCTGAATGCAGAGACACTGAAGAGAAAGTAGTTTGAGGGACAGAGGAGGATAGAGGACACTTGGTTCATCATTAACCACTGCATGCTAACATTAAAACCCTAATGAAATATTCAGGGCTGTGTTGAAAACTCTGAGGCTTTCTCCATCCTCAACAAGATTGCTTTCATTTATTAAGACACAACAATCGGCAAGGCAGAGGAAGTAAAAGCCTGTTCAAGCTCCCAAGGTATTTATGAGATCTCAAATCTATCAAAGTAGACATTTATTTAAAGACAAAACACATGTAGATGTGTCCTTTTCTGCTTCATATTTTATATGCTGCACTTGTGTGCTGGCTGTACAAGCTACATATTCAGCCCACTGAACTTCTTGTTCCATGTGCTGGAGATGGGTTTCATTATGCACCAATGAACATCACTAAAAGGAAAGTTTTCACTTCATTTGGAACAAGATAGAGATGAGGGGGTGAGCTGTGTTTCCTCCAAGCACTTGATAGATCTAATAAAATAAACATGACTGCATTTCTCAGCAATGTGTTCAATACTTTTAAATGTTTTCCTTACTTTACCAAACCATGCCAGAATACTCACACACTATTGGCTGATGTTGATCTGGTGGATGGGATTGTTTGTTCATGAAGTATCCTATCATGCAGCCACTACAAAGCCTTTCTTTATTGACCTCAGAGCTCTGCAAATGTTTAATTTATGGCAAAAAAAATTCCACCCTACATATGAAAGAAAAAATCTGCTGTTGTATTTTTAAGAAAACATTACACTTTTGCTATGTAACAAGACAAGTCCAGGTCATGAATACCAGCACAAAGAATATATACATCAAAAAAATCTTAAGACTGTCCAGGAAGAGTTACTGAATGTTTTAACCTGCCATGTATATGAGATTTATATAGTACATTACTCCCAATAGTATCCTCTTGGCACAGTGTCTGTTATTCTGTACTGCTTAGGGGTAAGTTAATTATATTGTATTATATTAATAATGGCTTAGGATGAATTCATATTTTCAAGAGTATATATTCTTATGTGGTTCATTCTGCAGTTGGAGCCATTACTCTGTAATAGCCAACATCTTACTTTTGTGGTCTCATAATGAAAGCACATACAGACCTGATGGACTGAATGATGATATGTGAAGCAGCAGCAGCAGCAGACTTACAAGAACTAAACCACAGGCTCAAAGCACTGAGGAGCTTGTATGGAAGCAGATAGATAGACAGATAGTGCTTTTGATTAATTCCAATCCTGTAGTTACATCTACGGTGCCCCTCTGGTGACATTTGAGGGGGAAAAAATGTATATTGTAGCTAAGAATAAAGAATCAGTATTTCATGGACACGAAATAGCCATTGTCAATTATCTCCATGCAGGAAGTTGCTTTAGTGGTTTCATGGCCACAGAATAGCATTTTGAGCAAGGAATATTTTTCTTATTCCCATATGTCACAGGAGGGGCTTTATAGAAGAAAGTTTTAAGGTATTTTGCCCTAGTGAAGGACCTCATCTGCTCCGTCAAGACCGGTGGCTGTGATTGAGTGCTTGTGACTGAAAGGGCGATGCAGAATGTAAAAACTGTCATTAGAGGGAAAAAAAAATTGCTGGTGAAAAAATGTGTTGTTTTTTTAAGCTACCTCATATGTTGTGTTTTTAATCCATTTAAGTATCACCTCTCATAACCTATTTGTGAAAGCCGTTTTAGTATTATTAGGTAAATGTCAGTATTTGTTGTTCCTTTATGGAGTTCACAGGATGAAAAATGCAATCTGGAGACTATTATGAACTCTTCTTTACTGTGCTGTACATTATTCAAATGATAAACAATTTCTATATTAATAAACGTATAGAATCAATGTTTATGGTCATATTAGATTCAACTGACTGAAACAAGTAAACTAAGTTTGTAGAGGGATTTCATATGAAATTCAGCTTAAAGCAAAAATCTGTAAGACTAATCATTAAGTAGACGTTTCCAGCCTTGTGTATGGCTTTTTTTTTTCTTAATGTACAGTTGATATCTATGAAAAGATACCATAATATGTTTTCTATGGGTCAAAAACAGCCAACCTTCCCTTGCCAACAGTCAGAAAAAAATTCCAAGGGCTCCTTCTGGTAGAAGATACACTAAAATAATGGACAGACTTATATAGAGAACTTATTTTATACAATTTACTCAGCTGTATGTCAAATGTGTGAGGGCATCAGTGTATTTTAAAAAAACAGCTTAACTGAATATGTTTCTCATGCAAATTCAAAATCAAATTGAGACATTAGTTTAAAAAATAATTCAAATTAGCAACAGCCCACTATGATGCATGCACACTTCACTTTACTAAAGTAAACAGATAATAGTTTGTGAAGTCGGTGTCTAAAGATTAGTCCTTGGCGAGCAGTGTGTCCTAAGAACTGATTTCCAGGGAAATAGCCCTTTCAAATGTCTGTGTCAAAACATTTGTTTTATTCAACAGTTTCCAGGGAGAAATTGATTCACGAGCACAAGAACAAAGGTTACTCTCCAAAATAAGATCCAGCTAAGTTTGTAGGGCATCTAAGAAAGAGCTTTTCCCTGAAACGTGCCCCGAAGTCGAAACCGAATGAAGCTCAGCACAAGTTCAAGCAGGAAGACTCTCATTCCTCATTCTTCATTTATTCTTATCCCTCCCTCTCGACTTCACTCTATATCTTCCAGCTTCTTCAATCAGCTGTTTGTGGGCCTTTACTTCTTAAGTAAATATCTAATCAGATTTTTAATTTCCTAAACTTGTAAAATAAATTGTCATTCACTCCTAATGAAGTCTCTCCTGATTGAAATGTTCATAGTGTGGTTCTAATTATCTTCATTACAATTGTGCTCATTTAAAATTGACTTGTCTTATTTAAAAAGGGACTGAATGAATTACCGGTAGACAAAAACATTCACTCGTAAAACAACACCACATCAGCTTTGGAACCCAAAACCTCTGTGTGAGGCGGTTTCAGCACAGAAGGCTTAGTCCATCAGTACATCAGCCATTTATGTCAGCTTACCTCTCCCATGTCAGTATTAACTGTGATCTTTACATTGGCTAAATCCATATTCTAATTTAATTGCAGATGTGTCAAACAGACTCTGTTTATTGTCTTGACATGCAGACATCACATATATGATCAGCTGATTAATATTAGCACTTATTAGCACAAATGATTTTATCTTGAAACCATTTGTGAATGGCTAATTCTCCTTTTTATGAATCACTGTTAATGTACTGTAAATCCAGTCTGTGATGTATGGCTGTGCGCCGTAGACATTAAGAACCCCTCGGGTTAGAATACTGAAAATCCTTCCTCCGTGTGTGAAGCCAGCTGTGTTTCTCTTCTCACTTGACTGCTTTTCCATATTGGAATCAATGGGAGAGAGAGGTGGTTTACTCACTCCATTTGTGTGCTATCACGAAAAAAATGCTGACCTCCAAGCTTTACACATTAGACAGCACCACACTTGTTTTGCTTTGGCTATAGGGAACTATTGTCCTCATACAGTTCCATCATATGTGGATTTTCCGGATTAAAATGAGACGTCAGCCTTATAAATCAGTGAGGCAACCCCCTCCCAGTGGAGGAAAACAAGCACAGTGGCCTGATTGTATCAGTTTAAATTCATGGTACATAAGTCAATAAGCAATTTGAGATTAGGCTCTATTGTTGTCCTGGCTAAGAGATGCAACAGACTGCATTGTCAAGTCTCTTGTGTGGCAGTTCGCTATGAATAAAATGATGTTTCAAAAGAGCTATTTGTCCGCCCCGCAGGCTTTGTATTTGACCGGAGCTGGAAGTAAATTGAAAACATTTAAATCTCCTCTCTGGCAAAAAAACAAACAAGTGAAAGCAGCAACTCCTTCCACCACCATATTCATAGTTTGTCGACTATGGCATACATTGAATGTCTTATTTGTGTACTTGTGATTCTCACAACAGGAACAGTCTGTTTTCATGAGGACATAGCATCCCTTCAGAATAATGTGCCTCACTAATTCACCAGATAAAGACTGTCAGCTAACTAGGTAATTAAGAAAATTGTGTTAATGAACGTCCTCAGTCAGTATTTAATGAATATTTAAAGCCATGTCTTCATTAAAGTGGCTGTTCTGTTTTTATCCTTGAGCCTTTTATTATGTCATTTTATTACAAATGGAAAGATGTTGTGCCTACCTGCACTTCTTCCTTTACTTTGTCAAATGACTTTCTTTGCTTAATTATTAATTATTTATTCATTCATTAAATGCTACAGGTGTTTTATTGCTATGCGGTGTGTCTGATCTACATTGGGTTTAAGCTTTATTGATTTGATTGCTGTTTTTTATTCATGACTGTGAAAACAATCATTCATTCTTGTATTACTGATACTTCTTGAAGTTTTACCCTCAGTGTAAAGCACACTGAGCTTACATGTAGTAAAATGTGCTTTTTAAATCAAATTGCCAATTCTATCTTTTTATGCAACATTTTTTGGTCTTATACCTCACAGACAACTTTAATAAAGGCTTAACAATTGAGGATAACTAAAAAGTCACAGAACGACACCGCCAGCTGTCTGTGAAGCCACATGAGGACAAGCGGGACAAGAGCAAATGGAAGCTTTAGGAGCAAACAAGATTGTGTTAACTGTTTGTCTCTTTATGAGGCATCAATCATTTTACACTCAGGAGAGAGGTCACCCCTAGGCCCATCATCCTATTAGTTGCAAATATACGGTAATGAGATTGCATGCGTTACAAATTGATGCAAACTAATGCATAAAAGAGATCTAAGTGGGATAGTACCATGTCTCACAAAGACAACCGTCCATATTGAGAACAGTAGTGTTTGGCTAAACCAAATTTAAGGATGTTTATTACGTAGGTAGGCACCCAACTGATGTCACAGTTAACGCTTAACATAACTGATTAATTGAAGTAAAAACAACTTCAACCAACCTTTAAACATCCTGGTGTAAAAAAAATATTAATTATATACTGAATATTCAGTTGTTGTAAATGGACAACCTCTGGTGATTCAAATAGTGAGCATATATTTTATGAATATATCCTATCACTTTTTAAATTGATGCCTGGCTTGAGACAATTTGAGGTATGTTTAAGGTCACCATGATTTAAAATGCGTTTCCAGAGGCTCATGAATTTGTTTATTTAATAAATGTGTAGACAAAGATCTAATAACACGAACACAAAACAAATCGATGTGACTGCAAACTAAAAATTGAAAAAAAATTAGAAAAAATAGGGCAATATAAAAACCTATGACAATACATTGTGAAACTTTTTCTTAAAGAAGGGAAAGTGTTACTTTGACATTATACCATGTGACAGAAAATAAACCATGGCACAGAACCTTAACTAACTTATTAGCATCCAAATTAGGAAACAACTCTGAAGTACACGGCAGCATATACTCTTAATCTTCATGCAATTAAGGTCTGGAGTCAAGGTGCTAAAGTTTTTTAGTCTAGTACATTTCAGTCCCCATTGTTACGCTGCCAGAACTGCATCATAAAAGTTAACAAAGCTCTATTTTGGAGTGTGCTAATTACCACAGACCTGTTGCTTAGATCTAACAGATGTCCTGATGTTGCCATTTTGTTGGGAACAATTAGTTTGATGCATACAGGATCTGAAAGAAACATAGTTTTTTTTTTTTAAACATTTATTAAATGATTTATACTATACAAGTCGAAGTAAAAGAAAGCAACCAAACTGAAACTCCTTAAAAGTGCAGATACTGTTGCATTAACCAGGAATCATTGGGCATCAGTGAGTAATCTAAATTATTTCAGAATAACTGCACAATATATTGACTCCTGCATATTTGTCAGTGTTTAACAGTGTTATCCTTTAAAAATGAAAATAAACTAAAACACTGTATTTCACAGAAGAAGCACTCCAATATTGTCTTCGGTCATGGTCTCAGATCACACTTGTGTAGCAGTGCAGCATATATTTGAATATCAATAGAAGTCAAGATCATAGAGTACATTTTATTGCATTCATTTGATTACCAAATCAAGACACTGGTGATAATTGTCTTACATTGTTGATATGAAACTGTTTTGAAATGCAAAATGACATAATTTTAAACATGTGGTTAAAGATGTGATTAAACACGATTATCAATTGAAATTCTGGGATTAATTGTGACTAAAGAGGTTTGAGAAAGAAATACACATTTGCTGGTGCAGATACCACGTCCTTACCCATAACATTGTTATGGGTGTATCTAAACTCTCCTGAAAATGGTGGTCACGATGCAACAAATCCTACAAATAAATTTGTTTTGCATTCCCATCTGCAGGGTGACTTCATTCACTGTCAGGGTTTCACTGTTACATGCATCTTAAAATAAAGAAAAACCTGCTAGGATTTGTCATTGGAAACAGAAAGGGCAAGCAAGCATGTTTCCACTGACTGCCTATTGGTATATTGCCCATACGCTTCATAAGCTGAAAAATTTTACATATGATGTAAATGTGTGTGTGATTGTGTGTTATATACACACCCACAACACAGCACGTCAGTTGTTATCGCACATAAGTGTAAAAACTCTACAGGCCCATTTGGCCAGTAAAGCAGAAGCTGTACTCTATTAACTGGTTCCATCCCATTAGTTTTAAAAGCCATGCCAGAAAAATCTTCTCTCATCGACACACTATGTAGAACATAATCACTTTTGTTGTTGTTTCACACATTTGTGTACTTTTAATATGAAATATGGTCAGAGAATCATTGTCATCCGCTTTGCACATGAAGCCAGCACTCTCCACAGCTTGCTCTGTGCTGGCCTTTTCAATGAACGAAGCAAAAACTTAACAGGATTTCAATTTGTGAATCTACTTAAATTCTACTTACATAAATACGATCATTCAAAGTTGTCCTCATAAGGGATATTTTTGTGCTTTTAATCACCTTGATATCAATGTAATTCACCTTCCCCACGGACTGAGTACTAATCATCTCATCGTGTTACTTCTCCATTCCACTACACAGGCTGTTGCTTGACGGTGTAGGCTCTTTTCTGGTAATGCAAATCCATAAATGCAGAATGTTCGACAAGTTTCCCTGTAAGACGTTTTTCTGCTTCATCAATTCTTTCTTTATCTTCTTCCAATTAGTGAGAGGTCATCAGAGTGAAATGACTCAGCAAGACTTGTGTAACAGGAGGTCAAAATGTTCGCTGTGTTTGGGTTAGCAGAATTTGTGCCTTTAATTTGACTCTAAGCTGTAAAACAAAAGTGTCAAATCTCAGTGTATTTTCTCTTTATCCACATAATTATTTAGACACTAAAAACAGGGTGTGGAGGGTAGGAGGGGTCTCATAATGCAAAAGACTTAACTGATAAAGCATTTGTTTTGAATGTTTCAATGGAGGCACATAGATTTGAATAATAACCATATAAGTATATATTAAATAAATAAATAAATAATAAATAAATAAATACATAAATCAATTAATCAATTAATTAAGAAAGAAAGAAAGAAAGAAAGAGAGAAATTTTAGGAAATACAAGAATTCCTCAAATCATGGTTTTGATAAGACTTTTCTTCACAAATTCTTAAATTTCACAGAAGGCGATGAGAAATCAAACAGAATCTACCGGATTTACACACAGGGTAGTAGCTGTTTTTCAGTTTACTTCAAAACAATTGTTAGCAAAATTTAAAATCTGGAAATATAAACGTGATTACTCAATTTAACTATTTGTTGTATCTTGGCTACATCAGTGCACATCACAGGACAAACATTTAACAACAGACCATGATCATGAAGTCTGCTAGATGCACATCAGATCCGCTCAGTATGTCCTTGGGAGTGGTTTTCAAATGAAAGCTCTGGGAAGTGGATGCACGTGTAAAAACACAACCCTCATACATATTGAAAACATTTCTGATAAAATTGTAAGTCACATGTAACTAACTCTAGTCAGTGTTTTATATTGAAGTTGCATTCCTTCCATATTTTTATCTGATGGCTACATGGGTTAAGAATAAGAGATTCCTGCCTTAAAAACAATCTTGCAGAGGTGATACAAAGGTGACATTTCGTCCATCAGGTGATGTGTGTGTAGGCCATGATTAAAATCTTCAGGATGAGGATTGGATGCTTTTGCAAGAGCACATCTGGATGCAGCACACAGTCGCTTCCCTGAGCTTTTCTGTAGAACCATTTTTATTAACTGAGTCTTTGTAAGACAGTGAAAGAGTTGATTAGTCTATATTTCAACTTTGATTTAGAACTGGAAAACATACTGTGAACACTTCAAAAATGACAGGTCTGCATTACTATATTTTAAAAAACAGCATACATCAGAATTCCCTTTTCCGTACTTCCCTCTCATATGGCTACTAGTTACAAACTGATGTTGCATGTCTTGATTCACAGCTGGAACAAACGAAATGATCAGTGGAGCCTGTTATACTAAACCTCCATCCAACTGACTTCTACATTTCCATTTTGGAAACTTCACAACAGTCTAGAAAATTGGATGAGCAAAAAAAAAAAAAACTCCTGATGAAATTCAAGCATCCACCGTGACACTCGACTCGCTCCCCTTGATGAAGAAACACACACTGATGGGAAGGTGAAATAATGAGAACTCAGATGCCTGAGAGGTACAATGTAATTGGGATGGGCACATTCAATCAAAACACACTTCTATTTAATTTCCACTCTTGCAGGCTTCCTTGTCAGTAATTTCATTTGATTGACAGCAAGTGTAGATTTTTATATTCATGAAGAAGTAGCGGTCATTCTGTTGGGATGAATATAACTGGTATTATTATTTCACTGCCCTTTAAAGTCATGTTTATACAAGATTTGACTTGTGAAAAATTCCACACCTTGATGTATTGATGGGTGCAAGTCTCTCTGCACAGGGCAAGGTCATTTTTTGTATTTAATAGCCTCTAACATTACTATTCTCTCTTGCATGAGCTAAAACTGTATTTTTGAGGAAAATATGTTTGTGTGGCACAGCCTGAAGTATTAGATGAGTCACCTGAGCCAAAGCATCCACCCAGTGTAATAACACCTCATGAGGTATTGACAGAAATAGATACACGGATCTGTGTAAGAGAATTCGCACTTTAGCTCTAGTTCATTAGTCTGCATTTTAAACTACCAGCTTCTACTGCGTTTATGCAACTTTAGAGACGTCAGTTGACTGATATACAAAGCAGCAACGTCGGCCAGTATGTGTTGTTTAAGACGCAAACGATCAGGACACAGTTTTCTGAAACTGCAATCCTTAAATTCAACCTTTTGTAGTACTTTCAGGGCTTTACAGAACACTAAGATGGTTTCTGTCGGCACCAAATCCTCTACATATTTAGCCACAACAACCATGTCGAGGTTTAGGAAAAAATCGTGGACTAGGCTGAAGGCCTGTGTTGTCATTTTGTTTCACAAAGTCTCCAGGGTGTAAGAGAGAGAGTTTTCAGGCAGAAACCAATGAAAGCCCCCAGGGCACAAAATTCATGCCAGTTCGACATTATGCAGTCGTGCTGCACTCCTGACTGACATGAAAAGGCTTTTGAGTTGCATGAACTTAATGCACCACTTACTGCAATACATTTGATTGTAATTCCTTGTGACATGAATCAGAAGGGAAATCCATGTACAGAGACCTAAAGTTTATAATCTTCTAATGCTTTTGCAAACTGCAATGAGATTTGGTTGATACCATGATACCCCAAATACCAAAAAATATCCAATACAAAAGAATCTAGTCTCTGAGATATTATTATACAAACATAAGTCAACAAGTCTCTGAAAATGTATCATCTTAACATCATGAACTTTGAAGACATTAAATTATATAAAGCACTGGATTACACTTTTGTAGATTTGGGAATGTATCGCTCATCAACCACAATTTAACTCTGCTTTTTCTCAGGTTAGATCAAAAAGAGTAGATTTGTGGATCAATCAAACATATTTGCTGTATATTTTATACTTCAAAACCAGGATACTCAGGTAAACCACAGGACCATGCACATGCATGCATGTGTAAATCTTATAAACTCAACATAGGTATTTTCAACAGAATTAAGGAACACAGTGCCCTCAATGTCACTCACTGTACTGATGTTGTATCAAAGTCTATTTCCCTCTCTGTAAGAATTTCCTGCCATGTTAAAGAATAACATCATCCCCCAATCTTTAACAATAGCACCATGATAGGAAACAGTTTCTGCAGGAGCAGGAACATTCTGGAGGCTTTATGATGGAAGGAGTAAGCCTTGAAAAAGCTCTTCCTCCTCGTTGGTATGACAGCTAGCTGTTCGCAGAGACAGACTTGTCCATTATGCAAACTGCCAGGTTCTGTCAGAAAGAGCTGCAATGACTCATAGTCAAGCAACAACCTTGACAACAACATGCTGATTGACTGACATACATGAAGGAAATAATTATTCCCTTCAGTGAATTATAAGTCTTCTAATTTTGGTCGTTGCTAACAATGAAAACATGAATAAATCTTAGATTCAGAAAATTATAATTTGTAGACAAACCTCTGCAAGTTGTGCTTTAAAAAAAAAAGCTCACAACTTGGCACCATGTTACACTGTCACTAATCTATCTTCGAAGCAACAGAATTTATCGATCTAGCCTCTGTAGTGTAGAAACAGCCTCAATGTTTGCTTACAAACGTTATCAATATCACCAAGTCCATTGTTTTAGAGCAGCGTCTAACACTGATGCAGTTCACTCTTTGAAGATGGACATAAATATCAAATTAAACACGATGCTGATTGAGGGCTTTCATTGAGGGAAAGAAGCATGTGAAACAAATGTAACATCATAAAAACATTAATCTCCATGTTTATTGCCTGATCATTTAACTGTGATGATGCTGAGCCTCTGACTCTGAATATTAAGCCTTAGTCTTATAGAAACACATCATGTACTGTACATTGTTGCTATGTCTTCATATCTGACATTCCTGTAAACTCTGGAAAAGAAGTTGCACTGTTATAAACGATACCATGTGTTCATATGACAGAAAAGATATTAAAAGTGCATCTGTAACACATCTTTTTACAGTGGTTTATTTCTTCTTCTTTTTTTTCCTTTTTTTTTTTTTTTTTACAGCAGAGTAATATTTATATATCAACACTTGTGGTACCAGTATTTACCATGAAATGAAATAACCTTTAGTTCATTAGTTATTTATTAGTTAATTATTAGTTATTTAGTTATTAGGCCATCCATCTCAGTGAAAAACCAGTCATAGCTTCTATAAACTCTGGTATTAGACATAGATACTACAATAGATAATGTACCTTCGATCTGTTCTTTAGTAACATTCTCATACACTCTCCTGTCAATCTCTTGAAAGCAGCTGGTTTGAAGATTACATCAAGATTTTCTTTTTTTTTAGCAATTTTTGGCTCTCCATCTTCAGACATTACGCTCAGTAACACACTATTTGTTAGCTGCTTGACTCTTGTTTACTGACTCTGCTGCATTAATAACAATTATCTTAAAATCGGCATCATAACTTTGCCAAGGCTGTTTAATAACTTGGATGACTTTAAGTTACTTTGTTAGTGACAATCACTGTGTCTCTCCATATTCATTCTCCTGGTGCTGTAGTTGTGAGTGACAGCTGGCCTCAGTCACAGTGCTGCTCTCCACTATTAAGGACAAATATTGATATATAGAATTCCAAACTGGGAGGATAGAAACCCCTCTATTTCTGATCTACGTTGAATCCAAAACAAATAAACTTTGTCTTATATTGTGGTCAATACTGTAACTAACAGCTTTTTCATCTTCAGGTCCAATCTAATGCACACAAAGCCATATGAAGTGTTCAGGAGACATGACACACTGCAAAGATAAAATGGTATTTGGCATGCTGTGATTTTCACATGACATATTCTCTTTTCAGATCTCAATACTAATAGAAGCTCTCTTGGGTTTCATTGGCTGCTTTGCTTGCCATTAATTGTTTCCTTGTATGTTCCATCAAAGTATTTATTTGAGCGTTTAACAGCAGTGCTATGTCAGAGAACCTTTTATTGAACACCAAGCACAGCATCAAAGGGCACTGTCTGTTTGCTTATATATAAAGCATAGAGAGACAACGTGCTTACAGCTGATAGAAGAGCACAGAGGCCACTGCTATACTGCTACTCTTCACAGCTTCAAATGTAGACCCTACATTGGTTCTGAAAGCATTCATTTTTGATATCTACAGAATCTATTTGATAGACTTAGTTTCTTTAATGAAATCCTTTCAGGTGAGTTCAAAAACCTCTTTCATCTTTTGAAAATAGATCTGCATCAGATGAGGCTTAAAGATCAGTGGAAATTGGATGTACAAAGTTTGCAACATCAGTAATATTTTCAAAAATCATTTCAATTATTACAGATCCTTGCTCACCTATCTGTGACTCTGAAGCACAGCCTGAAAGAATACATAGAAATTCTGCATAACCAGAATTTTAAGGAAATGAAAAGCTGTTTGGATTTTTGCTGACTAACTAAAGATACACCTTTTCTGCACAGTGATGGGGATTGTAACAGCTTTTCAGGTGAAGTACTCACTCACACACACACACACACACACACACACACACACACACACACACACACGCACACGCACTCACACTCACACTCACACAGGCACGCATAGTACACATCTGACTTTGGTTTTAACTGCTTGAACACAGTCCGTCAGTACTTTGAAGAGCAGGCCTGTTATAAACATATTGTCATCCCTACAGAGAACTGATGACAGATCACTTCATCAGGTTTATGAGAATAGCCAATCAATGGAGTCTGAGATATGGGCTTGGAAGTGAACCATTTAAAACAATCCTGTCTTTGCCAATGTAGTTCAATTGTCAAGTTAATTTCATAGCTCTGAAAGTTGTTTTTTTCAAAAAAAGAAGCTTAGACTGTATTATTTATAATGTTATTGGTTACATCATAATTTTAAAAATGCATGGATGGAGTAATAACCTGTATTGCTCTTGGTTTCTAATTTATAAGGGTTAAAGTAAAGGATACTGTTTAGTTAGCCGGTGGTTATACCAAAAAGAATCCCAACAGGGTGAGATAAGACCTAGCTTTGCTGGAAATCTTTTCAAACAGCTCCCCGGTCAATTTTCTGAAAGAGGCCAGCTAAAGCTGACATGCTAACACAGCAGGAAATATTTCTGAAAATTCATCCGAGCAACTTGGCTTGTGTTGAGATTGATTTGTTCTTTATTCTAAACAACTTAACAGAACAGCACACCGTGTGACATATTTAAGAATACCAAAGTAAGTGTCAAAAGAAAGGGAAAATTGGTGAAAATGTTCTTTATAGACCATGCACCATAACAACATAACAGTTTTTGATTACTTTAGTATTGTGGGGCCTTTTCATGTGGCTGAACAACACTTTTCCTCTAACCAATGCAGTTTTTTCCTTAGACTTTTTGTCAAGACTTGCTAATACTAACAAAGCAATGTATCATCTACTGCATCCCTTCCCATTGAAACTTTTGACACTTGAACTAAGCGAACAAGGTTGACAAATGCTTAAAAAACTAGGTCACTGCAGGTTGTCTGAACCAAATCCAAAAAGGTTAACACCATTTCTGACTGACTTCTCTTGAAAGCTTCCTTCAGGCTGAATCTGACTGCTTTCTCCATCTCTCTCCAAAATTCATGAAGACAGCTGTGAAGAAAAAAAAAAGCACACACTTGGCCGTACTTTTCACCTACAGACAATTTTTGCCAGTCAGTGTATAGTTGGTGGCTGAAGAATTATCTCTTTTGAATAGCTGCAGAAGCCTTTTTCTTTCACAGCAGCAGCAAAGGCCCCGCATGAGTGTGTGGTGTTTTGTTCTACATTCTATTTTTTTGCTGTTGCTTTGTCTTGGGTGACTCAAAAGATAGATTTCCCCACCTAGCTGGGAAATGGAAGTTCCATTCTAATCACTGAATATTTCCTCTCTATTGTAACATTTTCTCCCAGCACTGAAACTGCATCTTTATGCTTTACAGGTGGCCACTTTGTGGATGTTACATAAAGAAGCACCGGGTCTTTGGAAAACAGTGTATGGCAAATTAATGAGATTTGCCAGTCAGTCAGCAGTTTGTAAATGTGCTATCACTGCACATTAGATTGATCCAAACAAGCACTTAATACATTGCTTTCTGGTCTGAGGGGGGCCAGGGGATGTGGAGACAAAGAAATCAATTGGCCTGATAGAGAACAGAGAGAAGCGGCTGGCTGGGGAGGGTTAAAGGTGGTTGGAAGGTGGCCAGTCCAATCAAACCAGTGATGACTGCCTCTGTTGTAATCAAGTTTTTATATAAGAGACTACAGGAAATTGGCCAGCCAATCAATATCCAATCTAATCAATATCAAAGCAGCAGTTTCTTAAAATACCTTTGGCTCGTCATGCCAATCTTTAGAAATACTTCCAGGGGAGAGCTCCACAAAAGATGTTGATTTAATGATATTCAAGAGATTCAAAGGTTTTTATTGTCAATTTTCACTGTATATACGAGACATACAGGAAAAACGAGATGCTGTTTCTCTCTTCCAGCTTTTAGATATCTAAAATTTAAATATAAAATACAAAAAAATATAATAAAACACAGTTAAATAAAACATCCTATGTGCACAGTGCAGGTAATGCAGTGACAGTTTAAAAATGGACAATGAAAATAGATAGCAGTGCAAATGATATTAAGGTGCAGACAGTATACGAGGTAAGTCAATGATTAAGTAAACGTTTAATGTGCAAAAGCAGCTGAGGTAGAGTGTGTCTGTGTGTGTAGGTGTGTGTGTTTGTGTGTGTGTGTGTGTGTGTGTGTGTGTGTGTGTGTGTGTGTGTGTGTGTGTGTGTGTGTGTGTGTGTGTGTGTGTGTGTGTGTGTGTGTGTGTGTTACAGTCCAGGGGACAGAGAGGGGGGAGGTATTCCAAGGCCTGTCCAAGACTTGTGTTATGCTGTACTATTTTTACATGAAGACCAATGCTTCAGTAAATGGTATGCATGATAGTGCATTGGTAATATATCAAAAACACTTTTCTACCTCTGTTCCTTTGCTTGTGTGTTTGTTGTTTGTTTGTATGTACAGTATGTTTATGAGAAGGGTGCATTAATCCAAAAGCAAATGCATTTCATCTGGGATACAACAAAGACTGTTCTCCGCATGCAGAGATGGGATGCATGGGGCTGCATTGTGAGGATAAATTCTGCTTTGAAGGGTGGTTTCATTATAATGATTGAGACAGCATTAGCTACACCAATCACTTTGGCTAGTCTCCATCCTAATTCTCTTTTCTCATTATATATTAAGGGTTAATCCAAAAACCTGAAATGACCCACTATAAAAACTGTACAAGGCTTTCTATATAAATATATGAACCTCGTGTATTAATTGGTGTAAAATTTTATGCTATACTGTCCACTTTTTGACATTCAGGTTTGTATGTTCAGCATGTAACACATTGTGGTTTCTGATGATTAGCGCCACACCTCCTTCATAAGGAGAGGTGTTTTCCAGGCAGTCCATCACAGATGGATCCTATCCTATGCAATCATATATTCTCTCTCCTAATTAGTGTGAACCTCATTTGTCTCTATAAATTGTAATTTATGCTATTCTGATTATCCTGATTAAGGCTCATTACTGAAGCAGGGTCTTTTTTTGCCCTCAATAAATAACTATTTATCTGTGCTGGAGTTGTGTTTGTTTGCTCATTAATTGCCCACCAAACCACTTGAAAAATAAGTGCCTGGTGCACCGTCTTCTCTACCTCAACTGCAAGGATAATTAAGGGTTCTTTGTTGATTGAATTTTGTGTGGACCAACATTTTATGACAGAGATTTCTGATGAGCCCCTGACATTTATGTTCTGTTGTTTCCTGGGAAAGATTTAGTTTCTGAGAAACTAAATCTATGAGGTAAAGAGCTGTGCTGTAATACCATGGGGTAAAGTTGTGTGATAAAAGGCAGATGCTTTACCCACTCCAGCTCCTGATTTAGTCCTCTGGGAGAACACTTGGGGATTTGGTTGTCTATGCTCTACATGCATTTACAATTGCTGTGTTCATAGTAACATGACATTGTTAACACCTAAGTATAAAACATTTCGATATCTTTTTCATATATTTGCATTTGTACAAATCTAATTACAGGGACAGATAATATCTTAAAAAACATGTGACTACCTGAGAGATACTGAGTCTGGAATTGTCACGTGTGTGTGAAATGGAGGACATTCCATTTCATCCTGATTTTGTTTACAATGATTTATTAAAGGTTGAGTCAGTCAATGTGGAAGACGTGAGTAAGTGTGCATCTTTGAATGTTGAAGTGCAGCTGACAGAACAGTCATTGAAGTCAGCACAACGACAGCACATATTTTAATTCTGGGGTCTTGAAGCTCCTGTGAGGTTATTCTGTATGTTCCAATTTTGACACTGGGCATCTTTCCTCTTTGCTGATTTGTCCTATCTCCTCACAAAGTTTACAGGCATTACAATTACAACATGATAGTTACTCTTGTCAATGATAGTCTTATTTGCCTTTGAATATCATTAAGAGACATCACTGTTAATATCACCCTGTTTCATAACCAGTCAAAAACCCCTCACAGAGGCTTAGTGTTTCCCACTCACAATATATTTCACATGCTACAGGCTGCAGATAGTACAAAGTGATGTTATTTGTTTCATTCTTAAAAAAGATATTCAGTGTATGAGTCATAATAAAAATACTGTACCACACTTGACAATTTGTCATAGCATATCATAAACTATCTATTCTGAGGGATTCTCCCTAGACTGCGTTACATTTGTCAATCATTCATAAAGTAAAAAGCTATCAGTATGGTGAGTGGCAGTGGATCAGTGGTAGAGTTGGTCATCTCCAATGGGGGTCCCATCGTTCACATGCCTAAATGTCCTTGGGCAAGACACTTGATCCCAAAACTGCCCCTAGTGGCTGTGCCAGTGATGTGAATGGGATTGGCTAATACTTAGGGGCTCTTTACATAGTAGCCCCTGACATCAGTGTATGAATGTGGTGGGAATGGGTGAATGTGACATACCATGTAAAAGATACAGTCCATTTAAACATTTCCTATGTATCCATGTTAGCCAACTTAAAGGTCAGTTCCTGCTGGTCTTGCTGTTTACCACAGTAAACTATACTGTAACCTCTGTATGTTACATGTTTACATGCAGTATATACTCAGGAGCGTATTCTCCCAAATGCAAGTAACACTTCACCATGATAAGGCTTTCTGCTTCCATTTATGTGTTTTGTGAGAACGAAGCAGCCAGCTAGAAAATAAAATCCTTTTCCCTATTAACCAGATGGGTGCACAGCCGGTCGTTGGATCTGCGAATTAAACACAAAATTTTCAATTGCGTTTCAGAGCACACCCACTCAAACTCTCTACCTACACAGGCAGTCTATGTTTTGAAAAATGAAAATCATACAGCACTGCATCTTGTTGTCACACAGTATACTCATTATTCTCCCTCTGGAATCCATTTCTTGTTCTTTGAATACACTGCATTATGTTCTGATCACTGCAATATGTTTATTCGGTAAACAATTGTAATTGCATAAGACAACTCTTAACTGTATAACCTGTAAATTTTAAGTATTAACCCAAAAGTAAAGTATGAGGATTTCTTAATCTGCCATTGTATATTCTTTTCCCTTAATGAATGCTTAGCTGCGCAAAATATTAAAATTTTAACTTTTAATCGACTTTGTCTTGCATTTCTTCATTTGTCTAAAGTGATGTTACATTGCAGCAATGATTCATAATTAGTTCTTAATGAAAGTGAGAAATTAACCATTTTGGATGGCTATTTCATAATGGGCTCCCCCTGAGTTTCAAATATCTGTTGCAGAATCTCATTCCTAAAGCCAGGTAAAAAACTTGTTAGACTCAATTGACTGTATTATGTCGCCACTGGGGATACATAATCAGCTCTCACAGCATCTGTCTCACCACATGAATTAGCAGAGTCAGTGTAGAAACCAGCAGCCCAGTAATCAGGACTAGTCAACCTGGTGGGGGACACTAAGATGCTACACCATAGTGCACTGCAAGGATGCTGAAAAACAGATTTTTCAGCTTGATTGGAATTCTTCAGTTTTGTTATTTGAAGTATCAATGAAAAGCTACAGTAAGTTTGATTAACAGTACTGCTTGTGAATTGCTTGAGTTTTGTACCAAAAGCACAAATGGAGCAACACCTGCAAGCTAGTTCAGGCAGACAACTCGAGCTGCAATGCCATACACGTCACATGTCCCATTCTCATAACCATCATCCAATCCTGCCCTCTGCCTCTCAAATTGGCGGTCTATTTAAACTGGGATAATCTCCCATCTCTCCCTCTGCCTGTCAACGCCTCTGCTGCTGCATGCCTATTGCTGAAATTTTCTTCTTCCCCACCGCCTCCCCAGCATCCACCTGCAGACACCGGGGGGGTGTTTAGTATGTTTTGCTCATTACTCCTCAATGTCTGCATGTAAACTTATCTGCGGGGAGTGATGAGGCCGGAGCCTGGGCGCCAAACATGAATATGTATTTGCTACTACAATAAACAATTTAAACGTGAGTTGTCTGACTGAACTTGGAAAATAAGCTTAATAACTTGGTTGCTTCTTATTTATTTTCAAATCTGTGTGTGTGAATGTCAGGGATGGATGCCAAGCTCACACAAACTTGGGTCAAACCAATACTGTTCACATTACAAATTTACATGTCTAATGTGGAATATGTGACTCTATGATAGTTTCGTAAGAGACATGATTCTGAAATCACCATTAATGCTGAGCAATAAATGCATATTATGAAGCACATTATGCTATATAACATGCTGCCATTCAATGGCTTTTTCAGGGAAGACCTCACATGTTTCAGCAAGACAATGCCAAACCACACTGTGCATGTATTTCAAAAGCATGGCTCAGTAGTAGAAGACACTGGCCTGTTTGCAATCCCAACTTGTCATCCAATTAAATAATTTGGTGCATCATAAAAGGAAAAGGAGGAGCTGACAACTGTGAATCTGTATTACTGAGCATCCTATCAGACAAGAATGGGTAAAAATGGAAAAGTGTTTCACTTTCCTTGTTATCTCTGCTGAGTGAAACTAGAAACAGCCACAATTTGCTTCTTTTATAATTCATAATGTGTATTATTTTACAACCCCAAATTTAAAAAAGTTAGCACGCTGTGTAAAATGTTGGTAAAAACAGATTTGGGAAGTTTGCAAATCATTTAAACTCTATTTTAATTGAAAAAGTGCAGAGACAACAAACCAAATGTTCCAACTGAAACTTTTTTTTTGTTTTATGGCAATATATGCTCCTTTTAAATTTGACGCCAGCTACACATTCCAAAAACAAGTGGGGACTGGGCATGTTTATCGTTGAGTTGCATCACCTCTAGCTATGAAATGCCCCCTACAGTATACTTTTGAATACTTGTTTCTCACCACCATTCGATCTGGGATACCTCCATGAATATAGCATTGGACAGTATAGCATACTGTCCATGCATTATCTGAGCAGAATGTCTATCTTCTCAATTGCTGCATGTCTTTTTCAAAAGTCAGAATATGAATCTGACAGTGACCAGGGACCAGCTGAAATGGTCTTCTGTACAGTGCTGCTGTTTTCTTGCCACCCTCGGCAACAATTACAGTAAATTCATTACTCCATAAAACCTATTATACTACCATTAAAAGTCCATTATGAGAGGGTGTTGTTTGAAGATAGGAGGGGTTTGCTAGCCCTCTGGGTATCACTCACAGCTGCTTAAGAGGCAGACAATTAGAGGACTTTAACATGTTAAATAGCTTTTATCTGATATAAATCAAATTAGTAAGTGATTTATTCATGTTTTGCCTGGGCTGGCCAATCTGTCTCATAAGTAGTTAACTCAGGATGAGGGGTCATAGACCAGTAGCATGACTGAATCCCTTGATGCAACTGCTTTAAAACACAGGGATGGATTTGTAAACCAACTCCTGTCAGGCACATACATCTCTTTAATCTGCAGTGAGAAACGAAAGACAAAAAAAGATACAAGCGTCAACAAGAGAGCTTTTGGGCAACAAAAGCTGTTCGCAAATTTGCTTCATCCAGCCTCATTAAAGTGACAAACAAGCCTATCAACACATTACATTTAATGTCCCTGTACCAATTTTTTCACAGACAAGCCAAGGGACTGCATGGTAGATGATGAGATTAGGTTTATATCTATGTCTCTGCCACCTGGAAACATGAGCTTTCTTTCAACCTCCTGTTTAGCTCCTCAGTAATGCAGTTTGTTCTGAGTCAATCACCTCACCATGCAGTGCTCCCTTGATAATCAGAGTCTGACTGACAGCACATTACATCACTCTTTATTTGCATGACTGCTGATCAATTGCAGGATAAAACTGAAAGAGATGAGACGAAGGTAAAAACTTTCAGCAAAATGTCATGCAAGTGAAAAGATGTTCTGGTCTGTTTTTTATCATCATCCAAAGAGGCAGGAAAACAATAACAATGAGGATGCCTCAAGGATCTGTTCAAATGAAGCCCAAGTTACGAAGCATTTTTCTCAACTCAGTTGGAAGGATATTTTAATGAATTTGGTTGAAGGAAATACATTATTCTTCTGTGTTTTTTCTGCTGTGAAATGTCGTCACATCTGAAAACAAACACAGCTGACCCTGCAGAGGACTGTATGTATCTTCTCAGTGTAAACTATTTTTTTTTACTGTGGATCTCCGGTCTAAAACAAACACTTCTCTTCTACATTATTGCCTCTTGTCTGGAGTTACATTTCGCTGCAGGGATGCCATGCTCACTCTTCCAAGCAATAACACATTTATCTTTTGTTCTTTTGTTTTGTCTCCACTCATTCCACGGAATGTCACTTACCTCCAAAATTGCGGTGCCTGAGGCAGAAGGTAGAGTATTTGTTTTCACTGTCTGTTTCACAAAGCTGGGCTCATTTGTCAAAAAAAGAGCAGGATCGGAGGGCCCTGCCCCAACGCCGTTTGTCTTGTATTGATCACCTCTTGTCACACAGGCTTTCTTGAGGGTGATGGGCACTTTCTCTTTTCTTCATTCTCAGCGGGTCTGCTCTCCAAGAGCTCTTTGAGGACAAAGAGATATTGAGGTTGGGCTCTGACAAGCGTCTTATGGCAGTTCACCTTTTACAAAGCTGGATATCATTTTGCTGGTATAATCATGCATCAGTTTACAACATTACAGCATTTAGTTTCTTGTGATTATGTATTATTTATGATTATATAAAACCTCTGAAATGAGTTTAGATGCAGACAATATTCCAGGTTACTGTGAGTGATCAGATTAACGTGCAACCAAAAAATATGTTTACTTGTGTTTTATTCTGCATTAACCCTGTGTTTATTTGAAGTAAGTACCTGATTATTTTTTTCCCATACCCCTTGTGTGTGGAAATTTATTATTTAGCTAGAGACCAGCTCATAGAGTCCTAGAGACTTTATGGTCTCAGTCTATCTTGCCAACTGCTCTAACTGTTGTTATTTTCAAGTCAGATGTCCTACCCATACTCATGCACACACAAGTGTGAAAAGCCCATTAGAAACCTGATTATGCTGATACATCGCCAAAAATAGAAACATTTCACTGAGAAGATCCAGCCAGGGAATCAGATATCTTATTAACATATCCGATCACTGGGGAAAGCTAACCATGACCCAGTTACTTAAGTGTATGAATTTTTTCCTTTTTTTTTTGGTATCCACCATCAAGTGATTTTCACTAGAATACAGTGAAGTGTAATGCAGTCTAAAAACAGTACATAAAGCCTAAACGCAGAGCAATGTTCATCAGAAATATGCTCAGAAAAGTGGATTTACAATCTGTGAAATATTGGAGAGGTAAGATATTTTGAAAAACCAGGAACAAAAGACAAATTACTCTTAAAGGTGCTGACTCAAAGCTGGCAGACACCTTCAAGGAGAAATAACATCCCCTCCTCATCTATTCTCAATTCTTTGATGCACGACATGGCTCAAAATGGACCCGAGCCACTTATGTCACTTAAAAACTTTGCATATTATAACTTTTTTCCAATTACTCAATCAAGACCTTTTAGCATAATTATTAGATCTTGAAGAGTTTTTATATAACTTCATTTATTAAAATTCAAACTGCATTTTTCAATTTGATTTTCATGCAGTTTTCAAAGTCCCTTTTACATGATGATGATGAACACACTTCTCTGTCCATCACACACACACACATACACACACACATGCCCACACACACACACAAATACACACACACAAATACACACACACAAATACACACACACACACACACACACACACACACACACACACACACACACACACACACACACACACACACACACACACACACACACACACACACACACACAAACTTGGACTCCATGCCAAATTTCAGCATTTCAGAGCATTTGGTTGCAGTTAAAAATAATTATGAGACAGCTTGACCTGTTGTTTCACTTGATTTGTATTATAGCCAGCTGTTGACCTACAGGGTTTTGGCAAATAGGTTGAGCCTGAGAAAAGGTGTCAGAGAGAGATGACATATTATAAAGCCTCACTGAATCTGAAATTTCATATCAAAGGACATGAGAGAGAGAAAGAGATCCAAAATGATTTGCAGATACACTATATAGACTAAAGTATTTGACTCCACTAACTTTGCAGCAACAGTTTAGGGAATGCCCTTTTTGTTTTCTAACTTGTTTTGATCGGCTTTTGAAATACATTATTTAGTTTTTGACTTGCACTGCAGCTGTTAAACAGGGAAATATGGAACACAAGTCAAGGCTGAGCTGTGGAGGAAATACTCATACTTTAAATAAGCATCTGCAAACAAATCCCCAACAAGCACTGGCTTTCATGTGGCAGTATAAAAGTAGCTGCACACATAACAATTTGGCAAAATCTTTGGCTCATTTTATGCGTAGTAAATATAGCATTGCCTGCAGTGTAAATTGTTGTGTTGTCCTCATTTGTCTGCTCACCTTGAATCTCAATTTGCTCCCTGTCTTATTATGTTGTGGCATTATTAGCATTGAAGTGTTAATCCTAATCTCAGGCAAAGTAATAGAATGGCAGGATGACAGTTGAAGAGAACACCGAAATAAGAGGTTTTGAAAATGTCTGTAAGGTATCAACCACCAGGCAGCATCAACCAAAGCAAACAGTCTTTTAAACGCTCCTTAATGTTTGTGTATATGTAGGTGCTCTCCAGCGATTGCAGACCTGCCAACACAAAGGCTATTAAAGGTTTATCAGTGGTTTGCAGGTAGTTGGCTAGGACTGCTTACAAACAGAATGAAATGTTTTTGTAGCATTAACAGCATCTGCTTTAAATGGCTTTACAGGCACCTGCTTCTCTCCAAGGATAATGGGGGGGATGTCTAGAGACAATTGTGCTTTTTACTGCCATACAGAGAAAAACAGCTGAATAAAACCTGAAGTGGAAGCTTTGGTACTGGTGTAAGCATTAAGATGACATTCTAGACAAGCCCCCAGGTTCAAAACAATACGTTGAGGACATGACCCTCATTGTATTGTCACAACACATACGTGTAGGCAGCACCCTTTCCTCTCCCCTGCATTTGTGCAGATCCTCCACTCCCGACAGCTTAATGCCTTGCCTAAGAGCGCTTAGTTTTCAAATGATATGACTAACAGAGGTAAATCCCTCTAAACGTCCTGAAATGACTCATAATGATGGATTTAAGAGATAAGTCATACCTAAAAAGGTCAAGAGCCACCAGACCCGACAGCTGTAATGACCATCAATGAGACCTTGGTCATGTTGGACCTGCCAGTAATCCCCAGTGCTGGTTTTATCCTTCTGCACAGATGGAATCCAATGGGAGGCATGCATGAGAAAATTCTACTTACAAGGTTAACATTTATTTAACACCAGGCTAAAAGTAAATTGTCCCCTTTGATTAATTTTGAATTTTGACCAAAACCAGAAGCTGTTCTTATATTGTGAATTTGCAATTCCTAATATTGGAGTGTGTGGTTTTACATTGTATTGTGGTGTTGCAGAAGCTCTAGAGACATTATGTGCAAACAAACGGAGCTGTTCCACCCTTTCGGCCCCCTATTGCACCTCCGTTATCACCTCCGATGCCAGCACAGCGGTGGGACAACCTATAGCACCACCTTTACACCTCTGTGACATTTACATTGAAGGCCAGAGGTTACAATGGTGTAAATATTTCTCACAACACAAATGGGGCTGGGAAAAATAAATACTGCTCACACACATGCCTCATGCCACTGTGCAAAAGTCGCTCCCCCAGTTTGGCCACACCAGTCAAAAAAGTCTAGATCCATCCCTCCCAGGTGTGTATGGATAAAAGAACAATATAGCACAACTAATGTATAAACTAACTGTTAGGGACCAAGCAGTAAAGCACAACACACAGGTGTAAGTTTTACAGAGAAGTGAGTTTTTATTTTACCCAAAATTAGGCAAACCAAATTCACAAACCAACATTATAAGAACTAGGCCTATAAAAGAGGTCAAGTTAACATAACTCAATTTAACACAACAAAAGATGAAGTGTGAGCTAAACAAACAGACCTGACACAATGAGCAATCAAGAAACTTATAAAGTGGTTGAGCCAAACCAAGTTACTCAAGGGGCAAACAAAATGGACCCTTAATCAAACTGAATTCAAAGTAATACTAACTAAGCCCTTAATTTTGTTATTCATTATTAAAACCATGAGAGACTTGACTGGGACTTGCTGCTGCTCTTAAAGACTCAAGACTTAGTTTAGACTTGAAAAAAGTGACTTGTGCCCATCTTTGATATAATAACTGACAGCTTGAATATTAAGTAAATGTTCTATTGATGTATTACAAACAAAAATTGCAGTTATATTATGAAATATGCCTCTAATCATTAATCCTATGTTGAAATTGGTGTAATGCCAACACAGTGGGGTTGACCAGTCCTCAAGGCATCTCTTTGATGTTTATCGTATGTTTCTATGAGGCATTAATCTACAGTATGCAGCACAATTATGAGTTATTAGGTTAAAGCGCACTGCGTCAAGCTCTCCACACTCTGTTTCACACTCATTAGCAACTCATTAGGAGAGCTGTGATAGCTCAACAGAGCTTGCAGAACTATAATGTGAATATTAGTAAGCTAGGCTACTATACTGCTTTTGATACAACTTGATCAAGGCTTTACAATCTTTGTCAAATGTTACAGTATTTTCATGAAAATAATAATAAAATCCTCTTTTATTATGTGTTTTCCTAATCTTTGTGTGAAGGAGCAGAACCGTCACTGATTGTGGGCAGTGCACACAGGGACGCGCACACACTTGCTGACGCACACATACATATAGGCTACACACCAAACTTTCCCCTCTCCGCCAGTGTCCCAATTAACCAGGCAAACAACGCCAGTATCCCGCTGTCCCTCTCCGTTTCATGGACATGGAGTAATCAAGGGTAAACACTTGGGAAATCTATTTTTATCTGAAACATATATTTACACAGCGTCCAGTTCACTTACCTGCTGGGTGTGTTGATTACGCGCTGTCATTTGTTTACCAAAAGGGGTAAGGGTTTATTCGAACTGTCGGTTTGTGCCTTTTTTGGTAGTCTTGTTTAGTCAGGAATTCATTGTAATGGCAGTATACGCTCTTTAAAAATTAACACAATTAAGTCTGTGGGTTTTGGGTGGGATGGCTTTTCTCTCAGTTAATGTAAATTTTAAAGAGTTTTGTTGCCACAGTTGTGTGATTTGTGAGTGTACTGAAAAGATGAAAAGCAAACATATTTTTTGCGTTACCATTTTTCCTTGAGCCTCTGTCTGCAAAAATGCAAAAAAAAAGCTTGAAAATAAAAGGCTGAGGTTTGTACTGTGAAGCAAGAGTCGAAGGGAAAATCGGATCTTTAATTTAAAGTCAGAGTTTCTAGTGTCCCAAAGCTTGATGCCTTTAAATCAAGCTAGATCAACATTCTAACTTACTTAGTAAAGTTGACCTGGTCAGGACCAGGAACTGTCCAAAGTTTCAGCTTTGAATAGGATGAAAAGAGTCTTCCTTTCAGTAATTATGTTCTATGTTCTTTGTGGGTAGCTAAATAATAAGTATATGGAAACATTTGAAACTGTAATCCTACAGTTTTATGTAAGTAAAGCCACAAATGCATCCCCAGCACAAATGTGCACTGTTAGGCCCTCTTTTTGTGAAAAGTAGCCTTTATCATTTTTCAATGAGACCAATGTCAATGTAAAGTAAAATACTGTTAGCCACATAGAAAAATATGCTTAGCAGTATACAGTAAAAACCAGTAGGTTTCTTCCTTTTAACAAATCAGCTGGAATCAGTAACTCATGGAGCGCAGATGAGCTTGAAGAACAAGCTAGCGTCAGATACAATAACTAGACACCATACTTGCCATTTCTGTAGACAAAATTTGTAGTTGATGAAATGAGTACACTGCTTTTGTCTTGACCTTTCAGAAATATATAACCATATGTTCCAAACATTATACTATGAATTTGAAAAAGTAAGTATTTCTTTATGGACTTCATCAACTGCAATTATGAAAAGTTTGCTTGGATAAGAATCAGTATCAACATCAGAGTGCCATGACTGACTGTCATAACTGCCTGAGTGTCTGACTGAAAACAAGACCCTTGTTCTTGAGTCTAATAAGGGTTCTGCCTGAAACTGAATCACTGACAAATGAAGTCCTGTGTGTATTTTCCAACCTTGGGCTGATAATCCTGCCCCTGGGGATGCACTATGACATTCCATGTTTCAGTGAAAGCGCAGTTGAGTGAGTCAGCGCAGTTCAGCAGCTTTGCACACGGTACCGCTCTCTATTACCATAATGATGACTCAGTCCTGTTCTCTGTCGTGCCGTCCGGTCCAATCTTGTCTCCATTCCTGCTCCCATGCCCTCTCCTCTGCTGTTTCTCCTTCCACTGTCCTATCCTTTATCACCTTGTGCTGTCGCCTCCTATTCTTAGACTGCTTTGTCATCTTTTGACCACTCGTCTCCTCTTTCCAGATCACTCCTGTTTCTGCAGTTAATCACTTTTTCAGTTCCCTGACAAAACCTACCATAGCTGTCTAATATAGTTGTTTCATCACAGTCAGGTAAAAGGATTTAAGTCCTAATGATGTGTTGAGGGATCACAATGTAATCTGTCCTCATTAACTGTCACACTCGTGAGTTAAACTGAATAGATGGATACTGGCCAAGTGTGTAACCAAGCTGTTCTACCTTGAGCCAGCTCTGTTTCCTCCTCCCCTCCCAGCAACCATGTGCTTGGGCTGAAAATAGAATCTGCTGCATCATATTCCCAGTACTCCTGGTCAAGTACCTGGCCTCGCACACTGCTACGACTGTTGGTCAAGGAGAAACTTTGGTGTTTGTTTTTTGACATGGACTGCGCAAGATATAACCTGATGTTGTCATTTCTGAAATTATGAATTCTGGAGGCTCTCGTCAGATGCAGCAGGATGGTCAAGCACAAAATAATTACACCTCTGCTCCAAATGACACAGATTTTGTTAGCCTGCCATTGTGATCTGTTTGTCATCGGATCTGATAATGGTCTTAATTATATCTAACTTCACCAGAGCTTCACAAAAGATATGCAAATCCCAAAACAATTTACAAGACATGGTTATTAAAACATTACAAATGTAATGTCAATAGAAATTAAAGGCATGTGAATATGTCAGAAATGACAATAAATGAAAAAGGACACAAAGTCTCTTTGAAATGCTCATTCAGCCAGTGTCCTAACTAGGCTATAGGCTGATATGATATTACAACACTGGGTCAATAAAACAACACAGTTTTGAACTTGCAGCAAAATGTTTGTATTTGTTGCAGTTTTTATTAATTTGATATTCAAGTCTATCTTTTGTTATGAACTCTGTCTTGAACTGCCAGGGATTATGGTTGAAAATTTGTTTCATGGCTAATTCTGGCTTGTTTACATAGATGCTATGCTGAAATGTTCATTAATATGCAAAAACAGAAAAAGAAAATGGAACTCGTGCCAATGAGAACATGCTAAATGTTTGGTCTCTGGTCAACTTTTCAGTTGAAGTATACAGCAAAGACACTTGGTTCTGTAAATGTATATCTCGATTCTTAAATCTGAAAAAGACTTAACTTAGTCTGGGCGCCTTTAAGGGCAAGGGTTTCAGAAAGTCATCCGTGTGCAAAAGTCTGAGTGGAGATGAATGAAAATCTTTGATCTTACTGCCCAAAAGAATTGCTACTATATCACAGATACTTGTAACAGAACCTAGCAACAGTCCTCAGATTGGAATGCACAATCTGAAGCAATGGATAGGCTTTTGAAAAAAAAAACATGAAAAAGGTAACACACTTGATATTTGCCATGCAGTTCAACTCTTCACATCCTACTGTGAAGCTTGAGGCTATCTGATTGTGTTTGGACTGTGTAATTGAGTTATGATCAAAGCTTGTTAAGTTTTAACATTCATTGGGCTGTATGCCTTACTGGAAAAGCTGATTCAAGTCAATTGATGTTAAAGGCTCAGTTTTTGTCTTTAGTTTTGTTTGTCTCCCTGGGATTAAATCTGTTTTTCTGTTTGGAGAATACGATATACAATCCCTGTTACTGCAAAACCTCAATTACAGAGGGGTGGATATTTTGCTGATAGTGAAGCCTGATTCAACATGATGGCTGGGCTCATTTTACATTTGGTAAAACACTAAAGACAATTACTGTAGAATAGAGTTGTTTTTCTTACTCATATTAAACAGTATCAGATCCAAAGCTGGAATACCTCTCCAGTCGCCACTTGTTACCATTTCATTTAGTGGTACACAACAGCCTGGTCCTTTCACTCCACTTTTGGAATATGGAGCTACGCTTGATTAGCCTCTTCAGTAACTGTCCTCGTTCATTTTATCTCTTGGACAACTGTCCCAGCTCTGCGAGTGTGTGCATGAAACTGTGGTGATACAGATGCTGACAGACGATGTTCGTCATCCTCATGTCAGAGCATCTGCCTGCATACTTCTCCAGGCAGTGGTTCAATCAACAACAGCTGGTTATTACAGCAAAAGGAGGAGAGATAGCTCGCCTCTTAAGATTTAAACAGGCTTGGGCGGAAGTCTGTTTTTCCAAAGTGGGTGGCATCACTGCATGAGAGCCCATTTCCATTCTGTCTCCAATTTAGGGCTTGTGCCAATTCAAAACATGATAATTTTGTTGGGCTGATATTCATCATATCTAAGTATCTTACAATCAATCAATCAATCAATCAATCAATCAATCAATCAATCAATCAATCAATCAATCAATCAATATATATATATATATATATATATATATATATATATATATATATATATATATATAGATTCAATCATGCAATTTTCTAATTGTTTTAAGCTTAAGGGATAGCTTTTTTTCAATGTATGTGCTACTTGTCAATAGTGAGTGTATTAGCCACAGGGGATCATGGTCAACTTGGCTGCTCTGTTGAGAAACGAGCAGGAGGACCAGAAAGGAAGCAAGGCTATCAACCGCTACAGACAGGGTCAGCTCTACCATATCATTTAACTAAGTTTAGGATGGTCTGACCCAAACATCACTGTCAGTGTAAGGGTACGCTCTATTTAGAAGTTGTTTTCAAGTGTTTTAGCTGAAAAGCTTCCCCTGTGGGTAATTTAGTAGTGATATTTTATTTTTCAACATGTCATGCACCAGAAGGATGACCAGCCTGCATGGACTTACAAGACGCTAGAAAACAAAACAGATATGAACAACAACTGTTTTGCACTCTGGTTAGGTTCAGGGTGATGACGATTTCTTTTGAACGGACTACATTCTTGGTTTTGGCTCACAGATAATTGATTCTCATCATTTGTGTTTGTAAACACAACTAAAGAGACTGATCCCCCTATAATTCAAAGGGTAATTTGTTCTGCAATTTATGGAGTGATTCTGTGATAGATCTGTAACAAACCGAGGGGACAATGCTGTACTCAGACCAAATAGAGAAATTTAGATAAAACTGAGACTAAGCACGGTAGTTTCTACAGTTCCTTGGACAAGATGTGCATTCCAGTAGTATTTCTCAGTTTAGGCCCTTCTATTGCTGCACATCCTCCCCCGAGAAAGCAGAACATAAGCACTGATTAAAAGAATAAACATCTTACAGCATATTAGCCTCCATATTGTTTTTAAGATCAACTACCCTTGCAAGAAAATGATCATTCCACTAAGCTGTGCAGTTATTTCGAGAGAATAATGAACCAAAGCCAGTTCCCCTTTTAATCAACAAAAAAAATATATATATATCAATAATAAAGAGAGAGGATGTACTTACCAGCAGCAGTTCCATAGGGGTCTTTTTAACTTTTCCAGGTCCCAAATTATTTACACCTATTAATGATACACTTACTACTGACAAGTTTCTCATACAACCCCACTTTAAAAATATTAATGATGAAATAAAACTGCTCCTTTAAAGATATAGAATTCTAAAGCTTCCAGCATCAGTTTATGTAATGTCTGATGAACAGTGAACTATCCTATTAAATTTGAGTCAATTTTGTTAAATAGGGGCGCTGGTGGCCTAGCGGTCTAAGCGCCCCACATACAGAGGCTACAGTCCTCGTCGCAGGGGTTGCCGGTTCGATTCCCGGCCGGTCAACCATTTCCTGCATGTCGTCCCCCACTCTCTACTCCCCACATTTCCTGTCTCTCTTCAGCTGTCCTCTCAAATAAAGGCAAAAGGCCAAAAAATATAACTTTAAAAAAAAAAATTTTGTTAAATATAACACTTTTATTGATGAACTGGAAAGGACACACTCATTTGGCATTACGGCTATTTTTAAAAAACTGTACTTTTTAATGTTTGGCCCACTCCTTGCAAACAGCACATAAATTGGCTTTTGATGCCAACACAAGATGAAGCAGTGCTTTAATACATTAATGACCTTACAAGAAATAATCTCTCATTAAGGCTCAACAGCATCCAGAAATATGGAGTAATGGGAATATGATTAAATTGTGCTCAAATTTACCTCCACAGTCATTTTTTACTTTGCATTAACAAACCCAGATAGACATTTCTCCTGAGAGGCTGTTGTGAATTTAGAAATGATCCATTACAATACAAACATGCTTGGAGCCGGAAATGCATTTTTGTCACAACAGACAAGCATATAATTTTTCCTGACATTTATTTCCACAGTGATTAAATAAGGCATGCACACTTCCCTCTACACTGTGAAATTTATATTCACAACAAAGTATAAAGACACACATGTCACACTGTCAAAGTGTCAAATAACCTTCTAGGGTTTCTATAATGAGTGGCTAGGATAGATAATACCACACTCAAGTGATCACTCATGATTAGTTTAAAGCTCTTTTTTGTAGTGGGTTTAAATTTAGCTGGAAAACATCAGTTATGTGAGACAAATCAATGTTTCCACTGCAGGTTGCAAGATCATTTAGACAGGGTAGGGTGAACTTTTAAAAGGTCACTGTTTAAGCTTGCAATTGTCAGCTGATTAGATGCTAAACAAAATGCTCCAGATTACCCTTTATTCAGTCATGCGCTACATGCAGCCCATTGATACTGACAATACAAGAGAGATCTGTACAAGTTCAGATAAGGGGGGTTCTATTTTGAGATTGAACCATTCAGTTGTTAACATTGTGTTCACAAAAGGCACAGAGTCACTGAGCAGCTATTCGATGCAGAGCTATAAATTACAGAGTGACAGAAATTAGATCAATTCAAGGCAAAACTGAAAAGACAGATTGTCCTTCTAATATTACAAATGAAAGCAGATATGTGTTGCTGGATTACAATTTAGTCTGAACATTGTGTTTGATGACGCATCAGTTGCCTCAATTTATGCTGATGCTGGAAGTACGATAGTCGGCAGGGGCAGACCAGCTGCAATGGCCTGAACGATCTTCATAAGGAAAAACACGCTTACAAATGCTCAGATGATGCAAAGTCTAAAACCATAGAAAAAACAGAAACTGCAAATGCTGTGAAAAAAGCTGAAAGAGCCGCAAATGTTCATTAAACACACGAGTAATGCAAAGCCAAAAACACACAAAGGTAAATGTACTTTATTAATCCCCATGGGGAAATTCAGTTTTTGATCATGCTACACATGCAGTTTGATATACATGCAATCATGCTATGGACATGCACTTCAAGTGATGTCAGAGTGAGAAGGCTGCCATTAACCAGCGCCCCTGTGCAGTTGGAGGTTCTGTGCTTTGCAATGCCCAGGAAATTGGACCAGCACCTCTCCAGCCACCAGTCCACTTGCCAAACTTTGCCCATACTGGGACTTGAACCAGCAACCCTCCGGTTCCCAAGCCAAGTCCCTATGGACTGAGCTACTGCCACCAAAAAATCCCCAGAGAAAATCAAAGAACTGCAAAAGATTAATGCTGCAAATCAACTTTTTAATGTGAGAGCCATTGACATATTTTTTAGTGTTGGGAACCAAACTGTGTTTTGAGTTAATGAGTCTTGAATGTACGATACTGTATACTGTCAGTGCTAGAATATGATAAAAAGACAATGCCTAGAGTGACAGACTGATTAGGAAAAGAGTTGTCCTTTGTCCTGGATGTCAGGAAACTTTCAGGTAGAGCTGAGCTCCCTCCCATTTTCACCTGCTCAGACAGCAAAAGTAATTTCCCATTTACCTTTCACTGCCCTCTCCGAAATGTGCCTAAATCTGTAAATTGATTTGGAACTGTTTGGTTCATTGCTGCTTTTCATTATCAGCCTCAGCAGTTCACGCTGCCGAAAGACGCTGGCATATTATCTAAGCAAGTACCCAATCTCAACGCCTCCCCCTTCCCTCAGCTAATCTGCTTATCAGCCACTGATAGCATGAGCTTGAATGGGCTCCACTAATGGCAGCTTCTCAAATAATGGTCTTTTCTAAACAGTGACACTCAGCAATATGTTGCACTAAATGGAGCATGTATGCAACTGTCTTAAGGAATCAGATTAAAAATAACCCGCTCACACTTGACAAATGGATTTAATTATTTCAGTAAGAATTTTCTGTGCTGTGATATGTGATAAAAAGAGAGTATGTTGTGTCTTTTGGCATACATTTTGCTCCTCTTTCAAACCTCCTGTATTTAATTTGGTGAAGCATTAATTTAATTGTATCAGTGGGAGGCAAAAGCACAGGATGGCAACTATCAATGTGTTATTAGTCTTCCTCTGTTAGTGCACTCCTTATGATACTGAAGCAGCAGCCAGGAACATGACTTGTACATCACAGCCAAAAATAGACACCTCAATATATTGTTTATTTTAAGACCTGTTGTCAACTTTGTCTTAACGTGGTGAATGACGATCTTGTAGCTTCAAATTGAGGAGTATCTCAGGGTAATGTGAAAGAACTGATGAGGGAATAAGATCAAGCTCTCGGTTTAATGTGTAACTCTTTCTTAACACACATAAAATGTCATCTTCGAGTCTGGAGTCTGGACAGAACCAAGTCTCTGGTTTTAGGTAAGAAAAAAATAAATGCCCCAGCTTTAATCAAACAGACCAAACAACATAAAAAGGCCTCAAAAAGACCAATGTTAACCACTGACTTGTTCATGTTGGTGTTCTGTGTAATCACAAATCAAAAGACCAATACTGTACAAGAAGTACAGTAGTAGTCTCTGTGGTGATACTGTGTAACACTTTTATAATAAATAATAATAATAAAAGCTCACATTGTACTCAATAGCAACGTTGATATGATAGCCTTTGGGGTTTTGTTCTTTTTGAATTACAGTAAACAAACAAAAAAAAAAAACATAGAGGGTTGTGGCTGATCTCATCTGAAATTGGGCAAAAGGGAGGATACCAATGACTGGCCTCTAGTCTAGTAGAGGGCTTGGATATAGAGACACATAGAGACAAAATATACTGTTTCCTCAAAATGTGGTTGAGCTGTGTTTTTAAACAACTACAACAAATTGGTGGAATGAAAAGACAGAAAATGGTATTTACTACCAGGCAGTTCTGGGGTGTTTTGGATATGGCTCCTGCCTTTCAATGTAAGGGTCCCTGGTTTGAATCCTCGTGGAACAGTCCACGAGAGATGGGAATGTAACTCATTCCTCACACTGGAGTTTGAACGGTGCTTTTGAAGCACAATAGCCAAATGTTGGAATGAAAAGACTTCCTGAAGAAGCACTGTGGTGTTGAGGATCGGCAACATGTTGTTTTGTTTTGTTGAATGTTGTTGTGTTTTGTTAAATGCTGTTGTGTTTTCTGAAACGTTGTGTTTTCTGTAATGTCGTGGAGTTTTGTGAAACGTTGTTGTTTTCTGTAACGTCGTCGTGTTTACTGAAATGTTGTATTCTTGCCCTTCAGGGCCACCCGTGGGATTACTTTGGACAAAGAAAATGTAGATGTGGAGAACAAGAAAACTCCATCCAGATGCCCCATCCGGCCAGTAGGTTTATATCTAGAACCTTCTTACAGTGATGCCAATAAGCTTATCACTTCACCATGGTCTGATAGAGTATGTCATCATGATGTATTTATAAGTAATGGAATAAAATCTATAGCCAAGTATAGAGTCAGTTGTATTTGTCTGGGTGTGAATATAGAATCATGGGTGTAAAATTTATGAAGGCTCTGTCAGTTAAACTAATATAAAGTTTTGATGTTGTGTTGGGCATGTCTATGGAGAATTCTGTGTGTTTGATTATAGAAAAATCCTGGTTCCATACACACCCGGCAACTGGCTTAATCCTCCCATGCCCTCTCCCTTATACATAACATCTTGGTTGGGTTGAGGAACTATCTGAGAAAAGAGAAAGGCGAAAGCCCATAAGTTATTAATTCAGTTATCTAAAATTCCTTTTTCTATTGATAAACAGGGCTCTCTGTGCACAGCCAACTTAAATTATCAGGTTCCAGTTGGTTTCCCTTTTCTACTATTTGCTATAAACTTTCAAAAAAACTTAATAGAGGTACTGTATTTTTTTTCAGTTGGAAAACAATATCCACATAAAATGACCCCAAAAGAGTACGTTTTAAAGCAGAGCTCATTTTCCTTAATCTTCAAAGAATCTTCCAAATCATAAAGCCAAAAATGTTCATGTCTTCTCCAGGAACACATGGATGCATTTCATCCAGTTAATAACATCTGTGTCTTCCCATACAGACACTACGGCCATGGTTATAAGGTGGCTATAAAGCAAATTCTCTACAATTGAAGTACTCTTAATATGACTAATAAAGCATTAAAATACACAACCTCGAACATTTCTTGTAGATGTCTCAATTTCTTTCAGTAACTGAGTTCAAATACATGACACTGTACTGAAGAGTGATCTACCGTCAAATGAAAATCTGTAATAACATCACTTGACATCAAGGCTGGCCAATAGATGGTCTGCATTTCAACCACTGTAAACAGCTGGTATGAGGGTTTTCACAGATTTGAGGTTGGTATATAGTAGTTTTCTAACATGTGTTTTTTCCTGTCTGCATAATAAAGACCATAGAGATTTGTTTAATTCAACACATTCAACACACGCCAAACCAACTATACTTTCTAAAATAATTACATTTCAGCAATTACTCTCAAAATATTATTATATAGCGACTACAGGTAGGATAGGGTATTGTTCTATGCATGTTGGTGAATAATTAAAAATAACCAACAACACATTGGAAAAGATTATAATGAGGCTTACACAAGAAGGTTCAGAAATATAGCAGTCCTGCTGATTTTTATGACACATGACTTGGACTAGCAATTTCATATCTATTCATTGTATTTATTCATAAACCTTCTGTATTCTTTTTTACTTTCCTAGTCAATGTCAAAACAAGACAATGTCACATTTAGATATTCATAAACGCTTACTCTGACAGGTGGGAAGTCAGGTGGGAAACAAATAGGGTGAAAATGCTGCAAATCCATCCCTCCACCTGACAATCAACACTTTACATATCATTGTTACAACACTCCCTGCATGGCGCATGGTACACACTGAATATACAATATATACCCAAGAGCTGGCTATTCATTTGAAATGAGTATTTATTAAATGCTTAGTTTCAAGTTTTTACACAGTTGTTTGCATCTTAACCATTCTGTTATCCAGACTTCTATACCGTTAAAAAAAGACGACAATTACAAGAAGACTGATGCAGTGACAGAAGCGATAGAGGTCATGTGATTACTGGCATCACGCTGTATTAACAACAAGAGTGACACTTTCATTAGAGTAACAGGGGCCTGTTTCTTAAGGAATGTCACATTAGTATGTGTGCAAGTGTGTGTGTGTGTGTGTATGTGTGTGTTTGGACTTTATCTACGTGTTGATGTTGTGTGATGATGATCGGAGCTAACCTCTGTGCCTTATCTATCTATTTGTTTGAGTACTGTAATGATACAATCATCCAATGATGAGTCTTCTTTTGGTTCAGTCCCTCACTGTATGTTTTTCATATTGTAGGTTCATCCCATCATCACTAGTGCCATCCAGTTTGTTACCATCTAGCTGCTCTTTAGTAGCTTCTGTATATGTGGTTAAGGTGAAATCTTTCAAACCAAAAAGTGCTTTTTTTAACCTCCTCTGAACGACATCAAAATGGACTGCAGGCTTGCATTCATGCAAAAGAAAGAGATTTGAATTGACAGAATGATGCAATTTTCCTCCCTTAATTCACTTGAATCATTTTATTGTTTACCACTAGTAAACTTTAACCCTGAGCACAATGGGCACAATGCACAGTGAACGGTGGGGGTTCAAAATATAAGACACAAAAAGCCAGATGCAGAGAACAACCCTGCCTTATACTGAAAATAGGTTGAGCAAAAGATTTGAAATGCATTCAGAATATATTTATGCACCATGAGTGTTCCATCATGAGGTTTACTTTAAATAGCACAACGAATCATACTGTGATGACTTACATTTAACCTCATTTAAAGTTACTCTCTTCTCTGCTGTTTCTTCCCAGCAGATTGTAAAAACATTGTACTGTAGATCAGCCCTGTGTTTTTTGGAGGGATTTTTTGTTATGTTGTAGTCTTGTAAACTTCCAGTCAGTGTTGATGGTAAACGCAGTCAATTGAAGCAAAAGTGTCTTCAGTGCATGCTATATTGAGCTTGAAAGGTAAGTTCCCTTGCCCATGAAGCCATTTTTGATCTCCCCTCATGTAGCAGGATTACACAGGAGCAGCTGACACCATGGCCTCGCTCTGACTCGTTTCTTCTGCTGCATTTTCTGGTTTTAATAATTACTGCTGTGTTCCAAAGTTACCTAAATGTACTCTACTTTAGATCTTTTGCACTCATGTTTTGGTATTCTGCACCTCACACACACACCGAGCGGCTACCTCCGGTCTCTAAATATGAAGCCCATGCGGAAGTGTCATAAACTTCAATTCATCGAGGCTGGCTGCAGAAACACTGGAAACCACATAGACACCCATTCAAAGAAGACGATCTTTGCAGCATTAAAAAACACTTTAACAGCTTGGTTCAAAAAAGGCTTCAGTCTACGTAGCTACGTTCGGCACACACTGTACGGGGGGTGAATTTTTTTCACCTGAACGCGGTGGTTCAGAAGATATTAATATAGCAAGTTTTTTCCCAAATAAGGACATGACTTACTTGATTGACAGGCGGGAACACATAGCTGTTGGCTAGGAGGCTCAAAACCCGCCTCTTTACTTCACACTCTTTTGGATTAGTTCAGCATGTCCAATATGGCTCCCGCCGACGATTGGCTTCAAAATAGCGCTCAGGAACAGATAGGTGACGTCACGTCCATTATTTATACAGTCTATGACACACACAGAATGCTGGTTACAATTATTATCAACATTGTTACGACAATTTGACAAACTCATATGGAGAAAGGTAAGGCAAATTATGCCTTGAAGCCACTAATACTTGAAGTATTATTACACTATTGAATTAATAACCACCAGCAGCACGTTTCATCTGCTGAAGAGACAATTGAAAATCAAAAGCATGGTTTTTCATCCCAAAATCTTGCATCAGTCGGATCTTCTCTGACAATTTCATTATTAAAAAAAGAGTGTTGCGTCTTGCTGGGAGATGGTTACATTGATAAGAAAAAAAATATGGGAAGCAAGTGTTGACATGCATTTTCAAAGGAGATGCGATCCGAAGTCAGTCTCTTAGATAAAGCTATTACCTGCTCTGCTCCCTTTTTTCTGCACCATACTCGATCTCATCTCACCAGAAATGGGTATGCAGTAAGAAATTTGTGTGTGTAGTGAATCCTTCACTTTGTAAATTAGAGTAGACAGGCTTTTACTATGCTGCCTTACAAATTGTGCATCTCTCCATGCTCCATAGAATTAAATTTGAATGACTTAAGAAAGCGTTTTTTCCTGGATGTACTTTTGCACTTTGTCATAATGATAGCATGCAAGGCTGACAGTGTTAGACCACATTTAAGTGCATTTTGTACGTAAAGGAACTCCATGTACCCAGGTTTTTATCATTTTGGTGGTGTCGAAGCCAGACAGCCAGAGTGTTATGTGCTACAATGTTAATGCCTCACTCGCGTTTGATTGAATATAAAGAACATTTCTCCACTTGCCTCCTGAGCATTCAACCAAGAGGAAACTGCAAAGGGGGCAGGACTATATATGACCCCTTTCCTTAATCGAGGGAGTTTAGGTCCGAGGTAAAATTGAAAATGCTCAGCTAATTTCATCCAGTGAATGACCTCTACCCTCTGGGACTTCGTTGCTGTTAATTTATCAAGGGTTTGAGTTAGAGGCAATCATTCCAGCTGATCTCAGGTCTTTGCTGGCATGCTGCAGTGAATTGGGAATTCTGGAATAATTTTATTTTCACTATTTTCACCTGACAGGTCAATAAGCCTGGATGGACACATGATTACCTCTGCTAACCTGCAACAGCCCCGCCTGCCTTACCTGCACTACACAGAGAAATGAAAATCTGAGAGAAAGATTTTGATATTGTCATTCTGCTATGAGCTGCCTGTGATTATGTGATGCATGCAGGTGTTCCAAAAGAGATTGTGTCCTCCTTAATATTTATTGAAATGCAGAGAAAGGCAACTGCCAAATTCGTGGCTATAATTTTGTAATAAATATCAAGATGATTAAAATGTAATCTCGTAAAAAATGGTTCTTGATGATTCCATTACTTAATTGTGTGTCACATTGTCATAAAAAAAACACACTGAGTGTTGAGGTGCAAATTTGCTGAAGATTGCAGGTTTAGATTCTGAAGTTGTATATCCTTTGATGAACAAAGTAAACACATCAGTATTGTACAACAAACATTCTTCGAACTCAAGCTTGTACACTGAGTGCATTATGTACGCACCAAAAATTTGATTTCTTAAAGAAGATTTAGATAGCGGTCACATTAATTACATGTGAGGTTAATCTGAAAGTTAATCTGTATTTCTTATTCAGCTATGACTCTAAAATCCAACATCCATGTGAAAGGGCAGGCAGAATAAGAGATTTAAGTGCACTGTGTTTATCGTATAGCACATCAATATCTCAGCTCCTGCTGCTGTAGTATGTAACAATCACTTTAAAGTGATTTCACACTGTTAGGCCAGGGAGCTTATCCAAGCCATTAAAAGAAGGATAAAGCATTAACATCCACCAACTCTGACACAGAGTACAGAAGACAGTAATCATGTGTGACTGTCCACAACAACAATGCATTTCTCTCAGTGCTGGTCTGATGTAGCTCATATATATGAAACCTAGCTTTTATAATCCAGATGACTGAAGATTTCTGATATGAAAGGTTCCAGATAAACTAAATGACAAACACATCAGCTCCCTCACTGAAGCACTCTGCGTCTGCTTTCTTTATTATCCCGCTCTGTTCAAATGCAGCCGGTCTTGCTTATTTTACTGACATGAGAGTGCCACCTGCTGATCTGAAGCATGTCCAGCATCCATTGACCATCTATAGTGATAACCCCTTTTTGTCAAAATAAACACAGCTAACCTTCTTGGTTAAAAAGCAGTTTCAGTTGGTTTCACAAGGATTCATTAAAACAGTGCCCACAGTTTAATATAAAACAATTTAATCGTCAGGGGAAGAGACTCGAAGAAGCAAACAACATTATTCCTCAAGTGTGTCTCTAAAATTGAAAATGTTGCTTTTATAAAGAAAGAAATGATTTGATATTAACAAAGCTGTGTCTCTTTAATGTTTTTTGTAAATACCAAACATATTTTCCACAAGGCAGATAAAAGAAAACATATTTTGATGCTTTGTTAATCTAATATTGACTTTCTTGAAGTAGTACAGTTTCTTGATGGCTGTTCAAGACAGTCCCACTTAATGTGCATGTTTACATTGTGCCTCTTTTGGCTCAATACTCACACTCATATCCTCCACCCAAAAGAATGGAACAGCAGGTATACAAGAGATAATAATGGTTCACAGGAATTGTCAATACGCAGCTCACTGCAGGCTGTTTGATTGAATAATTGCCGCTGTGTGTACTGTCTCCTCCTGTGTCATTTTGACAGTAATATAAAAGAACTGTAGCAGCTTTTGTTTTGTTAGGGGGTTGTATGGAATCATGGCATGCCTAAAAATTGTTGTTGCACTAACATTTTTGTTCTCACACTAGTTATATCTCTTCTCTTTGGTCTCCCTCTTAAGTCCAACCATAAACTTCAACTAGTCACATCACTCCTGTCCTTAGGTAGCCCCACTGGCTACCTGTCAAATACCACAATGATTTCAAGATTCTGATCCTCACCTTTAAGGCCATCTATAACCTCGCTCCTTCATACCTCTCTGAACCTCTGTATATCAACACACCCAGTTGCACTCACAGGTCTTCTTTTTCCATTCACCTTACTACACCACCCGCCTGCTTGACCACCATGGGATCTAGAGCCTTCTGTCCGTCTGCCCCCCCGCCTCTTGAACTCCCTCTTACCAAACATCCATAACATTTACTCTCTCTCCATTTTCAAATAAAATACATCTTTTTAAATTAGCATATTCACTTTGATCCCAGGAATCCTTTGCACTGCTCTGTATCTTGTCCTGTTCATTTTATCAATCTAACTATTACAATGTTGTTCCTTTTAAAAACTCTGCCTTGTAAGGTGACCTTGAGTGTTTTGAAAGGTGCCCAAAATGAAATGTATTAATGATTATTACTAATGATCAATAAGTAACTGCTTCTAAAATTAATTACGTGATTGGATTCCCATATTTATTGTATTCTGTTGGAATTTCAAAATGTGCCGCCATGTTGGAAGCATACGTCAGGCTGACAACATGATTGTAAAATCTGACGAGGTATGACAGTAATAAACAGGTGTATATATCAGTGCTATCACACTCCAACTTTCAACACTCTCTGAAAAATGAATATGACATACTGACTTATGATATTTGCATCAAAGCAAAAGTCACAATAGCTGATCAGCAAGATATTCCCATTTATTAATCTGACATCCCAGCAGGATTATTCCTCCAGGCTTGTATCAATATAGGCTTTGGTTTATGAACTAATGGCTCACCACTGAAACAGAAAGGCCATTAATAATATTTTATTATTTGCATTTTTCTTTGCTGTCATTTTCCTACTGCCCCTCTGGCAATGTACTGTGTTTATGACATGACAACCGTCATTCTGTATGAGGAGTTCCCTGATTGCAATACGAGTTGAAATCACAACAAGAGGTTGAAGAGCTCTAATTTTACAACATACAGGGTATATAGTATAAGAAAATCAGGTAATCAATCTCAATGTTCTTCATCATCTAACACCAGCTGTTCATGTTGACAAATGTCATGTTAGGAACTCACATTGGGTTGAATATAACAAGCCATAAATAATGCCACATATACGTCGGCACTCACTCCCTGATCACTAAGTAGGATTATTTCCATCTGCAGCAACAGCATCATTAAGTAATGCGACAAGAATTGAGACCACAATGAAGCTGGAAAATGACTAAGATGTGGGAGGCTGAGAGATAGAGCAATATGTGAGGCTAGATGTGACTGGAGATATCTGTCACTTTTAGTTCCACATGAGAATACAGTCATAAAACTGTGACATTTTTATATCTGCTTTCTAGGAATAGTTAAGTCTGAAAAACACAAGCCACGTCCAGGTTCTTGTTAACTAAGAATGATACCTCTCACATATACGTTGTAAACTGATTTTGTAAGCAACTATTTACAGGACCAACAAACTTTTTAAAAATGCCTTTGCATATCTTAATTTCTCTGGCAAATGTGTTTCCAGATGTACTGAATAATTTTGGGGGCTGTTAATGAACTGCAGTAAAAATCAAAAGGCATCCCTAGTGGACTGTGTTACCAATTATATATAATTTCCTTCAATAAGGAGAAGTTTTTAAGAAAGAAATTGAACTGGTCTTAGCTCAGCTATCAGTTAGCTTTGCTTGGTAACTGTTTTCATAAGAACACCTTTTATTCATACTTGTGTCTTCTATCCTTCAATCAATCAATCTTTTCTATTTATATAGGGCCAAACCAACAAATGTTATTCAACGACTATTTACAAACAGAACAGGTCTAGATGGACTCGATGTTTTATTATTAACAAAGACCCAACATCAAGACAGGATAAGATCCAGTGCCATCTGACAGACAGGAATCCGTCTGATCTCATCTTAATCCACCATGAGCAGAGCACTTTGCAGCATTTAGCAAGTTACAGTGGCAAGGACAAACTTCCTTTAACAGGCAGAAACCACGAGCAGAAGCAGACTCGTGTTAGACAGCCATTAGCCTCGACTGAGTTGGAAAGAGGGATAGAGGAGATGAAGAGAGAGGGATGATAGTGGTAAGAAGGAGAGTAGTAGTTCTAGCAGCTTGAGTCTGGCATGTCCATAGCAGTAGGCTGTCTACAGCAGAGACTCAGAGGAACCTACGAGACAAGGGAGCTCAGAGACTCCATTAAGGTCTATGATTAGTAACTTCTTATATGGAACAACTACTTTGAATCAAAGGTCCAATAATAGCAGATGATGCAATGCAGCCAATGGGCTTGCAATTTCAACAATACAAGGAGGCTCCCCTTGTTGCCTGGCAACCTCATAAAGATAACGAGAAAAAGTGACTAGGCCACAAATAATTAAGCAACATCACTTAAGAGGGAGTAATGTTGTGCTGAATAGGCTATCAGCAATCCTGTGATTTGGCTGCGGAAGTTGCAAGAATGTAGACAGTTTGCTTTGCAACAGTCTAGTTTCTGTTAAGTTGTGGAACTTAGTTGAATTGGTGGACCAGCACATAACAAGCTGTTGTTGATCAATACTCTGTGTTACTTTAAGCTATTTGTATAACTGTTGTATGAAAGGTCTTGGACAATTGGCCTTCAACCTTGTGCCTATACTGAATCACAGCAGTGATGATATTGAGAACCACATCTCAATCTTAAGTGGGACATTATCAACAACAACAGACTATGGTAGAGTAAATATAATCATAGCATGCAGAAAAAGCAAAGAAGAGCCGATGCCTCAGCTTTGCATCAGGTCCTGTGTCCCCTGTCAGGGTTCCAATCCACTATAATAATCTGCAGGCTACACACTATTCCTTATAGAACCATTAGAACACTGGTAGACTCGTGCTTATAGACATGAGAGTGGACTTGCTCTTCTTTTCTTACTCTCTTAAATACATATTTGACTTCTTCCCCCAAAATTACAAACTGATCCTTGTGTGGTACTTGAATTATCTTAATTCAAACTATTCACAGGCATACTTGACATGAGAACACTTGGTGAGAAAACACAGGGGAAAAATGTGTATGAAAATTCCATACACATGCAAAGCCTGTGTCTTAATTTAACTGTAGCCTGCTGGTGTATTTACAACAGCCTGTTCTTCAGCAGGTTGTATTAGCATAAATGGGGCAAGGCAGTCTCATGTGAACTGATTAAGGTTGCAGTGAATGTGAAAGTGTATGCGCGTGATCCAATGTAGGCTGTAGGAGATTAGCTCAGGCTCCTCTCATGCACCTAATGGATGCTGAGTGACTTAAAGAGAGGCGCTAATTTGAGGGATTTTTCACGAAATGGATGGGAGCTGATGTGTTAAGAGACCTTTGAGGGCCCTAGACAGCAGTCATAAATCTTGGTTCATGCATGAAACCACAAACATATTTGCATCTTTCATATCAACACATGCAATTATCTGTAAATTGTGATGGAACAGACCAGAGCCCATTCCACGGATCACTAGAGGAGGGATAGTGATTTTCTACCCAATTTCTGAGATCTAATTTTTGCATAGGCTGGGACTCTGGGGAGGAGTTATTATATTGAGGCATTACTCAAATGGAAATACTCTGTCACGTCAGTTTGAAGCTGTCCTGGTCTGCCTGTATAAAAACATGACAGGTAAATTACAGATCTGGACATGCTGATGAAAATATTTCCTTTTTTAATTGAGAGAGAAATTTAGAGAAGTGCATACCTCTGTTGGTCTCTGTGGTGAGATTTCTGTGTTTAAGTGTGAAGTTAGTTCATTTTTAACCATGGAAAAGTGAGCAGATGAAGCTGCTATTGTTCTTTCTCTGAGGAAAGTTTGTCATATCAAAGGACATTGAGAATATAATTCTAATCCTGTTTTCATTCCAGCTTGTCTACAGTAGCATAGATTTAACTTCCAGTTGCTATAACCATGCTGTGAAGGGTTTGGGGGCTGTATCAATTAGTAGTAGAGCTGAGGTGCATGGACAAGACTGGAGAAGCAACAAAGTAAGAACAAATCAGTCATATCTCATGTACATCCATTGTGTGATGTATGAGTAACAGTTTGTACAGGCAGTTGATGAATAAATATGTAACTGTGTGCTGCAGATTTACATTAAGATAAATGTGTAATTTGAATTTTCAAACACTATCCCTGGTCTTTGAAGGGGTAGGTAAATGACACGGTGGGTGCACACTGAAAGCTGCAGGATCAAATAAACCATTTTTTAATCAGTGCAAAGGGATTACTTCAAAGCCCTTTCGACATATAAAAGATGCAACTCTACATCTAAATACAATCCATGCATGGTTCTGCAAACCTTATTGTTTTCTGATTACCTTGAGCTCCAACAGCTTTCCCCATTCTCCTGCCTGCATCCATCACTTATTTCTATAATTGTTGAAGTTTCTGTGTTAAATTGCATGCCAAATGAAAATGGCATGTTGATTTGTCTTTACAGAAGGCAAACTCAGGAAATGCTTCAGTAAATAAACACCTGGCTGGTAAACCGTTGGATAATTAATGTTGCACCTGATTTCATTTTTCATGCTGTTGTTTTAGTGTAAAGATGCTAATTACTTTGGCCTTTGTAAAAATTCGGCTCACGCTGCTTCAGGCATCTCAGGGCCAGATTTGAGAAATTACACAATTATGTTTAGCTTCAAAGTTTCACAAGCACTCCCTGTAGCTCCCTGTTTTATTAACCATACAGATATGTGTAACATCAGTTTTCCTAAGCTTCTGGGATTGTAAAAAGCTCTTTCCTTTTAAGAAATGGCGCATGATTTGGGGCCATAGAAAAGAAATAGACCTCACTTTGTTCATCTTATTAGGGCCCGAGCCATGACAAGGTCGGCGATGGCCCTTTTGAAACCCGAGGGATTATTATTATTGTTTTTTTGTTTGTTTGTTTGTTTCTTCTTTCTCCCGACTTTTGAATCCCCAATATGCTTGCCTTAACGCGGCTCAAAAGTCCCCAAAAGTTGTACATGTACCAGGCCTGGCGAAAATTCGACATTTTGGTGGTCCTGTGAAAAAATTCCCAAAAATGGCTAAACAGCACCCCCTTGAAGTTGCAAATTTCAAAAGGCCAGTCCCAGGATACGGTTCAACATACATGCATGAATTTTTTTTCATGCCAAGACCTATAACAAATCCTCTTCACGTCATGGTGAAATCCCAACAGGAAGTCGGCCATTTTGATTTAATCCCACTCGCAAGGGTACGTATTTATGTAAATGGCTCCTACAATTTTGCTCCGATCAACTCAATGCACATTTTGAAGTAGATACATTGACGATCAAAAGTTATCAGACAGAATTTCTCTAAGTCAATTGGTGTGGGCGTGGCACCTCGCTACATTTGGAAGACATTTTGAAAAACTCTAAACAGTAATATCTCTCATTTGCAATAATGGATCAGGCTCAGGCCATGATAAGTGTCCCAGCCTGAATGCCTCTATAGGCAAATATTCACCAATATCATATAGCGCCCCCTACTGGCAGCAGAAAATTACTGTTGTTCTACAGTTTTTATCCAATCAACTCCTGCTTCGCTCACAATGTTGTTGTCACACTGGAGATGAACATTTGTCAAAGTAATCTTCCTAAGTCAATGGATGTGGGCGTGGCGGCGCCTCAAACTCTGATGTCTTGCCATGAAACAGGAAATACTTAAAGCTCCTTCATACAGTGTTCAATCTGTTTGAAGTTACATTCACATGATCAGGGTCCATCCCTCAATACACCTATGGACTCATTTATCTACTACAGCCATAGCGCCACCCACAGGAAATACATGGTATTGACATTTACATACAACACCCGATCTCTTCCAAATTGGACATGTTTCATCATGGACCCAGCCTGAACTCATCTATATACACATGTTTGTCATACGAATAGCACCGCCTATTGGACACAAGCGGCATTTACTCTCAGAACATGTTTTTAACATGCTTGTGATCCCAACTCTTTCTATAATGATCTGTGATGAACAATCCTTCCGAACATAATTAAAGACACAGCAACACCTACTGGTGACAGGCAGTTTATTTTGTTGTCCAAGTTTGATAATTTACAGAACTTTCTGCTTGATAAAACGGGAAAGGTTTATAGATCGTTCTATTTGAAAGGTTAGCCAAACATTTCATTTACTTTAAGTCATTTCAAAGAATGGGCAAACATTTAACACTATCTTTGCAAATGACGCACTCTTAATATTTAATAATTGCACAAAAAAAACAGGGTGGTAGCTCTAGACTGCAATAGCAAACAGTCCGGTTACAGGACGACCTGAAACACTACACAGAATATTGGGCTTTGCTGAGTCTGCTTTTGATTTGCAGTGCTCTAAGGACATTTTTATCTCTCACTGCTTATACTTTCAATGAACTTCTGTGAGCAATTGCAATACTATTTCCAACCCTATTAACAACTATTAACAATACTGGATCCAATACTATTAACCAATCCAGCACTGTCTTTGTCTCAAGGTTTATTAATTCATTAATTAATGAATTAATGAATTAATGAATTTATGTGTATGTCAGGTCAATAAGTAGGCCTATACACATACTTCATTGGCCTCTACATGAAGCAGGTACAGCATTAATCTAAGATGCTATAGCATTCCTTAATGTCTTGATGTTGTTGTATAAATTATTGCATAAATTATTTAGTAACTCAACATGGACTATTTATCTTACCCCAAAGCTAAACTAATAAATGTATGAACACAGGCTATACTGCAGACACCAAGGGACTTATCACTACAGCTAAATAAAGATGTTTAACGTTCTTAATAATTGAAAGGGAGGAAATACAAAGACTATACTTACAGGGGCAATCAGACACAGGTGAGACAAGGAGACGCAGGTGGAACTTATGAAGGTCCAATCACACAGGAGGGAAACACGAGGGCCGGAAGTGAATCAAACCTCATACATAGGGGCAAAAACTACAAAATTCAACAGGAAACACAGGAGACCGAACAATCAATAAACCTACACGTAGAAGCCATGAAGGATTTAAGTGTTGTATTTTATACAGTCTATGGTTGTATCTTATTTTTGAGGTTGAGGGTAGTTTATTGTTTGTATGTTTTTTGTTGTTTGTTTGCATTATGGTTTATTGTGGGGTCAGTTAATTAGTTTATTTACAGGTTATGTGTTCATTTGGGCCACCTGTTTTCTTTTGTTTGGAGGAATAGAAAGAGAGTGAGCTTGGTCTCCATACTTCCTATTTTCGGTATTTTCTTTTGTGCAATTTATCATGAGTTGATTATCCTTTTTCGTTAATAATAGGTTAAACTTACTTTTTTGTGCATTAATGATTTTTGCTTTTAGCTCGTCCAACACTTAACTAGGCCCAACCTCAGCCTCTCAGCAGCTTCTGACTCTTCGTAGTCGCCACACAGTCTAGAAGAAACACAAGAGACAATATGTACACATGGAATAAAGAACACAAGACATGGGACACAGGGGAAAAGACCATAATTAACACAGAAAGAACAATGAAAAAATCTTAAGCAAAGCAGCTCATGAAAATGTATGCATTAGTTTAAAACAAAATATTTACTTCAATGATAATTAGATAAAAATATCGAGGTCAAATGCTTCAGAAAATGCGTTTGATCAGATATCAAACACAGAATGTGTGAACAGAAAAATCAATTGTTTCACTCTTTTTCATGAACCTGACAAATTATACTTTTATTTTGAAAGTGTAGCTGCGCATCTGGATGACGTAAGAGAAACGCGTTAAGTGTTGTCAAGTTGTCTCCTCCCTGTAGGAATGTTTTGTTTAGAGCTCTTCTCTCGCCCAAATCAATAACTGGAAGAGGAAGAGAAGAAGGAGAAGTCAAGCTTCCTCCTATCATACATTTTGAGATCGTCAGCTGAAATGTCATAACGTAGTTTGACAGAGCTTTTCAACGTTCATTTACTCCTTGTGATGGCTGGATCTCTGTGTGTTGTTTTCATACTTCTACTTTCTTATCACGGCTCACGTGAGTAAAGTCTGTCACAGTGAGTGTCATTAAAATGCATTTTACAGGAGTTTCTGGAAGTGTCAAAACAAGCTAAACTATGGGGCGCAATTGCCCGAATTGTGGACCGAGAAACATGTAGAAACCTGATAGACCCCTTTACTGTTTGTACCATAGACTGTATAAAATAGGTTTGTACACAGTGAGGGTTTTTGAAGGTCTGTTTGGCACCGGAAGTTCTGCGATCTGCAATAGTTAACCACCAAAAAACTGCTAACTAAACAAAGCCACTATAACGAATGTTGAGTATACGGAAGAGGAATACGGTCACTTAATTGATTTAGGTTTTAAAACAATCTAACTTTTTATGTATTTATTCTGACTTAAAAGTTAGAATTCTGACTTTATTCTAAGCTGTCTCTACATATGTATGTCAATGGTAAAGTGGTCTATGATCATAGACATGACGCAGACCATATTTCTATCTATGGGATGAGATTTTTTGAATTGTAGACCCACAAAACATTATTTGTTTAATGTCTTGTTAAAATAATTCAACGACGAATATTTACTGACCTGGTAAATAACTTTATTTTATATTAAAATAAAATAACAAACAGGCTATCAAACATTTATTGACTACTAAATCAATAACAAACATGTTTCTGTGTCTAGATGGGATCCTGCGCTTTGCCTCTTACTATGGAGACCACATGGTGCTGCAGAAGTCTCCAGAGAGAGCAGTTCTTTGGGGCTACGGCCCTGAAGGTGCTCAGGTCACCCTCCTTTTGTCAGGACCAATAAAACAGAAAGCCTCAGCTGTAAATGTGAAAGAAGGTCAGTACTGCCTGTTGTTATCACGTGGGAAGTTTATGCTGACTTCAGGGTTCTGAATGGAGGAAGAGGCCAAACTTATTTATGCTGACAGGGGCGGCAATCTGTTTGCAGCTTCTTAAAATGACATTGTATTTCTATGGATTAATATCACAAAGTCTTGTAATCTGTATCTGACCTTATTTGATATGAATGGCTGTTTTTGCAGGTATCTGGCACGTCACTCTTGATCCTGTTAAAGCTGGTGGTCCGTACAATGTGACAGTAGTCACTGAGAGCGGCAATGCCACTCTGATGGATGTGCTATTTGGAGACATATGGCTGTGTGGAGGGCAGAGCAACATGCAGTTTAATATGACACAGGTAGGCAGATCGAGGTGAACACTTATCTGTCTGTCTTATGCGCTTTCTCACTTATATTGCTCACTAAATACAGGAAGTTTGCCACAGAAGGGATTTTAGAGAATATATTCAATGCCTTAAAGATTACTAGGGCGACCTGCAGCTCTCCTCATAGAGATAGTATTATATGAATCTAGGCCGAATCCAAAGTTGACCAGGTGCCATTTCAGCTAAAAGTGTTTGCCGCACATCATCCCCTCTTTTTGCCTCTCTCCGGCTGTTCAGCCATCAATGAATCAAAAAGTGTTCAACAACAATCAGTAAAGAAAAAGGTAACTTACATCTCAGACATTAAGAAAACCTAAAAGCATCTTATTTGGGTTGAACTGCAGGAAGATTGCATTAAAATATTTTAGTGAAGCATACTAGACGTACAATAATAAAATGTTCTTTGGTATCTGTGCATGTTATCATTTCCATTGATACCATTTTCTACCATTTAATCAACTCTTTTCCATGTATTCATTATTGAACAGGTTTTCAATTCATCAGAGGAGCTGGCCATTGCAGAGGAATACCCTCATGTGAGGGTTTTTATGGCAGCCTTGAAACAAAGTACAGTGGAGCTTGCTGACTTGGTTGACGTGGAAATTCCCTGGTCTGTGCCTTCAAAAGGTATGTCAAGGATTTATGTATTCATTCAGTACAACTGAGCCAGTTACAAATGCTATGGGAACATTATTATTTTGCCTTTGCTTCGTTATATACCTGCGATACCTCGTTATATACCTCCCACTGGAGGGTATAGAAATGTGTAACATTGTAACTTAAGAAAAAACAATCAAGCATGATACAACCAGGGATTACTTTATTTACTTAGTCCTATTTTCATCTCCAGACTCTGTGGCTGGGTTCTCAGCAGTGTGCTGGCTCTTTGGACGTTACATGTACAAGAACCTGCAGTACCCTATAGGACTGGTGGAGTCCTGTTGGGGGGGAACACCTATCGAAGTCTGGTCATCATCAAGGGCACTGCAGAAGTGTGGACTGCTGGATGTGTTTGAAGAGCTTGAGGGGTGAGATATTGGAAAACACTCATTTAACCTGCAGCCTGCTTTATATGGTTAATCATTGAAGATGTCTCATTTCACCGTGTGACCAGCATGTGACACAGAGCTCTCTCAATTTAAGAACCCTTACTCTTTATTGTTCAGTTACCAAGAAAAAAAAAAGTGCAACAGCTGAACTCTTTATACTTGTTGTTCATTTCTCACCAGTCCTCAACTTAATTCTGTGTTGTGGAATGCAATGATTCATCCACTGCTTAACATGACTATTAAAGGAGCCCTCTGGTACCAAGGTAAGACTAACTACTCAGATATCCCATAATAAGCAAAGCCACATGTAAACCATTCATCTCAAAAGCCTCTTATCACCTCCAGGTGAAAGAAATGCAAACTATCATCAAGATAAGTACAACTGTTCCTTCCCTACTATGATTGACGACTGGAGGATGGCGTTTCATGAGGGCTCAGGGGGACAGACAGCTCCTGACTTCCCCTTTGGATTTGTCCAGGTATGTTAACACTTGTATTTTCATTTTGATTGGCATAAGAAAATCAAGTAAAGATAACAATACACGTTGAATTACAAAAGAATGGCATAGCATTTATTTAAGGAGGTTTTTAAAACCCTCTGACTCAGGTGCCCTCTAGTGGTAGTGTCAGAGAGGAGTGATACGGGTTGCTTATTTGCTACTACTTCATTAAAATAGAACATCTAAATGGATTTACGAATACATACTGGATTCATTTGTGTCTGCAGCTGTCCACGTACCAAAGAGGCACCATGAATGAAGGCTTTCCAAACATCCGCTGGCATCAAACAGCAGACAAGGGTTATGTCCCTAATGCTCAGATGCAGAGAACCTTCATGGCAGTGGCTTTGGATTTACCAGATAAAACCTCACCCTACGGCACGTAAGTACTGTGTTTAAAAGTAATTAGTTTGGTTACATCTCAAACACTTGTGGGCTGTAACTTAGGCATTGACAGTGTGTATGCCTGTACAGTATTATTGACATATTGTACCACACCAGGAGCTGTAACACCATGTTTGCACAGACAGTTCTTCTAGCATACGGTTGAATCCTGTAATGAACAATAACTTTAATTGTAAGACATGTGGTGCTGAAAAGATTTATACTATTTTATACCAGAAAGACCGGTTTGGCCAACTGCTACAAAACTGGGTCAAAGCTAAGAGCAGAAACAACACCTCAAATATTTCTGATTGTTTTTATGTTTCAGGATCCATCCCAGAGATAAGCAGGATGTAGCCTTCAGGCTGACATTAGGAGCAAGGGCAGTGGCTTATCATGAGAAGGGCGTGCCCTTCCTTGGACCTTTCCCAGAACAAATTCTGTACAGTGGATTTTATGTCTACATTAACTATGACCAAACAATCTCTTACACTTCATCTAATTACACCTTTGAGGTAAGGCAGGTCACTAAGCTGTCAAACAAACCAATTTCTTTCTACATAAATAAATAAATAAATAAATAAATAAATAAATAAATAAGCTCAACTTGTGACTTTTCCCCCTTTTTGTCTCTTTTCATTGATAAAGATCTGTTGCTCTCTGGATCCAGCTCAATGTGGGCCTCAGTCTCAATGGGTTCCATCTCCGATCACACAATGGAGCCCAACCACTCTCAAGTTACGTACATACCTGTGTCCACTTCCAGCTGTGGTTACCGCCGTTCGGTATGCGTGGAGAGACTGGCCCTGTGATTTCAAAGCCTGTCCAATCTACAGTGCCAATAAGGTTTTGCCTGCTCCTCCTTTCTTAATCCACCTCCGGCCTGGAAATATCTGAAAAAAGCTTCACAAGTTGGACACCTGGGCGGGTCTCAGTCAGTTAAATGCTTTCAAATGATTCTCCTTAAATAGACCGAAGGGTTGCTGTTGATTTAATTGCCCTGTGCCTTTGTGATGTGCATACTACTGACTTTAAACCAAGGCTGGGTTGTTGCCACACTGGGAGTGTGATACGCCTTTTTTCATTCATGTAAATGTACTGATTGATCATTTAGCCACAGGAAGGATAGGTTTTTCAATTTTGTTGTCTGTTTACTTTGTATTACTATATTGTTCATTCAGGAGAATCATTTTTTTGGGGAGTACTTTCCACATATCATGTCTGGATATGAGACAACTTTTATCTTACAGAGTGAGAGAGGTTTCCTCCAGCATTTGTCTGTTGATTTTACCTTCTCTTAAGATTGGGAAGTGGTACTTGACTGCAAAGTGAAGTCTGACAGTGTAAGCTTAGGAAGCCAGGTTGCTGACAGGTAAATATAAATCTGGCTACACTGTTTATGTTCTACATGTACTGTATATGCTGTAACAATTACTGCCAATATTTGCTGGACTGCATGATTGTACAAACATCTTAAAAATGAGTTGTACGAAAGATGAAGTGTAAAGTTTACAAACCAAATAGGTCTTAATAAATGTGTGTTTTGCACAAATAAATTAAAGTGTTACAACTAAGTTAATGTGAGTGTATTCCTTCCAAAGACAATAATTAAACTTTACATTAAGTCTGATGAAATTGAGGTAAAATCGCAGATAAATCAAACATGATCAACTGCTATCTTGCCTGGAACAGAAGAGCTGACTTCAGGGTGTCACAACTGCAGCTTTATGTTGGGAACAAAAGTCATATACCATTGCATTATTGAGCTAAAAACTTGTACATGAGAAAGAATAATTATTCATTTTTGGAGTGTATCCTCCAAAAGGTAAAAAAATATCTTCAATACATGTTAAATATAATTCTGAATAGGACTTAATTTTTCAGTCAAACACTTCTGTTTATACACATACAGTAAAAAAAAAAAGAAGCATTTGTTTTAATAAAGAGATGTTGGGTTTATGTGAAGCTTTTAACATATTGAGCAAGCTAACTCAACAGCCACATCCAGTTTAAAAGCATCAATCATCAGAAACACTGCCTGATCACAACATACCGTGAACTACACTGATTTGAGTTACCGTATGCCTTAGTTGTTCAAAAGGGAATAAATAGCAGTGTGAATTCTGTCAATACAGGTTTCACCATCATGTACATGTGTCGACATTCAGCAGAGCTTTTTGGAATCAGGCACTGAAATATGAGGCAGAAGGCTTCATGGTGGAGATTAGGTGGTGCTGATGTGAGGAGCTAGGAGACTGCGCCATCTGCCCTGAGGAAAGACAAGAGGGATAAACAGTGGGCAACTCAAGACTGTCAATGCTTAGTGCCAGCTTTGTAGAAAACAGATATCATACAAATGTAAGAGCTGTCAAAAATAAACTGTCATTTGGCCATGCTTTTACTTTGAAAATCCCAATCGTATACACTGTGAGAGCTGTGGGTGAGAACACTTTTTATGTAAGATAGCCAAGCAGTTGTATGTATGATAAACGTTTATCATCAGCAGAGGAAAAGCAGTTGATGGGGGGAGAAGGATTATTGGCATTAACTATAGCAGGAAAGGTATGACTGAATGGCTCCAAGAAGCATCTGATCTCAGAAATTATTAAAGGGTTTGCTAATATGAAAAACATATGTCTTAAGAACCTGTTGAATGCTCCGTCTTGATGTTCTCATCAAACCCCTGGTGTCTCTGGTATGCCTCGAAGTTGACGGAGGCATCATCCTCTGATAGGCTGTGAGGCACTTGGCCATCCCCGGGGCGACACACATCAAAACGTATCCATCGGTAGCTAAACAAACAAAGACAAAATTAATTACATATTTTTAAAAAAAAGGTGTATCCAAATGGGTCCAAGTAGAATATTTTCACATTCATTAAATATGATGATAATGCTCTGATTTATTTCATTTTATATCTCAACCAGGACAGACACTCAATTAAAAATTGTTTAAATAATCTCTCTGTGAATAGTTTACAGAGTTAAACTGATTGTATTAATAAAAGACAGATAAAGTATAAATTCATTGTAAAAATCCTAAATTGCCTTATGTCCATGATCTGACTATGTAACTCACGACTTAGCCTTGTTTTCTTGAGATAAGCTTTTAATAATTTGACATTCTGATTTTAATATCACCCACTAATAGAGTCCTTCCAATCATAGAATTAACACTTTGAACTCAGAAATTAGGGGTTGGGAATAACTGCATGTTTTAGTCTATAATTATTGTGATTAAATCATCTGCTAAATTACATTATTGTCCCTATCTGGGAAGCACTTATCTATAATACATGTTTTTTCCAAAAATGTGTCGCTAAAATACCCATGGTATGTTTTATGTGTGCTAAAATACTGGACACAAAACAATTCAGCCATTACTTTGCACCTAAATTAATTATTATTAAGTCTAAAGCATAAAGCAACAACAACAAAAACTACAAACTAGATATAATTCCTATTCTTAAAAGATAATCTGCAAGTTGGCAGATATCTTAAGTGCATGTTGTGTATCGTAACAAATAATCATCACTGAATGACAAGGGTGGACTTACTTGCTACATTTCCGTGCTCCAGGGCAACTCTGAATAAGATTCTGGATGGTTGGATGTGAGAAGCCAAAGAAGTCTGCTCCTGATGGCACAATTGGGGCCATAGTCCTGGAACTAGAAGAGTGGTACACTTAATGATTTCAGAATATCTTCCACACTTACTAAAATCTAGAAAACAAACTTTTTCTGTAGACGTACAAGTACCCAAGTAAGGAATAACCAATCTGAACTTTTGTGGTGAGCTTTGATACCTGGCTGATGCAATGGCCTTCAGAAGGTTGGAGTGGCACGTCAGAGCAGAGGAGGCCACAATGGCATTCTGAGGGTCTTCCTCAGGCACAATCTCAAACTGGTGGTCAGGGGGATGTGTGGATAAAAAGTTACTTGATTGTAGATTTCAACATCAGTGCTTTCACTAATGTCTTACAGATACATTATGATACTACATATACATAAAAAAATAGTATTCACTTCTGATGTTGTTAAACCTGACTTCAAAAACAACTGTGTGTGCTTACCTGTGGGCCTGTTCCCCCGTCCTTGATCTGGCAGGTGTAGAGGCACTGCTGCTCAGGGTTTTTCATGCTGGCAAAGACTCGAGTGCTGCAGAAGCCCACCGGGTAGATGGCACACTCATCATGGAACAACATTCTGTCTGTGATGATCTGGAGTGGGGTCATGACACAGTTATTGAAATGCATAAAGTAGTTATTGTCAGCTGTTAAAGAGCATTCCATCCCTCTTACTGATGGATAGTTTTACTAGTTTTGGCGTTTAGTCACACACGTGGTTAAAAATGTTCATGTCAATGGTGATAATGAATAGACATGTATGCAGTCAAGCAAGACACTGACCTCTCCAAGACTATATACTGTTAACCCCCCCAGTACGATGGGGAAGACAGGGCGGCCACAGGAGTCCAGGGGAATGGGCTGCACCAGCTTTCGAGAACCGTCTGCCAGCTTTCTTTTCTTAGAAACCTTCTTTGGAACTGAAGAGACAAGAGAAAAAGAAAATAAGAGACTGACTGTCTTCAAATGTATACATGCTTAATTCCATCTCTTTTATGAATTTACATCTCATTGTATGCAGCACTCACGTTCCTCTTTTCCATTTTCCCTGCCTCGCTCTTTCCTTTCCTTTTTGGGTTTCTTAAGAGACCCCTCTTCCACTGTTGGCCCCGCTGATACATGGTTATGCCCCCCAGATAGGCCTGAGCCTCCAGCAGCACCTGGGGTCGATGCCACAGGTGGAGCAGCTGAGCTTAAGCTAGGTGTTGGCATTAACTCTCCCTCCGAAAAAGACTGGTACTGCAACAGTGACTTCAGTAAAAACCTGTAAATGAAAACTCAATCTCTTAATGGGTTTCAGTTTTTCAGGGTAACTTCAAAAGCATCACAAAAGCACGTCAACATCCATCCATAGATAGTGTTAATTGTTAATATAGCAGAAACACGTCCACTCACCTCCGCTCCTCCTTTGCTCTCAAAAATTTTTCCTCTAAGTGAGCGACTTCATCACAGAGAGCTGCATTCTCCTGTGGAGACGACATGATTACAACACTATATAACAGAGTGATGTGTATTAATTGACCACCAAGTTACTCAATTATCTTGCAATAATTTTAAATTTCAACCACCATTCATTACAGTATCTCATCATTGGATATACAGGTGCATCTAACTAAATAGAATATCTTGTTAAAGTTCAACATTTCCATCAGTTATTTAAGAAATTGAAAATGAGTTGTATTTCAGACTCATTACATGTACACTGAAATGTTTCAACAAAATTAAAACTAAAAAGGCTTGGAATATTTCACTTTACATGAAAAAAACCTTTTCACGATATTCTAATTTGTTAGATGTACCTGCACACATGATATGAAAGAAAGCGTATATTTAACAGACCATGGCTTCTTAAGAACTTGGAGTTGACTCACAAATATCATGGCACGGGCAGCTTTACGCAGTCGAAGGTACTTGAGTCTGTACTTTTCATTTAGATTTTTTCTTGGACCTCTCTTCATCTTGGTCTTATGCTCTGAAGAACTTGTTGGAGATGGAAATGCAGGGCCTGAGGCACCTGATCCAGAACTGGAGAGGGTATTCTGCTGTGGAGAGCCGAGGAAAGACTGGGCAGTGAAGGCCTGCAGGGCCTGCTGCCGCTCCTCATCAGTCTGTGAAGATACAGAGAGAGAGAGAGAGAGAGATTTTTATTATCATTATTATCTTTATTATTCATATATTTTCTTTCTTCTATACTTCTGTACAGCTCTGTTAGTTTAATATTGAATCTTATTATTCTGTAATTGTTTGTAATTTTGTGTTTATTTCTTTTTAAGCTTTAGCAATGATTACGTATGTTTTTCATGCTGTTATGTTATTCATCAATAAAGCCCTTTGAATTGAATTGAATTGAATTGAATTGAGAGAGAGAGAGAGAGAGAGAGAGAGAGAGAGAGAGAGAGAGAGAGAGAGAGAGAGAGAGAGGGATATCTGTATATTTGAATCAGGAGTATCTGACTGTAATGTTTGTGCAGCCTTGGATGGATGAACATAAAAACACAAACTTCCGACAGTTTAATGGCGGTGGAGATTACACTGAGACTGCTGTATGACAAACAATGAAAGAAAAGGAAAATCAAAAGCTGCTGCAAATTACAGAATTGTCAACATTTCTTAGATTTTTTTAGACTGAAACATAGATTAAGGAGAATATCTTACTGCCAAGCTGACAATAGCAAAACAACTATTGTACAATAAAGAGTCTGCTGCTTACAACATTTAACAGGTATGACACTGCTCAACTTTCATCAATTATTTATTAATAACTGAGCCCATAATGCCAAAGTTCTTCCAAATTAGCTTGTAAATTCTAAACTTCTGAATCACAGTAGGCACAACCATTAAATGGCTTTTGTTTATGTTACAAAACCAACAGCAGATATCTTATTATATAGGACCAGGTTCAGATTGTTCGGTAGTATTGAATCACCCAAGGCCCTACAACTATAACGTTTTACAAAACGGAAATAGAAACATGAAAAAACATCTGAACATGTGAGAGAATTAAACCAAGCAGTGCTGTGTACAAAATTACAGTTGTGCACCGAAATCATTGTTAAAATAGCAACAACTTGGTCTCGATCCAAAAACAATGGTCTGGCATACAATAATAGGTCAGATTCTGTTGCAGTATCCCATAACGTGGTTTGGTTTGTGACAAATTGGCATTTGTTGTCCCATATAACTCACCAGCAATGCAAAGACTCCGTTTCTGTTCTCAATCCTCTTGAATCTCCTGCTTCCTTTTTGTGTCTGAAACATAATGTGAGACTGAGGCCAATGCACGGGGCTGCAGAAGCCAGGTTTGATTGCTAAAAGCTAGGAGTCAATTTTGATGAATTCTGATTAGTTCTGATACAGCACGGAAAGTGTTAGCCTGTTTTGAATTTGAGAAGGTAAAAGGAGCAGGGTGGAAAACATGGAAGAAAAAAATATAAACAGAAATACACATGGTGCAAATACTGTGTAATGTGAAGTCACACACATGCTGAGTGGAGGTGCAGGTTGTTAAATTCAACAGCAGAGGTTGCTGTCAGACTGAGCCATAAACATCCAACCTACCTCACGGTACATGACTGCCTCCAGGCTCGATTTTGCACTGAAAAAGACAGAAGAATAAGGTATTCAATGAGTAAATGTAGATCAAAGAAGTTTTCTTTCTACCAAAGAAATAAAGAAGGCTCAAAATGTTAGCAATAATGTGTTGTAAATTAGTAGATTGCTTTACTTGGATTGAACAAGTCCCCTGTCAATGATTCTTTGTTTAATTTCCTTTATGTGCATGGGACGTCCTGCTTCTTCCAATACAATCTACATCAGAAAGAAAAAAAGAGGAAAATATCTGTACCAAACAAAAACATTTACAGGACAACATTTGCAAATATTGTGAATAACAACAAACAATACCTGTGCAGCATCGAGCCATGTGAGGTTTGGCTTCTCTGCAATTTCACTTGGTGGTTCACTGAAAATCAAAACACGAGTTAAGCACAGACTGTTCTATAGTTTGATCCACTAGTGCTTCAAATACCATTATTTATATCATTTGAAATTTGCTGCACTGCTTTACAATATACAATTTCTATGAGTAGTAAAACGTCTCCAACATTTTAAAACAATCCTCTAAAAGTCAATTTATAAAATAACTTGATCTGAATGAGGCTAGCACTTTTCTACAGCTGTTTTGCAGACACTATTTTATGCACTAAACATAGACAGGAAGTTCCTCAAGTATCAAACACAAATGGCATGTTTTTAAAAAATCATTGTTTTCAAGAACCTCTCCAAAGTTTCACCGCTTCCAGACAGACTTGCGATGCTGTCCAGAGCAGGAAACAGAGAATAGTTCCCCTGCCCATCAGCCTCCATCTCAGACTCGAAAGTGTTGAGTGACTCCATCGGAAAAATAATCTGTAGAGAGGAAAAATGACAACAATATTCCTGTTGCTCAGTTTACTCATTCACTTAGTAGATAGAGGTACCACGAAGACTATCTGCACACACAGTGAGCGAGCATGCTCTGTTGTAGTGTATTCAGCTCAGACCTGCAGACTAGTCAAAGCTTTAATAACATACAACACAGAGGTAATGGACAACAACAGGAACAACACTACCTCCGTCAAACGACAGTAGACCCCTAGTTGCAGTTCGTGCTTCGGATTGTTTACGTCTCCCCCAGTGGAACCTTCAGTCCTCTTCATAGCATTGTTCCACTTCACATTTGCTAACCGGATTGTAAATTGACTAAACGCTAACATCCGAACAACATCTTTCGTTGCAATACAACTAAATTATGGAGTCGTGATTTGTTTTAATACTTAGTCGCATAATACCACACCGGAGTTATATTGTTAAATTGATCAGTGAGATAGAGGAACAGATGTTCGTGTCCAACATCGGTAAGTATTACGTGGTGCACCTTAACCGGATTTCCGGTATGATTTGATTTGACCCTTTTTATTTACAGTCTATGGCTGTTTCCGAAATCGCCTACTATACTAGCAGTACGTACTGATTTGTCCAAAATTCAGTATGTAGTAAGTAGTATGTGAACAAGAGCAAAATCTGCAGTATGCCAAAACTCCCCGGATGTCTACTGATTCGGGAAAATATCAAATATCTCAGTGTGCATCGGACCAGTCTTCCTCGCGTACTGTTTCCCATAATGCACAGCGCTCGTTCTGCTTTTTCTTTTTCCTCATTTTTTGACGGGAGGAAATCTGTTTTTGGGTGCTGTGAAAGTTATCAAATTACATATAAACCACTTCCTAACTTTTTAAATCATAAATGGATGCTAAATAAGCTTTTTATTCATCGGCTTCGCCGTTGTTTACTTCTGCTTTCCGAAACCGGAAATCCAGCGAAGTCTGGCTCAGCATGCTGCATGACAGATCGGACAGAACAGTCATACTACATACTAAATTCAAACGCAGTATGTAGTAGGCAATACCTACTGCCTACTACATTAGTAAGTAGTATGTAGCAGGCCGTTTCGGAAACAGCCTATGATTTGACCGTGTTCATTTGCTAGAGCTAATATTTTCAATCCAATATTTAACACTTACAGTCAACCTGTTTTGAAATATTTCATGGATAAATGGATATTTCAGTTTGTTGCTGTTGAAAAGACAATTCGCCAAATGAATTAAAATAAAGTTGTATGTTAAAGGTGAAGTTGGTATGAATGGGGTAAAAAACAATTATTTATTTCTGCTGGGTTTGGAAAAAAAAGTCATAATACCTATAGGTACTCATCAGTAATTGACGTAATTTGAGATTATGGCCAGATCTCTGTGTTTTTCAATGCCTTTGTATCGAGCAATGTTATTATTCCCCACCCTCTGTCCCAATTGGTTGAGTGGCGGGCCATACTAGGTTGTCCTGATTGGCTGGTAAACCACTACTTCCTCATAGAACAAGCACGAGAAGTAGGGAAAATCTGGTGGGGTAGTGTTGACATTTGAAATCTCTTCCAAACTGATGTTTATATCACTATTACCAACAGCAGCTTTATGGTTTTGAGCCGTACTTTGGCCTACAGCACCCCAGGCCTATCAAGTTGTAGTCATGATTGGGCTGCCCCATCCTGTAACTTCAACGTTAATTTCATTGTGACATTTCAGATTCAAATCTGAATGTAGTTTAAAACATACCTAGATTGTGTGCACCTGTTAAATATCACATCATATGACCTCTAAATCACAGCTGACTTTAAAGAGGCAGTTTTATCTGTAATACCAAATTACTTAAAAAAAAAAAAAGGTTGTCTTCTTGAACAACTTTGTGTGGATAGATTTTCATTGCAAAACTAACTACGAGCCAAGGTGGACGACCTTAATGTTATGTGCATGGAAAACAGATTGAAGGGATTCAACTCTGTTGATTTAATCATTTCTTATGTGGTTAAAGTTTAACCAAACAAGGTCTGTTTTCCCAAATGCTTGCAGAAGACAGGAGTATTTCAATACAAATACTATAGAGTATCCAGAGGTTTGTTTGTTTGTTTGTTTTTACACTTTATCACCCAAGATAGAGCACCAAAATTTTAAAATTTAGAAACTGGACCCTTTTATGGCCTGGGGCAACACAATTGCCAAGTATTTCAAGCAGAAATCAGTTTAAATAATTTTCTGTAACCCTTAAATGAGAAGTCATTTATTTTCAACGTAATTTGTGTGCATCATGAATAAGTAAAAATGAGTAACAATTCACTTAATAACAGTAATGCAAGACAATTGTTATTTACAGTACTGATGGAGGGATTATCACTTTCTAACCTTTACACTCTGACTCTCTACTTTGCTGTTTTTTGAACAACTAAGCAGGAGCCTAGTATAACCACAAGACAACACCTGCGTCCAAGAATTGTTCCAAAAATCTCAAGACTGTATTATACTTTATTTGCATTTTTGTTTACATAACATGCACATTAATTGCATTTACATCTTGGACATAGCCAGTTGCGTCATTTGTTTCCAAGTTCTCAGTAGCAGTTGAGCCAGCCGTAGTTGAGCAGTACACGCATCACTCTCTTGTAGGGCAGGTAGTACTCACTCTGTCTGGGTCCATTTGAGAAATAAAGATATCCTGTTGAAGGAAAGAGGCAGTTTATTTGTGAAAATGCAACTGCACATATAGCGGTACTGACACATATTTTGGCAACTTGGAAGCTTTAAACAGCCAGCCAGATTTTATTGCAAATGTTTGAGTAAACGGTTGGACTTCTGCATATATGAAGCTCATGGAGCAACATGAGCTTTAATTTGGGGTTGTGTCTCCATCAGCCTGTCAAATGTATTTCAATATATTAACTTTGCTTTCAACTCCGTTTGTCTCAGTTAATTCTCGAACAGAAACTATGACTTTTTAGGTGCTAAATGCTCAACTTGTTATCACAGTGACTTGCTAACTTTTTATCTCTGCTGTTTGGGGTCAGACCTACTCTCATCAAATAAAGCAGCATACAGCTTCATAATTGGATTTTTCTATTATTCTGTAAGAAACTTTGAGGGGAACAACATGTCTCACCATAGTTTTCAAAGACTGCATCTACTTTGGAGCCTACGCCAGGGAAATCTGTTCTGATGTATCGCGGGTACCCATAGTCCATTTGGTTCCTGCCCTCATCATAGCTGTAAAAGAGAAAAAAGAACTTTAAGAAGTGTTTTTTTTTTACTAAACAACAATTAAGACTTTTTCCTGGGCAACACTCACCTCCAGTACTGGTTATTCACAAAAATTAGAGTTTTTCTAGTAGTTGGCACATAAACAGCTCCATCCACCTTATTGACTGTAGAAGGGAGGCCAAGGTTGGTGAGAGGCTTTGGATAGCCTGTCATGATTGTCTTTGCGTAAGCTCTTATGCCCCAGTATTGACGACCTACAGAGAAAGGGTTTGAGGTTAATATATCTTGTTGTTATTTGCAGCAGACCTTCATTTAGTATCTGAAATATATTAAACATTAAAACCTATTAAAGCCATATGAACATTACCTTCAAATAGATACACCGCATCCTTTTGTGGGACCTCAAACGCAGCATCAACAGTGTTGATTCTTGACCATTTTGTGCTCACTTTGGTTAAACGGATGCCTTGAAAGCTTGAACTTTTCCTCCAGTAGTATCTGAATTTGAAATAAAATAGTAAAGATGAATATTAATATGCCTCACAAAATTAAAAGGACAACATCAATTCAAAACGTACCCATTTTTGAAGAAGAACAGGTCTCCCCTGATTGAGGTGGCAGCGTCAAACACAAGGTCACGGCTGCACTGCTCATTTCCAGGGTTAGGCAGAGGGTCTGGGTTGGGATCTTCTGTTGGTTCCTCTGGTTCTGGTTCAGGCTCTGGGCGAGGAGGTGGCTTGGGTTTTGGTGCTGTTGTGGGTTCTGGGTTACGGCTACCTGGGGGATGCATTTGAAAAACCTGAATGTGAATAAAGCACTGTAAAGCCTTTAGTCATAGATCAATCATCAATCTACATAAATAAAATAATAAATATATTTCAAATAATGAAATTAAGATTTGGTCTTAAGCCAATTTAAGCTGTTAAAAAAAAAGACAGTGTTGAAAATGGATTCAGGTTTTTTACCATGCAGTCAATTACAATAGTAATGCAAAATGTTATCGATAGTCCAAGGTATCCTTCATAGGTTAGCCCTCTGTTGGTTGATTAGTAGAGTTGTAAAGCTTAAAAAAAGCCAAATTTGCAGTTCCAAATCAAGCCTGTCTTGTCTTTCTTGTTAAAACATCTGTGTAGACCATTCCAATGGAAAATGGTCTCAGAGTCATTCAATATAATTTAATATGAATATATATATGTTGCTTACCATATAGGGCTTGAACTCCTCGCTTGTCATCATCTGGCAGCTTATATCCATTTGTGTTGACATATTGATAAGTAGGGAACATGAGTGCACTTCTGTCCCTGGAGTGATCCAGGCCCAGAGCATGGCCAAACTCATGGGCTGCCACCAGCAGCAGATTCACACCTGAGCACAGCAATTCAAATGAACTGAGTCAAACAGACTGTATGTTATTTCCAGTATGTTTTCATTTTTTCTGGAAGGAGTTTGTTTTCATCAATGTGTAAATTGGGTGTCTTACGCAATTAGATTATACTTATTTTAAAATGTCCGTTATTTAAAGGAATTAATCATTTGAATTCAGCTCTAGTTTAGACCTTAACCCCTTTAAACAGCAAACATATCATCCTTCCCCAATGGACGGGGCAGCTCCAGCTTTACCAAAACAAAGTACATACAGTATTTATTTACCTCTTTGGGTGAGAGTCCAGGTTTCATCATCATCAAAGTGCGTGTCCCCTCCCTGATCCCTTCCTGGAGAGTTGGCATGAGCCAAGACTCCCCCTCTCCCATCAAAAGGGTAAAAGTCCCCGTGATCTGCAATACAACAAATTTTCTGAAATTGTGTCTAATTACATGTTCCTCTTTGAGGCTGTTTCAGGTCAGACTTATCAAAAACTGAGCATGAGTGTAGACTCCTTTTAATAGACGTTTTTTTTTATTAGTTAAATAGTTTATTAGTTTTTATTAAAGATATGTTTTGAAATATCATGTTTATCACAGACTCACATCCACCCTTGAAGAGGATCATGATGTCTGCAGTGCCAGAGCGGATCTGTTTAAAGTTCAGGGGGGTAACATCGCTGTAGAGCTGGAAGGCCTGGGCGATGGTTGCATCCACCTGTGGCTGGGTCAGATCTGGAGAGTACTGAGTGATCCTTTTCAAATGATATTGTTATCATCATTAATATCAATGGCATCATTATCCTTGGATGATGTATTCAAAAATACATTATGTGAGTGAAATATGGAGAAAAGCAGTGTGCCCCCACAGTATGTTACCTGTACGTAATCAGCCTTTTCAGCCATCTGGGTTTCCCAGCAAAGTGTGCATAACGGCTGATGTCTGACACACCACACCTGGGTGCCTTCATCATCTCAACCGTTTCATTGTTCAGGACACCAGTCACCTGGTGGTCAGATAAAGATACAAGGAGATTTTTAAGGCAAAGTTCAAGAATGCTATGGTTTCAATATTGTGAAAGCAGGCACACTTTTCATTCACTCCCATACCTCTAGGCCAAAGAAAGCCTGCATGGATTCTAGATCCTCAGTGTAATTTCTCCTTAAGATTCTTCGAGATGTGGCGTTTGTCACCCCAATATCAGCGTAGAATGAAGAGAGGTAATCCTGCACCAAAAGAGAAATAATTGTTCACTCTTTTTTATATTTTCGGACTTAATTTCCATCAACAGAAAAGTTTATACCAGGCATATACACTCTTGCGTTCATCTGGTTGATTTAGGCAAGTCCCTGTTTGCTAATATTAATGCAGATTAAATTATGCATTACCTCTGCCAGATTTTCATCCTCGGGTGATACTGTTGGAGCGACTGTAGGTGCTGCATGACCCAGGGCTAAACATCCTAACAGAACCATACAAAAACTAGCAAGATACATCTTGTTAAAATATTTTTCTCTCCTCCACTACTCACTCCTAAAGGTAGCTAGGTTGTGTATAATTATTATGAAAGCTACAAGCTGTCCTCTTGTCCATTCCAGTGTGTAAAGACAGGCCTCTGTGGCAGAGGGTGAAGAGGAGAGTAAACAGTGGCCCCTCTGATAACACAGTGGGAGGAGAAGAAATAATCACTTCACCTATACTGTTAAAGCATTGTAAAGCAGCTTTCTATTTGTGTTTTGTTCCGTTGTCTCCTCTGCATTGACTTTTAATCAGACACTCTGACTCCCTGTTAAACTGTTTCCTCCCAAGTTTTTTAATTTTCTGATTGATATTTTATCACATGCACCCAATTTATTCAACTACGAGAACAGAGTAAAAGCTACTGCATATGTGAGCTGCAACAGCATATATACATGAGTATGATGTGTCATGTGGCAAAAAAATCCAATATTTTCCTGAACAAATAGTCACTTTCTTATCGAAATAATTTGAAATATCAGAAACAAACAACCACAAAGTCAAAACAACAACTATTTGCCAATATGAGGTTATGTTTTCGTAACCATTTCCGTACCGTGGCCACAGTCCAGTTTGGTAAGTAAACATGAGTGGGATGTACTGTGCAGTTAACTCATGTGACATGAGTTTACCTGCATGGACACTGAGGTCTTGTGACTAGTGATTTATACCTCTTACTGCCATAAGGGGGCACCAATGTTTCCAAAGTTGCTTTGCCCAGATTGCAACAAATGAGAAGCCCTAAACAACAACAACTGATTGCCTGCACCAAATTATTTCCTCTTCTTCCCTGGCTTTCTTACTGATCATCCAGCTGTGAAAGATGCTTGATTCTAATTGGTCAAAACTCCTTGACAACAGTTATTAACTTTCAATAAATGACCTCAGATAGTGGTGGAATGTAACAGGTCAACTGTAACAGAATTCTGTGACATTTTTACGTCATGTTCAGTATTTCCAGTTTTTGCATCTTTATACATTAACTTTATTAAATTCAAGAGTAAAATGTTGCAGTTTTACTTATGCCCATTTAATTTGAAGTTGTAGTAACTCTGATTTAAGAGCTATTGCAAGTATATTCACAACTGTGTATTTTAATAAAGTTAATTTATCCAGAAAATAGTCTATAAACAGGAGAAGAAGAACACTTTAACCAGCTACAACATTTAAATGCTGCTAATGTTGTTTGAATGCTTATCTACTCAACAAGGGCATTTTGCCTGGATGCAGGCAACTCTAACCTTGTTCTTTTACCAAGAACACATTTTGAAAAATACCCTGGTCCTTAATCAAGTTACGTCTCGGGGAGCAATAGCAAAACAAATGTGTTGTAAAAAAGAACTAGAGAAGTATGAAGAACATTTTAACTTTATTAAGACACGTTTAAAGACAGAGAAAAAAAGATATTTTGATTTCAAAGAGTTGTGTCAACAAAAACATTCTCAAGCGCATTATTTTTAAGTGATATTTAGTAATTTATGTACATGTTGGACTCACATGTGAGTGGAAAATGTATATATTTACATTACATTTTTTAATAAGATAAAGCTTTTCACATTATAAATCCCAGGTCTGTTTATATAATATGTGTAAGTGCCACTTTAATTGAATGATATTAGATAACATTTATGAGGTACTTAAGAGACACAAACACAGACACCAAGAAGAACAGGTCACAATTCAGTAAAAAACAGATTTGTTTATGGTTGTTGTGTCAGTTCAACAACTGTAACATTAAAGATTTAAAGGCCTTTTTGTGAAACCCATTCAACAAATGAGGTTTCTTCAGGCACATGTATGCGATTGTATTATTTCAGCATCCAAGCCAAGAATTGCCTGAGATTACATTCACCACCCGTTTTTTTCTGAAGTCATACTGATAGGATTTTGCTCCACTGAGGATGAAGATGCTCCCTGTGGATGAAAAAGCAGACAGTGTGTTATCTCCTCAGGTTGTTTCAAAGACATATGAACCATAAAGTTTATCTACAAACAGAGGGTTTCTACATGAGTTTGTTCAAAGACTGTGTTGAATGTTGTTTTCGAAGTAAAGTGTGCCCAAACCTGCAAAATCCACCCGTCTAGCAACTCAACACGGTTAAAACAAAATATTACGACTTCTATTTCTGCTCTGCCCTATTTGTGTCCTTTAGCTCAGGTCCACATTAAACAAAGTTTGAGATTGTAATAGTTTCTGGTGTTTTTACCCTGTAACTTGAAGGCAGCATCGACCCTTCTGGGGATTCCAGGCCAGTCAGATTGGATGAGTTTGGGGAAGCCAGGGTCCATCTTCCTCCTGTGCTCATCATAACTGAAGTTGGATTCATTTTCAGTGAGGAAGTTTTATGTTTAGGTACAGAGAATGTTTTTTACCTTCACTTTGTTCTAAAATCCAATTTGGTTATACACATTAATTCACTGATTTTGGATGGGCATTATAGGAACATTTAAGATAATACCATTGCACATGTTTGTTTTATTGGTTTAATATGAATCCCTTTTGTATATCCATATGACCCTTTAGATGATCAAAATAGAGAATGAGAAACATTTTATTGTGAAGCAAGTTGGCATCCAAAAAAGTTACCTGTAATAAACCTCTCCAATGAAGAAGATTGTTTTCCCATACTCGGCGATATGCACGGCCGCGTCAACCTGCCGGACTCTGGGGGAGAAGCCGTATTCATAGATGGAACCAGCTTGACTTTTCATCCTGAGCTGTTGAACCACCCAGTACTTATGACCTGGAAAAGCACAGCCATGTCACTGCGTTTTGGGACACTATGAAAAACAGCAACATACCACAAGCGCTGCCTAACTCAGTAAGCTTCATGCATGAACTGCAACACTTAAGTTGCACAAGGCTATAATTTGTGTGCGATGCTGTGCTTTCCTGCTGGAAATCTAGCCTTGTCATGCTGACAAGGGCCTCAGCCGTGCTTTGCAGACCGCTCATTACTCTACCAGTGAATATGTACGCCACGCCTTTGGCAGGGATGTCATAAGCAGCATCAACATGAGAACTGATGCTGGGTAAAAACACGCTGCTGGGGCTCTCCTTCAGGCGATTCCAGTAAGTCGTCTGTGTCGTTCTCATCCACATGTACCTGAGGATGAACCAGGAAGAAGACTCAGGAGCAACTCAAACATATTGAAACCCTCTTTTAATCATAATTTAAATACCCACCTGTTTTTAAAGAACACAATCTCATCTGCTATCATGACTGCTGCATCAAAAGAAAAGTTTGGGTCACACTTTTTAGGGGCTTGTTGGTTTTCTTCTTTTCTCGTTGGTTTTCCTAAGAACATTGAAATAGAAAACTTTCAATATGGCATGAATGTTTCAGCATACCAGTCTGATTTTTCTCTTTCTGCTATTTGTGCCAATAATCATTCAGCATATTTATATTGTTCCTCACCATACAGTGCTTGAATCCCAAGCACATCGTCTTTTGACAGCGAGTACTGTGTATTGCTGCGATATCTGTAATTGGGGTACATGATAGCGGAGGGGTCTCTGGAGTGGGTCAAACCCAGTGAGTGGCCAAGCTCATGAGCTGCAACAGCAAACAGACTGTAACCTGAAATACAAACAACAGACAAGTCCTATTAGTCCATCTGAAAGGTCATTTGTCTTAGAATCTCTCTGAAATCAGCCTGTGGGTTTTAAACAGCCAGAAGTGTAGAGCAGAAGTTGTGTCAACAAGGAGCTGAATTAGGTGTGGTCTAAAGTGTAACACCTTTTGGGTATCAGCTCGCAAATGCAGTGCAACATAAGTGTGCTTCCAATTGTGGCTGAGACTAAGTATTAAGAATAGAAATGCTCATGTATAAGTCAGGCAGAGGTTATTATTCTTAAATGTATCAAAGGTGTAATGAACTGTTGGACTGGACTGTTTTGGCAAACTACAGGAAAGGCCTCCATCTTTAAGTTCTGATTGATCAGGATATATTCTTTAACTCACACATACAACCCATTTCAAGGTAAGCCTTTTTTATCTCCATAATTCTGCAAAAAACAGGAACATCCTGCCTCAAAATGATGCAGAAAAACTAGTCCATGCATTTGTTACATTGAGGATTAAGACTTTTCAGCTTGTCCAAATTGTTGCAGCTGGAGTACTGATATGAAAAGAGAGCTTACTGTACGAGCCTCTCTGCACTGCCTCCATATAATATGAGGAATAGAATATAAAACCCTTTTTTTTCTCACTGAAAGCTCACAAGAGCTCATAGTGCCTGATCACCTCTCTACCGCATTGCGCTCCCAGAATGCAGGCCTGCTTGTGATATATGATATTTGCAAAAGCACTATGGAAGATATAGCCTTCAGTTATCAGTCTCTTTTGGAATCATCTACAAGTCAGGGTATGAGAGGCAGAAATCCTCTCTACTTTAAAGAGTAGGCTTAAAAGTATCCTTTGGGCTGGCTCAGGCTTGGAGCAGCTCCTAGTTATGCGGCTTTAGGCTTAGACCTGGGATCTGGCACTCTAAGCTCCCATCTCTCTTTCTCTTCTCTTTGTTTACCTGCATGCATTCAGATCATATAACTGCATGTCACTAATTTTAATTCTTCAAGTCCCATTAAGTCAGTAACCATAGATCTTTGTAGGAGTTCATGAGCTACCTTGTCCCGTATGTTCCTCTGGATCTTTGCCATAGGTGGCCTGCCGCCCTGAGCCTGACTCCAACTGCTAAAACTAATAACTGTCTTACCTCTATTACCACTGTTGTTCGGCTACTCTTCATTTAATTTAATTTGTCTGTTTCTCTCTATCCAGCTCTTATTTTCTGCATCTCCCTCTATTCCACCTTCTAAGCCCAACACTGTCACAGCAGAAGGCTCTTCAACATCAGTCTAATTCTGCTCAATGTTTCAGTCTGTTAAGGATCTTCCTCACTGTTATATTCAAAACATTGCCAAGTGATTTGTTCTTGGTGGATTAATGTTTGGTCTCTGCTTAACTTAGAGGATCTTTTTTCTTGTTACTCTGACAAACCTTGCTTCCCTGCCGTCCATGTTTCATCCTCATCAAAGTGCACGTCTCCTCCCATCCCCTCTCCTGGCTGAAAAGCGTGAGCCAGCACACCTCGAGGTCCGTCAAAGGGATAGAAATCTCCATGAGCTGCATCAGAAAAAATACTTTTTCAAACTAAGACATAGGCAACTAATTTCTGCTGTTTTCGGTTGTTAAATTGAAGATGTATCATCATTAACGGTAACAAGAAACTTGATATTAAATGTATCTTAATCATTTTTAAGGAGTGGTTTTCAGATTTACTTCCACGGGCGAAGGTCAAAACTATATCAGCTTTGCCACGGTTGACTTTGATGAAACTGAGCGGTGCTTCATCACTCCACATCTTGAGAGCTGAATGGTAGGATTCCTCCACTTCTTCTTTCTTCATATCAGGAGTGTATTTTGCAATCCTGTGTTGTCAAAGATGGACACACACATATATCAATAAAAAATGTAAGATAGAGGAAGCAATCTACATACAAATTACAATAATGTCATTATTTAAGATTAGAAGTAAGCTGTAAATACAGGAAAACAAATAAACATGGCTGTGAGTTAACAAGGAAAAAAGATGAACAAACATATCTCACATGTATGTGATGGTGAGGTTCTTCCATTTAGGCCTTCCAGGGTAAAAACTGTAGTTATCTATATCTGGAACGCCACACCTCGGCTCCTTCATCACATTCAGGGTCTCAGCGTCCAGACGACTTGTCTCCTGGAGACCAAAGAAGTTTTGCATCTCTCTGATCTTGTCATCCATGGCTGATGTGGACCTGATCCGTCTTCCTGACACTCTTCCTCTGGGGTTCAGGTTGTAAAACCTGCTCAGGTAGCTCTGTTGTTTAGAGGAGTCAGGTTGAACTTATTCAGAAATCAAATAGTCTTGATGGGGTGAATCTTTATACAAATCTAATTTTACCCTCACCACAACACTTTCATTAATAAAAGATCAGTTCAATAATTTGGATGAGGAATAGACAATATGGACTAAAATTGTCAGATAATTATGAAGTGGGTCGGCAAAATAAGCTACATCTTGGAACTAGTTAAATGAATCCGTATTTTGCTATTTCTCCGTCCAATTTGAGATTAATTAATGATTAAAGCTTTTCATATTATTGGTTTAATCTGCTGTTACAGATCTGTTGATAATGATCGAATGAGTCCAAATTCTCTGAAAGCCATTGACTTCTCTGTGACTTTAAAGAAAGCTTTGATTTTGTTTAGTCTTCAAAATTAAGTATTGAAAGATTAAAAATGTTGTACAATTCATCGAAATGAAAGCTCAGTTTAAAGACAACATGTCAATGAAAATGAAGACATCTAAAACTAATATCACATCTATCAAATAAAAGCACAGTAACAAAACATTCAAATTTTTTAACATTTAAGTAAATGCTAAATTAAAAAAACAGTTAATGACTATGTAATTGTACAACATATCTGTGTCTTGAATTAGCTCTGCGACAGGCACCCAGCCACAAACCTCAGCCAGCTGCACATCTTCAGGCCGCGGCTGCTGATCCTGATCGATGGGTAGACTCAAAATTTCCACCAGCATCAGAGAGCCCAAACCAAGTATCCACAGCCAGAACAACTTCATGTTTTGAATGCACATTTCCTCCAGGCCCCACATATTTTATATGGGAGTATTCATGTGGTAGTTGTGCAGTCACATGGTCCAACAGCATTAAATCCTGTACTGACAGCTGGGTCTACCTTCCCCTAGTTTTCTGGAGGTTTTGTGGTTAAAACCTCCTGAAGAAACGTCTACATGCTAAGTCTGGGCTTTCTGGCAATAATGTTTAAATACATGTGTGTACAGTGTGGTATGTAGTATATAAAACAGATGCCAGGGGGGTTGCTTTTTGAATATATCAATGCAATTGTCAAGTTGAAACCTGCAACAATTACTGTGACAAAGTATTTATCCTCATCTCCTGTCATATCCATCATTCCCTAACACAGTGGAATGCAAGTTAAATTAAGAGTATGATTGAAACCTATAAAACCTGTACAGCTGTTCAGCAGATGCTCAGAGCATTTTAATGTATGTTACATAAAAGCTGCACACAAGTCATGCTTAAATTGGAATTCTTTATTCGGACAAAATATGAAATAAAACTTCACTCAAGACTGAAGAAGCACAGTGTTCTTTTACTTGTTGTGTTTTTAACTTAATCAGGGTGTTTCAAGTAATTCCCTTGTTGCATGTTGGTGGATTTACAGTATTTCAGCATCCAAGCCAGGAGTTTGCTTTCTCAACTCCGACAACATGTTTCTGGGTGTAGTCGTATTTGTAGACTTCGGGTCCGATGAAGAAGTAGATGAAGCCTGCGACGGAGAAAAAAAAAAGTCTGGAATGCGTTTTGGTTTTGTTGATGTTGTTGATGATGATGATTACGGTGATGATGGTGCTGATTATGATGGTGATGATAATGATTATGATGATGATGATAGGTAACTTTCTGAACTTTAATATCCACTCTTGCCAGCAGCTGGAATGGCAGTACATGAAGGGCTTTAAAATCTAAAGTGGGTAAATTATAACATTTTAATCACAGAGAGGAATCCCATGCTCTGTAAAATCCTCCCTGCTCTAAGCTTATGTTGCATGTAAATGAGCATTCCTGTGATACAACACAAGATGTGAAATCCCCCCACCCCATGGACAGACTATCTAACTGTAGAATAGATCAATTAATCAGAACATTGCCCTGCTTGCCCACTGTTACTGTATATCATGTAGTTCACTAAGGTTCAAGTAACTTGGGTTACATCACAAACATAAAGTACAATGAGTGACGGTTCTTTCTCTGGCTCACCCTCTTTATGCACAGCTGCATTTATTGTTGTGTTGACTCCAGGAAAGTCGTCGCTGATGTATTTTGGGAAACCAAAATCCATGACTCTTCGGTTTTCATTGAAGCTGAAAAATGCACGATATAAATGTGTATGAGAAGTTATGACTCATGATCATGTTCCAATTTCAAAGCTGGGACAAAACATTTAGCAACTAACAGTCACATGAGCAATCTTCAAAAGTCCAAATTGAGCCCTTTGCTTTGTCTGTGAGGTTCAAATAACACGAAATCTTTCTGTAACAACTAGGTGAACTTTTTAGATTGCATGTTCTAACCCACCAGTGCTTTGACGTGTTGATACACTTTCATAAAATACATTGCAGTTTAGTAGTGATATATTCACTTCTCAGAGCATATTCTAATGAAAAGGCTTTATTCCATTGTGCTAATGCATTACATTAAAAGTCACTGGATGAAGATTTCCCTTGGTTCAACACATATTTCTATTTCTACACTACACTACTTATTATTTAAATTGTTTTAACCTGTATTTAACATTCCTGTGAGTAACCTTCAGATTGAGTCACTTTTGGCAACCGCTTGTGGGCAAATCAGTACCTCTTATTTATTTGCTTTTCAGTATGTGTTAAAGATTTTTTTTCAGTTTTTTTTTTGGTGTTGTATTTTTAATTAAAAAAATGTGTAATTCTACTTTTTACAAGCAAGTGTACCATCAAAAATGTAATACTTTCTGAGATGGATGCAAAAACATAGCACTGGTCCTCATGACTTTCAAATGGAGTCACAAATGCAAAATACTGAATACTTATTTTTACCTGTAAGTTAATCGATTGATATTGCGCCATTGTTGCCTTACCTCCAGTAAATATCATGCATAAAGAAGAGTGTGCGTCCTGTTTTCACTATGTGCACTGCTGCATCAACATCCTGGACCCAGGCTGGAAATCCAAAGTGACTCAGTGCTCGAGGCTTTCCCCTCACAAGAGAGCCTCTCACTGTCCAGAACATCGATTCTGTTCACACATATTAAAAACAAACAGAAGATTTTTTTTACTAAGAGTTTCAATGCATTTAGAAATTTGGGCAAGGGTCAATTTTAAGGCATTCTTGTTTTTAGTGCTGAATTATTAAAGCAGTTACCGTGAATGAGATAAGCTGTGGATCTGCGAGGCACCCAGAAGGCAGCATCAATGCTGGTTTCAATCTTGGGCATAAAGTTGGTTATGGGACCTTCTTTAGTGTCATAGTGCTCATTATGTTTAATCCAGAGGTATCTTGTGGGGAAAAGGTTGTATGTTAGCTCAGAACATTAATGACAAGTTATTATAGGATGCAACCAAGACCTCTACATGGAATGTGTGGAGAAGAGGCTGTTCTAATAATGATTCAGATTATTCAGATGTGATTGCAGAATAAATATAAAGCCTTTTAAATGTATAGACACTACATTACAAAAAAGATAACTTTCAGTGAGTAATAATAGGTACATTTTCACGCTTTCACACAGCAAACCATCACATCTGTTAGAGACAGCAGCAATCGGAGATACAAAATTACTATTTTGCCATTATTTATTCTAAGATGCACTGTATCATTTCTTTATCAAAAAAGAAGTTACAAATGAAAGAAAGAGAAAATCATCAACATACCTTCCTTTGAAAAAAAAGGTGGCATCACCCAGAGTTGACACTGCGTCAAAAGTCAGATCAGGGTCACATTTATTCTGCATGAGTCGGGGGAGCATTGATCCTGACAGCCAGGGACTGTGCTGAGAGCTCCAACCGAATCTTGACAAGTGATTTGCATGACCTCTGACTGGACCTGACAAATCAACAAATAAACAAACAAACATCAATTCATAACAACACCAATGATAAAATAAATTGTAATTACCCACAATAGTGAGTTAATCATACAGATAAGGTGTTTACCATAAAGTGCATTGATATTTGCTACATCTTCACTTGACAGTATGTTGGCTGGACGGGATGATTTATAGTTGGGGTACATCAGTGACTCTGGGTTTGTGGAGTGCTTCAGGCCCAGTGCATGGCCAAATTCATGTGCAGCTACAAAAAAAAGATTAAACCCTGCAAGAAAATTAATCCACTCTTATAGTTATCTATTAATATCAGTCAGTTTCATCATGTAATGCCAGTGTGATTCAGTGCTGCACCTGTTTCTCCTGCTGTCCAGTGCTCAGCATCATCAAAGTGCGTGTCTCCTCCAACACCCAACCCTGGTCCAAAAGCATGAGCCAGTGTGCCTCTGGGTCCATCAAATGGGTACAAGTCACCATGTTCTTCATAATGCCAGCCAAACAGGAAACAGAAACCTCAGAGAAACCCATTTTCTTTTCATGCCAAAATAGAACTCAAGGCCTCTGTTGACCTCATCTAAATGAGTCAGTCTAGACCAGCAGCTGACATGCTGACACTGCTTTGGTTACAGTTAAATTACTACTGAGGCTCTCGATGTTATTCTTCATGGTCTGGTGTCTGACATAATACATCATAAATCAAATTTCCTGCACTGCTTTACGACACTCAATAATGAAATATGAGCATTTGCCGCACTTCTCAATACTGCATGTCCCTGTAACATGCATTATAAAAAACACAAACCTACCATAGGTCACAAACTCCACCATGATGTCAGCATTGCGGTTGTGTGACCTGACAAAAGTCAGACTGCTGGCTCTGGCCCAAACGCTGAAAGCTGAGTCAATCAGAGAGTCCACAGTGCTGCGAGGCATGTCTCTGGTGTATGTGCCAATGCTACAGCAGCAACAGTAGATGTCACGATATAGTTAGACACTGGACCCATAAATCTGACTTTATTGTTGTTATAACAGTATCTACCCAAAACCCATAGAACCCCAAGTTGACAAACATGTACCAAATTTATGTTTATGCATTTTAGACACACTGGCAACAGCTGCCTTATTTAACTCTCTCTCTTTAATTATACATTCGTCTGCATTCAGTCCTGCAGGCACGGCCCGAACAGAACTCAAACAGAAGAATGTTTTCAGACAATGTTACATAAGTTGAAGCATGTATGGTGAACTTCACACTATAACAAGCCCTTAATAACTCTCACAGGCAGGACTCCAAACCCCTAAAATATAATGCCATAATGATTTTTGACAGTTGCAATTCCATATTCCTGCCAAAGCTTTTATTGCCTGCTGGTTTACATTTTAGGGACAATGAATGTTTTATTTGCTGCTAGTTCAGTCTGGGTCAGACATGATATATGTTTTATACACTGACTTCAGCTCTGCTTCAATATAAACATAAACAAGAGTGATATAATCTTAAAACATGTAGATACCTGTAGGTGATGACATTCTTGTTCCATCGTGTCCCCTGGATGTGACTGTACTCCTCCACATCTGGAACACCACACCGAGGGCTCCTCATCAGCTCCAGGGTGTCAAAGTCAAGAGCACCTGATGCATTGAGGCCAAAAAAAATCTGCATGTCTTTCACCTTAGAGGTGAAGGAGGCCCCACTCCGCTTCATGCGCCCCAAAGGCTCTTTTTCCAGGTCGTAATACTGCTGAAGGTATTCCTATGAGAGGATTGGAGATCCACATGCTCCGTCAATAGCCAAGCAAATTAACTAATCCTGCACATCTCAATTAGTTCCAAAATAAATTATTATGAATTATCTTTGATTGTATTTTTGTAGCAATAACCAAATTGTGTGTCTTAATTTAATTAAAGCTTCTCGTAAACACACTGCTTTGACCCTTGGCTGGTCAGATTGACAGCATCAACCACAAATTATAAATACTGTCTAATTACAACTTAAACCCGTCATGACAATAAACTGGTTGAAGACATTCTAAGCAGCACAAATAATATCCATGCAGGATGTCTTTCAAAATAAAATCACAAACAAAATCCTGTCTTCTAAGAAAACAAGAATAGGTTTTAAAAAAAGAGAGAAAATTAGGAGGAAAAAAAAAACATATGCTGAAGAATGTTCAAAAGCAGGCATTTACATTTCTGTAGCTACTTTGAGGACGGTGCAATGACTTACCTTCATCTCCCACCCACACAGAAACAAAAATAAAATCTGAAAAACCCCACACACTGGTAAGAAATTATCTTTGCAATTTTGCTAACCTATAACAAAACACATTGAAACTTGCATGCTTTTAACATTTTACAAGAGTACAAGTCATACAAAGTCAAATTTAAAACATTTGTAATACAGCTCATGCAATTATGCACTTACAGTGGCCAGCTTCAAGTCACCCTGTGGTTCTGCTGAAGGAGAGCTTGTTACGTCCGGCATGTATGTGGGTGCTGATAAACACAGACCAGGCATAAGCAAGACCAAGACACAGCAGGAGAGCACCATGACAGGCATTTCACAGACTTAGCTCTACATGAACTGCAGTGACCCGGTTCAGATACATAGAGATGGGAGTTCGGGTTAATGAGATAGCCTTTTAAATGGCTATTGTGACTCATAGTGCTTGCAAATTCAAGGGAAGCCTCAGACAGTACTATGGAATTAGGGAGGGGTTTGCAGGGAGCCAAGACCAGAAAAAAAAGAGGAAAGAAAGAAATTACATTTGAACTGTTTTTTTTTTTCTTTGTCACATGATGTGTTTGCTCCAATGACTGCCTGAAAGGATAACAGAAGCAGTGTGTGTTTGAATTTGAACATCATATTTAAGAATAATTGAAACTATATATAAAAATCTGTTATAAAAATAATTATTACAGACCTTTTATGAGATAAAGGCACAGAATTAACATTCAAAGTTGTTGTTTGTTGACTAAAATGATCACATATGAATGGTGAAACTTCAACATGAAGCAACACAGCAGCAAAGAGAAATATTTTCTGTGGAAGACATGTTTTTATTGCAAGCCTTGCTATGTTTGCCAAACTATAAAAACGTCTGATATTGAGTAGACAATTTCCTCAGCAGAAATCCTGTCGGAAAAACCTCAACAAAACTCCCGACTGATGCAACACAATAAGCTGGGTGGCAACGCTCAGTCCCACGCATTCTGCAAGCTTTCCTGAAATAACACCATCAAAGTCCATTCTAGTCCCATCTCAGTGGCACATGCATGTAAAACCTTTCAATGAAAGAGTTCGCTGAAAGGGAGCTGAAATTGCAAGCATGGATTTAAGGCCTTCCAAGACGAAAATGGCCGCCAGCCAGGCCGCATAGATTGGCAAGGGTGGTGCCGCGGTAAATTAAGGCTACAATTACGGTTGATTGGTCATTGTGGTGCTTTATGGGACCAGCAGCATTCCTATGCAGGGCAGTATGAGCTAAGTTTTTCAGAGTATGCCACGCTCTTTTGTAGACAGACTTGAAGAGCTGTGCTGCTCTGGTTTTATGGTCTGGGTACAGACGAGGTAATGAAGTCATTTTGAGCTTGAAGTGATGAGTGATTGTGGAGTTTGGAGCTCAAGGGTTACAAGCTGGGAGAGACTGTTCAGGTAATTAAATTAAAGCAGGAGAAACATCGCTTTCCCGAACATACTTTCACACACACGATATGCCAAAGATGTGTCATGTGAGAACGAGAAGCCTAGATGAGCAGTATTAGTCTCCACAAGTTTATTAAAGTATTATCTTTTTTACTTTAATGGATGATTATGCAGTTGATGTTTAAAAGGAGGTTTGAGTCTGAGAAACACAGGGTTCCCACACGTCCTGGAAAACCTGGAAAACAGTTGACCAGTTTTCCAGTACTGGAAAACACCTGGAAAATGGGAGAAAAGGTAAAATGTCCTGGAAAATCACATAATATAGTCCTGGAAAATTACTCCAACATGACTGCGTGCGACCTGACCCAATTAACAAAACACATCCCCATTCATTGAAAGTTGAGTGCACACTGTGCTGGAAAAGACAGCGACACTGCACAACTTTTTTCACATCTTTTCTCCTTCACTTCATAATCATGCATTCACAGAAAACGGGGGTATATTGTTTATGTTTTATGGTACATTAACCTTGTAGAGTGCTCTTTTGATTCAAAGAGTCTTATATTTAAGTTATAGTGTGACCAGTGGAGTCGGGCAGAGAGCTCGGGGGTCTGAGCCTCACAACTTTCTCTGCAGGCTGAGAGCTCAATTACCGTACTCTAGCTCAGTTGTTCTCAAAGTGGGGTCCTGGGACCCCTGGGGGTCTGCGAACCATAGCGTGGGGGTCCGTGAAATAATTTGAATACATTTCTAATAAATTATAAAATTGTGCTGTGTCATTACAAAACAGCAAATACACCATTGTTATGATACCATTTGGTGGCTCGAAGGGATATGTGAATCTTGCTACTGTTAATTTTCTGAAAGCTTTTAAGATCAATTACTTGAAAAGTATAAATGCTGTCATGTTGAGTCCACAAGGAATGAAATGACCCTCTGTTTTAAAGTATACAAGTGGTATTTACTTGATTCAAATTGAAGTGTTATCTGTTTATCACTATGGTACAGGTCTGAAGTATTTACATTGATACGTTTTACAATATGGTGATGATGGGAAGTTCGGCTCTTTTCAGAGAGCTGGCTCTTTTAACTCAGCTCCCAAAGAAGAGCCGGCTCTTTCGACTCCCGAACGGCTCTTAATTTAGGCTCTTGTGTAGCCGTATATTTTACCTTAACTTTGCAAAAAATAATGGTTTGTGTTGAAAACCCTTTTACATACTGTGTTTTTATAAGAAGACTTATAATTGACCAATTTTGTGCATTTATTCTGTTACAAAAACATTCTCACCCTAATCCTAGGGTTAGGGTTAGGGTTGTGATTAGGATTAGGGTTAAGGTTATGATTAGGGTTAGGGTTAGGGTTGTGATTAGGGTTAGGGTTAGGGTTAGGATTAGGGTTAGGATTAGGGTTAGGGTTAGGGTTAGGGTTATGGTTAGGGTTAGGGTTAGGATTAGGGTTAGGGTTAGGATTACGGTTAGGGTTAGGATTAGGGTTAGGGTTAGGATGAGGGTTATGAGTAGGGTTATGATTAGGGTTAGAGTTAGGATTAGGATTAGGATTAGGGTTAGGGTTATGATTAGGGTTAGGGTTAGGGTTAGGGTTATGATTAGGATTAGGGTTAGGGTTATGATTAGGATTAGGGTTAGGATTAGGATTAGGGTTAGGGTTATGATTAGGGTTAGGGTTATGATTAGGGTTAGGGTTAGGGTTATGATTAGGGTTAGGGTTAGGGTTATGATTAGGGTTAGGGTTAGGGTTAGGGTTAGGATTAGGATTAGGGTTAGGGTTATGATTAGGGTTAGGGTTAGGGTTAGGGTTATTATTAGGATTAGGGTTAGGATTAGGATCAGGGTTAGGGTTAGGGTTATGATTAGGGTTAGGGTTATGATTAGGGTTAGGGTTAGGGTTATGATTAGGGTTAGGGTTAGGATTAGGGTTAGGGTTAGGGTTATGATTAGGGTTAGGGTTAGGGTTATGATTAGGGTTAGGGTTAGGATTAGGATTAGGGTTAGGGTTAGGGTTAGGATTAGGGTTAGGGTTAGGGTTAGGATTAGGGTTAGGGTTAGGGTTAGGATTAGGGTTAGGGTTAGGGCTATGATTAGGGTTAGGGTTAGGGTTATGATTAGGGTTAGGGTTAGGATTAGGGTTAGGGTTAGGGTTATGATTAGGGTTAGGGTTAGGGTTAGGGTTATGATTAGGGTTAGGGTTAGGATTAGGATTAGGGTTAGGGTTAGGGTTAGGATTAGGGTTAGGGTTAGGATTAGGGTTAGGGTTAGGGTTATGGTTAGGGTTAGGATTAGGGTTAGGGTTATGATTAGGGTTAGGGTTAGGGTTAGGATTAGGGTTAGGGTTAGGGTTTGGGTTAGGGTTAGGGTTAGGGTTAGGATTAGGGTTAGGGTTAGGGTTAGGGTTAGGGTTAGGGTTAGGATTGGGTTTAGGGTTAGGGTTTGGGTTAGGGTTAGGGTTAGGATTAGGGTTAGGGTTAGGGTTAGGGTTAGGATTATGATTAGGGTTAGGGTTAGGGTTAGGGTTAGGTTTAGGGTTAGGATTAGGGTTTGGGTTAGGGTTAGGGTTAGGATTAGGGTTAGGGTTAGGGTTAGGTTTAGGGTTAGGATTAGGGTTAGGGTTATGATTAGGATTAGGATTAGGATTAGGATTAGGATTAGGGTTAGGATTAGGATTAGGGTTAGGGTTAGGGTTAGGGTTATGATTAGGGTTAGGATTAGGGTTAGGGTTAGGGTTAGGTTTAGGATTAGAATTAGGGTTAGGGTTAGGATTAGGGTTAGGGTTAGGGTTAGGGTTATGATTAGGGTTATGATTAGGGTTAGGGTTAGGGTTAGGTTTAGGATTAGAATTAGGGTTAGGGTTAGGATAAGGGTTAGGATTAGGGTTAGGGTTAGTGTTATGACTAGGGTTAGGGTTAAGATTAGGGTTAGGGTTCGGTTAGGGTTAGGGTTAGGGTTATGATTAGGGTGAGGGTTAGGGTTAGGGTTAGGGTTAGGGTTATGATTAGGGTTAGGGTTAGGATTAGGGTTAGGTTTAGGGTTAGGATTAGGGTTAGGGTTAGGATTAGGGTTAGGGTTAGGATTAGGGTTAGGGTTAGGATTAGGGTTATGATTAGGGTTAGGGTTAGGATTAGGGTTAGAGTTAGGATTAAGGTTAGGGTTAGGGTTAGGGTTATGATTAGGGTTAGGGTTATGATTAGGGTTAGGGTTATGATTAGGATTAGGGTTAGGGTTATGATTAGGATTAGGGTTAGGGTTAGGATTAGGATTAGGGTTAGGGTTAGGATAAGGGTTAGAACCAGAACCATACTCAAGCAAACAGAACCAGAACCAAACTCAAGCAAACCCAACCATAACCAAACCAGAGCCGAACCAGAACCAAACTCAAGCAAACCCAACCATAACCAAACCAGAGCCGAACCAGAACCGAACCAGAACCGTACCAGAACTGAACCAGAACCGTACCAGAACCGAACTGAACCGAACCAGAACCGTAGCAGAACTGAACCAGAACCGAACCAGATCCGAAGCAGATCCGAACCAGAACCGAACCAGAACCATACCAGAACCATATCAGAACCATACCGGAACCAAACTCAAGCAAACAGAACCAGAACCAAACTCAAGCAAACAGAACCGGAACCAAACTCAAGCAAACCCAACCAGGACCGAACCAAACCCGAACCAGAAACGAAACAGAACCGTACCAGAACTGAACCAGAACCGTACCAGAACCGAACCGAACCAGAACCGTACCAGAACCGAACCAGAACCGAACCAGAACCGAACCAGATCCGAACCAGAACCGAACCAGAACCATACCAGAACCGTACCAGAACCGAACCAGAACCGTACCAGAACCGAACCAGAACCGAACCAGAACCGAACCAGATCTGAACCAGATCCGAACCAGATCCGAACCAGAACCGAACCAGATCCGAACCAGATCCGAACCAGAACCATACCAGAACCATACCAGAACCATACCAGAACCAAACTCAAGCAAACGGAACCAGAACCAAACTTGAGCAAACAGAACCAGAACCAAACTCAAGTAAACAGAACCAGAACCAAACTTGAGCAAACATTGTTAATGTCCTCAGTGCAGGTTGGCATTGAGATAAATCCGATGCCTCAGCTTGGATGGGCTGATCTGATTTCTCCTCTCAGTCAGTATTTGCCCGGTCTTCAAGAAGACTCTCTTTGAAGGAACAGATGAAGCCAGGATACACAGCCTCCCCTCCATCACCTGTATCCTATATCCCCACATGTGATTGGCCGCATGATCGCCATGCTGACCAATCAAAACAAAGTTCTGCTGTGAGCAGAGCTGGGGCTGAGCACTGTGAGAGCTAAGCAGCGAAAGGAAAAAAATGGGAGTGGTCTCTCTCTCGTTGTGAGCCGGCTCTTCTGATTCACTATAAAGCATCGGCTCTCAGAGCTGCAGCTTTTGATCATGACACATCACTAATGTGCTTAATCTGTGTTACAATTATGAGGGGGCCATGGACAATTTTCTCACCTGTAAGGGGTCCCTGGCTAGTAGGAGTGCAAACTCCCGATAGTGAAAACAAACGGAACAAAAAGAGCGACACAGCTGCACAAAAACTTCACGTTGTAGACATGGCTGATCATAATAGACATCGCCATGCAGGAAGACAGTTTTTAAATCTCTGAGAGATCTTTAAATACAGAGTGTGTCTTTACACCGGTGAGATTTTTTCAGAGTTTACGATAACTCAAATAAAAAAACGTGACATTTGCTTTGTTTTATATCGACCACTTAGCAGGATGAATATCAGGATTAAACAGGTATATTTTGAGTTGAGTTGAGAAACATTTGCGGCCATTTTTGTCATTCAGTTCTATTTAGGTCATTAAAGCACTGATCCTCTGATTATTATTATTATTTACTTATTTCAGTAAGGCAGCTTCCTGATTCCTTTGCTGGCTCTTTTGTTTTTTTCTTAGCTCATTTTATATTTTTTGTGAAAAGAGAAAGCTGAGATGTTGCCCATCATTGTTACTTGGTTGCACTAATAAAGTGAAGTGCTGTACATCTGTGGTTGCATTATTCTATTATCAATTTGCCATAATTTTTAAGTATGAAGAGATGATTTCATTGATAGCCATAGACTACACGTCTTTAAATGTAGACTTCCACTGAGAGGAACATATTAGACTATTAAGGAACTAAATTAGGAACTAAATTTAGACTGTCATACCAGCTTGATCATCAATGAAAATGTCCTGGAAATGTCCTGGAAAATGATCTCTGGAAAAGAGTGGGAACCCTGGAAACAGAATAAGAAACAGCTCTCAATGACTGACAGATGAGTATATAAATAACCATAGACTAATTAATGTAGATTTTAAATATTACTCAAATTTCTGACTTCGAAAATGGTTCTTTCACGTTGTGTGATGTGTCCCAGTAACACAAATTCACAGCCAGCTCTCATTATACCCCACTGTTTGCTTTGCTTCCAATTTGCTGAATTACTTTATAACATTGAATATTTCCACATGCAGTTTTGGGGGGCAGCACGGTGTGTAGTGGTCAGCATGGCAGCTTAACAGGAGAAAGTTTCCTGATTAGAATATACCGGCCAGCTGGAGCCTCTTGGTGGAGTGTGGAGTTGTTCTCTCTATCCCTGTAAGTTAAGTTAAGTTCCTCCAACAGTCAAGAGACATGATTGTTAGATTACACGATGGGTTTTAATTGCCTATAGATGTGTTAGCAACCAAGATTGGTTGTCTGCCTCTCGGTGTCAGCCTTGTGATTGACTGGTGACCTGTTCAGGATGTACCCTGCCTCTCTCTCTGTGTCAGATGGGAGAGACTTTAGTGACTCTTAACAGGTATGCAGCACAGAACATGAATGCATGTTAACAAACAAACAGTATGACACTCATATTGAAATATATTTTCTAGGCTTCCCATCGAGGAGAATCAAAAAAGTCACAGTTGCAGACTGGCACCATGAAAACCATCTTACTCTCCTACTACTGTGTCCAAATGAATTGATGGAACTAATACCTGAAGTGTACAGCTGCACCAAAATGTGATGTTCCTTCAGCAGCAGGGAGTGGGAACAGTTGGACATGAAAAGACATGCAAAGAGCCAAGTGGTCTAAACTGCACTCAAATCTCTGCTGCCCTCTTGTGGTGTTGCCTCTTCGTTTTTGTTTTTAGATGTTTTTTTATTTTATTTTGCTGAGCTGGGCCTGACCTTACAACACAGCAGTCACAGCGGATCCAGGCTTACTGTTTGCTTACCAACCACAGTTGCTCAGCATTTTAATGTAGGTAAATGTTTTTACCATCTTTTATGGACTTGCAAATGTTTGAGGAACAAATACAGTTTTAATATTCTGCATCAGTGAAAGCTATTTCATCTTTAATTTATATTTCACTTATTTGGCTGTCTTCCCCAACATTAGGAAATATACTGTAGTCGAAAAATTGGTCCTCAGTTTCACATTATGGATAGATAGATAGATAGATAGATAGATAGATAGATAGACAGACAGACAGACAGACAGACAGACAGACAGACAGACAGACAGACAGACAGACAGACAGATAGATAGATAGATAGATAGATAGATAGATAGATAGATAGATAGATAGATAGATAGATAGATAGATAGATAGATAGATTTATAGATAGATAGATCATTTTTCATTATGTTCCACCTGAAAAAAACTAAATCACAAAATGCACAAATATTTATTTATTTGTTTGTTTGTTTGTTTGTTTGTTGGTTTAGTCATGTATTTATATGGCTCATAACTGACTGAAATGGTAGCACAATATAGGTGTAGTCCTAACTCAAAATGAAAAAAGCTCTGTTTGTTGGTTTAGCTCTTTTATTAGTGCAGGCGCCCCATCTACGGATGCTTGTGGAATCAATTCCTGGCCCAAATAGCACATTTGATCCCCTACTCCCTCTCCCAATATTCACATACTTAACAGTGGGGGGAGCTGATTCAGTTAACCTTAAACTGTTATCAAAATGATGACCCATACATTTACAGGAATACACTGAAAATAACCCAACACACTAAGACGATTTTGTGGATTTTTCAGTATTATGCAGTATTTTAAGGCGTGCCTGGGGAACACACAGCTGTAAAGTTGTGACACTGACGGTTATTAGGCAGTACAATGTCGAAGGTGGGAGGAAAATAATTCATCACAACACACAGCAAGTAGTAGCATGCTGCGTAATAGCTCTTTGATGAGAAAAGTGGTTGATTTCATCACACCCCTTTGCGTGACTGTCATACACAATCTTTTCTGGGGAATGTTACGGGAAGGATAATAACCAATCATGACAAGAGTGACCTTAAAGACTCTGACTGACACACGCAGGATTTCACCAAATGGTTGATCTATGCATTATTCCCTGTTTTCACTACAGCATATATCATACAATACATCTTCACAGAGCTCAGTACTGTTACTGAACCAACCTACATAGATCAGTGTGTTTCCATACTATGTGTGTGTGTGTGTGTGTGTGTGTGTGTGTGTGTGTGTGTGTGTCTGTGACATTTTAAAATAACTGTAAAAATCCCCTCGGTCGCTAACTTCCCCTGGTATGAGTCAGGAGCACTCCGTTAACCACCCTCCTAACATGTTGTTATTCCAAAAATATTTGTCTACACAGGATGCTGCAGTGTTTGACATCAAAGGTTTTTTACACATCATACAAGATGTCTCTAAGGAGATGCAGATGTCCATGACTGGTCCATGTTTATTCTTGTGTAATTTTTCATAAAGTTGACCCGGCAGTTTCAAATATATCAGTGTTTCCAATAGTTTCCATATGCCCCAGAAAATATGATGTTTTATCTTATAATTATTTTCTGTGTGGACATAAAGTCATGGGCTGCACGGTGGTGCAGTGGGTAGCGCTGTTGCCTCACAGCTAGAAGGTTCATGGTTCGAATCCCCGGCCAGGCGGGTGCCTTTCTGTGTGGAGTTTGCATGTTCTCCCCGTGCATGCGTGGGTTCTCTCCGGGTTCTCCGGCTTCCTCCCACAATCCAAAAACATGCTCAGGTTGATTGATCACTCTAAATTGCCCCGTAGGTTTGGATGGTTGTCTGTCTCTCTGTGTTAGCCCTGTGATAAGTTGGCGACCTGTCCAGGGTGTACCCTGCCTTCTGCCCGATGCCAGCTGGGATAGGCTCCAGCCCCCCGTGACCCCTAACGGGATAAGCGGTCAAGATAATGGATGGATGGATGGATATAAAGTCATCCTGTTGTTGTCACAAGAGCAAATGGTTCCTTACCTTTCTTCCTTTTAAACAGACCCAAGAGCAGTGACAACCAATGTGTCTTAACCAAACTCAAGGGTTGAAACTTTTAATTAGATGTTTGTTATTGTTTGATTACTGGTTGTTTAGTGTGTTTTTTCAATAATCCATTAAAACATAAAAAATAATAGAGTATGTCAAAGATAATTAGAAGTTCTACTATGTGAGAGCAGATGGATTTTCTTTTAAAACTGAACAACCTCTTTGCTTTGATGAAACACTTAACCTATCTTCTTTTTATAGTAATTCTGGCTCATTTTTAAAGTCACTATCTTTTTTTTGTGTAGTTATTCAAATGTTTTCATCATCATTCTTTTCATGCAGACTTCTATGGACAGCCTTTGGTTCTATTTATTTATTTTTTCCACTTCCCTATTCCAAATGATTTTGTATTATAGTGTTTGTTAGAACATGTCTATTGAATTTGTTTTTGGCTCACTCAAATGAATTGGTCTCACTAATTAGTAGCATCAGCTGGTTGATTAATCACACCTGGCCAGGTGTATATCTTTGTCTATACCTGTCAGGAGCACTGACTGATGATTCGCTCTGTTGTTACTCATTTTGCACTGTGAGCAGCTTTTGTTTTGACGACTCATGTCTTAACTAAAGAGAGTACTCTTGCATTTATCTCAGCCTTTAAACTTTTGGTGGCACTTAAGTCCAGTTTCATTGGTGTGCAGAACCTCCTCTGCTACCACTTGAAATGTTCCTCCTGCACTGACACACCCAAGAGTCTTTTTTCCCCCAAATATATTTGTTTCTATCCAATTGTATTGTTTGATTAGCTTTCATGTTTTAACCGTAGGGAAATAAATATGTAGTTTTAAGTGCTAGCAGGGATTTGCAAAGATAGATGTGCGAATAACACAAGATTTCCATGTTAGTTTTTCTCCATCCAACCAACTGTCATAGTTAGACATCTGGGCATGGGTGTGTGATGAATACTTCACATATTTGTTATTATTGTTATATTATCTCTTGAAGAGTAATAAACTAAAGAAGGGCTATTTTGTGAGACACATTGGCTATATTTATTCCAGTTACATCAGGTAGAAGGGATTCAATTGTTCTGAACCAAACCTAACCGATCCAAAACAAATTTAATTTAATCACATCGAATCTCATCGCAATTGTTCTGCATTTTAATGAATCATCCCTGAATCAGATCATAGCCATCAAAATTGGATAGGATAGACTTGGAAAAGTGAGATGCATATCCATATTGCTAACATAATGTTGATACACAAAGTAAGATAAAGGCTTTTGGAACTGTCGTTGGTTTGAATTGCATTTGATTTAAAAAAAAAAATGTGTGTGCATAGTGTGCTGTAGACGTTTTCCAGGCCGCAATAGGCTCTGGTTTCATCTTCACCTTTTTTGCCAATTTCTAATAAACCATTTGATTGCTCGAGTCAGCATGTCCAATGTGTCAAACGCCTTCTTTGTTCTTTAAAATGCCTCTTCAGGAAGGAAGGGATGAATTCCTTGGGACTTTGTCCATGTTTTATATATGATTGGATCAATTTGACAAATGCTTAACTACGTTGCAAAAGTTTCGGCATCACCACAGTGATATGAATTCATATCCAATGGTCATCATAGATATCTGTCATTTTAAAATTTTCCATCCAAAAGTGTTTATTCCCTAAAAGGCAACAATATGAATCTCATGGTGGTGCAAGAGGAAGAATCACCAAAGTTTGAATCATCCTCTGGGCATCATGAATGACTTACAATTAATGAGAATCTATCTGAGGTAGTTCAGTCAGAATCAAAATAGTGGACTGACAGACAGAAATACAAAATTACAACTGAGTGTTGTATTAGTGACATCAACGGCTGAGTTCTCCTATTTTGTGTGTTGTCTAGTTTTTGGTTTTGTTGTTTAAACTTGATGTTGCTTTAAGAACTGATCCCAAATGAAACACGTCATAGTGTTGTTTTTTAGGTCAGCAGTGTTTGTACTGTGACCAAACCTTTCCCAAATTAATGTTCCTCATGTTTGAGTAAACTTGTGTTGTCTACGCATACATTTTGTAATCCACACTTGAGAAACTCCTGTGACTATGAATCATATTCAACTGAAGGGCAGATGAGGAAAAAAAACAAATATCAGAAAGAAATGATTTCAGTCATCACCAGACAGAACCCTCACAGAACATGTGCTGGCATTAAACAAACAAATTGTTTGTTTGTAGGAAAGTGCTCACACTTTGTCAGTACAGTTAAACAAACAAGCAAGGTGACATTTAAAACACGTTTTACACTTCAATTGAGCGTTTCCTTCATCTCCTTCTTTGTTGTTTTTTCAGTCCCATCCTAAAACATCTGTCCCAAAAATCCCAGGATGAATACCACGAGAAGAGCATGAACACATCTTAAAAGGCATTACATCTCTTTTATTTTAGCCTAATTAAAAGCACTCAAAAAATAAAAGTACAAAAAAAAGATAAATAAATAAGAAAAAGAAAAAGGAAATCCATATAAACTTACTCAAGAATTCTCATCCTTATCAAATGAAGCCTTGAGTATTTAATGTAAAAAAAATCATATCTGGCATGAAAACAGGGGCAAATGAAAAAAGAGTTGCTGTTTTTTCAAAGACATTAAGTCTACTATCACACTCCTTAGATCTCAGTTATATGGGAAATGTGTTATCAAAGCATTTGAGGTGAGTTCAACAGAGTACACTCAACCACAGCATCTGTAGTTTTACTAATACAAGCACATTCCTGTAGACAGAGGAGGAAGTGGCTAGGTGCTTTTACATGAATCACTATGATCCTTTGAAAAAAACATGGACCCAAAGTATATAAATACCCTGCGGAGCTTCTTACCCCCAATGACTAGTTTGGCCGACAGAGAGACAACAACAATGATAGCTTTGCTGCTGCTGGCGCTGGTCCCTCACTGCTCTGCTGTGCCTCTTTCACCTCAGGACATCGACAAACAGCTTCTAGCAGAGGTAAGGTCGGATTTCTCTGATTCAATAATTTATAAAGTCATAAGTCGGCTGTAATTTTCTTTTTAACGTCATGGAAAAAGACCATAAATAGACATTGAATGGAGTAATCCACGCCTATATTTATGTATCATTATGACTGTTATTCAGCTCTTGTTCTCTTTCATTGAACAGAAGTACCTGCGGCGCTTCTATGGCCTTCCTGTTGGTCTTCAAGGAGGAGAGACGTCATCAGATGCTTTCAAGGAAAAGGTTGAGGAGATGCAAAGATTCTTCAAACTTAAGGTGAGCAGATCTGGAGAGACTTTATTAATCCTGCTGGTTCAGTAAAAGAGCATTTTTAGAGATGTTTTTCAAAATTGTTGACCTTCATGGAATAGCTTTAGCAGGTTTTAAATGACTTTTAAAAGAGAAATAGAAGAGAAGGATAATATCTACAGTGCTTCAACATATTATGATGCCCAACCACAGTTGGTGTGTTGGTTTTGTGGTGCTCTTCAGTGAATATACAATCTAATTTCATAAGGTTTACATCAGGATTATGTTAGGATGGTTTGATGTTTGATGTTTCTTTTGGTGACAGAAGTTGAATTAGGTCCAGATGATTAACCATTGCAAAAATTGTTTTCCCCTGAGAGCAAGACATTGAACAAACATACATTAAAGGGTCAGAGGTTTGCGGTTTCGACACTTGAAAAGCCTCAATGAACATTTTTCTTGGAGCAGCTCAGTAACATATTTTCTTCCCATCTCTTCTGCCTTTGAAGGTGACGGGAAATCTTGACGACAACACTTTGGAGCTGATGAAAGAGGCCAGATGTGGTGTGCCAGACATTGGGGAGTACAACCACTTCCCTCGACACCTTAAATGGCAAAATAACAATGTCACTTTCAGGTATGCATCAAAATAATTCTATGAATAACATTTAAAACGTGACAGATACATTTTTTGCAATGAGTTGAGCTATACAGAAAGAGAACACCACAGTCATTTATTGATTAATAACTTATTCCTACTATTCTTCCGGTGTTCCAGGATAGTAAATTATACGCCAGATCTGAGGAAGCCTGATGTAGACAGAGCCATCCGTAATGCGTTGAATGTTTGGTCTGCTGTCACCCCCCTGACCTTTAAGAAGCTGTACAGTGGTATTGCAGATATCATGATCAGCTTTGGATCAAAAGGTGAGTAAAGCTTGGTATAATTCATGAATGTTGGATTTTCCGAGCTGCTGCTGCCACTTAGCCTTGAAAGAATGATCATTTTCAAATTATGCTCAACACATTCAAAAACTGCTTTTAATTCCGTAGAGCATGGAGACTACAACCCTTTTGACGGGCCTGATGGGCTGCTTGCTCATGCCTACCCACCTGGCCAGGGTATAGGAGGAGACACTCACTTTGATGAGGATGAGCACTGGACCAAGGATTCATCAAGTGAGAGATGTTAACAGATGTAGGACAGAAGTCACTGAGCTTTTTCTCAAACAGATGAGGCCTGTTTGACAGATATTTTAACTGAGTGTCTTTTCCCTACAGCATACAACTTGTTCATAGTGGCAGCTCATGAGTTGGGCCACGCTCTTGGGATGTCCCACTCCACAGATGCAGGGGCCCTGATGTACCCCGTCTACTCCTTCACCACAGGCTACCCGTTGGCTGAGGATGACATTGAAGGCATTCAGGCTCTCTATGGTGGGAGAAAATCTCAAACTGATTATAATCTTAACTTACATTAAAGAGTCATACCAGGCTATACTTTCTGTAGCACAAGACTGATCATATATTTTTATGGATGTATTTTGTGAGCAGAGTATTAACTCTAGATCTTCAACAGGCCCAAACCCAAACCACAGGAAAGTGAAGCCAAAGCCTGATGCACCGGACAAGTGTGACCCCATGTTGACATTTGATGCTGTGACAGAGCTCAGAGGGGAAACCATCATCTTCAAAGACAGGTACAGTACAACTATGACGTTGCTAACTTCAGATATTCATCATTATGGGCCAAACTGAGGAACTTAAGTCACCTGAAAGTGTGAAAGGAGAGGTTTATTACTCTGTTTCTCAAATGAAATCTAACTATGTATTGTACATTGATCAATTTAAGATGCTACATTGGGACGTTGTTTTTTTTTGCAGATTCTTCTGGCGTCTCCATCCTCAGATGCCAGAGCCTGAGCAGACACTGATCAAGTCCACGTGGCCCTCCATCCCAAACAAGATAGACGCAGCATATGAGAATGCAGAGAAGGACATTGTCATCATATTTAGAGGTAGGTTTGTTTCTTGATTGACACACTATTCTGAATATTAAAGATACTAGTTACAGGATGGACTAAAACTCTGCTCTGTTTCAGGGATCAAAATGTGGGCTTTGAATGGGTATAATCTTGTGAAAGGTTACCCAAAGTACATACACAAACTTGGACTTCCCAAGACAGTAAGGAAGATAGATGCGGCTGTACATATTGGAGACACTGGGAAAACTCTGCTGTTCACTGATGAGGAGTATTGGAGGTATGTGATGTGGTAGAACATTCTTTAAAAATGCATAGATCAATACTCTCTGTGAAGTAAATGAGCCATCCTTGCTACATGTAACTCTACATTTTAAAAACCTCCTTTTCCTATGTGTTACCCACAGCTTTGATGAAGCAACAGGCACCATGGACACTGGCTACCCACGATCCATTGAGGATGATTTTCCTGGGATGGATGATGAAGTTGACGCTGCTACTTATCACTATGGTAATCTAAAGCCTCAATGGCATATCTTCAGAAAGGTTCAAGCATTCCAAATGAGCTTCTTTTTTCCTAACCGTATTACAGATTGCTCTAACCACCATCTCATTTCATTGTCTTTCAGGATACTTGTATTTCTTCCATGAACACATGCAGTATGAGTACAGTTACAACTCAAGAAAGGTCATCCGCATCATGAGAACAAACTCCCTTCTCAACTGCTGATGAGGCGGTCTTAAACAAAGTGTTAAAGAAGAAACATGCATGTTAAAAATGAGACAAGAGACGATGAAACTCATTGATTGAGCTGGATAATTGACGGATAAGAGGGATGTTGAACAGTATTTTTGTATGGTTTTTTTTAACAGTGCTGGACACCTGTATGTCATATCTAATGTCAGACACAGAATGCTGGAAAATTCCTCAGATCTTTGCTATTTATTGCACTTCTTCATATTTCTACTTCAAGTTTCACTTAGAACAGCAAGATGCTTTGCAGGTTAAGTTTCTTGTCACTTACAGTAGGTTGTGCTGTGTGATAACTGTACTACTTGCTCAACTACTGTATTGATTAAAGATTGTATGATGTATTTAATGTTTGTGTGCTTACAATTTTTAAGATCTGGAACATAATAAATAGATAAAAACAGAGAAATTACAGTTTGAGTGGTTCATTTTGTGCTGATTACCTAACCATTGTGTAAACATTTCAGGGAGTTGGAGCTTAGAACAATTGATTCAATGTATTATCTATATCTTTGATAACTGCTCTCTGCACAAACACAATATCTTTACTTTAGGGGTGAACCAAAGATTTTTATTCAGATAAAATGGACCAAATCAGGCAAACAGTGTGGTTATCAATCAGGACAGTATATCTTTATATCTCCTTTACAAGATATTGTGACTGAAGCTTCATTACACTTTCACTTTCTTTGAATGTGAAGTCAATTTTGACAAATAATCTTACAGCAACTGAGCTTTGCTGCCACCAAAAGGATTCACTGTTGCATTGCAGTCACTGGCCTGGAGTAACACACTTCAGTGCAAGTGAATCCCTGATTGATGTTTGTATTGTCATTATTTATAAAGAGTATAAAAAGCTGTTGTAATATTTCCCCAAGCAAAATTCACAGACTAGGATAATATTACCTGCCAGGAAGTTATCTGTTATGATGAAAGTTTTACCACCACAAATCCATAAGAGTTTGGATGTTGTGAAAAAATTTTCATAAAAGCTTTTTCTGATGGTTTGCAAAATATTTAACTAAACTTCATTGAAAATTGTGCAAAAACAACAAATCAATTTCTTAAACGGATTGTGTTTAATACAAAACATATAATCATATATTTAAAGCCAACTCTTATCAACATGGGGTTGTACAAGATTATAGACCCATGATGTAGCCTACTGTGCATAGTTAAGAAGCAGAGGTATGTTGAACTCCTCCTACAAGAGTTTCTACAAGGCTTTACGGAAATAATTCACTCATTTGCACACATAGATCCTTACAATGAGATGCTGATGTGTTTTTTTTCAATGCTCTATTTCCACACTCTGATGCACATGTAATATCTCACATTTTCCACTAGAGAGCACTCCTGTAAAAAGTTTGAGTGTGGAGGGCCCTTGCTTCCTAAAACAGTTTCCAAGGTAGATCTAGAAAAAGTGATTAATAAACAAGATGTTTACACTGTGGCAATTTTCTACATCTCTTTGTCAAGTGTCTTAAACTTTTTCTGAGAGAGAAAAAGTCAGTGTGTGAGTCTTTAGAACTATTGATATGGAGCAACATCTTGGTTTTGGCTGAAGAACATTTGGACTTACCACACATCAAACAGATTAATTAGTAATCACATTGTTAAAGGGCCATTACACCAAGTATCTTCAATCTCCAGCAGACTGCAACAATCAGCTATTTAAGCAGAAAGCTGAGGAATACTTCAGATGTTTTGCAAAAGTGAAGGATTTTGTGTGATCACTTCTGAAGGTCAGTAAAAGCATCGCTAACTGAAGTTTAGGAAACAGTGTAGCTTGAGCCAAGAAGTATAATCCACAGGTCCAATCATGTGGATGTAATTACAGTGCAGTGAAGCAGTCACCTCATTTGCTCATTTCCGAGGTATTGCATGGTGCAAGACTGTGTCAGTGGCTCACAAATCCAAAGTGTTCACTGCTGATGTTTGCCTGCAAAGCTCTGCTTCTGTTTATGAAAAAAAAAAAGATTTTTATCTGACACAAAAATGGCTTAACATTTACTTTTTTTCTTCAACTATCTTTTCAGGATCATCATGTATTTTCAATGCGTCAAATCAATACTACTTTGTTTGCCACTTAGAGGTTCATGTGACCTGAAAAGAACTTTGTTAAAGTAAGCAATTAAAATGTGTTGGGAGTTAAACAGCATTTAAACAAGCTCTGGTGTGTTAGAAATGAGGGTTCAGTATCTGCTAACTGTTACTGACTCAGGTCAATGCTGAAAAGAGTCTAAATCCTCCTCCTTACCTCCATACTTATGACGTTTACAGAGGCATGTTTTGGCCTGATAGAAAGTAAATCAAATCCAGATGCTCAAAGATAAAGAAAACTGCTATTAAGTAAATAGAGAAGCTAGGGTCATATTTCTTGTTTATTTCAGTGTTAGGTTCATTTTGTCTCCCATACTTCGATGTGTTTTCACTTCCTGGTAAATGTGAGCATGCCTCCTAGCTCTTTGTTCTGACAGGTTTTTGTTTCTTTGTGGTTTGCAAATTTGAGCACCTTTTGGCGTTGGATTGACTTTTGTTTTTTGCACATCAGTGCACTTTTACCTACCTTTTAGCTCGTGTGGATTTTGAGGGCATGTAAGAGGGATCTGTTTTTCATCCCAATCCTAGTTGGGCACCTCTCCCTGTTCCTGCCCCAGTCAAAAATCATTACCATATCCAGCTCTTTCAACTCAATGAACCTGATTGAGGATTTGAGCTGGAGCCAAAAGAAAAGACCATAAACCCTGAATTTGAATGCTTCTTTATTTGTCACTAAGGTTAAAAGTGTTGCTGGGTTTACTGATTGAGAAAATCCAGGTCAGTGTTTGTCCTTCTAAACTAGAATGAGCTCCCTAAAGCTAGCACTTCCTCTTGTTATCCACTTATTTTATTATTAACCTTATCATGAGTCTTTTATTTATTTTTAAAATCATGTGATTGCCTGTCCAAGTACTCTTCGGATTAAAAATACACACAAAGATTGAGACAGTTTAATGAGGTCAATGAAAAATAGCGATTCAAGTGGAAAAAGGTGGTATCCTTTGAGAAAACGTTTACACAGTCCAGCTCAGCAGCTCCTGATGGAAACCAGATGGAGCAGCATGGCAGAGAGGGCAGCAGTCTCTGGATATATCCCTTTTCCTCTGGGAAACTCCCTCTTCAGACCAACAATATGAAAATGATGCAAGACTCCCCTTACTCCAACACAGAGCTGATTATTCTGAGTGTGGGCAGTGATGAGGATTTGGGGACTTTTGAAAAGTTCCAAAGAAAGAACTCTTCTTTTATTAGACCTTAATGTGCGTATCTTAAACATAGAGGTAACATTGAAGGGTTGGATCACATTTTAATGTCAAACTAGAATACATGAACACACTTTACAAAATACATTTCAGAGGACAGGTCTAGCTAAACTCGATTAGAACAGTGCTAATGAATTTTAATTTCACAGCTTTAGTTTTGAAAATTCTCCCTGAGTTTGTTTCTGTCTCACTGTCATTGTTGTCTGTTGTGTTTTGGTTACTGTTGGTACTTGACGCCATTTTTCCATGAGAACCTGAAGTCATATGGTTTACAAGGGAAGCAGAACTTCATTGACAATACACAGTCTATGATTCTCCCTCCTACATTGCTGCTGGAATGTGGCTAAAGTCAGGCTGTGCCCTGAGTTGACCCATAATCTGACCAGATATAAACCAGGGTCAGAGTGAAGGGAAGGAGGGAGCCAAGCTTTGGTGAAAATACTTTTACGGTAGCTGGTCATCTGTAAACCACATACAGTGCGTCAGTTTAAAAACATATTGAAAAGTGTATTCCTTTTTATCAATAAAGATGAAAATAACTGCACATTATCAACTATTCAACATGATAGCTCACAAAGTGTTTCAATTTAAAACTAGCATCTGTTCAATGTGCCTTTCTTTATTCTGTTCAACAAGGCGGTTATTAGTTGAAGTTACAAAAGCAAAAATGATCTTGCCTCACATACTTCATGTCACATCATGTAGAAAGACAATAATCTGAAATCTCTGACCTGTTTTGCGTATGATGCATCATTAACCTGTTCTTTGTCTCCAATATTTAACAATATTAGGGTGAGGTTAATAGTTTTTTTCTGGTGTTACTGGTCTTAATTTGCTTAATCAGTTTAAATTTTACAGAAGGGGATAAGTGGTCAAACTGATGGATAGATGGATGGACAAGAGCCACTGAAAAAAATTGTATATGAGGTCAGGTGAGTAAAAACATGTTCTGGTCTGACATACACTACCAGTCAAAATTTTGGAAACACCTTCTCATTCAAGGGTTTGTATTTATTTTAATTATTTGAAACACTGTAGATTAATACCAAAGACATCAAACTATGAAAGAACATATATGGAATTATCTAATGAACAATAAAGTGTTCAACAAAGCAGAATATGTTTTATATTTTAGATTCTGTAAAGTAGCCCCCTTTTTCCTTCATGACCGTTTTGCACACTCTTGGTATTCTCTCAGTCTGCTTCATGAAGTGGTCTCCTGGAATGTTTTCTAATGAACATGAGCCTTGTCAAGAGTTCATTTGTAGAATGACTTGCCTTCTTAATGTGTTTGAGACCATCAGTTGTGTTGTTCAGAGGTAGGGTTAGTGCACAATGGACTACTGTTGTAATATTATTTACTGTTGTAAGCATATTATTTCATAGTTTTGATGTCTTCAGTATTAAACTACAATGTCGAAAATAATTAAATGACTAAAAAACATTGAATGAGAAGGTGGGTTCAAACTTTTGACTGGTAGTGTATATATTTTTTTATTCTGATTTTAAAATCAGAAGTCTGAGAGAAACAAAAATAATTCAAACCCTTCAGTCTGAACTCTTTTCCCTGAGGGCCTGAGCTTCGAAAAACTTTTACAGTGGCCTTTATCCTCTTCAGTAGAATTTCTATCAGTAAACAAGGTATTTAAAAAATGAACTCAGCAAAACTTAAAATTTGGAAACTGTGGGGTAACTTTTTCAAATTGTAATATTTTGGTCATAAGAATAGAATACACCATCAAACAGTTGTTCTTTCTTTATTTTACAAATGATGAACTCATGGGGAGACAATGTTGAACTTCTGCTTTAAAAGATAGCTGTGAGAACCATTCCAACATCTGGGTAAGATCCTGTTTTAGCAAAATACAAGAATCAGCTTAATGAAACTGCTACTGTTCAGCTTCTTCACATGCTGAGTCATGGTTCGACCTTTGAAATTAAAGGGTCACTCCGAAAATATGTTTAGTCTTAAAGGAAAGTGAATATCTTTTCTCTTGTGATGATCTTTTAAGCCACAGTGAACTTTTTAAAAAACATTTTTTGTTCTGTCCACTGAAAACAAAGCACTGACTACACGTGACCTTGTGTCATGGGTACAGGTTGTGACAAACACAAAGACAGAGTCTGAAAAATGCATGTGTTTGTGGTACATTTAGAGTTATAATTTGACATCAAGGTTTAAATAGACAACATATTCAATCATGTGCAAAAAAACAAACAAAGTAAAAGGCATCAAAGACAGAAGTATGTAGTAAAACCTTAATTCTTATGTCACATCTTTAATTTGTAAACCACATGACATTGCTTTTGGGATTCACCAACGGAATTATAATGGTGTACAGTGCCACAGACTCCAACATCTTCAGTGACTCTGAGAATAACAAGCATATCTTTGTGGCCTGTGACGGTCGAGCTCAGCTTTTGTTTGTCTGAAAAACAAAACCTCTGTGCTGAGCTGCAGGACACTGACACAGTGCCTTGGTGTCTTTTGTCACAAGAGCACAACAAGCCAGAGGGCATTCAGAGCGCCATGATGTCAACATCGCCAACATCAGATAATAACTTCATATCTGAAGTAAACTCCTGTGGAAATACAAAAACAGATTATTCTCAAGTTAAAAAACAATATTGATGTTCATTATTCGAAACGAGATCTGTAGAAACTCACTTCTTCAAACTTTCTTGAGTTTCACAGCCTCCTCTGAAACCTTGCAGTGTTCAGAGAAGTACTGCCTTATTGTTGAAGCAAAGTGAATTAGCTGCTTGAATAGCCTGATCCTCTCGAGGATCTATCTGGGAAGGTCAAATTACATTTGCTTGATATTTGTTCAAGCAAGAGCAGAGTAGTTAATAAAGACACCCTGGTTCTGCTTGCCTGAATTAATTATACACAGTTCAAAGCCTCCCTCTGCTTTGAAGTAATTGCATCTTGGTGCCAGACCACTGCAGGGTAGCAAGTGATTACCTTTGATTTCTGTACTCACATGTCCCACACCACCACAATGCGAGCAGTATGCTTTAGATTGAGTTGTTTTTAAAAATAACATTCATTATCATCTTTACAATTCCGTTCTCGGTGTGCTCTAAAAAACAAAACAACAAAAGAAGCCGTTATATTTTGATTTGTCTTGCTATGTGCAGGAATAAATCTTGTTCAGTCTTGTTCAGGCTTGCATAAAAGTGAGCTGATGTTTGTTTAGCTGTGAATAAACATCAAACCTGCGTACGAGGTTACTGAAAACTCAGCTCACTATCAAGGTTTTTCTTTGGTTTGTTACCCTGTATAAACTTTATCTACACAGATCAATCCAAAACATGTCTGCTGTCCCCCCTGCATAATATACCACCACTCTTTAGAAGAAGACAGTTCTAGTGTTTGAAGAAGGGTACCCTGTTTTGGTGATGTTTTCATGTGAACAAGATGTACAAAGAGGATAAAACACAGAGTTTCAGTTCTGTGTGTGTCCTGTGGTCGACCTGAACATGTTTGTGTCTGTACCCTCTGTCACAGATAGCAGTTGAGAAATCATATTTAATGTCACTTTACCTTCAATGTGAGTTCAGCAGGGTTTGTTTGCTGTGTCAAACATCAGTGTCGACATTTCTGTCAGGTTTCATATTGATTTGGCTCCAAGAGCAACCTTTTCGACTCCACTGGCCGTAAAACATGGACAAAGGTTGCCCTCTGTGTTACATGGTGTGTGTTACCAAAGCACAGAATAAGATACAGGTACAGAAGAACATCCTTCATTCAGTCTGCTAGTCTAGAATATATCATGCAGCTTGCTGTCATCACATCTGTGCATGTTGCATCTGCAATAAAGACATTGAAAATTATTGGCTTTCTGATTCTGAACACGTTATTCCATATGAACACTTATTTCTCATACTTGTCTTTTTGCTCAGGCATTAAGATGTACAGCCATGGGTCCAGAGAGTAAATAGCCCCTTGCTAATCTGTGACCTGGTTTGTTGTGGTCTTGCATTCCCTGAATATGTGTGATTTCACAGTTTTGCAGGGAAGCTTTGGAGTGTAAAGGCTACTGAATGCAGCTGTGACAGTGTCTGATAGATGGTCAGTTTCATAGGTCTCAACATAACAGCACCTCAAGGTAGGGACAAAAGAAAAACCAAACATCTGGAAGTGTTTTCTGCAATGGGGTCAATCCACTGAGGGCTCCCAGGCAGCTTTGGGAGTCAGGAGTTGCATTCATACAAACACAAGAGCTAAAAACAATATGTAAGAAAACTGGAGGGTGGCTTGTATGTTGTAAGACCTACCAAGGATCTTATATTTTATCTTGCACATAAAACTGTGATGCAATCTGTAAAAAACTCCCCACTTTAGTCACTCTTGTTGCGGCTGTCCTGGGTGTCTGTGTGCGTTTAAAAGATGTCTCAGAGAAGAGAGCATAATGTGAATGTTTTCTTTCTCACACAGGACAAACTCTCCTTTGCGACACACAGGAGATCTTTAAGCTGCCATGACTGACACCCAGCTTTCTCTGCCTCTTTCTCTTTTTCTCTATTCTCCTTCCCTGTCACCTCCTTGGCAGCTTACCAGCCCAGTTTAGCACAGTGCTCTGCCAAACCCTGGCATTTCTGCCCACTTCACTGTTTTTAAGGAACATTTAAAACCACAAGTGAATGTGTGTGTCTGCGTATCCAGACACTTGCAAGTAAGTAAATAAAGCAAGAATACTCTGGAGGGAACATGTTGCTGAGTTGTAAAAAGTGAAGAACTGCTGTGAGGGTAAACCCCTCAAATTTGAGCTTTCCTCTTGTCCGGTAAGGAGACACACCCTGTTATGAGTCAGTGCTGTTCATAGAAACAAATCACACACTGCTTTAAAAAACAGGATCTCTGGAAAAATGATAAATACAGTGTCGACACTGACACCATCTTTCCTGGGATGTGATTTTATTTTTAATATGTGTTTATGCTGCTTTGCTGACACACCTGACTACTATCAGACAGAACAAGAGACAGCAGTCACTCTGACCCCAAGTGTAAGAATAGTCAATTTATTATACATTTGATTCATTTACATTATATAAAATTATATACAATATAGTTACATACATACAAATATAAACTTCTGCATGAAGACAGGCTTTATCTATCAATTAAAATGCTGAAAGGTGTATTTCTTTTAAATGTCTTGCATCAAAGGCACCAAGCCTTTGCAGATCATTGACAGTCAAAAGCCAGAATATGCAGTACTGCGGCTGATCTTCCTCTCAGGTCCAAAGACACGCCACAGGAATGCAAGGGTAAGGCTGCACACAAGAGCACAGTGCAGCTTGTTGTTTTGCCGTAAAGATATATTTATACTGAATTCAGTAGTAAATATGTCACAGCTGTTTGATTGGGCAAGTTTGTTTTGAAATCAGCCGGATTTGATAGCAGGTCAAAATAAACTCACAGTCAACTAGGTCATTATTTGTTTGCTCCTGTTTCATAAACAAACAAATCACAGATTAGTGAGCACCATATCAAAAAGACTTATTTAGATTTAGACGTGTTTATGGAAAAACAGGCAAGTATTGAAACGGTCATCTTGTGGATGTAGCTAAGGACCATAGGTTAGCTTAGGACTGCATAAGACTTGACTCTTATTCTTCTTTATTTCCTCTTTTACATGGAATTAGATAAAAGGTTGATACCAGTCTGAAGTCTGTGTGGTAAATATGAAGCAACAACCAGCAGCTGTTTAGCTCTAAGACTGAAAACAAGTAGAAAGTTAGCGTGATAGTATCTATAGGCGGAAAAATACATCTGATCAACAATCTATATCTCTACTCTTTACATAACAGGGCTTTATCTTATGAAACAACTGGTGCCTAATCTTAGGTTTGTTCCTTGCAGCATTACTGCAACTGTTCTTGTCTAAAGATTCTCTTATGATTTTGTCTTGACTGCTGATAAACTCTGAAACTTTATCATTGTATCTCTATAAAATAGCAGTATGCTGAGCTTAGTAGTGCTAAAAACTATATCAACATTCAGCCAAAACTAAACAATTCCCTTAGATGTAAAATAATCTAAAAAATTTATTAAATTCTGACAGTTCTCAGAAACTGTTTACTTAGTTCAGGCACCAAACCTACTTAGGTGTTACGTTCAGTTAAAGCTTGTGGCTTATGTGAGCTACAGTTCTTTTTTGGAGCGTCATATCCAGTCTTTGTGCTAAGCCAGAGTAACTAGCTGAAGCTGCATGAATAGCAACCAGATGTCTGAGTGGTATCTTCCCTTATCTAAAGTTTGAACGTTGATACAAAAAAATCAAACTATCTTGTAAATTATTTTAACAAAGCATCACATTCAAAGTCAAATGAAACACATTAGTGGTCAACAGTCGTCAAGAATATTCTCCAGTGTGGGTATTGTTAATGATGCATAGAACTTTGTAAAACACTGGATGACATTAAGGCATTGATTACGGAAGAGGGTTAGGGTCACTGCAAAATAAAAAATTGAAGGGCAGGTGAGCAAAAACATTTTTTTCTCTGAATTCTGAGATTAAAATTAAAATTCTGACTTTAATCTTAGAATAAAAAATAAAAAAAAACTTTAAACATCTTTTTTTCAGTGTCTCTAATCCTCATCCGTACTTTTTTTAAGTGCATCATTAACAAAAAAATACCTCAACTGAAACAAGTGCAAATCATTTCTTATATGGTCCCACTTTAAATGAAGCACATAACCTACCTACGTTTTAGACTGATGAGAGGTTCCCTGCCATTGAGGATTACATAAGGAAATTATATAGTTATTTTTTTGCCAGGTGAAATGCTGAAAATCTTATGTTACAAGATTAGTTTTGAGTCTATGGCACTTTGGTCAGAACTTCACAAAGGCAACAGTACATCTTTAAGACAAATTCCAGTTTCACATAAACTAGGGTAATAAGGTGAGTGCAACATAAAAGGTGTTTGCATATCAAAGCTGGTAAGGCACAACTTGCATTGCAATTAAAGGCTTGGATATAATGCAATAACTACTTCATATGACTTTCTGTCTAACAACATCAGTATAAAAAGTGTTTATTGTTGTCTAAACGCTACACGCTCGGAGGCAGAGGTGAAAGCCAGCCTTTACAGTGAGGGCGGTATTTTAAGAACATTTTCCCTTAGTGTTACCCGCAGCTTTTTAAATGATGAGTTACATATGTTGCTGTCAAGAAAAAGAAAAGAGATATGGATGAAAGTGAGAAAAGTGGGTCAGACAGTCAGACCCTAATATTGCAAAGTGACTGAAAACGGTTGGACACAGCCCTCTGAAATGGAAGACAAAACGGTATGAGAGGTTACTCCATCACCCAGAGGACCTGGAGGAGTATACTGGCTCTTTTAAGAAGTGGTCCATTAGCACACATGCCATGTCTTTACAACGCCACCCCCTCTACGTTACAGTTGAGCACGTCGTTGTGTTGGACCTGACCCAGCTGTCGGTGGAACTGTCCCTGTTTCTGCGTCTTCCAGCATTGAATGTTTCTTCCTAGTGTAATGCTCTTAATACTGGGCAGGTGGGTCAGCATGTTATTTGGTAAGGTAACCAAACCAGAACCAGACAAATTCAACTCCTGCAAGGATTCCAGTCCACTGAAAACTGCAGGGCTCAAAGTCTTAAGTTTGGGGTTGTGTGAGAGATCCAGAACTTGCAAGCTCTGGAGGCCCTTGAAGCTGTACGGCTCAATTTCCTGAAGCTCATGCAGGCCACTGATGGACAAATACACCAGATCTTTCATTTGAGTAAATGCTCCCTCCTTGATGTGGGTGATGGGGTTACTATCCAGATTGAGGTACCTTAAAGGAAGTCCTGCCAGCTTTGGTACACTCAACAGTCGATTTACTGACAGATTTAAGCTCTGAATGTTTAAAACTCCTCCATGAAAAGTCATAGAGATTGTCACGAGCTGGTTATGGGACAGATCCACACTGACAGGTTCAGCGTTAACTTTGGTAGTGAACACGTCCATGTTGAAGTTCTGGAAGCTGTTATGGCTGAGGTCAACTTCAGCCAGAGGGAGGCCAGAGAAGCAGCTTGGGGAGAGGCTTTCCAGGTTGTTGCTGCTCAGATCCAGAGTCTCCAGGTAACGCAGCTTGGACAAAGCATTAGGGCTGACCTGAAAATGTGAAGGCAAGGAAAAGGTTAACGAAAGGAAAATACAATGTCAGACTTGAGCATTAGTGAGGTAACATTTTCAGGGTATAAGTTACAGCAAAAAAAAGCCCTAACATTTAAATCTGAGATATTTAAAGAAATGTACATTTTTAAAGTATTAGTGATGTCTCTAAAGCAAGAATAATTACGCAGCTGCTTCAACCTTCTGGATATTTTAATGAACCCAAAAAATAGAAAATAATTTTGGCAGTTGTGGAAGTATGTTTGACAACTTCAAAACTCATCTGACCGTCTTAAATTGTGGTATGATTTCATCCACAACAAAGGTATTGACATTTTATCTGTAAAGGAATAGTGTCTCTGAAGCATACTTCCTCTTTAATCTAGCGTTTTGCAAAGTACATGGCCATCATGGTTGTCAGTGCGGCTGACACACTCACAACTAGGCAACCCAAAGGTTGCAAACTTGACATGGATAGAAGTGATGGTACTAGAAAGAGCTACACAGCAGCACATAACTTATACACTGTAGATCATCATGCTGAAAGACGAGAAATGTAAACAAGAAAATGTTAAGTTACTGCATCCAATCAAGTCAGGAAGCCAATAAAGTATCATTTGACTGTGTTTCAAATGAAAATAAATTGCATAAATGTAAGTATTATGTATTGTTATTAATAAATAACCATAAAGATAAGTCATCCCTCTAGGCTGTGTCTTATATTCCACTGTGGATTTTATGGTACTTAATTTATGACCACTCTGGGGCAGCAACAATTAATCAACCATAAAATATAAAAAACTTGTCCACAAACAGTCTACTATTTACACATCCAGCAGTAAAGGAGTAACATGGTCATGTGGATTCATGTGTCGGGACACCTGGTCAGATAGACATCCAACCTTACTCCCTTTTAACTCTGGTTTGGTCTCAACCAGCACCTGAGGGAATTATCTGGCTCTTTGGTTGCTAAACACAACACTATGGAAGTACTAGCCACATATATTTGATTTTAAGGGGAGTTCTATTGAGTTTGTACAGCTATTTTAGCTAAAACTAGGTACTTGCTACAGTTAGTTATAGTTCATAGACTGAACCAACATAACAAAGACGCAACATGTTGCTCCGTAACATTGGTTACGCAATTCCATCTAAAGACCACTAATAATGCCTTCCATCAGACACAAGTTGTATCCAAATATGTTATACTTAGGAGGCAAAGTCTACACTTAGTCAAGACTGGATATGTTACACTGATAATAGATTAAACAGCATATTTTGTAAAAGAGAAAAAAAAGTGCTACTCTTTGATTAAAATATTTAACAGCAAAAATGTTCATATTTTATTTCCTCTAGCCACTGACCTTTGTTATGTGGTTGCTACTAAGATCCAAGCTAACAAGGGTGGTGTAGCCAGGACCAGATAACATTGTGTCACTGAGTGGGCCCACAGAATTGGAGGACAGGTCTAGGTGTGTAGTATCCAGAGGGATAGGGACTGGCATGGTGGTGCTTGGTCCCATCCCTCTGCAGTCCACTCTGGTGAGACTGAAGCTGTCGAACAGGCCAAAGCTTTCCACCTCACAGCGGCAGCCAGGGTGGCAGTTCTTCACGGTGCTGGACTGGACAGAGGCCAGCAGGGATAGGCCAAGCCAAAGGAGTTGTGTCATCATGCTCTGGAGAGAGAACAAATTCAATATTTACTTTTGAAACATGCCCAACCTGCTTCTCCCATTGAAATAAAATGTTTTTTTTGTTTCCTTTCATGCTGGTCAAATCAGCTTTCAACCTTCAGTTACCATCTGGGAAAAAAACCCCAACTTGAATCACCCCATCAGATCAGTGTCCATACTAGTTCAAAGGAAACTTTTTTGTGGTTTTAAATTTAGAGCAAGTCTCCCTGTTTGAATGTCGTCTTTAAGGTAATTGTCTGGCTTTGTGAAAAGACTTTAAGCCTTTATTCCTGCAACCTGAGTATCATCAGTTTCCTTTCCTCTTGTCTCCCAGTGGGTATGACCTTATTTCTTTGATCAAAGACTGGATTTGCACATTCATAGTGTACAGGCTGAAATGATTAAACATCGTTGCAAAATTTAAAAAAAGAACATTTGGAGTGAATCGTAAATCAAGCACCTTAAAATATCTCTGTTCCATATTAAAATGAAGAAATATGAGATGCCTCCACTTCCTAAGCACATTCTAGGAGCCTCTGCGTATTAAGACAAAAACAAAAAACCAACTTAAGGGTTTTTAAATAACTGAGAAAATGTTAAAAAGCTTGCACACTAAAGATCTGAAGCAGTAATCAAGTTTAAGATATCTTCAAAAAAAGAACAAAACAATAGAAAAAAATATATATGAGAATAAACCTTTCAAAGTTAACAGCTAATTTAATCTTCAAAAAAACAGTGAACCTACCATATCTTTATTCAGACGCTGCAGTCGTCCCTCTAAACACAACCTTGGTGAGAGCTGAATAGAACTCACCAAGCTAACCAGTGTGCACACACACACACTTGCACAAAAAACACCCAAGTAAGTGTGAAAATTGGACAGAGGTGAAACGTTGTGTAACAGGTAGAAATGAACAGTCATGGTCAAGTGGCTGGGGGAATGACACAACAATGTGCCTGTTAAAGATATGAGGTTTCACAAGTATTAAAGTCAAATTATGTTTTAGTCTAAAACCTTAAGTCTAGCTTTAAACCACTTACAGTTAATAACAACCTCAAAGTGGCCAAGCTTTTTTATGCCCAATAAAGGCATCTACTCCACACCTTACACTGCACATTGCTGTAAGAAATTTTATTTAAAATTCATATTTAAAATAATATATTCAAAAGCAAATCTATCTGTAGTCAAATAAATACAATTAAAAGTTATCTGATCTTTGAAGTGACATGAGTTTTAAATTCTAACGTTCTTTTTTGTGTACCCATGAAGGCGTGAGAGACGTAGGTTACAGCCGATATCAGGAATATTTAACAAGGCTTTAGATTATTCATCTCGGCTTATGTAACAGGCTGAAGTTACGTGGCTACATGGTACTTGTAGGTCAACAAAGCAGAATGGCTCAAAGTCTACCAAGACAGAGCTGTTCACCTTTGTGCTGTTTATTTTACTTGACTTTTGAACTCTCTTACTACTGCTAAATGCTTGAAACACTGATAGTGTCTGAGTGTTCCAATTTTATCAATTGACTTACTAACATGTACTGTTAGTACTCTGTTTTCATTTAACCTGCATTTCAAAAGTAATAAGGGCTGAGTTAACTGATAACACCAGTTTTTTTATTAGCATGCTTTTCCACTGTTACATAAAAGGTGCCAGGACATGTAAACATTGTTAAAAGTTGGTTTGATGGACACTTGTCATAAAGAAAACCAAATTATTTGCAGCACAGTCCATTTTGATAGAACATGGAATGGACTGTATAAAAGCTGAGGAGGAACTTCATGAATGAAGTATCTACGGTTTATTTAAAGATTAAAGCATGATGTCATTTTACAGGGTTTTACAAATGTACTTAAAACCCACAGGCACGATAGAAAATGATGAGCACCAATTTTCTGAGATGAAAATGACGATGTTACCCTCATCCTTCTGTAATCACAACTTCTCTTTAACCTCAAGCTAACGACCAGCCTGGGTACCTTCTTTGGTGGGAAACCACAAAGAAACCCATCTCAGACTAAACATGGGAAACTGCCAGTAAAACTAAGTGCCTAGACCTTTTTTACGTCAACCACACCGGTCTTCAGCAGCTCGTCACTTCTGTGTGGTTTCATAGCCACGCTGACCCATTCTTCTTTTCTACCCTGCCATCTTTTGCTCCATCTGTTGCTTCAGCATTGGTTGTGAACTCACTGCACCAGGTGTTCCTCTAAACCTTTCACCAATAAATCTCAGCTCACAGCAAACTGCTGCTGCCACTGCCTTCAAATCAAACACATTCTAACTACTGCAATTAGCCAAAGGCAACTGCAGTTGGAGCAATGAACCCCCTGAGTGGACAATTGGCAACGGCCTGTGAAGTCCCGCCCCAACATCTTCTCACTTTCAGAGGTCCTTTCACACCATTTACCCTGGGAAAGCAGCACAACCTCTGCTGTCGTCTGAGGATTATCAGCCATAAGGTGTTAATCTATTTATGTTGACATTCAAGTTGTATTATCACCTCTAATGTGATCAAGGTGGTGTGAAAGTCTGTTTGAGGGTTGGCTCCATTTGGAGTAATTCTCAAAAAAGGACATACAAAATATATTAAATGAAAGGTCATAACAATTAAATTAAATTAAGTTAAATTAAATTAAATTAAATTAAATTAAACAAGATAAATTACAATAAATAGATAAAATAAAATACGGAAATATACATTGTTGAAAATATAAGATATCAATATAATAGCAGTAAAAATGTTAAATATAAAAATCTAAATTAGCAATAAAAATGTCAAAAATATTCACATCTGAAAGCTGATCTTCCTGTGTGTCAACCTTCTTTTTCTGTGCCACATTCACACTTCTTTTCTACAATCAGACTCTTAAATAGTTTACAGCAATTATTACTTTTCATCACAACTTTTACATTCTTTTACCTCGCTTGTTCACATTTGTCAAAAGTATCTTGATAATACAATTCCAAGGAGGGTGTTATCAGTGAAAACTAATGTATTACTTATAAATCCAGAACAAAGGCACCACAGTTGCTGACCTTAAGTAATACACTAATCTCAAGTTTTTGTTCTTTACATAAATTTAAGAAATTTTACATTTAAAGCAGAAGACAGACCAATTACCTAACACAGTACTTGGTTTGTATCTTTTTGTATCAGTGTCATGCATCACCAGGCCCGAGATTAATTCAGCATCCTTTGGCACTCTGAGATATTCTTTAAATCATTGAGAACTCTCTCTTAATTTATAATCTCTTCAAACTGAAGGCTGAAACGTGTGTAATTAGAAGAATGATACCACGCAAATCCTTTTAAGCCAAATTAATGCATGATGCTCCGGAGGAGGCATGGTGTTTAAATAAATCAGCGGTGCCTAAGTGTTTTAAAACAATTAGATGACACAAGGACGCCTTCACAGCTGAGGTAATTAAACAAATTCATATGCAAGGAGAGAGATCAAAGCACATCTCACTGAGAAACAGAAAGAAAAAGTGATGACAGGTTCAAGAAATCAGGAGCTCACTGTATAATGATTATAATTACCCCTTCTTCACTGAGACATTGTGATGTAATGAGCCGACCTTTAGCACCAAGGAGCGTAAACTTTTGTGTCATGCTCGTGATTTGCTAACAAGCTTAAAGTAATCTATGATATATTCTCTGCGTGACTTCATTCCGAACCTGTTAGGTTGAGATATTTGCACACATTAGAGGGACAAAAGGCAAAAAAAAATGCATCATTAAAGCAGCAGTGAGTGGATGAATTGCACTTACTTCAGTACTTTGGTGTAGTGGTACAGTTTGAACAGACCTAAGTGTTACTTTAGTGTTATGCAACTACATAATACCTACTAGTATTAACTTCTTAATGACCTTTCTGAGTTTATTTTTCCTTTTTGTTCAGTTTATGTTTTGATTAAAGTTATTTATTTGTTCTGTGGATTATAATTTTACATTTAAATAACCTTTTAGTGAGATTATTGACATGAAGCATCGTCATAAACTTACAAATAGTAACTGTATAAAGAAGTTTCATGTATTTTCCCCTGACAGAATAAATATGCTTCTTCAATAATAATCCATTAAAAGTGCCAACAGTTTGTTAATCACCAAACTTTTTTTTTTTTTTGCATATTTTACCTCATCTGTAAGAGATACATTTTGCAACTTTAATTTTTTCTCTACACGTGCATCTGTTCCCTCGTTCTTAATCATACTGTTCTGACAAGCTGTGGTAATATGTTACTGCCCTGTCTGGACACCATGTGAATCACGGCTATGTCCCGGGACGTTGACACAGGAGGCGGGTATACATCCACCGCATGGGCACCTCTGCAGATCAGATTTCTCACAGCTGTACGTGGCAAAACCACGAAGAGCTTAAGACTATACCACAACATTTTCAGATACACTTATATACAAAAACAGACACATGTGTGAGTCTTAATCTCGTTCGTAAAACCTTCAAATCAACCCCGCCCCTCTAAGTTGTCAATCACTGCACCAGATGTCACCTTTACGCGCATCAGTCTCACGAGCTTACACAGGACTATAAGTTTATGTATAAGTCTTTACTACTCTGGGTAACAACACACAGCTGTTGGCACAGCAGTTCGGTCAGTTGAGTTGAACAGCAGGGGCAGTTTCTGAAACGCAGAGGACAGCGTGAAATCTGATCTGACCACTGATGTCCGCTGGTCTGCTGCATTTCTGTGCCTGAAACTCCGCTGCTGTTTGACGAACATTACGCACGTTTTCTGACCAGCGATCAAGAAGTAAAAGAATAAAAACGGTCAAACTACAACTATTACTACTACTTTTCTAATCAGTCAATGTTGAGAGGAACTTACTTTGGTACTTTTCATCCAGAAATACCGCTCTTCGACCGTTTTTCACTTCACCGCTCCCATTTTCCAGACCCCCGCGGCGCTCCTGTGTCAGGCTGCTTCGTTAGTCCGCCGGTCCACATGAGCTCTGCGAGTCTCTCCGTGAGTGTGGCCAGCCACTATAAACTGTCACAAACTGGAAACATCGGGGCACAGTCGTCATCCCATCGCAGAAGGTCTTACAGCTCGCCTCAAGACAGTCAAGCGGGCAAACGTATGAAAAAGAGCACTTCCTGTTTCTGCTTTTCAGAACAAAACGCGTTAAATGTTGGATAAGTTCTGTTTTTTACTTTGCCTTTGTGAAATACTTTCAACCTCTGTTGGTTGCTACACATTTTTTTACAGTGTTGCGTTGACTACCTTTGCCATGGCATTTTTAATGCCATACTTAGACCAAAATATCTTAGCTTCTACTGAGTCCAACCTTGCTAAAATGCAACCATATAAAAAAAAAACATAGTATGCTCATTTTTAGTGTCTCACAATGAAGACACATTTTCTTTCTTTCTGTATCAACCATAGACTGTATGAGATATGGACGTAGGATCTGGGACGTCACCCATCTGTTTCTGAAGCGCTGTTTTGAGGCCAATCATCTGCAGGAGCCATATTGTTGATGTCGAGTGATTGTGGCGTAAAGAGGCGGGCTTTGAGCCTCCTCACCAACAGTTACAGTGTTCCCGCCTGTCAGTCAAGTCAGCTGTTCCTCTCAATGGAAGACTCGTAATCTCAATATCTCTGAAATTGCCACGTTAGAAAAATATTTACCCCCCCTACAGTGTGTGCCGATCGAGAAATGAGCTATCCAGACTACACTCGTTTTTTGTACCAGGCTGTAAACATGTTTATTTCTGCCGTATAGATCAGCTTTTTTGAATTGGTGTGTATGTGGTTTCTGGTACTTCTGAAGCCGGCCTCAAGCGGATCCTAGATGAACTGCAGTTTTCAGCACTTCCGCATTGGACTCATACTTTTAGACCAGAGGTTGCCGCTTGGTCCAGCCTTGTTAACATGCAACCAAATGAAAAAAAAAAAATCATAGTATGCTCATTTTTAGTGTCTCACAACGAAGACACATTTTCTTTCTCTCTGTATCAACTCAGGTGATCTCTTACTGTTAACCCTGAGTGAGTGAGACAGAGTTTGATAGACTTTTAAATATATATATAGGCTATTTTCCCTTAAAGACAGACACCAGAGACATTTAATCATTGGCCTCTTGCACAGGTATTCTCATAGGACCTCAACCCACATCTGAGGCTAAAGTGTCCAGGTGTCATAATCCATGTCAGGCTTTTATTTTTAAGGCCCAAGCATACACTTCCGGCCTATGTCTTCTATGATAAGTTTTGACGCTGTTTGTCAGTGCGCACTCTAGTGGATATGCCGCAAAAAAAAAAAAAAAAAAAAAAACACGTGAAGAATAGCAGAAAACTGTGTTGCGCAACAACGCGGCGGTTTGTTTGATTTGGCCCTGAAGTTCACATTCTGATGAAACTGATAAAAAGGAATAATTAAACGGAAACGCAGACTTTTCCTGTTGTTGCTTCCGCAGCATGGTCTATTTGGACTGTTTCTTTTTAGAAAGCTCCTTAGCTTTGGTATTGTAGCGACAGCCCATGAGGAAAATATATGTCACCGAAATATAATTTCTACAGGTTCACTGTGTTGCTGATCGTTTTGATGCGAGTTTAAAACAACATGAAATACAGAAATCGATCAAATTGTACAGGCTACTTAACAAAGAAATATATCTGTAGAGCCAGACAACAACAATAGGTTACAACTTATAAATCTGTGGAGACAGACCACATCCTGTTGGAAGAGACACTGTAACAAGTTCTCCAAAAGGGGAGTCAAGTGTGATGAATTATGGGGAACATCTGCTGCTTCTCACACAAAACTGAGAGGCCTTCAGTCCTCAGCTATTGTTTTCTTTAGGAGCACATGACAGCATCAGAGCACACACCCAAGCTCTGTTGTGCTGATTAAATTAACTTCAAGTTGGACCCTCAAGGGTACACACAAACATAGCTCATGTCAGAAAGGAAAGAAAAGAGAAAGATCATGCCCTAATGAAAATGTCATAGAGTAAGATGGAGTGAAAAGAGGAGATTTAGCATGGAGGTGTTACACATGTATCTACTTGCACACACACACACACACACACACACACACACACACACACACACACACTCACACACACACACACACACACACACACACACACACACACACACACACACACACACACACACACACACACACACACCAGCATGCGGTAATGTCTTGGAATCTCCAAGGGCTGTAAAGATAAGATAAACTGCAGGCAGAAGGAATGCAGGGAACATTATCAGACTGAAAAAGAAACCAAAATACACCAGGAACATGATGCAAAGAGTTTGAGGACACTGTATTGAGTGGTCATGGATCTCTGTGCATTACAGCAATTTAAACTTGTGACTTACCTGAAACTGTCCAGGAAAGGAATATGGACAGTTTTCTGTCTTTTAAGTCACGGGGAAGAGAACTCATCAGGGCATAAAAGAAAGAGACTGAAAGTGTTGCACCAAATCTTAAAGAGGTGCATAAAGCTTCATATTTCTTTTATGCACCTGGAAGGGTGAAGATGATTTTATATTTGGAGAGAGTTAACATTTGAAATGGCCGAATAGATATAAGCACTTAAATGAATTAAAAAAGAGTATTGCCTTTTGTTTATTGTTAACATTTTATCATGCAATATGTAATGGCATCTCTGAAGATTTACCACTAGATGGCACCAGAGGTGAACACAACCAATTCACTGCAATTTCACAGGAGGGGAAAACTTCTAAAACCTGGCAGCTCTCATTAAACAAATGTTTAACATCCACATGTTGGAGGACACTAGAGGTCAGTGCAGGAGCAGGAATTAACAGCAACACAATATTCAGCATCAGTTCATGACCTGTCGCTTTGCTGTGACCTCAATGCACTGATTGTAACTCCAGTGAGAAGCTCTTTATGAACTTAATGTAATTTATTTAAGATAAGCCTCATATTTTACATCTTCCTCATATTTTGCATTTTCCACATATGTTGTCCCAGATGTGGAAAATGCAACTGAAGCTATGAGTGATCAAGTCCATGTATATCACTTCTGTCAGCATTGTTTTGATATAGAAATACTCCCCCCAGTTTAAAAGGAAGTCCTTTTTTTAATGTAAACAAATGACAGTTAGAATTAGAGCCCATGACTATTAGAGCCTTTTTTAATCGCTCCAGTGTAGTTTTTTTATTCAGCTATCTCCTAAGTTATCAGTGCAACAGGAGGAAGATCATGTTTATTCCTTTTGTGCCCACTGCCTTTTCCCCCTCCACTCTTTGTTTGAGACTGTACTCTAAGAGATGCAACTCTGCAGGTTAGAATCTGACAGATTTAGGGTTATTTATTTGTACCTTGTTGTTTTCCTTTAACTCATTTAGTTATTTGTGTCCATTTTTTAAGTGCACATGCAGATAACCTGTGAACCATCCGAGTGTCTAAAGCACTGGGACTAATGGGAGTCTGTCTCAGGAGTATCTTCAGATGTGCTGTGTGTGTTCACAGGCTCACTGGGTGAACAAAGAGCTGAGTCGACACTTCTGTCCTCTATTCCTGGATGCAAGGCAGCGGTGTCAAGGTTTAAGAGGCTCATCAGCTTATGTGGGTTAACGGTCAATGGAGGTGATATCACACATACACACAGCCATGCAGAAACAGACAGGCAAACTGAACAGTCACATAGAAGAAGAAGAGTGGATGGGCCTCTTTTTCTTACACAAACACATATACACACACTCACACACTTTGCACAGCAAGTAGCTGCAGTCTGATGTTGGTTTAAGTTTTCATCTCTGTGTGTTGATCATCTGATAGATCCTGCAAAAATTCTGGCAGGTGAATAATGCTTTTATATAAATTATAACTGATTTTAATGTATTGCAGCTGCCAGCTTGATCACAAATCACCTTTTCTGCATGGTATCTTCTGTCAAATCATCCATGCAGCCCATACTTGCATGTCATGCCCTGGTTGATGTTGTGGCAACCAGCTGTTCAGGGTCTCATTTGCCAGGCAGGCTGCATCACCAGAGAGTCTTTAGAATAAAGAGCTGAAAAGACTGACGCAGGAAAAACGCAGCAGAACTCAGGGGACCCACAGGGAGAGCCCTTCGTTATCTTTAATTACACTTCTCCACCAGGGTTCAAATTCATTTAATCTGTGGTACCTGCTGTACTGCAGGCACATTAGACCAATTAAAACATGGTTCAGGTGTCTTTGCGCAATATGACTAATGTGTCTCCATGGTAAGACAAGTGACCCTGCTTTGCACACAGAACATGTTTGTTTGCTAAATATCTACGTCTGTATTTTCACATATGTCTTATATAATCTCTGTATCCTACAGGGGTGTGATTACTGATAGGGCTCTCCAGTCTGCTTGACAACGTGTCTCTTTAATGTAGGCCTTAGGCCTGTTGTCAATCCTCTTATATTGTGCCTCACTGAAAATGGATTAGAGAGTAACACCTACGTTTCGGCCCAGGGTCACTTTGGAGGGATTTGACTGAATGGACCTGAAGCTGACACGGTCTCCTATAGTAATAAAACATCCAAAGCTCTCTCACATGTATGACGCGTCTATTTTTTAAGAGAATATCGCTCTCCTTGGGACCATAACCTTTTTGACTCAGTCTGGAGAATTGATTGTGATTGTTTTTCCTCAAAGATTTAACCTATATATAAAAGAAAGAAGCCAAAAGGGCGCCCTTCCTCTCATGTGCTGGCTGCAAACGGAGGTGTTTGTGGAAACGCACAGGAGCCTTCAGAGGCGGGACACAAGTAGCTCTCCAGGGTGCTGAAGTTGTCTCCAAACGTGACAGACACATAACCAGAGCTCTGCTCGTCACCCTCAGCCCATAATCCAAACATCATGACTTGCTGTGTCTTTTCCGGATTGACAGCGTGGATCGTTGGGGTGAATGGGTAAGGTTTGGGGAATGTTAGGAGACGGTTTACATGGAGACCGGAGACGCAGGAGCAGATCCGAGAGGACACCTGTAGGATTGTCTTACCATACTTTGTAGCTTTGTAAATGGCCTCAAATAAGTGGTAAGTAGTTTTACTTAAATTCAGACATTTCTGACCCACTGTTATCAATGCAAAAAGATAGACATGACCAAGACCTCTATCTGTCCCCGTTTTGCAGGTGTCTTCAGTCTGACTTATAGTTAGTGGTGAGCGCAAAGATTCCCTACCTTGGAATTTTTTGAGGAAAAATGCAAGATATTCCTCTAAATTTTAGAGGGGGCCTATGGGAGTCCAACCATCCGTGTGTGCCCATTATTAAAAGCAGACCAACTTTAACGACACTTCCTTTTTATAACTTTCTGTTATGGATCCTCCTCGGAGTATTGACGTTCCCTTGTTGCGTCCGCTGTTTGATATTCAAAGTGGGGGTGCTTGGACCTTGGAACTGCGATCCTGTTTACTACAGAGCTCTGCCAGCTGCGGCCGCCAAGCTCGCTGTTAACAGGATAAACGGAGACCTAAATCTGGATCTGGGCCTGAAAATGGACTACATCATCCTTCATGAACCTTGCGAGACCTCACAAGCCCTCAATGCGTTCATCTATTATGAGAAGATGGCGGATGCGTATGTGGGTCCCACTAACCCAGGATACTGTGTTGCAGCTTCTCTACTGGCCAAGAACTGGGAGAAGGCCATCTTCTCATATGGCTGCGTTAATTACGAGCTGGACCGTGTCATAGGATACCCGACCTTTGCAAGGACAGTGCCGTTTCCCTCTGAGGTGTTGTTCATTGTGTTGAAACACTTCAGGTGGGCCAATGTTGTGGTGGTCTCATCTAATGAGGACATTTGGATAGATACAGCTGGGAGAGTCGCTTCAGCCCTGAGGAATAAAGGGCTCCCGGTAGGAATGGTTACACCTATCGGAATAAACGAGACAGAGGTCGAGAGCACTCTGAGGAGGATCCAGGCTGCAGGAGAGATCAGGGGTGAGTATGCAAATGCATGGCGCTGAACTCATGTTGATATCTTTGCTGAAGATACCAGAGGAAATTAAAAAAAGAAGACTAGCACCTGTGATATAAAGAGAACAGATATTAACATGGACTTGCAGATTCCATATCCCCTGGAGAAGGTTTATCAGTACAAAACTTTAGGAATTCATCACCAAACTTAGCTTTTTTTGGGGACAGCATCAACATTTTCTCTCAACAAAAAGTGCGTTAATCTAGCATGTTTGGCTACCTTTACTACAGAGCTGACAGCAAAGAGGTGATGCACCCCAAAGGTCCCTGGCTGGATTTAAAGATGATAGTGATGTGCACCAAATGTCTTGTCTTCTTTAGACATTCAGGAAGATTTATAAAAAGACATGACAGATGACAATGTCATATATTTGTATCTTCAGAAGTAACCTTCCTCTGATCTGCACTGTACTTAAGTGCCCTTAACCCACTTTCAATCACAATGGTTTGTTATAAACTTTAAGAGGAACATCACACAACTTTTTCCTACTCTCCTTTTTTACAGCTGTCTATCATTGACACAGTAAATCCTTCTTTCTAGTTCAAGTTGTATCATTCCTACTTTTTTCTCACTCTTTGTTTCAGTCATTATCATGTGCATGCACTCCATCCTGGTCGGAGGAGAGCAGCAGGCTTCTTTTCTTCTCAAAGCGCAGGAAATGGGCCTGACTTCAGGGAAGTATGTGTTTGTGCCCTACGACACCCTCCAGTACAGTGTACCATACAACAACATCTCCTACTTCCCTCTGCAAAACAACAGCAGGCTGAGGGAGGCCTATGATGCTGTGCTCACCATCACTGTAGCCTCTGAGCCCTTTTCCTTCAACCAGGCCTTCACCGCTGCCAAGAGGAGTGAGGAGCTGAATGTAGCTGTGCAGGCAGAAGAGGTAAGGAAATCTTAGCATGTCACAAAAATTAGGAACATCAAAAGTTTCACTTCAAACTCGACTTAAATTTATCCACACTAAATATAAAGTGAGGAGTCAAGTGTAGGAAGAGCTGAGGAAGACAATCAGATATGTCAGTGTGAGTACAGAAAAGCCAACAGGTATCTAGAGTCAGAGGATACATTGAGCTTCTAAATGCACTCGTACCGATTCTCCTTGGGTGATCTAGGGAGTGGCCAGGGGTGGCCATGGCCCTCACTGTTATCTGATGGGCCACCCCAAAACCCTGTTGGCTATTAGTCTTAACATTGGCAGGACTTATGTTAAAATCCACTATTTAAGCTGTGTTGCAACAGGATAGCAGGAGCTTTCTAGGCATTCTTAGCTCCATCCCCTTTTGTGAGTGCTTTAAATGTTGACTTTGGGCATACATTTTTTTGAGCCCTGAAAGAAGTAAGTTAATAAGATTTATATTTTGATATATAAGGTTATATAAATGTTATTCATTCATGTGTGCATGTGTAAATTGGGTGTAGACGATGTTTCATCATTTCATTATTATTTTGCCTTTTCTTGTGCCCTTTGCAGGTACATCCACTATTTGGGACCATCTATAACAGCATTTACATGCTGGCTAAGTCCATCCACAATGCCAGAAGAGCAAGTGTGTGGCTGTCAGGCTCAAATCTGGCCTACTTCACAAAGAACATAAGCTTCACTGGCTTTAATCAGAAGATCCAGGTGGATAATGCTGGGGAACTGAAGACCAATTTTGTCATCTTGGACGCTGACATCACAGGGGGGCAGCTGTACCAGACCTACATGGTGGATCTATCATATGGAGTGCTTCGCTTTGCTGGGAGGTCTATTCATTTTCCAGGAGGATCTCCTCCTCCGTCTGATTCCAGCTGCTGGTTTGACAAGACTGCTGTCTGCACAGGAGGTAGGGGACTGTAGGGGGATGGGTACATATGAATGTGTTTCCTCAAGTCTTTTCATTTATTCATGCATCCTTTCTCCAAAAAGTCACCTGCTGTCATTGTCATCCTCAGGTGTGGAGGTCACGTACATCATAGTGGTATTTGCAGTCATCTTTGTGCTGGCTCTAGGAGGGCTCGCTATAAGCTTTTATATCAGGTACAGCCTTTAAATGCAAACAGATACCATCAATCTTAAAATTCAGTTTTTAATCTATCCTTTCGTTCCATCTTTCATCCAACATTTAGAGTCTTTTTGTATGAAAAAATATGCACTGACATACTGAAGAGCTGATGTGCAAAATAATAAGTGTTTTTGTGGGAAACAAGACATTTTGTAAAATAGCCTTCAAAACATGAGGCAGAGAAGAAATTATCTCTTAAGAAAAGAGAGTCATAACAAAACAAATGAGAAATGAAGACCTGGGATTAAAAAAAGTAGCAAAATGTTGATTTAAAAACAGGTGTTGGCATATTGTGTGGTGTTTTTCACAATTACATCAACGTCTTAAGACAAGGTTAAAATTGATATTCTCCCGACACCAAAACTAAATGACAAAGCCTGTTGGCTCTGTTTTATAGCATGTCATTGGCCGTCAGTCAGTCAATCACTCAATCACTCAATCAATTTTTATTTGTATAGCACTAACTCATAACTAAAGCTATCTCCAGACACTTTACACACAGAGCAGACTGTACTCTTTGTTGTAATGTTCATTAAAAAAGCCCAATATGGGTTTACCATGACTGAGAACCTTCACAGACATGTATTCCATGAGCCAGCCTTTGACATCCGAAAAAAATAGTGTCATAAGAGCACAAACAGCTTAGAAATGAAAAGAGTGATAATAATGATTGTAACACTAAAGTCCTATTTAGGTCTATTTTTGCAATTAACAAACATAAAATTAAGTCTACCCTATAAAGACCGGTAATGTTAATTAGGACAGCAAGACTCAGGCAGCTTTGAAGCTAACATTAAGGATCATAACAATGGTCATAAAAATATGACTGATATCAATAGGTGTAGCAATGGGAGTCAAGTATGTTCACAGACTCAGGCAGTCTACAAAGATCCATGGGAACCCATGAAACAAGGGAACTCAGACTTTTGGGAAAGTGTAGTGGTACCCTGTAACAGAGAAAAGTGGTGTCAGACTAAATGTGCTCCTACCCCTGATTTAATGATCATTTTCTAAATTCTTTCTCAGAAATGTACACATCATCTACACTCTGACTTCTGAGAGTTGACTGGCTAGGATTATGTAGTGTTTGTTGTGAGCAATAAAAATGCTAGAAAAACCCGTCTTAAAGTAAAGTTCAAACCAACCACTGATTTCTTTGACCTATGGCTCAAAGTGACTCAAATGAACACAGGCTTGATCCTGACCCTTATCTCATATCTTCCAATCTGACCAACATATGCTCACAGGAAACTCTCATAGAAGGAGAAGCTCTCACTCAAAGATGATCCCTGAGTTGATTTAAAGACCCTCACTCCCATTGGTTCAGCATTCTTATCTTTTTTTCAAAAAATGTCATTTGCAGAAGGCGACTGCAACAAATCCAGCTGGTGAAAGGTCCCAACCGGATCCTCCTGAGTTTAGAGGATCTCACTTTTATCAATCCTCAGCTTAGCAAAAAGGTAAGCAGTGACACCATATTCCAGTGAGTCCATTTTTTCTACATTTCACGGACATATAACTTTTGTAAGCTATAAAACTGAGAAAAAAATGCACTTTTGATTTATAAATATTCAGGATCTAACTAATTTTGATAAAACATATTCTTGTTGTTGCAGAAAATCACCTTAGAGGATCTCAGTGAGTCCAAGAGTGCACTGGAGGAAAAATCTGTAGACAACTCACACTCTGTCAACAGCATGCAAATGGCAACCCATGAGACCACAAATGTAGCTGTGTTTGAGGTAAGTAAGAGTGAAAACGTTGTGACACTTGTTCCTGCTGCCTTTCTGTATTTACAATATTTTCTAATTACATTTGAATGGATGTGTTTAATATTCTATTTTTGTGGGTTGGGTCGAACCTTTGGTTAGGGTAGAATCCATTTAATTGACAATATGTATATTTCTGCTATAGTCTAAAGCGATGAAGTCCATTTCAAAATGACTTCAATTACTTTTTCTTTTTTTAAGAAAAAAGAACACAGAGCCATCATTCATGTCATTTTACCCAGTAAACAAAACTGTATTTGCGAGTGGATGAACAGGCAGAAGTAAAATGGTTATTGTTTAATTTTAAAGTAAAAATGTGAACTCAATAAGCAGTTTTTTTTCCAGCTGTTACAACTCGGCTTTTCTTCCAGGGTGACTGGGTGTGGCTGAAGAAGTTCAAAGAAGGAGATTTCAAAGAAGTGAAGCAAAGCACAACAAAGATTTTCACAAAGGTGGAGGAATGTTTTTGAGTTAATCACAATTAAAAGCTAAACATTAAATGGACTTTCAGTTTTGTGATTTTCTCGGTTTAAATGAATCGCCTTCATCATTCCATGAACTTCTTTTACATCTTAGATGAAAGACCTGAGAAATGAGAACGTGAATCCATTTCTGGGCTTCTTCGTAGACTGTGCCATGTTTGCAGTGGTGACGGAGCACTGCTCCCGGGGCAGTCTGACAGACCTACTAAAAAACGAGGATGTTAAATTAGACTGGATGTTCAAGTCCTCACTTTTACTTGACCTCATCAAGGTAAACATTTAAGAGCTGCTGAATCACTGGGCCTTACTTTTATCCTTGTTGTCCTGTCTTTTTGTTCGTAGTTCTGTGATATTAACTGCATTGTGACATATTGTACTCCCAGGGTATGAAATACCTTCATCACAGAGATTTCCCCCATGGCAGACTAAAATCTGGTAACTGTGTGGTAGATGGGCGATTTGTCCTCAAGATTACTGACTACGGCTTCAATGAGCTGCTGGAGTCTCAGAAAGCTTCAATAGAAGAACATTCACCTCAAGGTACCTTCTGCTTTGGTTAACATGTGTCTCACTGCTATATTTGAACAACTGTTTACATCACTCAGCATTTTGGAGAAAGAACAAACCAGGGTTTGAATCCATCTATTTATCTTAGCTCTTTGAAATGGGTGTATATAAAACCTTTAGCTGCATGCATAAAGGCATTGATTCTTTACATTTGCTAGTGCCAAATGTCATCCCCCAGTTTAATCTGAAATCTTCTCTTCTTTTCTCTCAGATCTGTTTTGGACCGCTCCCGAGTTCTTAAGAGATCACGTTAACGCCCGCAAAGGCACATACAAGGGAGATGTGTACAGCTTTTCCATCATCCTACAAGAGGTGGTGGTCAGGGCCCACCATACTGCATGCTGGGTCTTCCACCTGAGGGTGTGTATCCACCGGGGAGGAGGAGACATAGACAGAAATAAAGAGACTAAATTACAGGCGAAATGTTTGTTGCTGAGATGTAGTTTTCAAAAATGAAGTGAAATTCAAATGTTCACTTCTGCAGGATAGCATATCCCAGTCAAATTTGATTGACATCTCCCGTTTCCTCACCAGAAATTATCCGCAAGGTGAAGAAGCCTCCTCCAATGTGCCGCCCCACTGTGGCCCCAGACCAGGCTCCTCTGGAGTGTATCCAGCTGATGAAGCAGTGCTGGAGTGAACTACCAGAACGTAGACCAACGTTTGATGAGATATTTGACAGGGTAAGTTACTGGAAGTTATTGTCTTGAAGTAATTAAACCCAAAATAAACCACAGATAAGAACAGTCAAGATATGTTTTAATATGTTTCTCTATTTTTGTATTATTAGTTCAAGATAATCAACAAGGGTAAAAAGACAAACATTATTGACTCTATGCTGAGGATGCTGGAGCAGTACAGCTCCAACCTGGAGGACCTGATCAGAGAGAGAACAGAAGAGCTGGAGGTGGAGAAACAGAGAACAGAGAAGCTTCTGTCAGAGATGCTCCCACCGTGAGTTTCCACACAACGTGCGCAAACATACCAACAGGCAATAAACATCAAATTTTTGAACAAAAATGCAACTGAAACTTAAGTATCTGTCTTTTGTAACCCTCTATTTGAAATAATTCCATCCGCACAGTGAATTTAGACACATTATTAAAAAGGTGGCTGAGAATGTTCTTCTCATGACCTCTCTGCTCCTCTGTCTTCAGTTCTGTAGCAGAGGCCCTAAAGACTGGTGCCACAGTGGAGCCAGAATACTTTGACCAGGTCACGATCTACTTCAGTGACATTGTAGGTTTCACCACCATCTCCTCGCTCAGCGATCCCATCGAGGTGGTCGACCTTCTCAACGATCTCTACACTCTGTTCGATGCCGTGCTCAGTAACCATGACGTATACAAGGTCAGAGAGCATGCTCACTATTTCTTATAAACCACCAGTGGGTTTTGAAACCGTGGCTCAAGATTCTCATTTGAGTTCGAACAAAAGTGACAGATATGTATCTTTCTAAATATATATCAGATGTTTTGTGTGAATGTTTTGTTGTTTTTGAGACACCAAAGCGACAGGTTTAATTATCATGGATGATTTCTTTAGTTGAAGAAAACCATACCTCCCGATATCCCGAGGTTTAACGTTACATAACAAAATGTGTCTAGTCATACATGACATATAGACATGCACTGAAGTCCTCATAACTAAATGCATATGTTGACTTTGTCTAGGTGGAGACTATTGGTGATGCATACATGGTGGCATCAGGTCTGCCAAAGAGGAACGGCAACAAGCATGCTGCTGAGATCGCCAACATGTCTCTGAATATCCTCAGCTCAGTGGGAACTTTCCGTATGCGGCACATGCCAGACGTACCTGTCAGGATACGGATAGGAATCCACTCAGGTGAGTCTCCATAACATGATGTTTATCTTCTGAACCTGTGCAGAGCTCTTTTTGACTCTGTGTTCTTAAGTGAAAACAAGTTATCAGGTTTCAACTTTGTACTTCAATTTATCCCCTCTACCAACCCTTACCCTAACCCTAACCACTCTGACTTTTTTGCCTAATCCGAACCCTTAATATTTGTCAGTGGACTTTATCTCTAACCCTAACCTTTAGTATTTGTCCGTGGACTTAGTCCCTAAACCTAACCTTTGGGCATACTCGCAATTCATCACCTCTCCCAAACCCTTGCTCAACCCTAACCACTCGGCATCTGAATCAAACTTCTGTTTTAGTTTATTTTAATTGATCAATTTACAATTTATTGCATGATTACTTGTGTTTTAGTTGTTATTTACACACACCTGATGCTGATAGGTGCAGACTGATAGCCATACCTTTTTTTTTAAGTTGTTCTGGCTGTCTCTGCAAACTGTTTGCCTGATGAAGGTCTAGGACCGAAATGTTGCAAATAGATTTTTTTTGTTGGACAGTGTGCAGGATTTTTGTGAAATTTGAAAAAATCCTGAAAACTGTCTGCATTGAGTTGTCATTACCCTTACATAGGGCTGACCTAGAGCGTTCACATCTTGAGATTGTAATAATAAGTTCTTGCATTTTGCTATGTTGGACAGTACTGATGCCTGCTGGGATATAGACTTAGGCAAAGAAGAATACAGTGCATTTTGCCAGAAGAAATAAAAAAGGCTAAAAAAACAACAGCAAATCAAGTCACAGCTACCAAGTGAAGTGTTATAAGTCTCAATCCATTCAGTTGGATTTATCTAAAAAAAGAAAACATGTCATTATCAGGACCTTGTGTTGCTGGTGTGGTGGGTCTGACGATGCCGCGGTACTGCCTTTTTGGAGACACTGTCAACACTGCCTCACGCATGGAATCCACTGGGCTGCGTAAGTATTTTGTACACATACAAACCATTTCAAGCTCTGTCATTTCATGTTTAGTTTCGGTCTAAAATCTTCATCTCCCTCAGCTTATAGAATCCATGTGAATATGACCACTGTGAAAATCCTCCATTCTCTTAATGAGGGCTACAAAATAGACATTAGAGGCAAGACAGAACTGAAGGTAACATATCATTCGACAACCATGTAACCACTGTTTTCGGTTATTGACTGATTTCATATGAGATGCTCTATCATCCATGTTTTGTCTTTTTTTCAGGGCAAAGGTGTTGAAGAGACATACTGGCTTGTGGGAAAAACAAACTTCACAAAACCTTTGCCAAAACCGCCAGAGATCAAACCAGGGTAAGCTTATTAATTCTCTTCAGTTTGTCTGAATCATTCAATATTTGTTTGATCAGCAGTGAATTCAAAAAAGATTTTAGGAGTGTCACATTTCGTTCATGTTATCTTCATGTTACTGTCTCCTGCCATTGATATACTTCTGGCTCACACAAATTGCAACTCTCTGAATGTTGCTTCAGGGAAGACAATCACGGGCTGAACCCTGAAGATATAGCTGCGTACAGAAGAAAAAAAGCTGAAAAAAAGGCTTGACCGTCTTAGTCCAAACACAGGAGGTAGAGTCTTGCATGCCAGCTGCTGTTGTATATTGTGGAGAAGTTACTGTGGCTGTGAGTTCTATAATGCAACCTCTGAGTCTGCACGTGCACTGTTTTGTCTCACTGGTTACTGAGTCTTATTGATTGCTCTGTGATCTATAAGTCTCATTAATCTCCTGATCTTATCACCTTCTACATCTTAAGGAGATTGGGAAAAGCCCTCTTTGTTTAGCTCATTCGCTTTTATTGCTGCTGGCTGGGACATTTTCATAATTAACTCATTTATTTGACTGTGTTTTTGGCTGTCTTTGATATGATTTTGTACTCTGTGTGGAATGCAGTATTGTATTTTTGTGGCTTTGGAATCCAAAAGCTTTGCTTGAAAACAATGACATTATTCATCAGTAATTCATTCTTTATATTTTGCCAGGACAAACTGGCAGGAGATGGTGACACAGGAGATCAGGACCATTTTTCGCAGGGCCAACAGGCAGGTGGACAAAAACATTTGAATGAGAAGAAAGAATGACATGCAAGAAGCAGAGCCAGAGGAGCACAAGAGAGGAGGACTTATCCAGAGGAAGAAAGAGACAGAGAGCTGGGAGGGGCAGGCAGACAATGCAGAGCACCCCCCAGCCTCTTGCTGTGCTTAATGCAGACTTGTTTAAGAGGATTGTCCATCGACCAGCTAATCTGCCTGCAGCCAGCACAGCAGAACATGACAGTGTTAATGTAATGAAGGTTGGCACATTACCTGCCTATGTACCTGCTGCCAGTAGCACAGGGAAGCTGCACGGCTCCTGAATGAGGGCTGCACTCACTACTCTCTGCACTAACCGGCCACTGAGTGGTCACCTATTTCAGGGCAACAGGAGGACGGCCCATCAGAAGACCGAACACCCAAAATGCCTATTTCAAAACGGAACCTGTGGCTGAGGCTGTTACTTCGCTTTGGCTGAATTTTATCTGTTATGTGCACTAAAGTAAATGCAAAGGCTGCTGTTGTAGATTAATATCAAGAAAAAAATTTGCACTTCCTGCACAAAGATAACGGGAAGTAAATCAAGTTCATTAAAGCCCTCCAAAAATCGCTTTTTAGGGTGTCACTTTTTATGTTGAAACGACAGGGTGAAAGCAATAACAAGGCAAATAAAGAAACGGAAATGTTTAACTGTTATCGCCGTTTTCACTACTCCACGTTGATGTATGAACACTTAAACACTCGGTCAAGAAATCTGTTGAAAGTAGATTTACCGGTACCGATTCTTCTAAACCTTTAATAGAACAAAAACAAATCTCTGTGATTGTTTCTCTTCAAAATTAATCCTGAAATGGAAATTAAAAAACAAATTGGGGACACGTTTACAAGATAAATAATCTTTGATGGCCCCTTTTCAACATTTTAGCAATTTCACATGTTGTTTAATTTCTGTCAGATTCCATAACAACTTTATTTAAGACACCAACCAAAAATCTATTAAAATAAATACACTTTTTTTCATGTTGTAACGTAAAAAAAATGTGTCCTCTAAGTTCAGAAAAGCAAAATATTCTGCTCTGTTATCTGGAAGGGTTTCAGCTTGATCCTGCCCTTTATTAATGTTCAACAAAGGTACAATGGAAGACGCCCTTGCTCCCAGAAGTGGAGTTTACGGATGCATAGTTTGTATTAAAAGCTAGAGAGCACCATCTAGTGTTTGTTGATAAGACTGCTGATATGGAGCTGATTGATTAATATGACATCATTATGTGACAGTCTGAAATTTGTCTTCCATCACAGTAGCTTCATTTAAAACACAGAAAGAGAGAGCATGCTATGATATCATGTGAAGCTGAGCAGCACACCTGATGACATCAGGTTTTCACTGCAAGCGTTTGAGTCAAAAATACAAAGCAACTTTTACACCATAATGTTTTTTAAATGTTAGAGTGAATTTCTGAGATAACGCACAAAATAATTTAATACAAGATTAACATTATTTGTCCTTTTTTGATAGAGGTGTTATGGTGACAATGTTGTTTTAAACATAAACCCCAACGATGAATTAACCTCTCATTTAAGGTATTTAAAAACAATCCCCTACATCTCAACATTTAAACACTGACTTTAGCAGCAGCTTTTTTTATGCTTGGGGTTAAAAATAACAGCATTCAGTCAATAACATGCATGATGTAGAACTTATATGTTTTTATTTTTATTTTGTTTTAACATTGCATTGCAAGTTATAAAGTGAATGTAATTATCATATTAGTTTGTAATGAAATCTGTACTTTGTAATACCTTCAATGTGAAACCTTTCTTCAGGGGAATCATCAGTCCCTTTCCTCTTTGCAGCCAGAGGGTGGCGCTACAGCTCTTACACAGAAAATAATAAAGCTTTCCTCTCTTCCAAAGGGATTGGCTAACAGAGGAATTTAACATGGTTACTGCATTTTTTTATATAAAGAAAATTATCATGATTATGCATTTTTAAACTTGTGACTTAAACTCTCTCTAGTTGTTTTGCAACTTTCTATGTGCTGTGCTGAAGTAGTCTGAGTGTCCCATTCTCCATGCGCACCCTGCATTCCAGTTTTACACTGCTTACTACTTTTACCACTTTAATTGTCCTATCAAAGTTCCTACAGTCTGTATCATAGAGGTGTGTGGTGGTGGAGGGAAATATCCAACATTCCCTGGATAGCAGACTCTGACAGACTAGAGACAGAAGGAAAGGGTGCTCATTGTTTGATCTCTACATTCCAGACCTGGGAGGATTGTGTGACCTCCAGCCGACTGGAAAGATTGTTATCCTTCTGCTTTGAGATGTCGACTCTATAACAGGCTCACGTTTCGCTGTGGGCACTGCGTTTGGCGAGAAAATAGAAAAACCCACGTAATCTGTTTCTTTTTTATTGAAAAGTCAACACGTTATTACAGAACAGCACATTTCCAACCACTTCTTTGTGGAAAAACACCTACAGTAACAACATGACACAGTATGGTTGGCAAGTACAATAAAGAAAGGAGAGCACATTTTGCCACCTTCTCTCTGCAGGCTCAGCTCGCACAGAGGAAAGATTCAGTGCGGACTGGAGGCAAAATCCACATCTGAGGTTGTAAAGAGGAAGGAGGGCGTAAGGATTGAGTATAAATGCTTGTGCGAAGATCTTTTTTTTTTTCTTTAAACGTTAAAGATAATGTGAGAAGACACAAGTGGAGCCTAGCCGAACCAATAGTGGCAAAACAAAGATGTAAAGAAAGAGAGATCACACTTAATATAAGCATGGTGTCGGCGGTGCCAACTGCTGTTTGAATGAGTGAAATCTCAGATAAGGCTTATATCTATTATAGAAACCATGGACTATGCATTGGGGTTTTAAGGCTGAGCCTCCACTTTGATGCAGAATTGATCTCTGGGAAGGTTTTGTGTTAAAAAGAAGTTCAAAAAGTTAGATTGTTTGAATTTACTCAAGAGGTATCAGTCAGACTTAAACACACACAAATGGACACAGTTTCCTGCCATCATTTCAAAACTATAACGACCCACCACAATTAATGACATTAACATTATAGCTCATCACGTATCTTGTCTCCTTTAGGTTTAACTACTCTGCCGATGTACATGATAGACTTGGTCTTGTTGTCCCTGACCAGGAAAATGAAGGGGTGATCTAAGTAGAAAAGTTTGGGGTTCCTGAGCTTGTCAGAGCCAAATATGCCGGTGTCGAATGGGTTTCCCTCCACGTCCAACTCGAGGGCTGATGCATGGAACACGTTCGAGAGGTAGAGGTCTTTCTTCCCTGAGATGTTGGAGAGGTCAGCTTTGGCTTTGTCCACAGCCTCAGTCAGGCCAAGGTCAGCCAGATGTTTCTAGAAAAGACATAATTACTCAAATTAAAAGGCTGTTTCTAAATTTTGTTGATGACTTTAATTTAACTTTAACTTCATATCAATTGCTCACTAGAATTGCATTGATTTACCTGCAAGTTGTGGCTGACTTCAACTGAGATTTTTGGGAGGGAAATAGCGACAGCCCTGTTCTGCATCTTGCTGAGCCAGGTGTCCACCTGCGCCTTGGTCAAGAGTTTCTCCAGGCGCTCCAGGGGCTCCATGTGGTAGGGCATGATAAGAATCATAGAGGCCTGCTTCTGGCCAAGAGGCATGTTCAGAGCAAAGATTTGGTTCACTGTGTCCTCATGGAAGTCGTACAGACCTGCACAGAGCACACAAATCAGATGTTTGATCTTTCTTTTTTCTTTTTTGAAGAAAAAAATCTCACAAGAAGCAGAGATGATGGAGGAACTTACCTGTGCGATGCATCATGGGAACGGCAACAGTGAATGAATGAGTAACCAGGAAACTACGTTGGTCCACCATTGCATCATGGAACTTCTCATCCCAGTGCGCTGTGGATCAAACAAAGAGGAGTCTATGAGAGTCTGTGTGTGTCTCATGTATGATAAGAACATAACTGTGCTTTCTTTTTAAACTCACGTTTGAAGAACATAGCGTTCACAATCATGGCTCCATCTGCGTTCGGCACATCCTTCGTGATCTCTGGCAGCTTGCCACCTGTCGACTTGGCTGCCCACTCGTTGATGGAGTTCACAGCGCTCTTCTTGTCCCTGAAGTTTATTTTGGAGTGGTCATAGTTGTAGTGCTTCTTGCTGGTTTTGACAAAATCATCAGCAAAGGAGACGGAGCTGGGGCCGTAGAGGCGGTTGTTGATCTTCCAGGTTGTGTTGCGTGTCTTTGCGTCACTCACCTATAAAGAAGCAGAATACAAAGGTGTTCAAGGAGCGAGATCTATCTTGTGATGTAAAAGTAGAAAGAGGCAGTGAGGGAAATCACTCACATGATAATATCACATTTTAATTAATTCTGTCACTCTTACCTCAGAAAGCAGCTCAGACAGGCCTGCATGCAGATGCTCATCCTTCAGTTTGTCAGCACTGAGTACAGTTTTGACCTGAGAGGCAGTAGCAGCTTTGCCTCCAAGAGCCACCATCCCCAGAGAGGAGGCCACCACCACAGGAGAGATGAGGATGTTCTCTGTGTCCTTCTCCTTTGCCATGCTGTGGTACAGGCTGAATAAAAAACAGAAGATTATATGCTTCTGCTTCTGACAGAAATAAGTTACACAAATGCTTAACAATAGATCAGTGTGCCTAGGTCATATGTTAATGATCACAGTTGTATAGAGTGTATTTCAGACCTGAAGGCCAGATCGACGCTTTTACCAGCCAGCGTGGTTGCATGGCTGCTCAGCTTCTTGTCCTCTGCAAAGGCCACGAGGACCAGCAGACAAAAAGCAACAACATGAGTCATCCACATCCTGTCAGTCTCCAAAAGCAGCTGTAGCAGTCTGTGAAAAGTAAACAAAAGAAAAAAGCAAGGCTTAGCCTCTCTTAGCCGGAATCACTAACACTGAATCAAGTAAAACTGACATGTTTTTTGCTTCAGGTGGAGGGCGGAAGTCTCATCAAAGTAAGTTTGTGAAAGAAGATGTTTCTTTAGTATCTGCTACACTTAAACAGAGTGATATCTCAGGGAGAAGATGTTAGAGCCAGCCCCAGCCAGCCATTTTCTCTGGCTGGGATGTGAAGCTGCTCGTTGAAGGCCAGGGTTGGCCCAGCCCACATAGAAGCTAGAGAAAGCCTCCAGTCTGAAGCAGACATGTTCCTCGCCACGTCAGCACCGTCTGAGGCCTGCTGCAGCTGCTGTCCACTTAGAGTGAAGCTGAGAACTGTGTTAAGACTGAAATATGATCACCCTCTTTTCTTAAGTTGATGTTAATTCTATGAACTGTTGATCAATTTCATGACATTTCATTTAGCTTAACTATCAACAATCACAGTATTTCACTGCAGACGTGCAGACCGTTCCATTTCTGTCATAAAAATGAGTGTGTGCCTACAGGTTTTATATAACTCATGTCATCACTTGTTCAAACAAAGGACCAAATGCATCAGGGCGTAATCAACCAGCTGAAGTGGCAGCTCTTAACATGTTTCTTTTGCCTCTCCACCATTCTGTTTGCATCCCAGTATTGTACATTTGTGATACAACAGAAAGGACTTCGCATCACATTCGGATACCTTTAGTTGTTTTCATGTCTGCCATTTTCATTCTGAAAGACAAGAGGTGTATGTAATAATCTCCATAGAGCAGGCAGTAAACATTACACAGGCTCTTGTGGAGACAGACTTTGAGAGTAAAGCAGTGTAAAGAAAAAAAAACGCAAGTATTAACATTCTTCAGTTGAGGGAAAACGTAAAGCTTTTCTAAAGAAATATTCTTTTGTGACTTAGTAATCATTTATGCAGGTCAAACAGTCAGAGAGGAAGTAGAGATCTAAAACTCATAAAATCCAAAAATGCTGCACTGCAACTTTAAACAATCAAATCAAAGTAGCTCATTCACTCCCTGCATTCTTTGGGAGAACATAGGCAGTTATTTATCTAATTCTTACCTGGCACATATGTCTCTTTCTCTCTTTTCTGGGTTGAGTCCTGCAGAAGGAAGAGTGTAACTGTACTACACTTGCCTGCTCTATATAGCAGTCCTGAGAGAACTTTCTGGAAGTGGGAATGGGATATTCAAATGAAGGTGTCTGTGATCCCATAGGAAGTTGGGAGCTGGGACGTCCCCCTTGCAACTACAGGCTGCAGAGAGAGGGGGGTCGGCTGATGTAAATACCTCAGTATTGGTCTGAGATCAGCATTGAATCTCTCCCTCCAGTGGCTGCAGACAGAAACCTGATTCTTTTTCAGTCTCTGCTTGTGTGTACCGCCCAGCTACAAGAACCTAATGCTGCACACTGACTCAACATCTAACACTTATTTCATCACATGCTTAAGCTAAAGATTACATGCATATTATCACCAACTACTGATCTTGTGCAAATTATTTGCTGCAAGTTAATGATGTTTTTAAAGTGGATGAAAATTTGATCACTTTTGTGTGATCACATCATGCAAGACATCAGTAAATGTTGTTTGCAGACGTTTGAGATGAAATTGAGGAGATATATTTATGTTACATAGATGTCTGATTGCAAACAGAACTTCCAGAACTTTAAAAGATTCACTTTGTCACCATGCTTCAAGGAAGTTGCAAACTCTGCAGCCCTGCCCCCACAGTGCCACGTCTGCTCAGCTGACTGCAGGGGAGTTGAGGGATGGGGGAGCACCACTGTCGTAAAAAATGCCGTAGTTCGAGGAGAATCAACAAAAATAGCTCTTACATCCACAGAGGACACAGAAGGACAACTGATAGATGAGATATCCTTGAACTACCTAGAGTATAATAGATTTACTCTTTGTCTAAAACAAACTGTTGACCTAAGGAATACAATCATTCTCTTAATCCCCAAATTCCATCTCTGTAGCAGCCATTTGTAAAATGTTTTCACATGCAAACTCATTGAACTCATCCAGAAAGTTCTGCAAAGGTTTTGGGGAAGAAAAGGTCTCCAACTACTACCATAGCTTCTATTTTATTGCAAATATTATAAGGTTTAAATTATGGGATAAATAAGCCCAGCTGACTAATTTCTACCTTCAAAGGTTGACACAAAGGCAGACCTTGCAGCTCCTCCCTTCTCCAAAGAGGTTGTTTGTCATTACTGGAAAGCCCCTGGGGTCACACTTTACATTGAAATTCTTCAACATGTGCAGATGGAGGGCCATTTCTAGGTCAAGCAAGTCTGGTCGAACCTCCTTAAACACGCACTTCCTATTAGACCCTGCAATCCTTTCTTTGTCTACCCCAGGGCACAAGACTGGAAACAGCCATACAGTCATTAAAGTGGGGGAGAAAACAAGACCAACGTGGCAGGAAATGTAGAAAACAGAAGAGATTGCATGTTTATTTTCTGATTAAAAGACAATAATTTCAAACAAAACATTATTTCAAGGAGGTCTAATGATGGTTGTGATACTTTATCATGTGTCTTTTTTAAGATAAGACACATATCAAATGCAGTAATAGTGCACAGAAAATGTGATTCCTCGTCTTTTGAAGTAATTATAAGACTTTAGAGGGGCCATGGTTTCCCTTTATGTGAGGTTCCACTCACAGAACCTCCTGTATACATACAAAAAGTACAGTGTGTACGTGTCAGTGTGAGTAATCAGTAGGTTCCAGCACTTTCAAAGCCACAACATGCATACAGCACAGTACAGCAAGTGGATGATGCAATATTTCAGAAGATTTAAAGATGGTCAGAATATCTTTTGGACAAAATATGAAATCTAGAATAACATCATGGGCTGGATTGGCTGCAACCCCAGGTTTGACTCTTTGAAAATCATCCATCTATAAAATAGAGGCCTGATTAGTTAGTAAAGTAAAATCATCATCTTTCTTCTTCGTACTATTTCTAGTCTTTAAGATGTATCAACTAATATGATACATTTCTAAGGGAATGGACAGTGACAAACTGGAATTCAAACAGTGCAGCCACCCTCCTGCCATTTGTGCTGTAGGTCTCCAAACAAAAACACTTGAAAGAATTTTCGCAGCCTCTTGCTATTGTTGTGAGGCTTCCTAAACCCTCCCACCCCCCAAGACTTCTTACTTCCAGATGTGTATGCATAAGTTTCTCTCCTGATTTACTTCTCAGGTCAGCTACCGTGACTGAATAATAGGCTCTCTAAGTGCATCCAGGGCAGCTTACATTTTCTTGCAAAAAAAAAGTTATATTTCTAAGTTGGCAAAAGTCAAATAATGTCTCTAAACAATCATTTATATAGATTATATTTGTAAGTTGTGATATATGGTTAGATAATAAACCGCTATGGACATAACAAACTGTGGAAATGTTGGACTCAAGCAGTGGACTGAAGAATTGGGGGTGCAGCAGCCAAGTGGAACATGACGCAATACCCGAGAAGTTTTTCAGCCTCCCTGAGTGATGTAACTTCCTGCAGTTCCTTATGTGTAAGAGCGGGAAGTAACTGTATGACATACATTCTTTATGATGCAATATCTGTATCTTTGATGAATTTCTAAAGTAAAGATTAAGGACTACTTGGTCTGTCAATTGAATAGACTGATGCTGTTTTCAAAATGGCACTATAAACTGCTGATATGTCAAATAACTGCCTTAAACAAAATATGCTTTTCTAGGGGTTGTTCATTTGTAGTTTGCAATGCATGACTTTACCCAGAGAAACAGCATTTACTTCTAAAGAGGCGATACTCTTCATAGCATTTTTAGTAGATTTACTTCAAAATATTTTTATTATCATACAAAGATCTGAATACTGTTTCAAACATATATTAGATGCAAGAATAACTATAAATATTTGTGACTTTCATTTAATAAAAAAGAGAAATATTCAAGGAATTTATTATCACATTCAGACACATTCTCTTTGCTGCATAGCACCAGTGTAATTTGTATCTGAGTGGATTGTGTCGAGGCAGCAGTATTCAGGTCACTCCTTCATATGGTTTTAACACTGACTCAACATGCCCCCTGGTGGAATAAGTTTAAGACTTAATCCAAGTCCAACAAAGTTCCCCTGAAGTAATTATAAATTTTAATTAAGGTTCTGCCCAAGGTTCTGTCTATTTTAAACCAAGATATGATTTCAGATTCAACTTCAGGTATTTTTTTTTTCTCATGTGCACAAGAGGAGATACACTTAAAATGGAACTTTGCATAGAAACCACAAACATCCATTCACCGTTCAAGTTTTTGAGGAGCCTTGAATTACAACACTGAATGCCAACAAAATTGGAAGAATGAGCTGAAATATTTCTCTTTTTTGTATGTTTTCAGGGCATTTATGCCTATATTGAAAGGATAGTACAGTGGATGGAGTGGAAGAGAGAGTGGGGGGTGTCATGAGACAAAGGGTTGCACAGAGGAATCAAACATGGGCTGCCAATTTAGAGCACTATAGCCTCTGCACTTGGGGTTCATATTTCACACTAAGTCCTGCCAGCACCCTATTGGAAATCAACTATATTTCAGACATGGTACATAATGCTTATAATCTATCTGCTATTGCATTGCACTGTGCACTACAAACCACTAGATGGAGTAAAAAGCAACCTAATAAAGTATGCCCAGTTGGCAAACAAAATAGAGGCTGTGTCCCAGTATACAGGTTGATTTGCTACTACAACAGCATAACAAATAAATCTGTTACTTTAAAAAAAAAAAGTTCACACAAGCTTCTTGATGGTCAATATATTTCACAGCACTTATTCTGTGTCAATAGCTTCAGTGTCGCAAAACGAAAGCGTCTGAAATCTAAATAGTCCAAATCCTCAAGCTTGGAGAATGTGGGATGACTTCAGTCTTCATCATTTGTATTCTACTCGTAGGAAAGTTGGCACATATATGGATCAAGCTTTCTCAGATAAATTACTTTTATATAAACTCCTACAGAGGACTGAATGTGTTATTTAAATTCACAGCTGTTTTAATCTCTTCAGCTTTTTTGAGTGAGCCTTCTGAAGTGTTACACTCTGCTGTGAAATTCCCCAACACCCCCAAAGTCCTAAGATGTTATATTGACATGTAGGCACTATTTAATGTTGTTAGTAGTGTTTTCATCTCTTCTCCTCTTTTCTTTTCACAAGTTGTGTTCTGGACCTTTTCACACAGCACCAATCACAAACTATCTGTCAGACCCTGCTGAATTATGCACCCCTCCCTGCGGAGGAGACCCCTACCAGCTGTCCCACCCTTCCTGCCTGTGGGTGCTGGTTGGCATTTAAAAATGGATGGAGATCATTACAAAGCGAAACAGCTGGAGCTGCTGACTAATGTCAACCTGTGGAGAGGAGAGCAGGGAAGCCTGGGTCAGTCACATCAAACAGGGATATGCCACAGGAAATCATCCTGGGGGCAACATTTCCCTTTTTCCCTCCTGCAGATGCTTATTGAGAGACAATGTCAATATGTACCTACCTGTGTTTGTGTGTACCCGTGTTTGTGTGTCCTTGTATGAGAGATGTAACATTGATGTTTCTGGGAGTCAAGTTACCAGAGAGTCAAAGTGATGTTTTTTCTGTGACAATTGTAAACATCAAATCTTCAGATTCATACAAAACACAATACTGTCATTCAATTAGAAGAAGGTGGGTGTTTTTTGGAATAACTGCTATGCTACATCAATACTGATTGCTAAATCTAATTAATTACTGTCAACTGATCTGGAAATGACTGAAGTATTCAAAAACGTAATTAGTTGATGAGTAATTTGACTCTCATGAGACCTGCAGCCCTTTTACCTCGCCCAAGGACTATCATCACAGACTGACTAAGTTCCACTGCGGTCCTAGAAACTAAATAGGCCAACAAAAATATGACATCTCTATTTAAATTTAGTGCTGATATAAATCAAGTTTTTAAAGGTTATTTTATAATAACCCTATTAGTCAATCAGCTATTTTTTAATCAAACTTCAATTATCTCCATGCTTCTTTTTTTCTGACTTTTTGACGCACATAACAATCTAAAAATTCAACTTAATACGAATATTATCATGTGTTGTCAGTTCGACGTGTTTCTTGAGTTTTGAGCACAAATAATGATTACATTCTGTTTTCAGCTATGAGTACTGAACCAAGTAACAAGAAAGAAACTATATTTTCAGGATGCACACTTTTTTGTTGTTGTTAGTTCATGGAATTCTCTGTTTATCATTCCACAAAAACTAAAGTCAATATTTGACATCATCCACCAGTGTCACAGCCAGTGGCACTTCTACAGCCAACAGGACAAATGAAGCTGAGTACTATGTGTCACAGCATGTTTGTTGTCGATTATTGTTGACTTTACATTATGTATCTGATTATGGTTGCAGATTGTGAAAAAAGTCAATGAATCTGTTCCCTGTAATCAGTCATCTGGTAGCCATGTGTCAGCTCATTGGAAGGTGCATGTCTGAACCTGGAAATTATTGAATGGGAGGGACCATGACATCATTAGTGTTAATATTGATATATTATATTTATTTATATTAATTAACAATTAGATGCAAAGTTATCCAGTCATACAAGTAGAACTTATCCCTTATTTAAGAGGACAACCACAATTTTAGAATCGAGCAATCAAATAAAATAAAGCCCACTTTAGTTTTTGGAAATAACAGATGGAGAATACTTTGAATCATGTGAAGAGTTCATTTGCAAAAACAGATAACTCACTTTAAAAAAATCAAAATCAAAATCTTTTTTTTTTTTTTTTCTATTACTAGCTTCAGGTATTATCAATCGATTGAAGTTGGGTGGCTTTGACTAAGTCAAAATTCCATTATTCATTAGAGGTATCTTAAAAATGTAACTTTATTAAAAAAATCTAGGCCTATATTAAAATAAATGTCTTTTGGAAATTTATAAAAACGGAGATATCTGTTTTTGCAAATGAACTCTTCGTGTGTTTGTGATTAAAACACATTTTTTATAATTCATCAGTTTCAGAAAAGAGCAGAAGGTACGGGTTTAATAAACAGCCTGATATAATGCCTTTTGGCTGAAATTATATTAGCACGTTGTTGCATTCACGTTACATCGGAATTTCTGACTGTCCGGCGTCGGCTGCTAAATAAGATTTTGATTTCTCTATAAGAAGAATTAATCCTGCATATAATTACGAAACCTTCGAGACCTTCAAACATATTCTCATTTATTCGTTCCATGTGTTGGTATATTGAGGAAATCAAAATAACATAAACAGTTTTGAGGTTCACTAAAAACCTGGGAAGCTATTGTTTTCCATGTGACTTGAACGCGCGGACCAGGAGTAAAGTCAGCTCGGTGACGCTCTCCCACTGTACAGGAGGGCTCCAGATAAAAAAGACCGACATACACTCCTCCCTCTATTCACTACACTGAATTAGTCAGCGGGCCAAAGTACCGCTACTCCAAAAAGACGAGAAGGTACGCTTACTGAGGTTCTTGAAGGGACCAAAAGACACTAAAACGGACTTGCTGAACACAAGAAACGAGACTTGTTTTAGAAAGAGCGAAGCTTCAACCCGTCCGTGCTCACCCGGCTCTCTTCTCCTTTGTTATCGGTGCAAAACTTCGGCTCTGTCAGCATTTACGGGCCACCCATCCTGCACACGTTACCTTTGACACGGGTTGTCCCCGTTTGACTTTCGGGATCATTTTAACGTGGGAAGAGAAAAAGATAAGGCTGAACATTGATCACCTTGTAACCGCAGAGCTCATCTTAAATCAAAGAGAAGCGGAAACAGCCCTCAGACAGGTGAGTGGAGAGCGGGTTTTAAAGGTGTTCTCACATGTACCTGTGTGTTACTTTAAATAGGGCATGCCTATTATTCTTTCACAACCTCTTCTGCAGTTACATACCTTTACATTGGCTTATACATTTTTTAAATGTATTTTCGTTAATGAGTTTTGGTGAAGCCTGCAGCAGCTTACATGTGTTCTACCCATCAGCTTAAAGCTTCACTGTACTCTCTGGTGGTCCCATGCCCTCAGACATAGACACGCCCATGATTTTGAATCACAAACGCTGGGGCCCCCTTTCCGGGAATATAGGCTAATAAATAAACCGGTTGCCTTTTATATCTCTAAATAATATGCAAGGGAGCTTAAGAGTGTTATTGTGAACTTCTGAGTGGAGGCTTCTACATGCATTTGTGTGTACACTCACGTTCAGCACTCCTGCCACATGCATAATTCATGACACCATAATTTTTCTTTATAATACAAGGGTTGTAAATGAGAGTAATCTTGTTTGTTGGTAGTCTAAGAAAGATTTAACAATGTTCAAAACATCTCAATGCTTCTTGGATTGCTTGTTACACTTCTGTTGATCACATACGTGTAATTCTTTGATTTCTGGTGCAATACCACATAACCATGTATAATATTGTAATTTATCCCATAACATATTTTATTATTAGAATAATCTACTAAATTTGCACTCTGGCTTAGGCTAATTTTACTTATTTCATGTCTTTAAAGTACTTCTACACCTTTCTTTGTACAGATAGTATTTTTATTTTTATTTAGAACTTTTGGATTTGTGTTTAGGTTTTTTTTATATTTATTGCCCTTACTGTCTTGTTGTGTTCTTACTGTCTTGTTGTTAAGTACCAGTGTTCCATTCACCATGTCAAATTCCTTGTGTGTGCGAGCTCACTTGGCAATACAGCTTTCTTGAATCTTGAATCTTAAATGTTGAGAAAAACTTGGCAACATTTCACCATGCAAAGATGGATAAGTTTAATCATCTTGATACTTTGGCCATTGGAGAGAATCCATTTTGCACATTGTTTGCAACCGTTACATCCTTCAGGGCTGTGTTAACACTTTCCCATCTGTCACTGCTGCCCCTCCAGTAAAAACATCTAACACTTATTTGTTTTTGCTAAGGCTTCCAGTTGACAGATGACATTTATCAACATCCCCTGGGCATGTTGACAAATACTTTTTAAGGGATTGAAACCTGTTTGGTCGGGGTATCAGTGGAAAGATGACTCAGCGTGAGCTAAAACTTTAAAAAGTGACTTGAAAGGCTTTTCTTCTTCCAACTTTTAACCATCTATAAGATATTTGAAGGGCCTTGGCGTGAAGTGTGCTGAATGCTGCATTTCTTAACTTCTTTCTGGCTTGTACAGCACAGTGTTGTATACATCTGCATAGTAAAGGGGGCTTCTGTCCCAAGGGCAGCGAGCACTGTAAAATATTTGAAAGTCATGACATTGAAATATGTATAATATGTCTGCCATATTAAAAAACAAGTACCTGTCTTTACATTTAATTAGCTACAGCTTATTTGTGACGTTTAGAAATGATACAGCTGTTGACAGAGGATTCATCAAGTAAAGATAATGCCATGTTTTTTTTTTTATTACAGTTCCTCATTTTTGTTGGAATAGATATGGATCAGCTTCAAAAATGCGCAGTCATGCTAAAAAAGGCTTTGGATTAGTTGTAAGTTCTCTAAAAGATCAGCTGTGTTTCAGAAATATTAGTTTAGGAGAAAGGCCCAAATAGAGAATGGTGGGAGATATAATAGGTCAGAAGACTGAGGAATGTGGTATGCTGTGTACACAGCAGTAATCCACTTACTGGTTCCCCATTCTTTTACAGGTCCAGTTCTGCACATATTTCATTCAGATCTTAAATCATGTATATAGACTTAAGGTTTGGTGCACAGTGTTGCTGATTAGACATGCAGAGTTTCTCTGTGAAGACAATAGCTGACCCCTTTGTCCATTTGATTGTGGTATTGATTCTGTCTTCCAGCTGCTCTGTTTCGCCTTGCTTATGTAACCGCCTCTGTGCATTTATACCATGCAAGACATTTGTTCTATTTCAAAAACAGATACATGTCCGACACTAATATTACAGTAGTGTACTCTTTTCTTCATTAGGAGCAAACATCTCTAAGATCTGTTTTGATTTGCAGGATTCTGTAGAGAGATTGCAAGTCAGATTTGTATGCAGTGGCCTGTACTGACTCCCCTAGCACAGCATGGTCGTGTTCAACCTTCGTGTGTCTTACTCATAGAATCACACACTTGTATCCTCACCTCCTGTATCTATTTGCAGACATGATAATGGACATTAACAGACAGCTGACATGTGTCTGAAAGTGTTTAATGTTCATTTGGAGCACTTGCATGAAAAAGTCCACTTTTTGAAACAAGAGAAAACACTTTTTACTTAAGAAATATTCAATGTTATAAAGCTGTATTTGAATAATTCTACAAGGAAACGGGTGTGTAAATATATTGAACATTATAGCCTTGATTCAGAAGGACTAATTCAATTTAAAAAGTCCTTCATGGTGATGCAACAAACTGCAACCTTTATATTTCTTGCTGGTTTTGATCAGGGTTAATATAACAGGAAGTAAACCATTCTGTGCTTCATCAGTAAGGCCGATCAATGTTAAAGGTGTGATGGATACCAAGGGAAATAAAACCTGCTGGCTATTTCAAAGAAATGTTAAAGCTCACAATCAATAAAATGCTTTCACTTACTCTCTTGGAGCCTTGCTACACCATGTCCAGAGAATCAATGTTCAATACGGACTGAATAATTGGTTGAAATGTGATCTTTAACAAACAAGGTGAAAATCATTGTTTATCTGTAAGAATGGGCAGGCTCTGTTTCTGTACCTGTAGTCAGGGCCCTTCAGTCCACAGTTTCAGCCTGTGAAAGACGATAAAGAGCAGGCGGGGTTGAGCTTTTATCCACTCATTCCACACATTTTGAATTCAACCCTCATAAGAACAACAGATGCTTTATTTTGCTGTCTTCACTAGTTTGCAACCAGAGCGCTCCTCGAAATCCAGGTCACAGACAAACCAGGTGGTGCAGTTGTTCTGTCAAGGTTAAGGGTCCAGTCTGAAAAATAAGACTTTACCTTCTTGTCTGAGAAGCCTGCTCATTTTTCTTTCATCCTTGGTTCCCCACAACAACAGAGTTTATTAAATTCGGTCACAGAGAAAGCTTAAAGTGAGACTCAGAGAAAAAGTAAGTTCTTCATTCCTTCAGACTCGACATGTTACATCACAACTTCATGGTATGGGACTCTTGTTTTTCGGATTAATACATGATCTGAGTTTCTTGCAGACAGGTAATGTACCTGCAGTAAAGTTTTGTGATGCATGGGGAAAATAGGTGCTGCTTGTCTGGACTCCTAGTCCTATTGGAGGACAGATCTCTGTGTGTTGTCCGCACACAGATGGTGGTGAACAGCCTCATGTCCACGCTTTCTGCACCAGGTGAAAACAAACAATTTTCTTTTAGACTATGAAATTATTAAGTTGAGGAGGTCAGAGTGAACATAGCTAAGAGAGATGTCCAGGCATCGACACAGTACAGCAATTGTTCCCAGCATGCAACAGTAATTTTAACTGATGCAAGACATTTTAATGTGAAAAGTAGTTATAAAAAATGACATTCTTTAATTTAAGGTGCCAGCTGGATGGACAATCTTTCAACACAATTTGAGCCTTGGTTCAATAGTATTTGCAGCAGCACAGTGCCAAGGACAGAACCCTCATATGTGCTTGTAATGGACTATGTGTTTGTTTAATTATCTCTCTTTGACACAAAAATAGGATTGTTTAACTAATTACTAATGAGGTATCATCAGTATCAAAGTAACCAAACTACTGGTCTTTGTTTTCCTTAATATTATTATCAGTATTGGTTCATGAATTAGCAGCTTGATTCTCAAACACTTTTATGCTTGGATGACTGGAACAAGCTCTTTAATGAAGTACCTGATATAAATAGTGAGCAGGGCATGGCAGCTTAAGGCTTGTTTCTCTTTTGTTGTAAAATCACCATCATCAAACACAGGAGTCGGGCCAGAAGTCTCTACTCATATAAGGCTTGAAAAAAAGGAGCTGTGTGATGAACATCCACTGCTTGCTATAACACTAATACACTCATTGCATTGACAAAAAAAAGCAAAGTGCTCACCTTTACCTTCTGCAACACTTTGCTCCGGTTCTTTCTACAGAGTTCCTCAAAGGAATCAAATTATATTAGGGCTGGGCGATAAAATGATATCGATGATCAACATGATATAACTTTGCTCGATAGATGCAACCAACATTAAAGAGAAGAGGAAGACAGAGACTTTAAACCAATTATTTCACAGGGTCAGGGGCAGGCTTTTAACTTTTGAAACAGAATCGTAACACAACTGAAACAAGCAACAGCGACAATGGATAAAATGCAATACCAACCAGCTGAAAGCAGGCTGAAAACTTTGTCGACAAGAGAGGACACTCAACTTAAATAGTTGAGATACTTTGGCTAATTACAGTCCAACAAACTTTTACGATGACACGCCAGCTAATTGAGGTAACACTGCAAACCTTTTAATATGGGCAATCATTTTCGAATATTTGAATATTCGCTCACTTAGTAAAAATCGAAGGGTTACTGCGCATATTCTCTCATTGTAAAATTACAATTTTCAATCGTTTTTACCAGTGCCTGGTTGTTAAACTGTATTACCGCCAGACAGTGGCTATAAGGTAGCAAAAGAAGAAGAAAACATTAGCGACAGCCGCAGTGATTTTCTCCGTTTCTGAATCTCACACTACTACACACGTATTTCCAGAGACTGAGCATGGCTGTAAAATGTAAACCTACGCGCCGCAACATAGAAACAAAGATTGAGACAGATGCTGTCAGTGCCCGCTACGGCTGCTGGTTAACGCAACTGCCACACAAACGGGCCGTTAACGGAACAGGTCTGTGTGTGTGTGTTTGTATTTGTGTGTGTGTGTGTGTGTGTGTGTGTGTGTGTGTGTGTGTGTGTGTGTGTGTGTGTGTGTGTGTGTGTGGATGTGGATGTGGATGTGTGTGTGTGTGTGATAATTCGAATAATGGTTGAATAGATCCCAATGATTATTTTGGCTTGAAATGCCCATCCCTACATTTTACACTAACAGTATAACCTGTAGAACACATCGAAAGCATACCGTGATTACATTTTTTGCAATATTGCACAGCGCTACATTTTATCTTTCGAAAAACGAGAGAACAGATACAGAGACTTGACCTTTTAACCATGTGCTTTAATTGGTTAGTTGGTCCAACAGTCTGGTCAAGACTGAAATATCTCAACAAGATTTCTGTGAGATGTGGACAAACACAATATCAAGAGGATGAACGCTATTAACACATTTGATCCTAAATGTGCAATGTAAAACCAGAGCATCTAGCTGTAGTCTCTGGATTCTGTTGAGTGACAGAACTTGTGTGGGCATGAACATTCAGCTCAGGCCTCTCTATTGAGTCAGTCCTACAAGCTCTTCACAGCCTGGCACTCTTACCAATCCACCTCCTTAATTCAGGGTCCTCTCCACTTCCCCTCTGAACATCCAAAATCACAGACTATTAAAGCTGATGTAGCAACACAGTACAATTACACACTGAGCAGGGAAGAGTTAGTGTCACCCAGCCTTTAAGGTGGTAATTATTCAAACCCACGGACCATCAGCTGCCTAAACAGAAGCAATGTAGATCAAAGGTTAGCATGTTCAAATTCAACAAAGTGGACTGAGGCGTTCCTGTAATGAAGTTTGCATGTTTGCCAATCCATTTTTAAAGATGTGACTGGGTGAGCCACTTACCTCACACTCCCCTACATGTGCATATTATTGATTACTTCTCCATCCTTTGGCCTTGATACCTGATATATGAAAGGATGCTGCTTCAACAGTATTCCTTCTGTCACCACACATAGGTTGAAGGCTGAAGGTGAATATAGCTAAATAAATGAAGACAAAGCTGTCCATCCACAAAGCTCCTACAATCTCCTATCACAACTTTATTGTTCACTGTATCTAAATTACTGTGACAAGCAGTGTCCCTGAAGCTTTAAGACAGCTTCCTGCTTTATCAAAACACCTTTGCTATTATGAAGGTGGCTACACACTGTAAGGTTAAGGACGGTTTATTGAAGGAAACCCAGATTACTTTTTATCTCCAGATGACAAATTAGACCAATAACTCCACGTCACACGACCTATTTACACCTCAGTCAGTTTTTCCGTGCGAAAACGTGTGGGTGGTTTTCCCTCTCTTGTCAGGTCATTACATTCAGTTGTGCTCTAATATTGGAAATGAGTGACTGTAATGCTCTTCCACTTTCCAATTTTAGTTTTCCGAATAGTAGATACTGACGGAATAAGATTAATTTTTCCTCAGATTATACAATACCCACTTTTTTAATTAATGATGCTGTTAGTCTATTTGAAAGTTCCAGTAATTCTTTCGTCCTACCCACTTTAGAGCCCTGGTGGTTCTACCTTTTGAAGCACAACCCTGGAGTCTGCTTTTTAGAAACTATAATTTTCTTGGTACGTTGTATGACTTCAATCTTGTAAGCTGCTGTGAAGACTGCTGAGCTTTCTTGGCTAATCAATCCCTCACAATCAGCAGTTTGCAATTCATCAAGCTGCCTGGCCCCTTTTAAAAATAATGAATGGTTATTTCTGTAGGTTGCCTTTTGTAAAGCTTTCTTAAAGTCACAGTGACTACATTTAAGATTATTGGTATATTTCTTAATGTACTGTGTACAATAGTGTCAGGATAAAAATCATCTGTCTAATAACGTGCAGCGAGGACATTAATACTAAAGAGTAGTTATGTAAGAATTTGGAATTACCCATCCATCTTCATTTGATAGGCCAGACTGTTCTGGTACGGGCGCTTCTCAACAAGTACGCGTTGAAAACCCCCAATCTCTTTTTTCATCATGAAGTCAAACTTTAAGTGCAAAGGAAACTTACATATCAGCTAATTTTACTTGAATATTCATTGTGCCTGAGGTATTGTGTGCTTGGAAATGACTCATTTTTCATGAATATGCAGTTGACTGTTTTTTAAGATCACTGGTTACTTCAAAGAACAAACATGGCAGAGACAGACTTGTCTGTCATTGCCTCTAGTCTTCTGATAAAATATGCACTTAGGTGGTGTTTGATACTGTGTGAACACAAACGTCAGAATCTGTTTCATTTGAACTTTAATCAGATTTTCGATAAAAAAAACTCAGATAGCTGAGGATAGCGGATGCATGGACACTAATAGTCTGGCAGACTCACTGGGAGCATTGGGGTGTGGTGGTGTTTATGTTAGCTATGTTTCTCTGCTTCATACGCTATACTAGGTATGTCAATTTTAAGTAATCTCTGTGATCGATCTTTGAAAATGCTAGCGATCAATCATCGATTTATCCTAAAAAAAACGTTTTCAATGTCAAAGACAATGCCAAATGTCCGAATGTCCTGAAATGATGATTAGTTCATGTGTTGAAGGGCTTAATGGCTGTGATTGATTTTATCATTGATAAGTTGTTCCCTAAAGACACAGATTGCTCAATTTGTCCTAACGACAGATTCTTTGACAGAGAGGACACATCATTTAAAAAATCACTTTGCTGGGATAGGAAACTTGGAGCAGGCTTCCTTTGTTTTCACCCTGTGGACCTAAGACTGAAAAGCCCATGATAATGTTCATTATGATTATAAATCACTTCCCTATACATGTGCAATAGCTGTCAACAACTGGTACAGCTGGTTGCACAGTTGCTGAGTTGTTTGTGGTTGATCCTAATGTCGGACTGGGATGAGCAGGAACTGTGGGCAATAAGCTGTGACCATAAATTGTTTGCTTTCCACCACACTGACTCATGGGAGTTGTTTGGCTGGAACTATATTAACAAGTTATGCTGGGCTTAAATTAATCGTTACATATTAGATCAACTGGAAATTTGCCAAGAGTTGTTTTGTTGTGTGATGCAGAGGCATTTAATATAAAATACAGAAATGAAAAAACCTTACTTTTATAATCGACAACATTGTTTTTAAATCTTGAGCATAAAACTCAGCCAGCTCTTACCTGGGACTTCCACCAGATCTGTGTCCGGTCCTTCTTCAATTCCGCTGCGGTCCGGCTTTGTGCTCTCTCATCCATTAACACCCACCGTTTGCGTTTTCAGAGTCATGTGACCAAAGTTTTATTGCAGTAATTACTGAATCAAGGATTCTCCTCCTCCTCCTCTCCTCATCCATGGTGTCTTTCTGGTCCTCTGAAAACCTCTGACATGTTGACTCCAGGCCTGGCTCCGCTCATCATGACGGTTTGTTGTTGTAGTTACTTGAAATACGATCTGGTGATAACACAGAGTGCTTTATTTTGAAAATTAACCGGATGTTTTCATTTGTTTTGGTGCCATGACTTCCTGTCCCGCTCCATCTGCTCTGTGCTGATTGATGCGTCGTGCTCCGGCATCTGGCAAAAATAGAAATTCGGTTTATCTGATCTGGAGGGCTCCTACCTGCCAAATCAGAGACGCAGCCGAAACGCACTGGAGCGGATCCAGTGAAAGTTTGACTAGAATAGAAACCTATCGGATCGGAGATGGACCGGACACGGACGTTAGTCTTAAGTCTTTAAAAACATGGCTTCTTTTCAGTTGCCCAACACTTCAAAATGATGCTGGCCACCAACTAAGCTGTCATCTCTGATCCATGAGGATGAAAGTATGTTGTGCGACCAAACATGAGCTCTCCATCTCTTAGAAGAAGTTGACACAGTTCTCACTCCATGTTGCTGTTGATTGTCTTCTTTAGCCATGCAATTTCAAGCTGATGCTTTTGAGAGTCAGCTCATTAACTTTACGGTCGTTGAAGGGGCTGATAATATGATAGACAGTCGGTACATAATGATTCACAACAGCTTGTTAGGCTAATTAGTGTTGTTATCACACAGGTGGAAGAAAGCTACCTCAGTGTTTATGACACACTTGATTGCGTTTGAAATGTGGAATACATAGTGATTTTATTCTAAGTGATTCAGATGACTGTTTGCATTCTTTTTATATATCTTCCTAATATATGATCTAGATGTTAGGCTGAGACTCCTATATCTATGAAATAATAAGAATACATCTGAATTGTCTGTTTTATTGGGGAGGATCGACCAAAAGTAATTTTGAAACAGTATTAAATGTTGATATATTTAGAAGGATGCAGATGCAAAGGGCCCTGCAACCTTATAAGGTAAGGTCCAGTCTATTTTTGATTCTACACAGTATAGATCTATCCCTTCCCTTCATCCACAGCTCTCCCTCATGAAAAATAAAAGAAAACACAAACTTAATTTAACTGACTCCTTTAGTGTCAATAGTTTGCCCTTGCTCCTGCTGAGCACCTGCACAATATGAAGATGTCTGGCCTGTAACAACACGTCTGGAGGTGTTTCTTCTCTCATAAACTCGCCTGGCTTTGTCATGTAAGAGAGGAATTACAGAAAGCAGTGTGAAGATTACCCTGCATTAGTGTGTTTCTGTATAAATGAGCGTTGCTTACATCTCTTGGAGCATTTTGCATTTTCTTGAGAAGAAAACGGTAAGCATGATGCTGCTTTTAAATCATCAACTTTCCAAACAAGTCTGTTGAACTTAATAAATAACCCTTTTCAAAGAAAGAACTTATGGTATAGCTCTAACAGAAATAGATGCAATGTTGATTGGAGTAATTGAAAAGGTCATTTCATTTAGTCCCTTTTGTATCGCACTGATTTGAATGACATAATGGTCGTTGAAAGAGGAGAACCTTGGCTCTCTCGTGAGCTGTTTCATTGAACTTCTTTCCCTTCTCATTATCTTGAATCTTCAACTTGATCACCTCTCACTCAGTTTGGTCAGAAGCAGAAACCGCTCTCCGATGGGAAACTGCTGAAGCATTTCCTCGCCTGCAGACTGTTTTTCCTCACTGTGCCGTCGACTGAAGGAAATGAGGCAGCAGAAAAGGAGATGAAAACAGCTGTTTGGGGGGTTTCACGCACCCCTTATGTCTCCTCTTGTTCACGCATGTTCAGACAACTTGTTGTTTTTGAGGGGTTGCTGCTCCTTTGAGGAAAGGCTTTGTTGATTTCACTTGTTGAATTTTCCAGTCTGTTTTAATTGAAACTTATGAAGTAATAAAAGAGTTTTCCTTTTTTATTATTATTTTTCACCCAGGGATTGAGCTTGTTTGGCTCAGCTGTTGTGTCTGTGGTACACTGAATCACTGTGACCGTACAGCCCACATGATGGTCACACTTCGGCTGCAGTGTGATCTGAAGTGTTACGACCATGATGGCAAAATATGATGGTGTAAGCACAGCGTCTGGGGGTGAATAGAATTTCAGTCTGAGATACTCAGATCGCCACTCATGCTGTATTCATCTGGGCTTTGACAAGACGCAGCAGTTTATTAAAAAATGAATTGTCTCCGCTGGGTCTTTTTAAGCTGATGAGTTTCTGGTAAGACATGCTGATAAAGGGATTAATGTGCAGCACTTTCCCGCCAGTCTTTCTATAGCCGGAAGGAGGGATGAGGCCTTTTTAACTAGCAAGTAAAAAATGGATGAGCCCCCCATGTCAAGGTGACAAGTCTGTGTCATCAGTGCTTCTCTGCCTCATTATGATAATATCCTACATCAAATAGCTTCAATTAAATATCTGTTTGATGTGCGGCTCAGTTGAAGATGAAGTGATGTGTCATATGTCTGACTATCTGAAAGGGCCTGCTACCCTGATATGATAAGGAGCTTTTTGAGGTAAACATGTTGCAACATATTCTGCACAAACCACTTTGCAGTGACAACATGGCAGAAGAATTGCTGCAGGTTTGAACATCGTAATTGATCAACAAGTGACAACATGACACTGCTGAAAGCCAGTTGTTGTTACTTTCCCTGAGCACCAGTAAAGCTTTGCTGAGTCAGTCAACCGCAGGATTTGAATTGTGTCTTAGAGGCCTTGTCTACATGCCCAGACACACATCCATGTTTGTCTTTGTGCATTATGTAAGGAGTGGTTGATTTCTTTCAACTGTCATAGATATTTGGGCCTGATATTCAGTTATGTAATCCAATTACCTCTTGGACAATTTAGAAACTCGACTTTCAGCCTTTCAAATCTCTTTGTAGCTGTTTCATCTAGGTTTACATGTTTATATTTATTGTATCATTTTAATCAATAGTCCCTTCATATTCCCTTCATATTTTAGTGCATTTTATAGTCAATCCACAACACCTCCTTTTATTTTAATATTTTATTTCATCTTTTAATTGTTTTTATCTCCAAATCACAAATTATCGAGTATCAATAAAGGTTGATTGATTGAATTGAAATATAATTTTTGAGAACATAATTCAGGATGAAGTTAAAAGAAAAAAAAAAGTATTTTCTAAGTGGAAGTATTCAAAATAGTGTTATATAAGGTATAAATTACAATATATGTCATGAATTAGAAATTAAAACAGCTTTGATGTTCTTTGGGTGTGTTTCAAGCAGCAACCTCTGCCCTCAAGAATTGAAGCTCATGCAGAAGTGTTAAAAACTGCAGTTCATTGATTGTCTGCTTGAGGCTGGCTCCGGAAGTACCGGAAACCACATACACACCGATTCTAAAAAGCTGATCTTTACAGCAGAAATAAACACGTTTACAGCCTGGTACAAAAAAACAAGTGTAGTCTGGAAAGCTCATTTCTCGATCGGCACGCACTGTACGAGGGTGACGTGGCAATTACGAAGATATTAAGATTACGAGTTTTCCATTATGAGAGACACAGCTGACTTGATTGACAGGCTGGAACACTGCAGCTGTTGGCTAGGAGGCTCAAAGCCTGCCTCTTTACCTCACACTATCCAATATGGTTTCCTCTAACGATTGGCTTCAAAACAGCGCTTAAGAAACAGATGGGTGTCAAGGATACTACGTCCATATTTTATACAGTCTTTGGTATGTTTACATCTGAAGAAGGAGGGATTTTAAGTACGACTCACTGAAAAGGTTTTTCCTCATTTCAACACTATTTCAACGTCCATAATTTGACAGAGATCAGATCAATTGATCCACCAGGGACTTTTTTTCTCTTTTACGAATTAAAGACAAATTGTGACATCACGAATGATGGAAGGATTTCTACTTCTTACATGCATAATAAGAAAAATAAAACATAAAATAGCTTATTGAAATCTGAATATTGTAGATTTTTTGTTCTATATCCACAGAGAATTGAATTCACAAATGGTTTTTAGTATTTTCTTATCATGGATGGACACGTCCGACCGATTGGACTTTTTGGCCAACTGGCTGCACTGCAAGATCAAAATGTTCTTCACTTGACCTTTCATGTCTTCTCAGGGTGGCAAAACATTAATCTTTTTTAACTTCATTTCAAATTTTCACATTTGAACCCTTCAGCAGACTCAAATCAAGTTCTCACAAAGCTGTGCTCACCATCTGACACACAACATTTATTCAGTAAAAAACGATCAGACGAGTTTAATTGCTCTGCCTGTAGTCAAGCAGTTCCTGATCTGATTAAGGTCTTAATCCATCACAGACATGGAGCGCCTCAGCTAGGTTGGACTCTGGACATCTTGATAATGGGACAATACAGCTGTGGAAACTCTGAGTATGATGGTAATTATTCATAAGACAGTAGCCAGTGTCTTTGTTAAACAAAAGAATGCATGGATCAGATGAATGCAGAGCTTAACCTGTACCTGTCAGGTCACAGCATTAACCATGTCTGTCCTGGAGGGTCGATCTTCATCGCTACCACTCAGTGCAAACTCGTATGTTGGCAAATAATGGCCTATACTGTAACGTGTATTTTAACAGTTTTGATGTGAATAATTTTTCGGCATGAAAAGGTTTTTTTTTGTAACATCTCGGTATGTTGATGTCAGCTTTTGGTTGCCATGGTTTTACAGGGGAACCTGAACACTTGTCATTCATGGCATGGGGCAGCCTTTGCATATTGCCTGTCAAGATCTTAAATCCTGCTGCAGTCCAGCTTCATTTTCCCCTTGTGTTTGGCCCCACAGAGCAGTTTTACTAATAACAGGAAACATGGCTGCTGCTGCAGACACTAATGGGTGCCTGCTCAGAGCCCGAGACAGCCAGATTACAGCAGGAAGAGTGTTGTTAACATACATACATGCTCTCAAACTGCAGATGCTACCTAGCAGCTGTGCTCCACAAACTGCAAGGAAACAGTGATGTCACCAGTTATGATGCTGTATTTGTGTATAGATACAACCTGATCAACCTGATTGGTGTATATGCATTAATCAAGGTAATTGTCATTGACAAAAATGAACAAAATACAAAACTAGAATGCAAAATAATTTCCGTTAATTTAAATAATAAAATCGAGGCTTTACAAAAAACGGTTAACTGTAACATGTTTACAAAACTAACAGAAGTGAAACATGTCCTTAGTTTTCATTCTTTGACACAAGCGCTGTGACTGACATTCATTCCTCTTGGTCTGTCTCAGGAGCATTGCCAGGAGTTCTGTGTTGGCTGACCTCTCAACAGCAGGAGTTAAAACATTTCCTCTTTATTATTCAAAATTCAGTAGAGTACTTTTAAAGAGCTTGTATGAGATCGTTCCCTGAAACATCTAATACAGAGAGAGCCTTTTTGTTCACCCACCAACTATTAATATTCTAATCAACAGACACGAGTAAAGCCTGCCACTCTTCAAACATCATATCTTGTTCATCTTTCGCTGTAGATGGTGAAGAAATATGCTCGAGTCAGTCAACTCATGTTGACTGGTGTTTGGAGTCTAGGCTCTAAACCTCATGACCCCTTGCAGATTAACTTTACATGCAGAAAATAAGGAGTAATGACATGACATGGTCTGAACCTGCAGGTGGCATGGATTCATCTGTTGTTGTGCTAAGTAATATGATGTAGTTGTGACGTAGAATGCGCTATGCAGCAGGGGCGTGTCCTGAGTTTTTTGGCTGGGGTGGCACTAGCTTATGCCAGGGTGGCATGAATACTGTGTGCACACACACCAATAAGGGGCAAGGCCAGTCCTGGATGGATATGTTCATCATCTTTTGTATTTGGATTACTTTTTTTTTTTTTACATGGATTAATGTTTTGACTTTTTTTCTACACATTGTCTTTTCAGATCCTTAAAAATTTCCCATATTACAAACAAATTAGACTAACACTCTACAACTTAGAATAACTAAACTAAAACTTAACTGTGTGAAAAAAAATAAAAGCTAAACGGAACTTAAAAAATAGAATAAGGAACAAAAAGTCAAAACAAAATAAAATTGAAGTAAAATTAAAAAAACATAATCTTAGTATTTATGATGTTTGTTTGATGCCATCTATATATTCTATAATTAGTCTATATTTTACATGCCATTATTAATGCATCGTATATGTTTTGATTACACTGATACCCTTCAAAGACCAGTTTGTTCTCCAATGTGTCTATGCCAGTTTTGGGGGTGAGGTATTTATTATTTATGTATGGTTCATTTGTGAGAGACAGATGCAGTATACTTAGACAAACTGAAAACAGCCATCTAATGCAAGTATCATAGTGTTTAAAGCAGATGCTGTTAAACTTGTGATAACAGTTAGCTCTGCTGTAATAACATGATTGTTGTTATATCTGAAAGCAGAGTCTCAGCACTGAATCAGCGGCAGCTTAATGGGATGACTGAGTGATAACCAGTTATTCACAGCCAACACAGCCTGGTACTTCCTATCATGGGTGATACTGCTACATTAGACAAGCATGGCAGGAGTGCTGGGTTTCCTCTGAAGTATCATAACATTCTGCTGCTTGCCCACACAGGAATACATGTTGCTGCTGGAACAATCATGCTGTATTAAAAAATCCCTGATAAAGAATTCCACTTGCCAAAGACCCTCAGGATTTGGGAAGTCTTGAGCAAATCTGGCAGGGCTCTGTGCTCATGTTTGCGATCACTGCGAGACAGATTTATTAGTTTTCTTAAGATGTACACTACCAGTCAAAAGTTTGAAAACAACTTCTCATTCAATTCTTTTTATTTATTTTAATTATTTGAAACACTGTAGATTAATTCTGAAGGCATTAAAACTATGAAAGAACATATATGGAATTATTTAATTAACAGAAAAGTGTTAAACAAACCAGAACATGTTTTATATTTTAGATTCTTTAAAGTAGCCCCCTTTTGCCTTCATGACAGCTTTGCATACTCTTGGTATTCTCTCAGTCTGCTTCATGAAGTGGTCTCCTGGAATGATTTTGAGTTAATACGATCCTTGTTAAGAGTTAATTTGTAGAATGACTTGCCTTCTTAATGTGTTTGAGACCATCAGGGGTGTTGTTCAGAGCTAGGGTTAGCACACAATGGATAGCCCTATTATTGTAATCTATATTATGGCAAAACCATATTATTTGATAGTTCTGATGTCTTCAGTATTAAATTACAATGTTGAAAATAATTGAAATCAATAAAAACCATTGAATGAAAAGGTGTGTCCGAACTTGTGACTGGTAGTGTAGTTCCATGCTACCTTCGCATCTCCACACTCCAGAATGTATTGGTTTTAATACAGTGACGTGTCATGGTAGCATTACATCCTTGTTAGCCCAGCTGGCATTGTCTATGTCTGGCTCTTTTCTTCTAGCACATAACCGCTATCCTGTAGCATCATGTAACTGCCTTTTGGCCCAGATATGTAGTGACTGTGAGATGTATTCATTGTCACTGTAATTTAATGTGATGTTCAGTTCAATAAGCCTTTTAAATGTAATTTTCTTTTTTTTTCTGCATTAATGATATTGATAAAAGCTCCAAGCAGCCTCAGTTGTCATTGGAAACAGGAGCAGGGGAGCAAGGTCTGAATTTGAGGCTGGGCTCTGTCTCAAAAGCATGCTGGTTTTTAAATCAGGACATGTTTTCAATCAAAGTGACAGACATGAAACCCAAGCAGCTATTTGATAAATAGGTTTTTTTATGTTGTCGTTTTGATCTGAACCCTTCGTAGTCATGTCAACATGCATACGTAAGGGATAATGTATGGTTAGCAGGTTGTTATGGGAAAAAGAATCCTCTCCGGGTGAGACAAGACACCGACGCAAAGCGGAGGGGCCTTGACCACCCTGAAGGGGTTCTTTTACCATAACAACCTGCTAACCATACATTATCCCGCTTATTACTCAGCCACTAACTTAAAATACAAACACGTCTTCAAAAACATTGATGAAAATATTATTTTATTGATCTAAAATGATTTATGTTTACAGTTTTAAAAAGATAATCCCAGTGATTCCACGTCAGTTAGCGTTCCATGGTGATGGATTCCTATCTGCCTGTTAAATGTGACGGAACTCTTTTCAGTGGATTGTTTTGACATGAATGCATGCGATAAGTTTGACTATGGTGTTGCTCAAGTTACTGAATGTTAATAACCGCTATCAAAGCAGGGTTTTGACCAATCAGAATCAAGCTTCTTATACAACCTAAAGATCAGTAAGAATGCCGGGTAATAACAAACATTAACGTTTTCTTTTTATCTTCTTGTAGGATACTTCAGAGTCAGTGGGATGTTAGAGCACTGGAAGAAGGACTGACTAAAGGAGCATGGTGAAACACCAACCCCTCCAGGTCTATGAGCGCCAGCTGTGTTTGTCATGTATCACTGGGATTTATGGTTGTCGCTGGAAACGTTACCAAAGATCCCATGATGACACCACCAAGGTGAGAGCTGACGGAAACCTTACTGTCAACCACACACACCAACATTCCTACACATCTTAGTGTAAGTGATTAAGAAAAAATTAACACATCATGAACTCTTTATTACAAGACTTAGTGTGACACTGTGTGTTGGATCAATACTGTGCAAGATACAGTATATGTTTATGATGTTAGTACCTTGATAATGCAGTCATGTGTGCGTTCAGCAGCCAATCTGTTAATGCACTGGAAGGACATTTGACTGACCTTGTTGAAGCATTTTATTACATGTCTGAATCTTTTACAGTTTTGCCTTTTGGGGATCAAAGATAGCCTTTTTCCTGCAAAACAATAAGATAGGATAAAATGAAATAATAGATGAATAAATTAGATGGATAGATAGAGATCTAGTGAGAAAGAAAGAGAAACAAATGCAACAAAAAAACTATGCAGTGGTTTTTGAAGTAGACAATAAAACAGTAGAAAATAAAGGTAAAGCTGACCTGGCTCTCATTGATTATCTTGAAAGAACACTATAGACTACCCACACTCATTAATGCTCATATGTTATATATGCTCATGTGCTATATGTGCTCATGTGCTGATATTAATTGGAATGGGACTCAGCATCTCCTTTTCAGTTCAAGTATTCTTAACACGGCCATCTTTCATGGTTATTGTACGGCTGTCATTGATTTAGAAAATAGATGTTTACCTTTTTATATATCATTTGTTTTTTAACAAATATGAATTTCTATACACTTTAATTACATATGTATTGCATACCTTTTTTTTCTACATCTTCCAATAACCACCTACATTTTTTGACAACAGTATGCTTATTGAAACGGCTCTTGATACTCGTCTGCAGAATTCCCAAGCAGCTTTTGCATCAGTGTGTGTCATTTCACAGCTCTGGATTACAACATGCTTGTGTAGGAAGAGGGTTATTTTGAAAACTGCTCTTGAAGAATAGAGCAGAGAGGAAAAAAATATGAAACTATAAAGCCATGTATTGTGCTTCCTCAGCAGTTATACCTTTCACCTCAGGGTCTCTGGGTACCTTTGTGCAACACCCTTTCTCACTCTCCATCGATTTACAGAGAACAATTATCTTTGACCAAATACGCCCTTGTGAGCTGCTTCCCCTATCAATAACCTTGAGTTTCCAGATAGGGGTTAATTTCACATTATGATACTGTTCCCAGTTGTCTGTCACCTGCTATGTCATGCACATTTTAGATTTGTTTCAAAAGATTTTATCAAAAATATTAACCATCAGATGTTTTTATATTGTTATGTGTGTATATGTGTTTAAATTATTTATAAAGAGGGTCACATTTATGATAGCAATACAAGATTGTGAGACACTGAAAAATAGTGAAAGCTTTATACTTGGCATTAAAATAATTTATTGAGCAAAATAAATGCATCTATGGTAAGATTTTTAATGTGCAGCTCTTTAATGTCCTCTTATTGAAACACATTTGTAAATCAATGTAATGTTTTTATATGAAGGACAGTAACTTGTAGTGCTTTCTTAGGAAATAACATGTACACAGGCACCGCAACTTGTCCAGACCTTTCCCTTAATCTCCTCCTCTCTGTTTTTAGGAAGCACACAGAGGTTTTGTTTTTGCAACAAACTCAACAAACATACAGCACATGTGCACTTACATGCACTCGCACACAAGGTTGGATAGTTTACATGGGCCTACATGCCATACTGTAGTCGAGCAGAAACCTAGGACACAGACCAGAGACTAATGTCACTCAGTACACATGGATACACCAGAGCAAATTTACAGCCTGTTTTAAACCTACATTAAGTCTGAGGGGAAAAAAATAGAAGACATAACTCACGTAGGAGGGATGGGCGATTACAATCGATCTTCTTTTGGATCATGCAAAAAGCTGAACTATAAAAAGAGAGATTGATTTTGCCCTATACTGTTTGCAGGAAACTGGACACCTTGTGTTTCCTGTTGCAAGTGGTTGTCTTGCAGGATAAATGATAGCTTAATGCACAGTCAGCATTCTTTATGGTGCTCATCCTTTGTCGAGATCGTGTGGTGGTGGATAGCTTTTTTTTTACCCCATATGAAGCAGTTAGACACATACTGATGATTTGACTCACTTTTTAAGAATGGGTGAATAGAGACCTTGTGCTATTTATTTGTATCTACTCTCCACAGAGTACGATCTTTCTCTTCTGAATGCCTCCAAGCATAGGTCAAGATGCTATCATATAAGTCTGCATCTTTAATGATACGAGTAAACAAACTGTAACCAATCAAGACCAGGTACATCAGTTTCATGTAACTGGATCTGAAGGAATCACAGGAGCGTGAGAACTGGGGATCTCATGTTGAAACAACTGACAGCTCATTCATAATCCAGGGGTAAACCATGCCCGTTCTCTCCTTTTCTTTGTTTGCTTTAATGAACCGTTCAGGTTGACTGGCTGTCTTAATAAAGCTGTTTCTGTCAGTATTCAAGGTGTTTTGTAGAAAGAGAGTCCACGTCATGCAATGCAAGCTGATCTAGCCTCTCAGTAATAATTGAAAGTATTTCCATTCAGCCAGTCTCAACCATTCAGACACACAAAGACTTCAAAATAGAAGCAAAACTCCTCTGCCCTCATTTGTCAGTGACTGTGTGGTCTTTGTTATGCCTGGCCAGTGAAGAATCTAGACAGACAAGTAAACACAGTTACCTGTAACTATGAATTATACTTTGTTGCTGTTATTAGGATTTCCCTACAAATTGTAATAAGTTAGCTGTATATTTTTAACATATAAATTATGTTATTTGTAACAACTTTGGTTCTAAAAAAAAGTTGAGACACTGTGTAAAATGTATAAAAAACAGAGTTTTCCATCTCGGCTCAGTCCATCTTAAATGGGCTTTGGCCCTAAAATGTAGCCGGAGCTTCTTGATCTTGTTTATAAATTGTGCCCTCCTTTTATGCTGCATTTTTAACCTGTATTTGTGGATATAGCGTCAAACTGTGTTCACAGATGGTGGTTTTTGAGATTGATTTTGAGCCCATACAGTGATTTCCACTACAGAGTCATGTCTGATTTATGATGAAATCCCAGAACTCATTGCAATTTTACTCAGAAAATTATTCTGAAATAGTTTAACTACTTGCTCAAGGAGACTCTGACAGAGTGGTGCCTCTTCCCATGCATCTTTACTTGAGACTCCTCTCTGGAATGAACCTGTTGCAAATTAACCTTCTTTTTTTTTCTTTTTTTTTTTTAGTGTGACACAACTTTCTGGGACTTTGGCTGTCCCTGTCCCAACGTTTTTGAAACGTGTTGCACGCACCAAGTTTAACATGAGCATTTTTTTTTTACATAAAACAATCAAATTTGACACTTTAATAACTATCTTTGAACTGTTTTCAATTGATTACAGTGTTAAAATTAAAATCACATTCTGATTGTATCATAATTTTACACAGTAGTATTCCAATTATTTAGGAATAAAGGTTGTACAATTTTTACATTAAAGATGTTTACCTATATTTTCCCTGTAGCGGATATATTGGAAGGTCAAGAGCTTCCATAATTGAAACGTGAAATGACTGAATATGGGTCACATGAAGTGTTAGGTATCAGCTTTCAAGAAGCAATCCCAAGCATGTCATCAACACAAAACATTTAATCTATGCGAATTGTCTATAATTATATTTCTGTAGACTTTCTGTTCAGGCAGCCCAGCATGTGACAACAAAAGTCTCATACCGAGCTCAGTTTTGTGCCAGACTGTTAATTCTGGCTTAACATTATGGGCTTAACATCAACAACAAATATTGCAACCAAAAAATGTGATCCCCTGCCAGCAGAGCAGATTGAAGAGAGCTTAGATAAATGGAGCGGTTCGGGGTCAACCAGTCATGTTTGCTGCCGAGTAGGATGGTTGCCCAATCGGATTTTCACCTCACGATTATCTCGGTCAAAAAAATATCTCAATAAGTATACTTTTGCAATATTTATGAAAAAGACAGCAGGATCAATTCAAACTAAGGAAAGGATCTTGCCTTTGGCGGAGCAACACATTATAAACTTTACTGATAAACGCAATTGACTTACTTACATGACGTCCTTGTAAAGTCTCTTGAGATAACATTTGTTATGAATTGGCACTCTATAACTAATGATTTATTGACTAACAGATTGAAAGGTCTTCCATTTCTATTGATGTTCAAGTTTATGTTTGATTGGCTCTACCAGCCCTGTGACAGAATCTTCTTATTAAATGAAAAGTCACCATTGTCTTCTCCTTCTGGCATCTCATCCAACATCATTTGCGCTGGTAAAGGCTAAAGGCTTTTATTTTTTACCTCCAGCAGCTGCTTCTTCTATGTCTTCCCTCCACTGGTGATGGGTTTGAACAAAGCGGCAACCTCCAACTGCAAGAATTGAAGCCAATGCGAAAGTGTTAAAAACTGTAGTTCATCACACAAACTCAAAAAAGCCAATCATCACAGCAGAAATAAACATGTTTACAGCCTGGTAAAAAAAACGAGTGTAGTCTGGATAGCTCTTTATCTATCAGCACACACTGCAAGGAGGTGAATTTTTTCATAACGCAGCAATTTTAAATGTATTAAGAATACAAGTTTTCCATTACGAGAGGCGCAGCTGACTTGATTGACAGGCGGGAACACTGTAGCTGTTGGCTAGGAGGCTCAAAGTCCGCCTCTTTACGTCACACTCGCTCGACAGCAGTTAGGTTGAGTTCAGCATTTCCAATATGGCTGCCACAGACGATTGGCCTCAAAACAGCGTTTCAGAAACAGATGGGTGACGTCACGGATACTACGTCCACTATTTATACAGTCTATGGTTGGAACCAGTGTTAAGAACCACTACTGCTCCTTACTGTGAACCAATCTATCACGTTGTATTACTGCTTATTATGCTTATTTTTAGCACAATATCACCTTTTTTATATAGTTATCAATACCAATATATAGAGACAGTCCTACTGCTGAATTAAACTACTTGCTGGCTAGATTTGTTGCCTTCTATAACCTGTACATGAAAGATTAGAAAATGTACAACATTTTAGATACATAAAAGTACAGCCTAACACAAGATGTTTCTAAGATACAAAGAGGAAATTCAGGTTCATTATCAGGCCTGTGTCATAACTTTCAATTACCTGGCCCCCTTCAAAGAGGTGAACATTGTGTGCTACTCTGGTGGTATAGCTGCCTTGTAAAGAGGTACATACTCTGTGTGAAATGCCACAGACATATCCAGATATGCTTAGGAATGTGACATGGAACTGTAGTGTTAATCCAGGGAAGATAGAGGCAAAGGGGCATGCCTATGATGTCCTGTATGTGCTGTACAAGAAGCACAACATGCAAAACAACAGCAGAACAGGTTTGTCTTTTTTCTGCTGTTGTGTGACTTGAATGTAATTACATGAGTTTCAGGTTTACTTACACACACACAAAAACTTGTTTACGTTTGTATCTGTCCAACCATGTCATGTTAAAGCCAGGCATATCATATAATAGCATATTAGTATGCTACTATGCAACATGCCTTATTCATAATTCAAGCATATGTCATCTCATAAAATTGCTGGGATCCACAATGAAATATCTCTCTACCACGCAGTGTTTCTGCGTACGTGTGAAACTATGAATGTTATACAGTTTTTTATATTCTTATAGGACAGCCTTATAATAGCCATCAAAATATACTTTATCTGAGATATAGAGTCATGTTTTCAAAAGCTTTATAACAAATCACACCATGGTTTTTATTTCTCTGATCTCTTATATGTCCATACACTTTAATTTTAATAAAAACGTCAAAAAATCAGCCATGCATAAAGGTTAATCTCAAACTGTCTTGTGATAGGAATAAAAGGACAGAGAACCTTCAGTATCCATTGTACATGGTGGTGAACTTTACATGTTGCAGCAACAGTTTCTTCACATAATCCTCACACATAAACAAACAAACACAGAACCAAACATGCTTAACCTTTTCAAGAGAGCTCCCCTGTTCCTCTGTGACAGAACGCTCTGCAGAAATATGTGCATTTATCGTATCTATTTGACCATTATTGTTTCTTATAATGTAAACATAAACATCACGTCGTGTTTCCATGTTAACTACTTGGTTGAATTGCAAAACAGATGCAAATCAGTGCACATGGTATTGCCATTATCATTGTTTAGACAACCACACAAAATGAGCATGTTCTTGGTCTTTTGTATTTCTGTAAGTGACTTAGTATGTGTGTGACCAGGTATGTTTACATTGCCGGAGAGCCACTGTTGACAGCAGCTCTTGAGGTAAAGACAAGAGAAATAAGACAATCTTTACCCATGTTCAAACTTTTAAAGCAGACTTCCTTTCCTTTCCTTTCCTTCCTTTCTACAAGAGACATCTCTGTAGCTATTGCAGAATGGATGATTTAATGCTGTCTCTTTTACTTTCACCTTGTTCTGTGCATGCCTACATTTCATTCTTTACTTCTGACTGTACAGCAGAGTGCCTCAAAAGCCCCTGAAAGTCTATATGAAACAGCTTACAACGTAAAATCAGTTTAATTTAAAGCTCATAATCTACTTATCAACTGTAACTAACCCTACAAGAGGTTGCCCTGCCCACCTTAAACCCCTAAAACTAGGTTAATATACACTTGTAACATAAAATTCAGATATTGTGCTGTTTAAAGACTTAAATATGCTTAACTAAAATATGCAAAAGATATATGATTGTAAAGACAGCCCAGAATTATATGACACATTTTAACACAGTTCAAGAACCCATTAAGAAGTATGCTTATTTAAAAATCATAATCCTCCACACTGGATTTGCTGTAATCCGTGATTCAGTTTAAAGTCCAGACAAATCTATTTTAAGTCCAGACAAAATTCAGACTGAAATAATTTTGTCTGTTGTTACGTTGCTGTCCTGTTCTGGACTTGTTCTGACTGTTTATGCAGCTCTATTTATCACTCTCACCAATGACTTTCCACTATTTCCATTCAAAGACTAAAATTTGCCACTGTTTGACTGTTTCCCCATGCTCCGGCTATTCCCAGGTATTGAATCATTGGAACACATTCCTCAGATACAGTGTTGTGTCAGCAGAGATATCAGTTTCACATTAATTACAGTGTTTTTATAGTTCTCTTTAACTTTTTGACACTGCAAACCCTTGGTGCAATCTAAGTAAAGAAGGATAAACACTTCTTGACCCATAAGTAACTAATATGATCTTTAAATCCTTTTATGTTAACAGCACAACTTCCGAATTGAGTATTTCAAGTAATGTGTTGGGTTTTGTTTATTCGCTGCAAAGAATTTCTCAAGAGCCCCTTGATTTTTTTCTCAAGTTCTCGAGTTTGCTGCATTATTTTCTTTATGTCCCGCTCTGTATCCGATCGGAAGGCTTTAAATTCCACTCAGAAGTCCTTGATCTCAATAAAAAGTGATTATTTCAGCTTCGCAATTAGTTGCCTAATCTCACCTGCCTCTGTGTTCATTAAGGGTTATTCATGGCATTAATTTGCCTCTATCTCTTTGATTAAGATGCACATTTTTTCACCATTTAGAAAATATATCTAATCTGAAACAGCTTCCTTACATTACTCAGGGTATAACATGAGAATGTATTCGAGGCTAGTTATTAAAAAAATGATGAATTACTGTTAAACCCCAGCTAAACATATAATTTAAATTGAGTTCAATTCAGTCTAAAGCTTTCAAGGACTTACTCGTATGCTTTGTCTTCTGTGCAATACAGTCAGAGTAACAACTAAAACAAAGCCCAGATGATCGTAAGCATACTCTGCCTTTCAAACACTTCATTCTCACAGACTGCAGTGTTTTGAGAGATTTCTCTTCCCGTCAGTCTGTGCAGCGGGGTGTTGTGCCTAAACAAAATGCCAACCATGCAGAATGATAATGTGATGTCACCAAGGCAAGCCAAGTCATGTCAGGCTCAACAATCTCAGCTGCTTTGCTAGCTGGCAAACAGGAATAGAAACGCAAAAACTAACGAGGAAAGTCTCAATACACGAAAATCTGTAGTCTGTCTTTTTTATGAATGCAGGTTCTCGAAACTTTAGTGGTTTGTCTAATCAGTAAGACCTCAGATGTGAAATAAACATCAGAACAAGGAGTTCAAAAACTGCACTGTATGCTTTGTGTCAGACAAAAGGATCACCCCTTTGTCATTGAGACGTACAGAGGTGATGACTGCATTGTCATTTGGATGCAGTTTTTATCAAGAGGTCATGGGAACAGTAGCGCTGCAAAGATGTGCACAAAGAAATTCAGCCACAGGAGCTGGACTATATTATTCTGTGTTCAAGCCAAATCTGATCCCAGTACAGCTTATCTGTTTAATCACCATCACTGCTTTTTTCACGTGTCTCAGTTTAAATGCATCAATCCACAGAGGAAGAGGGGGTCTGGTAGTGAAGGGTGGGAGTGGGGGTGGGGTGAACAATAGTGCATCTCAGAAGCATGGTTGTATTTCCCAGGTGTTTTCAGGTACTCATTATAGGCCATGGGAACCAGGGTCAATGCTCTGTCATCAATGAGCCGGAGAGCCTGCCACACACACAAAGAGCTGCCTCCTACTCACCACAGACCAGGAAGTTGATTGGCTTTTGTGTCCTTTTTTTGTTTTGTGTTTTCTTTTGCAGTGGTAGTCAAATAATAAAGAGAAAGGAACACTGAAAGCTCAACTTTATGTGCTCTGAAAAGAATGCACACGTTCTTGAAATGCTGAATTTTTTCCTCTCAGGTCTATTTAGTAAAGAAACAAACATGTGCTGCCAAAATGATTTGCTACCCATATTATCTGATGGGACAGCACCTTATTACATAATGAAGACTTGTATTACACTTCTTTAAAAAAAAGGACTTCAGAAGCCATGTCCAAATATGAGAGGGGATCGAATCCACATTCCACAAGCCTTGTTGCCTTTTTTGTACAACCCATCTCTAGAAGGCTTTAAAAACATGCCCAGAAATGAAATAATACATCTTAATGCCATTGTGATTTCCATATTTAGTCTGACCCCATGCAGGTCTCAGTGGTAAAGTGTGGAAAGCTTTTAAAACAAGCTCGGGGTCATTACATGACCTTTAAATGAGGATGAGGATTTTGATTGCATCATGATACAAACTTCCATATTTAGCATTTAACATGTCTAGCATACGTGGGACGAGACTAGGTAAACAGGATCAGGGAAGCTGTCCTACTTGTCTCAAATGCTGGACGAGGGGAAAATTATTACATTCAGCAAACAACAACAGTTCACACAAAGGAGAGATGTTTGTTGGAATATCAATCTAGATTAAGAGATATCTTCCTGTTGCTTGTTTTTCCAAACTCAACTCAAATCAGCTTTATTTGGAGCTCCTCCAAAATGACACCCTCGCTCACATGCAAGAGCACCGCTGATTAACGACCATATGATCGTGACTGATTCAAAACCAGTCCTCAACACATCTTTTGTGTTTTGCACTACGTCAACTCATGTCTCACTCAGTGGTAAGAAAACACCAAAACATTACCATATTGAAAGTTAAAAACACAAACAAACATGAAATGTACGCGCAGGAGGTGGGCAGAATGGCAGGATGGGATTTGATTGGTTTCATAATTTGGCTCCTCAAGGCAGGGATTGGTTTAAGTTTTTCCAGGTTTACTCTGGCTGTAGATATCGCCTTTTTTCACTCTTTTTTTAAAGAACACATTATGTATTGATTGCCATTGGGAAATAAAGATCACTTTAACCAGTATAACAAAAAGTGTATCTAAATCTGACTACCAACCCCAGCTTTCATACATGCAAGTATGCAACCCAAAGTGCTTCACAATAGAACAGAGAGAAAACAACATAAAAAAAACTAAAACAAGAGAGAATATCGTGATCATGAAAATACTTCAAAATAAAACAAAATCAAAAAAGTAAAATTAATAAAATAAGTAAGGGTAGGAGGCAGAATTACAATTAGTTGAAGTTAAAAGTACAAGATAAATACAAGACATAATAATTGCATAACCAGATAAATAAGATGAATAAAAGTTGTTAAAACAATGATTATGATGAATATGAATATGAGAAATCCCTTCAAATTAAAAGCCAATTAAAAAGGTTTGTCTTTAGTTTCTCTGTTGAGGTGCTTTCATCAGCTTTTACATGGCAATCATACTCAGATGGATTTGAGATGATTTTTTCATAAATACTTGCATACATGTTTGCAAAAGTCATATCTCACCAGAGGATTGTAGTGATTTGTGGTTTTGAAGGTATTAAAAAAACATTTTGCTGGAAGTAGTTGCATTTTGTCCAGATAACATAGAATTTAAGCCACTACTCCTCTACTTTACATTGTGATGGAAGTATGTGTGCATATGTGTGTGTCACATCCCGTTACTGGCGTCAGATGTTTAAAGTTCTATTACTCTTTAACAGAAAGGCTTTAGAACATCATGTGTGTTTGTGCAAGTGTGTCATTGGTACATTTAAGTCAACTAACACTGCAGCTACTGACTTCTCTCCGGTGCTTTGGATTTTCTTTGAATGAATGCCAATATTCTGTGCAAAGATAGGACAGATGGTTCCTGTCTGACTTGTGCTAAACCTCTGGATGTGTTTAAAGTATGCTGAGAAGTACAGAAATGGGTGTGTATTCACCTAGGTAACCTCCCGAGTGTGGCCTCCGGTGTGTTCCCATTTTAAAGTTTAATATTTGCCATAGTGTGAAAGTATATACAAGAGAAGAACAGAAGCGAGTCTGCTTTTAATAAAAGTACTTCCAGGATAATGAGCTAAGTGAATAAGGGAATACTCTCTGCAAAGGCCAGCAGTAAGGTTCACACCATGTAGGACCAAGTTTACTTCTAATTACATCTTATGCGAAGTCATCACATAAACATACATCATGTTGCTGAATATTTCCTAGCAGTTAGATACTTTCTTTTTTTATGACGGCATTTATCTTCTGCTTCAATCGTTCAAGCTTGGAGCAGGGAATGTGCTGCCAGTGTTATCAAATAAATCTAAGTAATCGTTTATTCTCAAGTCAAGCCAAATAAATGGACAAAATCAATAGCTAAATGTTCTTATGTTTGTATTTGTGTTTGTGTTCAGTGGGAGCTGCTGTGGTCCCTCATCCTGCTCTTCACCTTCTCCCTGCTGCTGGTCTGGTTCTACTTCTGGTGGGAGGCTCATAACGACTACAATGAGTTCAACTGGTGAGTAGAGCCAGATAAATATCATTCTATTGTGTCTGTAAAAACGCTATCCATCTCTGCTCCTGCTGACTTCCTGAATCATGAGTATAATCTGTCCTCTGCCTCAATCTGAGCAGATATCACCCAGCCATTACGGATTATATCGTTATATAACAGAAGAGATGGCTAATCCAACATTTCTTTGTCTGTTACAGGCTTAGCTCAGGCAAATTTGATGCAATTGCAGTTTATTTGACTGAAAACAATAGAAATTAAGCCTTGTTTCAAACTTATATGATAATAACAATCATAATGATTACTATTTAATAGTTATAATTACAAAAATCTGTTTCTATCTACATGATTCAATGCAAAATCTGATGTTAATGTCCTTTATATCAAAAGTAATCCCATCTTTTCAAACAAAAGGAGAAGCTGACATTTATCAACACTTGATGCTGTGGGGGAAAAAAGGAATAGAGGTAATTAACAAAACATTCAAAACATAAACAGAACATAATAATAGGCAATATATGAATCTCCTGTAACCCTGGATCACACAGCTGTCACAAATTTCCTCTCTCTCTTTGACCCCCATAGATTCAGTGTTTAATCTAACAGCTACATCAGATCTGTGTTTTTAATGAATGTTTGGCATGTTTAAGTACATGCTGTAAGACGACAAGGTTGCAGCTGTGCTCTATAATGACATATGTTCTGCTCTCTAGATACCTTTCCCTTCCCCCTCTCCTCCTACTCTCAGTAACCTCTTACAATGTCAACAGTATAACCTTCTCCTCTTTTTGTCCTCTGTGGCCTTCCAGTTTCTCTCATTCCTCTATCATGTTTTCTGTGACAGCTTGTTCCCCATTGTATTCTTTAACTCGCCTCTTTTTATAAAATCCCTCAATGGGATCCGTTCCAATTTTATCAGCAATATTGCCAGTGTTGATTCACCTCTGGAGTTCAGATTTGGTTGGCAGACGTTTGCCTCCTCTTGATAGAACATGAACACATTTCCTGCTTTCCTTCCTGCTTTTTGTTGGATTGTGCAGGTAATCATGGAGATGACATCTCTGCCCTTATGTTTTCTCGTGATTTAGCAGAAGGGAGTGTCCCAGTTCTCCCGCTGTAGGAATGTTTTCACAAAGAGAGTATCATCTTTAACGGACCCCTGCTGTGGCACTGTGCCAGTTAAATCACTGATAAGGTTTTAAAAGTAATTAATTGGTGTTATGTGACTGAGCTGTCATGTCAAAACACACATGTACACACAATTCATTGTCTTTGCTCTGGAGCTGGGAAGCTACTTGCTTACCCATTGTCACCGATTAGTAGCGCGTGTTTACATTTGTGCACGTAAGAGCACAATGTCTAAGCCAAGTATATGCGCAAAATATTGATTTTGATAAGTTAATCGTTTATATCATAGCTGTAATCTTACATATTTCTCACACTACAGATCCCCATACAATGATGAAGGGCAGTAATTCATCAACAAACCATTTTAATAACAGTCACATATCTCTCCATGACTTCTCCCTGTTGCTCAGTGGAAGTGTCCTTGGCCACTGATACCTTTGTTGAGGTTTTATTACAAAATACAGAATTATGCTCGTTGCGTGTCAGTGTTCAAAGACTCTCGACACATCTTTTTGAAGCTTTTAGAGGCATGCATCCCTTTTTCTTTCTCCTTCCTCTTTTCTTGTAGAGTCATTTTAAACTGTTAATGTTTTAGGCTTATAAACTCCCATTAACATGCCATCTGCTTTATCAGAAATTTTAGTCAGTTATGTTCCAGACAGAGACAGGAAGTATAAAGACAAGGAGAGGAAGGAGAGAGAAAAAGGGAAAACATTAAACAAATTCATTCAATCTTCTCTCTATTCAAACAACAGCTGTTGTTTACAGAAACTAATAAAATAACATAAACCTGATGTCAGAATATCTTTTGGACACTAATATAAAAAAAATTGAAAATAAAATAAAATCCTTAAATAATAACAAGAAATGTTGAGAATGAATAAAAAATTTATAATTATACATACATAAAAAAAATTATAAAAGGGAATGATAATAACAATAATGATCATTAATATTATAATTAAAGCAAACATTATATCTAAATTAACCACAATAATACAAAAAACAAACAAATGAATTATGACACATACTGTATTGTATTTATAAAAATAAATAAGGTAATAAATTGCTGGTGGTTCTTCATTTTCTGTTTTTTTTATAATTTTTTTTAAACCCTATGAAATATTTAAAAAATATTAAAACACAATATTTTTTTTGGTCATGTGGGCTTTTGCCTAAACTAATAAAACTTAACTGAAATGAATCATTAAAAACAAAAGAGAAACTTAAATGCACTAACAAAGTAGAACAAAAAATTGAATAAAAACTAATCAAAAAGTCAAAACAAAATTGAACTAAAGAATACAATAAAATAAAAACTATATTAAAACTATCATAAATTGCTTTGATTGGTTCACAACCTTTCATATCATTTATAACATTCATGTTATAAATCTAGTAAGGCATCTTTTGCTTTGGCTGAAGACAAATGGCAGATGGCTCTTTCAATAAATCATGAAAGGTAACTCTTCCAAGTCTTCACACCAGTGATAATAAACTGCAGGGGAGCTCCCAGCTGTGAAGTGTCATTCATTCTTTTGTTCCTGCAGGTTCCTCTACAACCGCTCTGGGGAGTGGAGTGATGGAACGGTTCCCATCCTGGCCACCACTGCCGCTGGCTTCACCTACATTGCATTCTTAATGGTCAGTTCTACATCAAGTTACCCAATGAGGTGTTATACAGGAATATGATCATCTTGATAGTGAATGGTTATAGAGGTAATAAAAAGCAGCATGTTTTGAACAGTGTGTATGTTTTGATAGATATCGGGACAAAGTTTAACTCTGATGTGTTTCTTTGTTTAAAGGTTTTAGCACTTTGCCACATTGCACTTGGACAACAGTTGAATTTGCACTGGCTCCATAAGGTAAATACCCTTTTCGTTTGTGTAACTGTGTGTAGTTGTAGTTGGTCAAAACTGTGAGATAGATGGGTGTGAGTGAGATTTATATATGTATCTTTCTCTGTCTGTTGTTATTTATGGGCCTGTTTGTACTCCTGTGTGTTGGCTTGGTGCCTGTGTGTGTGTTCATTCATTCCTGATCAGTTGAACTTATCTTGAACTTCCAGTTTGGATCGCGGTGTCCCTGAAGGGTTGTGACAGTCCAGTAAATGACCTGTTTGAAAATGCTATCAGCAAATCAAACACAAGAACCAAACACTCTCTGGGGTGTGAAAGGGCTAAGGGCTATTTGAGGTTGTTCTGTGGTGTGTGTTTGTGTGTTTAGTTTTGTGGTTGTGTAAATGTATTAACCCACAGTGACAGTCACTCTGATTTTCTGTATCCTCTCCCTCTTTTTTCATACAGATAGGAGTGACTGCTGCTCTGCTCACTACAGTTGTTGGGGTTATATCTGTCACTCAAACATGGGGGCAAGAGTGGGACATCATCCCCATCTCACTACAGGTCAGAAAACCAAACACAGGAAAGCAACAATACAGTTTTGGCAGCTTGCCATCAATACAGATGCCAAGATTTGAGTGTTGCGTTATGCAGGGTGGTTGTAGTATAATAATTCAAAATACCAAAGGAGACTTTAACCCTTTGTGGACACATGGTTGAAAAAACTGTGGCCCTCTGAGCTGTGCTAAATACAAGGAATTTAGAGCAGTTCAGAGATCCAAGATGATGATAGTGATAATGATTATTATGTCCATTATTATTATTATTATTATTATTATTATTATTATTATTATTATTATTATTATTGTTGTTGTTGTTAGTAATAGTAGTATTGTCATTATGATTCTTATTATTAGTTTTATTAGATTATTAGTTGTAGTAGTAGTAGTATTTGTTTTCATAATAATAATAATAATAATAATAAGTATTATTATTTGTATCATTATGATAATAATCATCATCATCTTCTACTGTAATTATTATTCTACTATTAGTCTTATTTATTATTATTATTATTATTATTATTATTATTATTAGTGGTGGTGGTAGTAGTAGTAGTAGTAGTAGTAGTAGTGGTAGAAATAGTAGTAGTAATAGCAGTATTTGTAGAAGAGAATAATAATGACAGTAGTTTCAAAATTAAAGTATTTCATTTAAGTTTCATCTGAAACCAGAGGCTTGCAAATGAGATGTGATGTTATTCTGCTTTAAAATAATTGTAATCACATTCCAAGTATCGCACAATCAGAACTGAGTCTTTGGTAAAGATGCTTTCAAATATGATACCTGTGATATAGAGACGCATTCAATTTTAATTGCAGTTCAGACTCAGTCGTTTTGAAGAACTTTCAAAAAGTCCCCAATTTTTCTTCCGGGCAATTATTCAGACATGAAATATTTTGAATCACCATTGTTTCATGGATGTCAGTTCTGTTGCTTTAATTTGCCAGTTTATCTCCATGCAGGATGTTTCACAAAGGAGACAAAATAATACAAACATTAGCTGCTGTAAAATAATCACGTAATTAGATCTTGGTTAATGTGGTATAGATTTGTGGTTCTTTATCATTTAAGCAGCATAAACAGACGTTACATTACGAGGATCCATGTTTATCCTACCAACAACTAACAGCTAAACAATATTTAAGGAGTTGTCTGGCTTATAGACTCTGTGTCCATGTGAGATTCTTTAACTTGACGCTCAGTTTGAATTCAACTGAACTGCCATTAAGATTGAATGCTTCTACATATTATAGCTATTATCTCTGTAAAGTGCCTTCACCAAAGATAATGTCTGTAATTCCATGCCTCTCCGTCTTTGATTTGTCTGCCTGCTGAAATCCTTCCTAAACCCTTATCCTCCACCTATTCCCTCCATTTTTCTAATCCCTCTATTCTTCAAACATGACCTACCCTTATCCTCTCTATTCTGCCTCCTCTCTGTCAAGGCCACGGGACCATTCCTGCACATTGGGGCTCTTGCTGCGGTCACAGCACTGTCTTGGATTGTGGCTGGACAGGTCGCCCGCTCAGAAAAAACAAGTATGTTTACATCTGGAACACAGAATATGGGACACTCTTACCTGTCGTAACCATTATGCTCTACAGGCGCACACACATACAAATAGAGGAAGAGTGGTGAATGGTTAACACTATGTCGACAGAGGCCAGGACCTCCACCCAGGGTGTCAGAGATAAAGAACATTCCTGGAGGCTCATGTGATGTTTTCCAGCCAGGACACCTTTGATTGTTTTCATCTCCAATGAGCAGCTCTTGTTGTTTAAACTAACTGTGACTGCCAGTGATATCTGTAAAATAGCACAGGTCTGACTTCAGATGAAAGTCAGTGTCATTTATGTAGCAGTGCTATGCAATCAGCCAGTTATGTAACTCACTGAATGTAAAAGTCTTCAGATGAATCTCAATTGATGAAGAGATATTTCTGAAAAAACTGCCTGATTTAAATCACTTTCTATTTATAGAACACATCTGAATAGGCACTGTGTGATATGTACTGCAAGGCAGAATTCAAATTGAATAGGGGAACCTTTAGTCCCCACCTTGTACCCTGTGCCTTTGATGAGCAAAATGGACCTTGCCAGATTAGCCTGCCCTCAGCATCAGTGTTTAATCACAGAGTGGAGTCTGAATAAGGGCTTTCACAGCATCACAATTATAATCTTAGACATACGTGAGACATAATGTTTTATCCAATTAAAATGCAGTAGTTTTTTAAAACACTAATCTATAACGGGACACAACATACTGAACAATCCCTCTCAATCATCAATTATGGCTCACTTTAAATGTGTGGCTGCATTTGCATCTGCAAAGAAGCTATACTCTTAGAGTTGATCTTATGTTTTGCATTGTTTGTGAAAACTTTGGGTGTCAGTCATTGAACACTTGTGTATGGCAGCTGATCAACACAGGTTATGTCTACCAGGTCTACAGGGTGTGCTACCAGGTGACATAGCGCTCACAGTTTCCCTCCTCTGCTCTGTGTCGTCTTTGGCAGTCACTAAAGGGTGAGAAGCCAATTCTTCATGACTGAGGGGCAGTCCCACAATGCACACTATCACACGTACATGTTTGGGCACTTGGCGTTCATGTGTTAAGTGTCAGTGTGCAAGTGTGTCCCATTGCTTCAACAATCAAAAGTGCAGTGCGGTTGATTTGCATTTTACCTGTAGCATTGAAAACCTCAACTGAGCAGTTTTAGCCTTTGTATAAATACCATAATGTATCACGTTGGTGAAGTTTATTCCCACCACTATAAGTTATTATTAAGAGCCACAAGATTGCAGCCAGATGTTATCAAATAAATTTCAATGGAAGAAAGATGTTTCAAATACGCAAATGTTGCAACTTTATATTATATTCATATCATAACAATATGCTGATATAACCGTACATTTGCAAGCTTCAATAATGTGTCTGCAGTGAGCAGGTCCACAGTTATTATTAATATTACAAAATGTTTTATGAAGGGACCTCGAAACAAAAATTCCAATTTTTGAACTGAACGATAGAGAATGATTTTTCATCGAAGCACAGCGTCTGATATACAAGTAGGCCTATTGTTTGTCATTTATTTTAATTGGATTTTGGCCATGTATGTGTCACTACTTAAAATGATAACTATATTTGTATAGCACCTTTAAAAACAAATATTTACAAAGTGCTTTGAGAGCAAAGCATGGCAGGACTCAACAAAGCATGGCAGGATTTGGATGTCAAAATAAACACTTGTCTTAAAATGTAAAGATGTTGTTACTAATAATTATCTAAAGTTTCTTACTATAGCAACATACTACAGTTGATGTTGCAGCAAAAAAACTTGGTGATCAAAGTATGAATTTCACTCTCTACACATATGTCTGAACATTAATTGCTGGTGGGATCTCTTTAAAAAATTGCCCAAGCAGAGCGCCAAATAACGCCAGCACAGTTAGCCACATTTTTTGTCCAAAGAAACGTTTTCTTCTCAATCCACTGCATGATGAAAAGGTGGTTAGTAAGTGTGTTCCAATTGCTTCTAAATACCTTTCGAACTTGACCACTTAATACATGCTAACACACTACAGGCAAATGTTCATTTTACGTGGCAAAACGTCACCGAAGTGTGTGCATAACGAAGTGCACCCAAATAAGTTGAAGAAATGGGACAGGTCCAAAAAGTTGGTATTTTCCAATTGGTGAATACAGGCATTTTGCCTTAGGAATAGAAACAAACCCTGACATCTTTCTGCGAGGCTTGGTGGAGGAGTGGCCTATGTTGTTCCCTACAAGAAGCCAGAGTAAAACAATACAAAATAATTTCTTATTTGTGTAATTCATTGCTTTGTTCTCTATAAATCAGCTCACACATCACTAACAGTCTAAGTCACCACACCACCCTTACTCTCTCTCTCTCTTCTGCTCGGAAGCTTTGGATTGAAAATCTGCATCCTTCTGTCCTTTTGCTACCGATGAATGTAAAATGAAAAGAGACTGCATCCTTTGAAACACATGGCATAGAAGAAATATTAAATAATCATAACTTTCGACTGTCCTTGCCTTAAAACATAACAGAATGTGAGGGATTGTGTGTGTGAGTGTGTCTGTGTGTGGACGAAGGCTTTGAGTCTCCTGTGTGTAACTAGAGTTGTCTGCTCAACCTTGCTCAGGAGCTGACCTTGAAACAAATACATTCCCCTGAGTCTGTGTGTCTGTTTGCCTTCTCAGACACACACACGCACGCACACGCACATGCACACACACACACAGCTGATTGCTTGCATTGTACTTGCACTGGGGGAGATGCATGGGAAAGTGTCTCATTTGCCACTGATGTGAATGTTTTCAGCCATTGTGTATTACAGGAAATAGAACTGCACACTCTATCACACTCCACATTCACAGTAACTGCCTGCATCACACATGTTTTAACCCATAACCCCAATTTGGCATCTGAGCGGTAATGAAAGCATGAAATATTTTTAATTGACATTGCTATATGAATGTCATTGCTGCATCTTTAATTACTCCATTTATCTCCATGCAGGGTGTTTAGCAAAGGAGACAAACATGGCACACAAATTGTATGAAGCACAGCTTCACAGCATGAAGTTTTCCCTGTGTGACGTGGGACGGGGGAGGGGTGGGTCTGAGGAGGCAAGACACTGAAGAAAATACTGCACAATGCTCACAAGATATCCTAGATGACACGTGCAGCAGTCAGCTTTGACAATAATAACAACAGGGGAGCAGAAGTGAATATGAAGCAGCTTCATCACAGCAGTCTCTCACCAGTCACATGATACAAAGAACATTGTCCCTGCCCACTTTTTCATGGTGAATTTGTCCTGACTTTTACTTCCTGCATTCACACATCACCTCACCCTGACTTGCAAACATTTTATTAGCAGGACTAGCAGGGAGTGGTCCGAAAAATGTGTGATATTTTCAGGAGTGAAGTGCTCATGGGAAAAAAGCTTTAGTCACTGTGAAGCTTATGATGCAATAATGGAAAATGTTTGGCACGGTTTTATTTTTTTGAGAGCCACATCATGTTTTAGTAAATATTAACATTTTATTAAGCAGTCTTTATAGTTAATTTTATTTTTTTAAAGATCAAATGAATATATGATATGGTAATTCATGAGGTATCATATGAGGTCCAATATGCTGATAGTGGTTTCTGGACACAGCTTATTTCCTATTTTCTCCCCTCACCTTAGGCTCAGCTATGTTAACAACTGCAAGCTATTATTTCATTCTAGCATGCAGACATGGCAGTAGTATTATCATTTGATTTTAACCTCAAATAAAGAAAAATATTAAGTATATTATTCAAGAAAATGTTGAATGGATTTGTCTACTTTCAGTGTTTCAGGTGGTGGTCATGCTGCTGTATCTCACTGTGTTACTGGGACTCTACGTGATACCCCTCTACATCACCTCCCCCTGCATAATGGATCCCAGCTCCCTTAAACAACGCCCTGATGTCATTGGCCACCAGGGAGCCCCCATGGTGAGTCAGCTGACCTCTTATCGTCCACTTCCAGTGCAGGAATATGAGTCATTTCAAAGGAACTGTATTACATATTCTTCAAACTCATCTTAGTTCCAAAGAGGGTTCAATCACTCACTACAGCAAGGTCTGTGCCTCTCAGAAAATGAAGCCTTCAAAACAGGGTGTCTAAGGCCACTTGTGTCCAATGTGGAGGAGGTACAGGAAGAGCTGTGCCGCCTTCATAGATATCCGTCTATCTAGTTCAAAAGTCAATCTTCTTCCCAGTGCACTTCTGGTATTTATGACCCTGTTTTTGTACAGCTGAAATAAACATAACTATAAAAAGCTTGTAGCTCTTACAGCTTGAAGTACAGCTGATATATTTCCTGCAGAAAATAAAGACTTACACCTGACAAAGACAAAGGCACTGGAGCTTCATGGGTAAGAAAAACAAATGAAAGACTGTTATGATCATACTCACTGCTGTCTCCTCAGCTTTTAATTACACAATCATATTTCAGACTCACTCCATGACAGAGCCTGTTAGGGCCTGCTTGTTAAGTAAGCATCAGAATGTCATATAAGGATATGATTTCTGCAAACCACAGTGTGCTTTTTATATTTGATTAATGCTCTGGTAATAATGATATTGCTTTTACATGGTACCTGCAGATGATTTATGAACTTGGCATAAGATTCGGTTCATGATTGTGCAACACTTTGAGGGAAAGGAAGGTGAATACAGATGAAGTCACTCACATGTTTCAAAACAAACTGATGAAAGTGCTTTCGTGAAATTAATCAATCCGCACTGTGGACTCCAAACTGAGGAGTATCTCTGTGAGAAACTCGACAGGGAAAAACACATGACTTGATTCCATTTCCCAGAAGGACTCTCTATTGATGACAGCATTATCTACATCATGTTGTTCCCAGTCATTGGTCCACAACATCCCATAGGAGACAGCTTTCCTAGTTAGTCATTTTGAACAATTGAGTGGGTATTGATTAAAACCTTGACCAAGATAGTTAGAGAGCAGTGCACAAGTGTTGCTTGTTTTCATTTAACAACAGTCTTTTGAGAACAGAAGGGGGATTGTTTACTCATATGTGATGTTTTCTTTTTACTTTGTCACATAACTTACTAAATGTTCAACAAACACATCTGACCTTGTGATTTTGCGGTAACTCTTCCAGTTAAAACACCAGTTATTTTTACATGTAATAGTGCGTGCAGGCGGGCGTAAGTGCCCAACCTGTAGGAACAAAAGTATGACTAACACTTCTCCACTGGGAGCTGCCCTGTATTGGATTACTTACTGGTGTGAAGACTTGGAAGACTTGCCTTTCTTGATTGATTGAAAAAGCTATTATCTGCCATTCTGACTCCATTCAGACCAAAAGATGCCTCATTAGATCTCTAATAATCTGTGTCTGTGTGTCTCCAGCTTGCTCCTGAGAACACGCTATGGTCCTTCCAGCGAGCTCTGCAGATGAACGTCACTGGGTTTGAGGCTGATGTTACTATCAGGTATTCACACACACACACACACACACACACACACACACACAGCTACACACACAATCAATACAAAAGGATGACTAAACCAAATGCTTAAAAGGTTACGTAGTGTATGCTTAGATTCTGCCTTTCTGTTTGGATTGTTTTAGTAGGTTAAAAAAATGTGTTTATTAAAAAAATCTTTATATGAGCCACAGCACCACATGTGCGGCTTTTTGTCCACTATATGTACTATATCTTAACTATTCTTCAAACATGAAAAATTGTAAACAAACTCATACTTGGGATACTCCACCAGTCACAGGACAAAGCATTACTCAGTGATGCGACAACAGATTAGTCTATCAGCAAGCAGTGGATAGAGGCTTCATATCAACAACATAATATGAGCTGACAAGCTTAGAGAGACACACTTGGAGGAAGAAAGAGGAAACGGGGAGGGTGGTGAATGGTAAAGTGGCCACGGTATATGATGGATAGAGGGTATACATGTCCACTCATGCATGTGCAGGATGAGATTTGTTTTTCTGCTGCAGGAGGAACATTCGTGGGTGTGGGCCTTATTTTGTATTATAGTGGAGTATGACATAATTTCCAATTATTCCTGCATCTTAGAGAGCAACAGGTTTTTTTTTTTTCTGATTTAACGACCACTTTTTATGTTAGTGCGTGTGTAAGGGTGTAAGTGTGGATGTGAATGTGGGTGTAGGTGTGAGTGTATTGTGTGTATACAACTAGAGTTTGTGAGTGCGGTTGGTGCCGGCCGCTGACAGGTGAGCTCCTGACTGTGCTGAGTAATTAGACTTGACGACAGCCAGAGCGTCAGTGAGACTCCACTCCTGCAGCAGACCGGACACAAACACCCACACACACACACACACACACACACACTGCGCACACACTAACAGAAATGCAATTACATGGACAAACATGACTTCAAAAACTCACACGAGTACATTTAAACGTAGAACTAACACATGCTGGAAAAACATCCTTGCAATGCAGTCACTAGGAAGGAGATAGTCTACATACATAAAACACACACACTCACTCCTAAAAAACACACATAGTTCACCAATGTATTTGTATGAACTTCCTACTCCAGATTTCGCAACTTTATTATTCACCATTTTAATATTTTTACTGTAAAACTGATTATGATGATTTTATGCACATTATATAAAATGTTTTTTTTTTTTTTTTTATCATTAGTGAGGATGGAGTCCCTTTCCTCTTGCACGACCGCACCCTGCAGAGGACCACTGATGTACAGAAGGTTTTCCCAGACAGACAGATGATTGATGCCTCCTTCTTCAACTGGACAGACCTGCAGCAGCTCAACACAGGACAGTGGTTTCTCAAGGTAGGTCTTGTTTATTGATGAGGACAATATGAGGATATTTTTAGCTCTGTGATGTGTGATAAAGGTCATTAGTCCTCTGAGTCACAAGTGCTCCTCCCCCGGTTTTAACCAAATACAAGGGTCCATTGAAGCTTTCAGATGATAATGTCCTGTATGCAGAATGGATCAGGGTGAACTACTGCTTCAAAATAATTTACATTTTTAATCAACATGAAGCACTAAGTAATTGGCCAAATTCGGATGAAAATGTTGTTACAGAAAAAAATCTATGAGCATTGTCTGGAAATTATGCTAGTTCTGGTTTTCCTCAATTTGGCTAATTTATTCATCCACCTTTTCTTTAACAATGGAGGAGTGATGATGTGCTGTGCTGCCATGCACAGTTATACTTCAGAACTTTCAGAGTACACTGAAGTATTTGCTTACTTCTTTTATACTCATTTATAATCTTAATATCTAATTGTATACATGTGTGTTGTTGTTGGTTATTATACAGCCCAAATTGACTCATGTCTGTTATGCCTCTGCTTTATCAGTAACCTCTATTGTTTCCTCCATGCTCCCTGACTTTTTAAATTGCATAAGCTCATACTGACGCTGAAGATTGCATTCCGAGAGCAGCCTTCGTACTCTTAAGTGTTATGACCACAGAAGTCAGATTTCTTTTATGCACAAACTTTTCTAAATGTATCTTAGTCATATTATTACATTGGCAAAGCCAAGGTTTAGTCAGAACATTAAATTCAATCACATAGCCTACAGGAGAATCAGATAATCCAATCATGTTAGTCTTTAACTTTGAGAAGGAGCGAGGGAGTAATGATACAGCATGCAATGGGCGAAATAAAACTATTTACTACGAATAAAGCTATCATTATTTACCTTAGCCATTATCCAAACACTACATAAAGCTTGGACTGATGCATTTATGAAAAGATACTACCACTAGCATGAAAGTATTTCATGTTCTTGACTGGTTTTAAGAACTGGTAGGATATGTAGCAGCAGGAATTGTATCACCATGCAGAAATAGTGCAACGGTAAACATGAAATTCAAGTTACCAACACCTGTAATCATCATCCTCATGTTGTCTGGTCCTTGTGTTTCATTCAGGGTGACCCATTCTGGACAGTGAACACAATGTCCCCCCATGAGAGGTTTCTGATTACCAACCAGAGTTTGTGCAGCCTGGAGCAGCTTCTAAAACTGGCTTCCTATCACAACACCACAGTGGTGTTTAGGCTGAAGAGACCTCCTCAAGAGCACCCCTGCTATCACAGCTGGATCAATGATACACTGCAGGCTGTGCAGCAATCTGGCATTCCTCATAGCCTGGTGAGTATATTGAAAATGAATGCTTTGTTTAGCTCTTAGTCCCAGTGTGTACAGTGTTTGGTCCTGACCCCTCCTTTAAAATGTAAAATAACAAAGTAATTAAAATATTCATTTCGCTATTTCACGCTTTAGGCGATTAATGGTCCCCTACTTCTTTTCAAAATGTTCAAAGCCTGTCGCTTAAAAGATACAAAGTATCAATTAGATAAAATAAATTATAGTTCTGTGTATTGTGCTGCGTGTAGGTCATGTGGACTCCAAAAGAAGACAGAGCAATGATAAATCAGCTGGCGCCTGGCCTGATCCAGACCTCACTGGAGAAACTAAGTCCTCAAAGTCTGGATCACTCTGGCATCAGCAGGCTGTTGCTCAGATACAACCAGACCAGCACACAGGAAATCAGGTAGGGCTATATATACACACACACACACACACACACACACACACACACACACACACACACACACACACACACACACACACACACACACACACTAAGCTCATGTGTTGGCACCTTAGCATAAAGATTAATTTTCGAAGACCTTCCTGAATGTGTGATTACTTTCAGAGACTTCTCCCAGAGCAATATCAACCTCACCCTCTACACAGTCAACGAGCCCTGGCTGTACTCTGTGCTCTGGTGCAGTGGGGTGTCATCAGTCTCCTCAGAGGCCCCACAAATCCTTAATAAGGTGCCTTACCCCATCTGGCTCATGGTAAGCATCTAGGAGCTTTCTCTTTCTCTTGATTTTTCCTCACCTCTCACTTTAATATCAAGCTGTTTGCAGGACTTTTTTATTTGGCCTTCTTCATAGATCAGCTTTTGTTTCCCACTCTCCCTTTTCTTTAACATCAGTCTCTCAAGTATCCTCCCCTATCTACAAGCCTGGAAAAGATTGAGTTTTTAAAAACAGGTTAAAAAAGTCTAAATTGGCTATAGATTGAATCAGTGTGGATGAGATTAGATGACAGCCTGTCTCCTCTCCTTCAACCAAATCTCCTCTACCTGACTGAACTAGATTATCTTTCAACTGAGCCCCACTAGTCTGTGTATGTCCTGTTATACACATGCTCGCCTCTTTATATTCCAACACTTCAATGAAGTCCCAGCACAGTAGACAGATGTGCGTTATCTCCCAGCACATTCTTCATTCAGCTTTTTAGTTCAGGTGTCTCTTGAAACCTCCACTGATGTTGCTTCTCTTATATCAGCTGCATGCCAGCCTGCTCTCCCTGCCTGTCCCACCAGATGGGAACTCTCCATGGCAACATGTGGATGTAGCATGGCCCCCCTGCTGTGGTTTAGGGAGTTTGGGCATCTGCAGATCTGTGTCTTAGAATTGTGGAACGAAGCCAAGTCAAATCTTCCGTTGAGTGTTGCTAAGGCCAGTGGAAGTCAGTAAATATCCTCAGGACATCCAATTTTCTTGTGCAAGATTCCTGTTCTGTTTTAATTTGTAAGACTATGTTAAAGGTTGTGTTAAAGATACTCCCTGTCAAATACAACACATATTTATAAATACTCTAAATTGCTGTTTTATCAAGGTAAATTAGCTTAATGTTGTATTTTTTAGCAGATTAAGTATTTTTTTTCTTTGTTGCTCACAAGAGGATTATTGACATGCAGCGCCACCCAGTGGTGGACCCAGACCGTGATCTGTTGAAGGTGGAAAACTTGAACCTACTGACTGTCTCTCTGTGTGTGTGCTCATGTGTTTCCAGAGACCAGATGAATACTGCCTGATGTGGGTGTCTGCAGACCTCATCTCCTTTGCTGTAGTCATAGGAATATTCTTTTTCCAAAAGTAAGTCCTTCTGTGATACAACCAATCATCATAGTGAGTTCTCACACAAGAATGAAGTTAACCTCTGTGTTTCTGCTTCTGTATGAAGAGGAAAGTATATTATACTTGATTAGATTATAAAATATGACTGTTTACTGTTTTAAAACAACCCTACTTAAATACCGACAAGCATTAGAATATTACTGTCAACAATAACGTATTATACACAATGCGATTAAGGTCTGAAATTGACTTGCTTTTTAATTGCGTGCTATTTTGTCCCTTTCAGCCTGCTGTAGTTTAGTTGCTGAGGCATTTTCCTGCTGATGCAACACTTTTGAGTAGAAAATTTCACTTAAAAAAAACTCTTAAACGGCTCACAACGTGTCAGACATAATGACATTTTTATCACCTTGTATTTCAGTATTACCATTTCAAGTTTGTGCTAACACCTACGAGCTAAGCATACAGGTGCAGGTAATGCGACTGATGTCAGCAGATGACACAAAAGCCAACAGAGTACTATTTTGGAGTTTGTCAATATATTTGGATAAAACTAAATCAAAGAAGTTAACTGCAGTGCTTTCTGGCTAGCACTGACTGCCTTAATTTGATATCTAATTCGAGACATAGGTAAAAATTGACTTAAAAAATGTTGTGAAATGCAAAATAACTGGAATTTTAAACATGCAATTAAAAGTGTGATTAAGCACAATTAACCATTAAAATTCAATCATTGATTGAGATTGAAAAAAATGATATTCAACAGCCCTACAGATAACACGAGCAGCTAAATGTTATATATCTCACTTCATTTAGAAGTGAGATATATATAAAATCTCTGTCTGAAGCACTAAAATAACAGTTCATCCATATAAATGCAGCTCCTTCTGTTATTGTCATTAAATGATTTAACCATAATGAACTTCAAAGGTAAGGCTCAAAAGAACACATATTCATTTATTCCCTGAATTGATTGATGTCATAAGCTGCTAGGATGTATTCAGCTGTTATCTCCCCTTGCACCTCAGTGTCGTTACAAATCAATGACAAGCAGAGAAAATGTGTGACCATGTCTCTCCTGTACGACTTCTCCTTTGTCGGGGAGTGTGGTTTTGTTGATTCTCTGCTGGAGAGTGTAGTTTTGATTATTCCTGTGACACCTCCAGAGACAGATGGAGCTCCCTCCTGTTGTCTGTGGTATCTGGAAGGCAGTGATCTCTGCTTGTTATGGTCCTGCCTGGGTTTGCTCTGCTTAACTGAGCTTCAGTAGCTTCTGCCAGCTTCTAAACTGACCTCTCTTGTCTCCCGCCTTCTTTTGTCCTTTTTTGTCCTTCTGCCTCTTCCTCGTCCTCTCTTCTCTGCCTGACGTGCATGCTCTCCTCCTCTGCTGCATTCTGGCATCTTCTCTCAGCTATCACATGATCAGGTAACTGGGTCACCTCTTGGGAACCAAAGTCTTCTCCTCTTTCACCCTCTTTGTCTTTCACAACCTTTATCAGCCATCCTTTTGATCATTGAATTCTTTTGTCTCCTCCATCCTATGACACGGTATGACATCAATCTCCATCCACGTTTCTATCCACCTTACTTTATACTGTCTTTATTTCCTCTATCTCACTTCTCTGTGATGTACGTGAATCTGTGTACTGCTCTGCTGCCACTTTACTGGTGAGAGTGGCGCTCAGGTCTTTATTCCTGTCCTTGTGAACTCCATAAAAGAAATGCTTTTCACCCACAGAGCACAATCCTCACTGCTGAGTCCACAAATCAGTTCAAACTTGTCATGTTATCCATCTCATTAAGGCAAATGACTAAGCGTCTGAAATGAACTACGGCTGTGCGTTCATCAGGGGAAGTGCCTCAGTGTTGGCTGTGGTTGCTGCTGCCGATGAAGTAAAAGCTTGCTTGGTTGCATTTCTGTGTCCAAATGCCTTCCTGCATTAGTTGCAGTTCATTGTGACAAATGATCTTCAGTTAATTAAATTGAAGCAGAAACTGTTTGGATGCTGTTTCAACACAGGGAAAGAATTCCTGTGAAATGACTGATAACCAACGCCCAGTCCGGGAATTTTTCCTCTTAAGCTACCGATGAATATTGATTATTAAACAAGTCTTTTACAATAACATGGTGGACATTTTCCAATACCTTATAAGCTATAAAAAATTCCAGCACTGATTGAATCACCCAAGTGCTTGCCTTCTCAAAGAGGATCTGACTTGACCGTGTGCATATTTAGAGCAGAGGCAGCAGTATTAGGTGACACTTTTGCTTCTAACAGACATGTCTAACTAAAATATGACCCCACAGGTATCGTATGAGTGGTATGCACAGCTACAATCCTGAACAGATCATGCTGAGTGCTGCAGTCAGGAGGTCCAGCAGAGACCTCAATGTGATGAAGGAGAAACTCATCTTCTCTGGTAAGACCCTCACGCTGAAAGAGAGACACGTCTTTGTTTGTTACACTGAGATGTTTTGTCGTGGCTTCCTTGTCACATATTTGGGCTCCTGAACTCTTTGGTCAATACATTTCAATTTGCTGATTTAATAATAATAATACAAAGTTAACTTACTTACAGGTAGGTTTTAAGCTTGTATGAGTTTCAGGTTCCCAGCTAGCATGTCACTCCATCCCAGCATGCACCTCTGAGCGTCTGTGAATGTTCTCGCCTCTTCCTGTCTCCCTTATTGAAGGTCAACCCCAGTAGCAGCCTGTGTGATGTGCACCACCTCCTGTTCATGCTACCACCTGTGTGACTTCTCCCTTTATTCCATGCATTCATTGCATCCCTGGTTGCCTGCCACTTCTGTCTACTGTGCCCTTCTTCCCTTCATTCATCCATCCATTCATCCGTTCCTTCATGCACCAAACCTCCCCCATAATTCTCTCGCTGGAGACAAGGTCATGTGTTCGGGAGTTTAAACCCGCCCCTATCTGTCTTAGACAGCCTCTAGTGCAGGGGGTAAAGGTGAGTCCAATCAGTGACAACTTTTTAATCAGTTTTTCATTCATTCTTTTTCAGTATTCCCCTCGTTTACTACTGTTTGATGACTTCTCTTATATCTTTGACCTCTGCAGAAAGTGTTCTTGCAAACTGCTATGCATTGAAAATGATGACCTTACATGACACTGAATTTTGTTTTTTCTTATCATTTGGCGCCCTCCAGAGGTTGGAAATGGTGTTGAAAGTGCTGAGGATCTGTATGCAGATAATGGCTACGACTACTACACCAATCAGGGCATAAGCCACTGACTGGGACTCATCTTTGTGAATCTGCTGTAGCGAGGAGGAGACTACAACACGTTGTGTTTGAATCAATCCTTCCTAGTCAGTAAGAGGTCTGTCCTCCTCTTTCCTGCTGGTTAACTGATGGACTGCAGAACGCGATGGAGGAAAAAACACCCAGTCGCTTCTTGTAACTCTGTAAATAGTTTAACTTCTTGCTTGTCAGACAAACTGTATAATACACAGGAATAAATGCACTTTTTATGAATAGGATTCAACAAATCAGTGGCCTCCTCTCTCATGTCTAAATGTTAGAGAGGCTCATGTGAGTTACCAATGCCTGCTTCTTTGTAAAGATGTGTTTCCAGATTGTTTTGAGCTGATTCAGTGGAGCAGTTCTTTGTTTTTAACTAATGTACATGATGTTATTGTCTTAACGGATACATTTCTTTTTTAAAGGCTCTTTTAAAGGGTTTATTGCTTTATGAAACTATTACATTAACAGTTCATTATGCTCTTGCCTTCTGTCAACACTCAGCTGTGCTGTTGTTCACAAAAGATATATCATTATTTATATTTAAAGAAAAACCTAAAAAGTCAAATAAGCAGTTTACAAAAGTCCTGCCTTCTATTCCTCGAGAAAACTTCACATGGTGCATGAAGATTGTTTTACTACTTTGATAGAGGTTGAATGGCCCCATTTCCCTACTTTTGACCAGGGCATATAACAGTAATGATCATATCAACTTGTGTGAGTGTGTGAGTGTGTGAGTGTGTGTGTGTGTGAGCTGGGCTCCCAGTGCAACCAGAAGAACTGGTGGAAATGGTCTTAGGACATTTGTGCAGTCTTTTACGGTTAATGTGAATGTGTTTGGATCGTTTGCCTTTATTAAAGACGTGTATAATGTATTATGTGTAAACTTGGCTGGTATATATTTTTAACCTTGTGTGCAGTGCTATAATAGGTGTTATAGTACATAAAAGGGGAACCAAGATAACACAGCCAACTAAGAATTTGAACTATGTGACAGTTCTAAACTGTTTATTATGATAGCAATAGTTAGGTCAAGATGGAAGTCATGACACTTCCATGTCAGCCTCTGAACTGCTGTTAAGTCTGTGGTATATTAGTATAAACATACACGATGCATCTAAATGTTGGTTGCTGAAACTGAATGCTGATTGGTAACTGAAGTGGGTGCTTAATGTGAAATAAAGCTCTTGGCTTATTGAAGGGACGCTACAGGTATTACAACAGGCAGCACAGGATCAAGAGCTTGATGTTGCCTTTTGTGTTTTTTTTTCTCATCTTATGGTATTATAGTGTGCCTCAGAAGTCAACAGTTAAAAGCTTCTATTACTGGAGTTTTGTGTATTGTTTTGATAGCTTTCTTTTCCTCCATTTATTAATAATACATTTCAAAACAGGGAAAAAAATGCAAGTTAAAACCAGAGTATCGCAGGTCGTTCCCAGCACCAGGAAGATCTCGCTAAATGTATGGAGCATGAGATGAACTTTGTCAAGACGACACGGATGTGCATGACCCACAAAATGGATTATGTTTGACAGGACTTCAATAAAGCAACGATGGAGAAGATGACAAGTTGAGTTTTATTTGACTGAAAGGTGAAACCTGTGTCTTGACTCTTAATGTGTGTGGATAGAAAAATAGATCCTAATCATAGAGTTGATGTTCCCCCTGTTTCAACAGAGGTCAATAAATGATCTGTACAGTAAAAGGAAAACAACTTTGCATCATATTTAATAAAGGCTTTGTGACACAGAAACGACCGATTCAAATTTCACAGACTAAAAGAACTTGAAATAAATGAACATGTGACAAACAATAAGTTAAGATACTTTTTGAAAGGAATGTAGGCAGCTTAAGTTTCCAGTTTTATGTTTTTTTTTTCTTTCATCTTCCTCATCATCAGGTACACAAGGTACCAGAAAGTAATGCTTTGGTCCTTCTGAAAGATCACCAGGGTCTACTCCTCTACCTATAGTAGCAAAAAAGCAAATACTTCACTCTGATGTGCAACAAAAAAAAAATTAGCTGGTTGGAAAGTGTGAGACATGATCTTTTAAATAGAATATGCTGTATTAAAAAAAAAAAAAAAGGATAAGTTGGCCAACAAGAGGAAATTCTCAAAGTGCAGCACTGTGCGTCACTCCTCTTTCACTGACAGCTAATGCAATCTTTACTTCTTCAAATGGGTTGCATTATATTTGAAGTAGTTCCAACAAGTGAGTCGTCTGTTTCGAAGTGACCTCTTTTAAATGATTTGTGAATGATGGCGTATTCTCAATGACATCTTCCATTTGAAGCTATAAAGTCTGTGACTTTATGCAGAGCCTTACATCAGCTCTCTGAAACTTCAGTTCCAACAATATAGAAGCTTTTCATCACAGACATAAGTGCACTGTATGCAAACATTTGATGGAAAGATGTAAAAATGTGTTAAAGGCCTACAAAACACACACTATCTCTCCATCTTACACACACACACACACACACACACACACACACACACACACACACACACACACACACACACACACACACACACACACACACACACACACACACACACACACACACACACACACACACACACACACACACAGGTTACATGGGAATAAATAAATAAATAGATGAGGCTGCTCTGGCAAGTCTTTAAGTACTTTGAAAATAAATGTCTGCTCCCTGATTTGAACATCATTAGAGGATCTAACATGAGTGAGCATCAAATGAAGCTGATTGTGTCAGTAGATAAGTGAGAAAGAACCCTTTCGCACGCATCTCGAGGTTAACAAATCAGCGTGTGTGCAAAAGAGTAGCTTTCAATTTCAGAACAGGTTTGTACACTCTCACAGATGGTCTCTGTGCACACGAGACAAAAAAGAATGTGAGCATGTTAGAAATGCATAACAGTCAAACTGGTCTGCTTCAGTTACCCTCAGGATCAAAGAAGATAACCATGAAATGGTTACGGTAAGTCTGTGAGGCATCCCTTTTACTGGAATAAATAACTCTGACAAAGATTAGAGGAAGTTTGTCTTGCGTAAGTGTCTGTTTGGGATTTCTATGGCGCTCACTTGTAAAGGCCAGGAGCCGCCCATGATCCCTGCCTGGATGGCCACACCTGTAACCACAGCCAGGTCAGGGTCTACTGATGTGTTCGGCTCTTTCCCGAAGTACTCGCTGATCAGCCTCCTAATCCGGGGTATCCTGGTGGACCCTCCAACCAGAACAATCTCATCAACCTCCTCCTTCTCCAGGTGGCCCTCGGACAACACCGTCTCGATGGGTGCCAAGATTTTCTGGAAGAGATCCTCGTTGAGCTCTTCGAAGAGCTCGCGAGTTATCACAGACTGGAAGAGAACCAGAGAAGGGGGAGAACCCTCGGATGAGCCAGAGCTGTCATGGGTGTGAAGGTGCAGAGGCACCCTGATGGTGGTATCAGGCTGAAGGGTGAGGTTGAGCTTGGCTGCTTCGACAGCTTGTCTGAGACGGTGAATGTCTTCTTTCAGAGTGGGTGGGATGCCAAACTCCTGTCGTACGCGCTCTGTGGTGTACTGGAGCAATCTCTGGCTGAAGTCTTGACCTCCCAGCTTGTTATTCCCTGCAGAAACACATTACAGGACCACTCAAGTTTAAGCCACTGATTCCTGCAGGATCAAAATGACTTATGTGAACTAATAATATTCATTATTTAGTTTTATTGCGTGTTAAACTTCTTATTTGTTTGAGAAGTTCCAAATAACAAAGGTCAAATTACACCTCCCTATTTTCAAAACAAATATCAGACACCTCTCATATTCAGATAAAAGTTCTAACAACATATTTTAGGCTGTTCCATCCCCTTAAATCATGAATACAGGAAAACAAAAAAAATATTCAAGCCTTTAATTGGGACTGAAGTGGTTAAACACATTACCTGCCATGGCTCTGGTGAGAAACATGCCTCCCTGTTTGTTGAGTAAAGACACATCCAGGGTTCCTCCCCCGAGGTCCACCACCAGCACGTTGAACACATCCACCTTGTGCAGACCGTAGGCCATCGCTGCAGCTGTGGGCTCATTGATCACACGCAGGATCTCCAAGCCTACAAGACAACAGGGGGGATATAATCTTAACAACTAGATATATTTGCAATGCAGTGTGTGCATGTATATTACAAGCCAAGCTAGTTTGTAGGATTATAAAGGATCTTAGTTGGAATACAGTGTACATCTAGAAACCATTTGTGCACATTTTGTTACCTTTTGTACATGGTTTCTGTAAATGTTCAGCAAACAAACACACAGCCAGATGAGGTGAGACTATCCATAAAAAACTAAATTGAAGTAATTAAAGTTTTGTGCAGGGTTTTTGCTACCTTATCTTTGCTGATTTAAGCTGCTGTAACAGTACTATTCCCCACAATCTATCTACCTACCTGCCTACAAATGAAGATTACAAGCAGCAATCATCCCAAGTAATCCTTATGTGTAACTTTGTCTAATGAGGTGCTCAGAAAATCCAAAGTCCCCTTAATAAAAATAGTATTAAAACTGACCAGCGAGATTGGCCGCCCTGACAGTGAAGTTCCTCTGTCTCTCGTCAAATTCAGCAGGCACTGATATGACAGCTTTCTGAATCGGCACATTGAGCTGTCTCTCTGCCATCTTCTTCAATTTCAGAAGCAGCCTGGAGCCAATGAACTCTGGGGTCACAGTGAAGGTGCTGTTGGTGGAGATGGAAAACTCTGCACTTCCATTGTTGTTAATCACCTGAAGGAGAGGTAGAGAAATAGTGCAAATGAGAGGACACATCTATAAACATGAGTTGGATAACATCTTTAGTGTTATTTAATTTAAGTTGAGCTGGGCAGTGCTAGCCAATGACAACAATGTCAGAAAATTAAATTACTGATGCTGTTAAAGCTGCTGTTGGTAGTCACAGAGTAAACATCTGTTCAGAGAGAGGGATTTGGAATGTCAACACTATCCCTCCCAACCAGATTTCTTGTTAGCCCCCCAACCAAGATCGGCGTGTGCAGTCATGATAGTGCCAGACTCATAACCAACCGCAGGATGTAGTAGGGGGCTGCCCCTTAACCAATCAGGACAGATGATTGGAGATTAGCTATGATTGGTCCGTCATAACGGGAACGAGGGGAATAATAACATTGCTTGAAACAAAAGCAGCTGAAAACGCAGAGATTTCACAATAGTCTCAAATTACTGTACTTACTGATGAGTACAGATGAGTGTTATGACCTTTTCTCCAAACCCAGCAGAAAAAAACTTACATTTTTTACACCATTCCTACCAACAGCAGCTTTAATATGTGATGACTGTGAAGGTGTGTGATCTACACTTCTATTTGGCTGGATTTGTCAGTCTGTATAAAAGATTCCAAATGGGAAATAACAAATTTCACCAGTATAAACTCTGCAACAACACAGCATATGTTAGTGCACAGTCAGGGGGATCAGTCCCAGCATTACCCACCTTAAATGGGTACCGAGCACTCTCCTGCTCCAACACCTCAGCCTCAAACACCTTCCCTATGAACCTCTTGGCGTCATAGATAGTGTTTTGAGGGTTGCTGTCGGCCAGGTCCACGGCTTCGTGTCCAGCCAGCACCGCAGTGGTGGTAAACGAGACGGCGCTGGGGATGCTTCTCCTCCCCTCTTCATCTGCTATAACCTCCACATCCCCGACGCCCGGGTGGAAGACAGCCACAGAGCAGAAGGTGGTGCCCAGGTCCAGGCCGATCACTTTAGGTTTGGGTGGTGGTAGGTACTGTTGGCCCAGATAACCAGCCAGAAACAGGGCCAGGATCACCGAACCTGAGGCATGGGAACAACACGCGTATCACAGGTGGCTCACACAGCATCTTACACCGGTTATTTATCATACTGGAAAAAGAGTCAGCTTACCAATCATGGAAATCTCTCCAGACATTGTCCCGGAATGTTTCAGAGTCACACAACACTTTCAATTTCCCAAAATGTCGATTCAATACTATTTAAATTATGTTTAGCTCTGACAACTGGATGATGTGATATAGGAAGTTTTCAGAGCACCAACAAAATACACGTCAACTCTGCGTGGCGACCGTTGAATGCTGGGTAATGTAGTTCTTACACCCTTTGTAATGGACATTTTTTAGGTCAAACGTTGACTTTGAACTACATTTCCCATCACGGTTAGCGAAATTGAAACGTAGAACGTAGGCTTTTGACGAAACGAGATTTTCAGCCAATCAGAAAGAGCCAGGGAGCCAGCGACTCAGCAGCACATAACCATAGACCGTGGATGTGGTCGATTTTGGCCCTACACTTTACTTCCCCTTTCTTTTTATCAGCTTTTCTTTCTCAGCTTTGTCTATCCATTCTGAAATGAAATAGCCTATATTGATAACAAAACTATTCTATTTATTAAATGAATATATATAGTTATAACATAAATAATGTTCTAAATAAACCTTTATAACATAAATCTAGGAGTCCTGTTTAATCAAGATTTATCCTTCAACTCTCAAATTCAGCAAATCTCAAAATCAGCCTATTTTCACTTGCACAATATTTCTAAAATTAGACACTTCCTATCTCAGAGCGATGCAGAAAAACTAGTCCAAGCATTTGTTACCTCCAGGTTAGATTACTGTAACTCCCTCTTATCAGGCTGCCCCAATAAGTCTCTAAAGACTCTTCAGCTTGTTCAAAACGCCGCTGCTCGAGTATCTTCACTGGCTCCCAATAAAATGTAGAATAGAATTTAAAATCCTTCTTCTAACCTACAAAGCCCTTAAAAATCCGGCACCCTCATATCTTAAAGAGCTCATAGTGCCCTATTACCCCTCTAGAACACTACGCTCCAAACATGCAGGCTTGCTAGTTACACCTAAAATCTCTAAAAGTAGTATGGGAGGTAGAACCTGCAGTTACCAGGCCCCTCTCCTTTGGAATCATCTACCAGTCAGGGTCCGGGAGGCAGACACCCTCTCCACTTTTAAGAGTAGGCTTAAAACTTTCCTTTTTGATAAAGCTTATAGTTAAAGCTGGCTCAGGCTTGGACCAGCTTTTGTTATGCTGCTATAGGCCTAGACTGCCGGGGGAACTGGCGCACTGACACACTGGGATCCTAGCTCACCTCCTTCCCCCCAACCCCTTCATCACTTACTTTAACTCTCCCTGTCCCATTAAAGTTACTAACCATAGACCTTTCTGGAGTCCCTGAGCTCCATTGTCTCGTAGATTCCTTTGAGCTGCCGTAGACGTCCTCCTGCTGCGGACGTTCTGGACTCCAGCTGATACGGACGTGCTGGACTCCAGTGGCAACAGCTTCTACTACTCGTCTCATCACTATCACCTCTCTCTCTTACTCCCCTCTATCTGTCTTTCCAGACCCAACTCAGTCAAGGCATGATGGCTGTCTAACATGAGTCTGGTTCTGCCTGAGGTTTCTGCCTGTTAAAAGGAAGTTTTTCCTCACCACTGTAACTAGCTAAATACTGCGATGTGCAATGCTCATGATGGATTAAGGTGGGGTCAGACTGAGTCTTACCCTGTCTTGAAGTTGGGTCTCTGTTCATAATTTGACATAGAGTGGTCTAGACCTCCTATGTTTGTAAAAGCGTCTTGAGATAACGTTTGTTGTGATTTGGCGATATATAAATAAAGATTGATTGATTGATTGATTGATTGATTGATTGATTGATTGATTGATTGATTGATTGATTGATTGATTGATTGATAATCATACATATAAATTATTTATATGTTGATAAAGCTTAAATGTTTTATACATTCGATGAAAGGATATAAAAGCTGCAGTTGGTAGGTTTGGGGTAAAAAACAAAAACTACTTATTTTGTGCTGTGTTCGGAAAAAAAGTCATAACACCCATCAACACCCATCAATAAATTAGGTATTTTAAAATGATGGCGAGATCTCTTTGTTTTCCTCTGCCTCTTTACCCAGCAATTTATAAGTTCCAACCACTTCCATCAAGTCTGACCAATCAGAGCCACTCTCCTGATTGGTCCTCCTACATTGTCCTGATTGAGCATGCGCTACGATCTGTTTGTAGGCAGGGCTTACAGTAGCAGAGAGGGGGGAGATGGATGTACCGAGAGGTAAATCTGATGTGGAGGGGTAGTGTTGACATTTAAATTATCTCTCCCTGAATTGATGTTTATTCCAGGACTACCAACAGCAGCTTTAAGGCACAAAGAACATAGCTTTTATGTTAGACACATACGACTGACCACTCATAGATGATATTGATCATTCCGTCCTGACAAAGTTTTCATTCTTTTAGTTTATTTACAAAAAGCTGTGAAAACAGATGGATGATTTATTTTCTCATGAATGCATACAAAGGCTGTTTTTACACATATACAATCATCCAGACTCTCACATTCAGAAGATAGATGACACATTTGCTTGTTTTTTCTTTTTTTTCTGTACAATATGTAGACAAGATTTGATAATGCATTGCTCAAATCGTGACTCTATATTTTCCATAAACAAGTTCACAGAGATCCCTTTAATCAGAGCAAAAACAAACAAAACACGAGATGTTGAATCAAGCATGGGTTTAAAGAAAAGGGTCAACGTGATGCAGATGTGATAAATAAAGGCTTAATATGGCAAAAGAGTGAAATACACAAAATGGGAAAAATACAAGTGACATTTAATAACTGAAATATCACTTTCAAAAACGTGAAAAGTCCAGATGCCATAACTTATAACTTGATTATTTTCTTGATAAAGTGACAAATGAAAAGGGTGACAGTAATAATACCAGTCATTCACACATTAAGAATCCACAGTTTCTGTGATGGGTTCTGTTTCCTCTTTGCTGTCTGAACATTCAGATGGGATGAAGCAGCCTGAGTCTCTGGGACAGTCGCTATCTTCCTCCTGTGGACTGTGGGAGGATTTGTGTTCTTCACCCTCTATGACGTCAGCCCCTGCAGCAACAAACCAAATGGAATAAAATATTACAACTTCCTGTTGCCAACCATATCGGAGACATTGTTATCCATACCGAGTACGGAGAGTGGAAACCAACCCACATTTAAATGAGGGTTTTTTTTTGGCGGAAACATGTTTTTTTTTATCTGATTGCTATTGCACGATACATTTGCAAGATTAAAGGTTGTCACTGTTGAAATCACAGTAAAAACAGCACCATGTTTTGATGGATAACTGCTGGTGGTCAACAATCACAACTGTCTGTGGTAATATTTTAGTAAGTTGCTCCTTCTGTTAGTATAACATCTCTCTGACCTCATTTTCCCTTTCAGAGGACAAAATATTCCACCTTTCTTTAATATTTTGACTCCACTTGTGGGAGCTGCAAATCCTACAGTCCAGACTGCCAAACCACTAACCTAATGGAGTTGATTAAATTCCTGGCATCTAGTGGGAGTCAATAAGCTTTGCAGGATTGGTACTGCCATCTGTTTAGTCATGCTGTCGCCACAACAGAAGTAGTACAGTGTCCTTTTATTTGCAGTGCACACAATGGCGATAAAATATCAAAATAATGAATGCAACTGACAAGATGCTGCTCCCACTTCACACTGACAAGTTGTTTTGTTTTCATTCCTGCAAGGATCTGAGATGATCAGCCTTCTGCTTTAAGACATCCGATTACAGAAACACCTTCTGCCCCATGTAGCACTTTCTGTCTGAGTAACAGGAAGTCACAGATAAGCTTCTCTTACACACAAGATGCAGCTACTGTGTTGTACAAATGTTTCCGAATATACCTGGTATTCTACATGAATAAGATCTAAGTTATTATATATATATTATTATATATTATGTTAAGCCCTGGCAGGTATGTTATAAAATAACTGCCAAAGTTAGTGAGTGACAATGCCCTTAATTCAATTAGAAGTAACAAAGCTATATTGTGTTGAATGGTCATTCCTGATTGGCTAAACAAAATCAGATATTGCAGCACATTTAAGCGGATCTTTTTGCTGACACCGATCAATGCAGAAAAATGATCTGTTGAGTACTAGTGTTTGAAAGCTGGAAGGCAATAACACCAGATATACAGTTGTGCTCATACGTTTACATACCCTTGCAGAATTTGTGATTTTTTTGGCCATTTTTCAGAGAATATGAATGATAAGATAACAACTTTTTTTTCACTCTTGGTTAGTGGTTGAGTGAAGCAAAATTTTATCAAACACCTGTGTTTACTCTTTTTATATCCTAAAGACAACAGAAGCTACCCAAGAAACCATAAATTCTGCCGGGGTATTTAAACTTATGAGCACAACTGTAGGTATTGGCACGGAGTTGTATTAAAGACAAGTCATTTTATCAGTTTGTCATCAATCCTTAGTCATTACTTGAAGTGTTCCTCACCTTCTGTGTAGCGGCATTCAGCAGCAGCTAGAAGTCGCAGTCTGTGCTCTGGGTCTTTTACATTTAGCTCAATTAGGTGTTTCTCCTTTAAGTGTAGCAGGTCTTCCACTGTCTGATAGCCATTTAGCAGCAAGGCAGAAGCATACTCCTGTAACAACAAGAACCAACATCTTCAACACACATTGCATACTGAGTAAAAACTCCAGTGGCATACATATTCAGCTTTCATCTGTACACATCAAGTTTCAGATCATATATTGCAAACAATGTTTACTATTGGAGTCAACAGAGACTTAAGAAATGTAGGATACTTTGCCTGTATGTATCTTGGATCATGAAAGTTCAGCAACATTTACGGCTGGTACGATACTCATTAAAATCTTAAATTAATTGTGCAGCATTGACACAGCCTGTGTACATCATGTTAGATGCAAAAAAGAGGAGTCAACCAAATACTTTTCCCTGTAGTGATTGTTTGACACTCCTCCCTCAATACTGAAACCAGTAAGCATTCCCAGGTGGGTAAACCCCCTCCTCACCTCCAGATTCAGTCGCTCCAGTAACTCCAGCAATGTTTTAGGCCGAGGTCTTCTGCAAAGCTTCTGTTGTCTGACTTTAGGAGCCTCTTGTTCTTCCTCTTTATCCACCAAAATGTCCACATAGATGAACTTGAAGTTGCCCACTTTGTTGTTTAGCATGCCTGTCCAGATTCCCATTGGCGGCTTACTAATGATATTGATGATGTCACCAACCTAAAGAAAAAAATACAGTGAATGGTTTTTACATCATGGAGATAACGCTGATATGCAAATGTGCTTATTATGTTTTGTTCGCTTGGAATTCGCATTACCTTCCTCTACATGACAGAATCATGATGAGTCAAAGGGATCATTTGCATGAAGCTCTAAGAATGGTGTACAGTGTTGTTTCTCACCTTGAGTTTGAGGGAATCTGTGTCATACGGGCTTGGAACAAAGTCTGTGTGGACGCGAGCTCTGCCAGAGAACTGTCCCTGATAGGAGCCATCCTCTTCCAGTCTCAGACTGTCCCTCTGACCAGATCCATTGGATTCACTGGTTACACCACCTGAACCCGCAAACACAACAACAATGTAGTTACACTGTTGTGGACTCCCACATCTTTTTTTGTGGGTTCACACATTAATCAAAATGAGGGATAAAAAACAATCCAGCTCCCTTTGCTATAGGCTGAATACGTAGGTACTTACTAGAGGAGCTCTGGCCGCTGTAGAGACTTTCTAAGGAGTTGCTCGTCTTTGCAGAGTTTTTCTCAGCTGGAGTGCTGCTCTCCGTCTCTGCCTCTGGATCTTTGTCAATGTCATCACCCTGTGTGGAAAAAGACGTATTGTCATCAATCATCGATGAAATACCTGAAAGCAAATGTTGCTTAAGTTGTCCAGTAAATTCATAGTAAGTTAAAAATCCACCCCTGAATGGGAACTTTGGATGGTGACGTGGGCTGTGAAGGTTTCAAGGTGACTCATTTTATCTCTCCATCTCTGTTTCAGTAATACACAGACTGCAGCAAGACTTTTTCAGATGGAGGCCACAGTGAAGCGCATCACTTAAAAACTGCAGCAGCGTGGTGTTTAAGGATGTGGGTTTACAAGAAGATGAAAGTGATAAGACTCTTGAGAAAAACAGGTTTGCTCTGAATGTGAGTGACGTTGATTGGTGACAAGTCTGGACTGTTGTTGCTGAAAGAGGGAAATTGTTTGATCATTTGTTCTCACACTTTGTTTGATTTATGATCACAAAGCCAGTATCTTTACCCTTGGATAAATTATTTGTCGGCATGAATGAATAAAAGTACTATCCCATCTACCTGATAATAACAGAGCTGTGTTTGTGTGTGTATGTGTGTGTGTGTGCCTGTGTCCAGGGACTTACCGTCTCCTCTGAAAAAGACTTGGCATGTTTTTTGCCCATTTTTCTGCGCATGGTCAGTGAGATTGCCTTCATCTTCTTCCCAATTCCAGCTGATTTATTTGGTTCTGAACTCTCACATTCTTCTGTAAGCTGTGTGGAGAAGACATATTCAGTACATGAACTGTAACACATAGATTATTAAGACAAATACATCTCAAATACGCTTACTAATATTCCTCCATGTCTTATTGTCTCATGTGCAAAACGTTAAATTTCCACTTCAACGAAATTAACCTTATTTTGTGATGCATGATTTTATTAAAATGCAGCATCCTGCAGCACCCTGTTTTTTCCATCTACCCAAATCAACCACTCTCACAACAGGCATATCTTTAAAAGAAGTCTCTATTAATGCTTTAAATGTTGAACACAAGTTGCTATTCCTCTCGCAACTACATGACATTTTTTGCCATCAATTAAATTAAATCTCATCAAACAAATCTACATACCACGGTTGTTCCATTTTCCTCTGGCTTGGCTTGTGTTGTCGGATGTCTGAGACCCTCAAACTTGCCAAAGCTGGTGGAGCGCTATGGAGATTCAAAGACAAAGGGTGCATTTGAGAAAACTGTGACCGACTGTGTTGCAAAGTATAACAGCATTTCATCACATGAAGACATTGCAGCAGTCCTTGTCTTTGTTCAAGGTGTCTCAATCATCAAAAGTCCTTGAAGACCCCAGAGGATCTTTAATAATGATGAGGTATAATTGAAGGTTTGCAGTGGATTTAGTTGTCTGCAGATCCATTATATAGAAACTAACTCTGTTATGAGACTGTTTTAAAATAAAAGCTATTGAATTTTTAATGTAGTAGTAATCATGAGTAAAATCAGCAGTTCTGTGGCAGCAGAGAGTATCTGTCAGTAGAGCAGGCTTTTATGAGCAGATAAAAAGAGGAATTAAAACAGCGTGTCTTTATAAAACTGCTGATATGCCCTCATGAATACCATACTCTGCCTTCGTTTTAATTCTCTTCTTTTTATTTTTTCAAAATTTTTCATAAAACTGAAAGTTATTATAATCTCCTCCAACTCCCCCGCCAGCTCCACAGAAGAGCTCCAGAATAATTATATAAATGAATAATCCCTGGAAATCCTGGTTAAATATGAGCTCCACAGTCCTAGACAGCCCTCTGTAGATTGATTTCATGGAGTGTTGTCTGACAGGGCCACACTTTAGCAGCAGCAGCAGCAGAATTAAAGGCAGAATTAAAGGGTTGCATTTGAAGCCTTACCCAACCCCAAAAATGTATTACTGTAATAAAAAACAGTATTTGTATTTCATTTCTATCATGAAAATTCACCTGAAAACCATCTCTTTGTGTCGACTAAACATTCAGTGTCCAATCAGTATTTTGCACAATGTATTTTCACCTTTACATCCTTTAGAATAACATCCTCTACACATTTAATTCAGCTCTTGTTTTGTAGCTTTCTTCCTCTACTTTTTTTTAAGTACATTTAAGAAGCATCTGTGGCAAAAGTCACACTGGACATTGCCTCCTTCAAACTGTCATCACCTTCATGACTCCTACATCACACTTGACATTCGTTCATTTTGTTTTTTCACCTACCTTCGGCTTGCTGCTCTTTGCTTTGTCTGACACATTGGATGCCGCCCTATGTAACATTGTCTTCTGTTTTAAAAGTCAATTCTTAGTTCTTGTTCTTCTCTTTTCTTAACACCCACTCTCCTGACAGTGAAGTGTTAACTAACACTGGGGCTGTCTGTGTGATGGGCTGACTGGCTCACTTCCTCACAGCACACAGGATGTGAGGCAATTGGCATTGTCTTTCTTCATGCAGTATCGCTTTGAAAGGGAAAAAACAAGTGCTTGGGTTTGCATTTTGTGGCCTACTTGATGAAAACATCGACAACCACTTCCAGGAACAGCTGCATTTAGGTCTTGAAGAATTGTAGTAGTCGTCGTTTTTTGTTAAATGTGAAACATCTTGAAGAAGATGAGCTTGTTCTTTTTTTTTTTTTTTACCAACTAAAATTCAATTAAATCAACACTGCAATGAGAGATGATGTGTCAGGTGAAGGGATACATCTTCATGAACTACCAAACAATAGAAATATAAAATATTTAATTATTATCGACACAATTTTTAGTTCATCATCACAAAATTTCCATTAAAACAGAAAAGGGGGAACTTGGTTATGGTAAAATGTGCTAGAGTAATTATTCAAAAGTTCATTTCTTCATGTGGGGTGAATGCTTTTGAGGAAGTTTTGTTTGTGTCAGAGGAACAGCTCAAAGTGGAAGCTTTGTTGTGTTGAAACACATATTGGTTTGTACCTCTCTATACGGATGTGGACACGTATTATTCTCTGTTTATGAAACCCTCAGACAGGAAGATTTACATCAGTCATTCAAAAATGAAAAACACCTGTAACCTTTAAGAACATGGCTTTCTTGTTGAATCTTGGGATTGGACACAGCAGTATGGCTGTAAAAAAAGAGGCCTCTGTTGTTGTTCATCACTGCTCTGGTGTTGTCATGTGGGGATTTGCCACAGTGTTTACATCGCTGCATTTCAGTCGGTCTGTTGTGGAAAAGGGAATTCTAAAGACAAAGCCATTGCCTAATCCTGCTGCTTGCAATCAGCCGTAAACTCATGTCAATCCAGATTAAGGCTTCTAATCTATTACTTCAGAGTCTTCCAGGAGAAGCAGTTGTTCATCTACAGAGCTCAAAATCAGATATCCAGAATTTGAAAAAGTTACCTGATCTTTGTTGAAATTCTCTAAACCACTGTAAGAGAGCTTTTCTAGAAATATGGGCAGAATTATCCCTCAGATTTAGTTTGAAATAGTTTCACATCACCAGACAAGAGGGAAGAATTGAGATGTTAAAGGATACAGCATCACGTTTCTAGTTAATCCAATCATATATATTTTAAATGTATGTCATGTTAGAAATCTCATTGATACAGTGCTCATTTTAAAGAGAGGAGCAGATCAGACTTTGATTATCTGTTTCATGTCCTCTTAAGCCATGAGGAAAAACATAGATAGGGTTCTGACCTCTGTATCATCTTTCTCTGCTCTTAAGAGGCTTCATGTTCAATGAAATGACATTTTGCCCCTGAGATCCAATGACACTACACTGTAGATCCATAGGGGTCTTGTAATCTGTCCACCAGATCATCCTTTCCATCCTTGTCAATTTTCTCCCAAGTCATGTTAAGCCTTATGAACTGCTCAGTGTCACACGTCAAACGCTGCACGTGCTCCCTGGCTATCAGCAGAGGTCTTATGTTCTGAGAGATGTCAAGAGCACGCAAAGACACTGACCTGTACAGTTGACCTACACCGATATAGTAAGCTCAGAGTAATTGTTTGACATGCTATTCTGTCAAGGAACGAACTGAAAGCGCGCAAGTATGAGAGCTGTGAGTTCAATGGAAATTGATTGAATAAGTATCGACGCTGCAAATTTCACGTTTAAATGAAAATTCTATCAGATATGTGCTTGAACACAATGTAACAACATGAAGTGCAGAAATGCTTCACAAACAAGAAAGGTGTGTACCCAAGGTGTAAAGGTGCACGAAAAGTAAATAAATATAAAAATATAAAATTTCAAAACCTAAATAGTGGAGCAGAAACTAAAGTGAAAGAAAGAAAGAAAGAAAGAAAGAAAGAAAGAAAGCTTTATATATACTGCAAGAACTTAATTCAATTTTCAAAAACCTAAATGGTGGAGCAGAAACTTTTGCCACCAGCATGAACTCACATTTGATTTCAATTGATCCAGGTCTGTGATAGATCGTGACACCTTCGGGGGAATCTCGGGTTTACAGTCCTGCTGACAACTTCCATCATGGGCCGTCCCTTGCTCCTCTCTTCCCTCCCACTCCTTCTCATTCGGTGTGGAGAAGTCATGGGAGTACACACGATACTCCGTGAGCGGTCTGCGGCATGTGTGCTGGACGGCCCCCCATGCAGGACTGGTGTCACCTGGGTTGCTCCAACGCTGGTGGTAGGTGTGGGTGGGTGTTGCTCCACCAGGTAGGGTGGCCGCTTCTGTGCATTTACCCGGGGTTGTGTTCTCTTGAGCGGGGAGGGTGGAGGACTTGCCTTGGTAGAGTCTCCTGTCTGACCTGAATGGCACATCCAGATGCTGGTGTCCCGTTTGTTGGCTCATCACACATGATGGGGAATGCACTGAGAGAGGACAGAAGAAAATACAGAATTGACGTATTATCAATTGATACCATCAGAACTGATCACTGCAGCCATGATACAGTGGTTGGTAGTTCTAACAGTCCATCAAATTTTCTTCCCTCTGAGAATGGTTACACCAAATCAAAACCACATGATAAATTTATGTTTAAAAGCAGATAAATTCACAGTAGTCTCTCAGTCTAACTTACTTGGAATTACAAATAAAAAAAGGAACCGAAGAGCCCAATTTGCACAAAATTTGCTATGTCAGACAAAGGAGGACTCTGTGAGTTTTCACACTTTCCATATCATATCAGCAATCAATAGATAGTCAAATAAAATATCATAATAGCCAAGTAGGCCAAACAGAGTTCTTGCAGTGTTGACCTTTGCCTTTATTATGTGTGTTCTTGTTCACTATACTATAACACACTCCTTTTTGTACCTACACTGTGGGGAAATCACAGAAATCTATGTTGCAACACCAAAAACCAGAAGTATAATTTAGCCGTCTTCAGACCAGTAAAGTCATGGACTAAATTTGCATTTGACGAATAAAAAAGGGCCTCTTCTGCTACTGTAAGCACAAACCTGATCCAGTCATAGTTTAGACACTGAATCATACCGATCACAGAGAGGTCACAGAGAACATTGCTCTAGAAAGAGGGAAATCAACCATGTGTGGAAGTCCTGAAAAATGCTCTCACCTGTGGAGTTCTGAGTTTTCTTTGGCGCTTCTTTTCCACTCTTTACAGCTGGTTTCTTTCCAGGCTTTTGGCTTCTTTTGACAGGAGGTTTAGACTCTGTAGACACACCAATGGTGTGGACACCCTGGAAAATGTCAACACAAAACCCCAATTTATACCTTTTCCTTCACATGCTATCTTCTCTAGTTTCTTACTGAGAGCCAAGCGCCCTGTTTTCTTGTGCCTCTTGTGCAAAACTTAGCCAATACCATCAGTACTATCATAAGGTCAAAGCTAACATTAGCCCAGCACTTAGTCCAACTAGGCCTATTAAAGTTCCATCAGCTTCAGTTGTTCTGTGTGTTTATTAATATTATGTTCATATTAGCATGCTTAGATGTGAAACTATGGTGTTTAAAATGGTATAGGACTCACGTTTCTTTTTAGGAAAAATAGCATGCTGATGTTAGCTCAGAGCACTGTTTTGTTTCAGAGCTTCTAGCATTCCCTGTGAATCCTTTCTTTTTCCTTGCGCTCTGATTATCTGCTGATCCACAACTATGACAGGCATAGGTCAGAAGCTGGTTGACTCGTGCATAAGGCCTCTTAACCTTCCCCACCCAATACACAACAATAGTCCTCAGAGTATTTTGTTCTCTGCCATGTGGTTCTGAGATTACACAGAGAGCAGTACCCCTCTTTGGAACATCTGCCCTGTATTAAAACCCAATCAGCATTTGTGTGAAATAACTGCACCATTATGGCAGATGGCAGCTTGTCACTGCTCTGTCATATTATCCCCCCCGCACACACATACAAACACAGACCCACACCCAAAAACAAAGAACTAAACAAAAAAAAAATTGAAAATCTGGCAGACCTTTGTGTCTTCAATTTTGCTTGAGGCTAACAGCTCAAGCTAACATAGTGACAACTACCATTACATTACAGCGTGGCAATACAATACTGTAAGTCATCAAGTTTGATCATGGGTAACGTACAAGTCAGACTCTGTGGTAAATTATCATATCTCTGTAAAAAAAAAGAATAAAAAGCAGGGGACAGCTTTGACAGCTTTAAACTCAGGCTTCAATGCAGGAAGCAGTCCATTTTAATTAAGTCCAGAATTAGGTTAGGTCAGATGAGTCACCCTGTGTTTAAGGATTAATTGTTTTAGGGCGTTTTTTTTTCCAACTTTAATCACATGCAGCGCACAAAGGACCAAAACTTGATCATCCACATTCCTCTGTGTTTACCTTCAATAAGTAAAGCCCTTGGCCCTTGTTTTATTTTTGTCACACACGCCTATGCCCTACATTACCAAGCGCTTAAGGCATTTAAAATACCTCTGTAATGTCACATAATTAGACACATTAGACTCAGGCATAGAAAATATCTCTTGAATGAGATATATTTTCATTCTGACCTGGCTTGCGGTCGGCTTCTCCTTTTTCTTTGTGCCAGAATGATGAGCTCCTTTCCTCTCTTTGGTTTCTGTCCTGTGTTTAGCTCTTCTCGTCTCTAGGGAGACACAAGAATGTAAGATATTTACCTTATCAGGTGAGAGGAACAATGTCAAACCAAAAGTAAAACCAAACCCAAAGGCAATCATTGAATAAAGAAGCTTGTTTGTTCACATCTATGTGATTTGTGTGATGTGGATTCAAGGACAGGTGTGCCTTTTAAGTCTCTCTTAAAGCAGCTGTAGAAGCTTTTGCTTGCTCCTGTTTATACTGTTTCCACACGGCCAAAAGAACATGTGAAGGAAATATGAGGCCTGTATATCCAGCAGGGTTACATTCCACACCAACTTAAATTAAGAGTTGTGTGATGAGTCACTGGTTTTGGAATAATTCAAAGTGCAAATCTCAAGACATAAAAAAATAAGAGGCACCTCTGCTTTGTGTTTAATATTGTGCAAATTCTTTCCAGGCCAATGTCACATTATTGAATAATTTATGGCTTGATCATGACCTCAGATGTCCTGCTAGAGCCTAAATGAACACTGGCATATAGATGAGCTTGACCCATTTATTTCCTATTTACCTTCATTGTGATTTTTGGTGATGTGGATTAAATCTTCCGGGCTCTTGGCAGGCTGCCAAACTGCAGTATTACAGCTGGGGTTATCTGCCATAAAGGGAGACCAATCACAAACATTGAGGATTTTAAGTGAAAAGTCGGAGTGGATGGAGGTCACAGAAATTGTTTCCTAAGTCACAGACATGCAGCTAGTAGATTACTAAAGGTTTAAATCTAAATCAGAGACAAAAGGTTTTTTTTTTTAGCTTCCATAAAGATGAATGATTTTACTCTAGACATTCTGGGGTTTATGATTCAGGTGAAGGCATCAGTGGCAATTATGTTATTATTCCAATAAAACACCTAACGCAGTATTATCACATACCTAGCTTTTTGAAAATGTTTCTACTCACCAAGGGTTTCATTATCTGATGCAGACTTGGTTATATGTGTTCTGAAAGTAAAACAAAACAAAGTGAAGGAACCTGATGCTGCTTCTAATGCTTGTGTGAGAGATGATGCATTCAAGCCTTAATAACAAAACACAACAACCTCAAAGTTATGATTGTTTGTATGCTGGATAGTCACCAATATAAGATAGAAACTTGCTATAAGAAGTGACACAAATCATAGAACATAAGGTTTAATACTGAGGTCTACTTTTTCTATGGACTGAGAGACCATCATGTGACACTAAAGTTGTATTGCTTCCAAAGTAAAGTCAGGGAAGTGAAGGTGTTGAAAGGACTGTGGGCTTATAGGTGGGCCTTGAATCGGCTTAGTTCAACAAGCCCAGAGCCGTAAGCTGCTTTCTGGTGGCTCGTCTGCAGGGCCCTTCTTCCCAAAAGAAAAAAAACACTACCAATCAAACTTAACAATATATGCATACATTTTTTGTATTCATTGCTTCCAATGGGCAGTCAGTTTCTTTTCATAAAGTATTGTATAAAAAGAAAAAAAGATAAGGTTGATGAGAGGAATGCTGCTGAAAAGCCTGTCTGCTCTGCTGCAGGAAGGGTTTAAAGTATTAACCCTCTGTGAAAATAAACAGGGAGCCTTTCAAGCCATATATGGGAAAGCCTTTTTACTTGCATGGCAGATTTTAGCCGCACGCACATCCAATAAAAGAATCAGAAAGAAGGCTATGCAGTTCAAGCCTGAATTCCTGGCAGGATTACAGTATTTTTCTCATTGTCTCTTTTATAGAGCAGCTTGTGAGAATAGGCATATCCAATTCTAGGATGAGCTCACCTTCTTTTCTTCTTTTTAGAGCCGGTCCCCTGCATCTGAGGCATGTCCTGAGTGAAATCAGAGCATTTCAATTGAGATGTTAGAGATGAATAATGTGGAAAATGAACAGTGACATTCAACTGGATTAATAAAAAAATCCTTTTATAGACTTTAGTTAAGATTAACTGGTTTTACGTTAGTGGCATTTAATATTTCATATAGCTTACATTGCCTGGCCACAGCAGCATCTGTGAACTAGCTCACTATTTCGAAATCATCATTGTTCCATAGTTGCATTCTGGTGTGTTGGAGTCCTCAAGTCCCACATCAATCAATCATGATAGTTCACGTGGGCTGTCATTAACAAAATGCACAACATGTGTCTTATGTTTCAGGTTCTGTTACTCTCACCATAGAAATTGATCTCCCAGACCCTCGCCACTTTGTGTTTTCATCTAGAAGGACGGCCGGGCTACAAGAACGGCTGCATGAGCGACTGGAGGAACGGCTGGGGATTGGCGGTGGTGGACCATCACTGGAGTTCTGCACTGCCTCATACAGGCTGTCCATGGACCCCTCCTGATGCAATGTGAACAGACAGACAGAGCCACAATCGTGTTAAACAGCACTGCTAACACATTTGGCAGCAGACATCATTTATGAATGGATTTAATCTGTCTTGCTGGATTAAGTCTCATGCGTACTTGTGATGAAGTACACATTGGCGCACACATAAGCAGGTTTTACACACTTTGTGTCTGTCAGGAAATGTTATGCTGGAGAGTGACTGCTTTTTCCCAACACAGAGAAACCTCCAAAACTAACAGGGACATAAAAATGTTATTGTTTTTTTAGTTTTTTTTTTTTAAGTAGAGCATAAAAGGAGTGTATAATGTACCTTACCTAACCAAAACAAGGCAGTCAGCAGTTTAACCCAAAGCATCAATACCAGAGCTTGAGGATGAGATATGTATACAGAATTACAATGCTAATGCTGCTACAATGCTTTTTAAAATGTGCTAGTCAACCATAGATGCAAGCAAGGGTTTAGATTAAAATGAGTTCATCTTGCTTGGATTTCTTCTAGGAAAGCGCTGCTGTGTCTCCATACATGATCTGTCACCTCTGGGCTCACAACCGTTTTAGCTGCAACAAGCAGGTGTGTTTTGGTTCACAATGATCATTCGTTGAACAAATCTGCTTCCTTAGGTTTCAGTTCTCTTAGTATATAAGAAGAACCCGTTGTCTTCATTCATTGACTGCATTTGTTGAAATTACTTTTTCATAACTGTGCCAAATTAGCACGAAAAAGCATCAAATATTTGCACAAGATTCCATTGTGTGTGAAACTAATCAGATGAGATCAGGGAAGGACAATTAGTGCAATCACTGTTCAAGCCAGTACTGCAGCAGGGTGTGAGGTAATAACCCTGATTACTTGTCAATATCTGTCTAAAAACAAATACCTGAATTTATGCCCTACGTGCCCACGTGTAGCATGACAGCTGCAGCAGCCTCTCAGGAATCATACGAGAGACGTGAGAGTGGTGCATGTGCGTTCATGTGCCCCTGCCAATACAAGCTTGTCTTTGCTGTTGTCGCTTCCATAATCGACACCTTTTTGTTCTATTCTTCTGTTGTTTTGCATCATGAACTGAACACAATTCACCTCATATCATAGTTCAGAATCTGGCTGCCAACAACAACAACAACAACAAAAACAACAACAACAAAAACAACAACAACAACAAATATAGGAGTCACTTTAAAGGTTTAGCCACCCATTTTATGTGAGATTGAAGATGATCAAAAGACTGAATAACTGTGTTCACATCCTTGAACATATTTCCAACACTTACTCTTATACAAAGCTTATTCTACACTTACTTTCATAGCATCTTTTGATAGACAAAAACAAATGTGTTGCTAGAGACCAAGCTCACATATGCATCACATTGCAGAGTTTGAGTTTCCCTAACAGCTCAATGTAGCGTGTCATATGCAGAAATAAAAGTGAATCTTACCAGTGAAAAGCAGAAAAGGTTCATACTGAGAGGCTGAGAGGTGTCCCGGTTGTGTTCGTGTGTCTGATGAAGCAACCTGAATGACAGCGAGAGACTAAGAGACACAACAGCTGAGTGTGAGCCCAGCCTGGGTCGCCTGCTGTCTTCTCAGATTAATACCACAGTGAAATCCCTCCACTAATCCAATAGATGGACCACCATTACTCTACCGGCTAAATCAGAACTCACAACAAGCCCATCATTGGTGGACCAACAGGATGACTCTTTGTTTTAAATCGTTCTCTTTTTTCCACAGGGAAGCTATGCTCTTTGTAAACCTTTACTCAGTTAAAGCTTCACTTAAGGAGTCCTGCACTCAAAATAACACTTAATGGACATTTCTGAGCTGATATTAACAAAATTCTTAATAAAATAAAATACAATTCTATGATAACAAAACATTTCATTTGACTGATATACAACTCCAATTCCAAAACAGATGGGATACTGTTTTAAATGTTAGTAAAATAGAATGGCTTGCAAGTCATTTAAACCCTATATTTAACTGAGAATGGTGCAAGGACAACATATCATAAGTTATATCATATCATATCTAAGTTTGATGCCAGCAACAAATTTCCAAAAAGTTAGACATTGTGTTGCATCATTTCTTCCTTTAACAACACTGTAAACGTTTGAAAACCGAGGCCACTAGTTTCTGGAGTTTTGTGTGTGAAACCAAGCTTGTCCTAATCTTGCCAGATATTGGATTTCAGACGCTCAACAGTCTTGGGACTCCTTTGTCATATTTTTGTTTCATGCTGTACCAAGTTTTTGGCAGGCAGGCAGGCCAGTTTAGCACCCGGACACTTCTACTACAGAGCCATGCTGTTGTAATATGGGCAGAACATGGTTTGGCATTGTCTTGCTGAAAAATGTAAGGTCATCCCTGAAAAATGCTGATATGATGCTTCTAAAGTGTGTATATTGCTCAGCATCAATGAAGTACCCAGTGGTATTATCTACCGATACCATGTGCACTTATGCATCTCCATACCATCCGCTACATCAATACTGGTTTTTGATCTGTGCACAAATAACAAGCCCGGTGGTCTCTCTCCACTTAAGAGTAGAGGATGTTGTCCCTATGACAACCAGAAAGAACAGCAAATTTTGATTCATCAGGCCACAGAACTTCCACCTGTGTCACAAAGTTATCACGATTTGTGGATTATGTGTATGGATTTATCTTAGCGTGGTACATTTTTGAATTTGGTGATGCAGCAAAAAAAAGTGTTCACACTTGGGTTTTTGAAGGTGATTTTCAACCCATAATTTCCACTGCAGAGTCATGTCTGTTTTTAATCCACCTGAGGGCCTGAAGATCACAGCCTTCCAGTATTGGTTTTTCAGCCTTGTCCCTTTTACAGCAGAGATTTTCCAGATCATCTAAATCTTTAAATTATATAATTGAATGAAGATGATGCAATACTCAAATCATTTGCAATTTTACAAGGATAAAAATTGTTCTGAAATTGTTGACTGTCTCTGTTCAGCAGAGCCAACTCATCTCTTTACACAGACAATGCTGCACATAATCACCCACTCCATTCTTCACCAACTTTAAGATGATATTCTGGCAACAAATGTTAAGTGTGATTATCACCATGGCCTCATATCTGCTATATGTTAATGTTTTTTTCATGAATTGCATGCATTGTCAAAAATGTTACAAATACCACATTAGCACAGTAACATAAAAAGAGCAGGCTCACAAAAACGTTTGTTTACATCATTGCTGGAACGGAACCAGAGAAGGTTCAGAGAGAGGACTGTCAAAATGACAAGAAGAAATTCAGTAAGATGTGAAGAATACTCTTCCTAGAACTAACAACAACCAGGCCCAGGTCGACTCATCATCAAAACAAGCAAAGACACTAAACATAGAGCAAGCTTCTTCTTCCATTTTGCAGCCACAACTCTTTCAGTTAACCACAGATAAATGAAGTACACAACCACAATAAATCATAACCAGGGATTTTTTTTTTTACGTTTAGGGGTCACCAAAGAGTGACTGAGAAAAATAAAATTGCATGTATTTATTTAGCTTTTCAGCTAAGGACATTTAGTGAGGATTCATTTGTTTAATCTTTGTAACATTTGGAAAATAAGTGTCTCAGCAAATAACAAATTAAGTGTAAAAGGTTATCTATTAATCCATCAATCTTCCACCTCTGATGTCTGAGCCGCTCTAATGTAAGGAAGAAACAGATGGAGAGATTAACACATATGACCTATATCTTCATGCTGATGTAACAGTATGAATGATTATAAGTGGAGTGATTTGTGAAGTTTGGAATTAAACTGAATCCACTCAGTTTTACAGCCAAGTCTGTCCATTACCGTGTTTGAATATTACATATTTGTGTCTGCTAAGGATGCTTTTGTTATTTGAGACACAACAAACAGACAAAAGGTTTTAAATTGTCCCTTACACCATTTTCATTAAAGGGCCTTGAATGTGTTTCGATTTCCAGACATGAGCTCAGGCTGCCGGTAACTGTATCTTCCTTACAGTAACAAGGTGTGACGGAGTCCCTCCCTCTTCAAGTGAATGAATGCTGCCAGGCAAGATGCAATGTGTCCAGCTGCACATGTCAGTGGCAGCTTTAGAGAAGCTATTTCTGTTGATGTAAATCATTTTTGTGTTTTGTTGTGCACGTTTAAAAGATATTCCCATGTAGGTTAATGATGACAAATACCAAAATTGACCTTCCCTTTATCAACAAGTGAAGCAATTTATGGTAACTAGTAAGATATTTGTTTGTCATCATATGGGTTAAAAACGCATGCTTCATTTTTCCCTGGTTACCAAATAAAAACAACTCAATATTAAAGCCATTTCATTTGGCCACCTTGGCGCAAGCGTGATGACACCAGAGCTTCAAAAATCAAATCCAGTCCTCTCTAGTAATGTAGATATGTTTGCATAAAATTGTTGGAGTACATTTTCAACCACTTCAATTATATCCCTTATAAATAAGATTGTACATATTGATCAGAGCAGATTGAATAAAAAAACAGGGATCTGATGATTAGACAATCTGGTCATCAGATGAGAACAGTTGGCCGGGTTAAACCTATCTCAAAAGAAACCCATTATAAACGTATGTTAGCTGTGTCGGCTACAGTATGCTAGTCCATATGTTAGCTGTTTGTGAGCCCTTTAATTCTCCACATAAGAGAGATGTTTCATCATCATCAGCAACAAAAGACAGCTGAGACAACCTGATGAGTTCATTTCAAAGATTTATTCATTTTTTGCTGAATGATTTGATACAGATGACTTCCAGCTTTACGTTACAGCACAGACAGAGAGCGACCCACATATCAGACGCTGTTGCAGTGACCCACTAAGTGACATCAAGCCAGTACAGGATTAAGTGTGTCTTTGTGTGCATGTGTGTAGTTGCCCCGCTTCCAGCACTAGTGAATTACAAAATTCATGGTTGTGACCATTAGAGTTGAGTAAATAATGAGGAATAAGACTATGCAATTTCACATTTGTAGAATTAATAGAAACATGACAGCAAAGCAAATCAAAGACAGGATTTCAATCTTTCAAATGACCATGTCATCCTCAGCAGCATTTAGATTTCAATGACTCTTTTTCTTGTGTTAAGATGAGGCAGAATGATCAGAAAGCTGAGTGGTCCCTAGGGTCCATTGCAATAGTCTTCTTTGCAGCAGGATGTGGAGTTGTCCTCTGTACATGACTTCGCACAGGAGCGGGTAACAGCACCTGTAAGAAATACAAAGATATTCAAAGACTGAACTTTTCCAAAATCAGTGTTCTTTGAAAAACAAACAACAAAGCCTCCAACTTACCATTGTTGTTATAAGTCTTGCAGAAGTACTCGTCACTTGAGCATGCTGCTGTTGAATCACAGGTGTCATCTGCACTGTGGCAGGTGTAACATCTGATAGAGAGCACTGATGACAGGATAAGAAACCTTCAAATTAGTTGTCACTCAACACAATTTAATGAAGTTACGCAGTTACAACAAAGCTCTGTTTTTAATTCAACTTCGTCCGTTAGTGGAATTACCAAATAGAGGTATTTTCTCTTCTACTGCTGAGAAAACAATGTTCTTCCATTTGTGCCAAACATCAGTGATTAATCTAAAAGCTTCCATTTTAATAAAATAAACATTTGAAAATATTTTTTAACTCTACTTTCCTTTAGTTCATAAAAACAATACAAAAATGAAACATGAGCCAAAGTCCTCTTACCTTGAGTGCTAGACAGCAGGAGCAGCAGAGTGAGCAGCAGGACCTTCATGTTTGTGGAGTGGTGTGTGGTCCAACACATGCACCAGCACTTTTATACCTGCAGTCTGGTGATGGCATCACATACCAACCTACATAATTGAGCTGTGTACTTCCTTGTACACAGTTATTCCAGTAAATCTATTGTCCTTTAAAGAAAGACAACGCCTGAAAAACAACTTAAGCTGTCATACTTGACCTGCAAATTATTAACCCACTGTTGGATATCTATGATGTTATTTGTACCTCTGAATTTGAGATAAACTCATTGCTTGCAGTTTGAAGAGTAAGAACCTGAAACAGAATCTGATCATGTCACGAACTTTATACAGTCAGTTGTAACTTCAAAACTGGTTCTGTATAAGAGAAAGGCCAAGTTTTAGGTAAAACCAGAAAGACAACACAGCTCCCACAAAGGGCAACAACATGTTAACTTGTTTAGTTTGACTGGTTTATCTCTACCTTCTGTGCTGAATTATATCTGCACAGCTTCACAATTAAAATACATGATTTGCAATGAGCTTTCTTGGTGTGAGAAGTAAATGGAAGCATTGATATTTTTTTGCATTTGATGGAAAAAAAAAAGACTGAAATTGTATCTTGTGAATAATTAATAGAGATTAACTCGATACAAAATATTGCTTCATATCTGTGAGGTTGAAACATCAAATCATCACTGATACAATCAAGAAAGATTGACACGACATTTTTTTTGACAGTAGAAAAACAAGTTCCTCTGCAGTAGAGTAACCATGCATTCTGACATCTCTTTGCATCTACTTCATGAAGCTTTTCAATGTTAAATAATGACACACAAAAACACGCAGAAAAACAGTGTTAAATACTACCATCCCAACAAGGCTCATAATAATAACAATAATAATAATACTTTATTGATATAGCACTTTTCAATACAAGTAACAAAGTGCTTTACAGTGGGCAATAAAAATAAGAAGTGCAAAGTAAAATGAAGCGATTAAAAATTAAATTAAATTAAAGCTTAAAAACCCTACAAACTTATAAAACAGACCCTTAAAATCAGAGCTAAAATTAAATAAAATCACACAATAAAACCTTTCCTGTCCCCTTTGGTTTTCAGTCGGGTCCTTGGAACAGCTAACAGAGCACTACCAGAGGATCTTAGACTGCGACCAGGTTTGTAGGGGGATAAAAGCTCAGAGAAATATAGAGGGGCAAGTCCATGTAGTGCTTTAAAAGTCAATGAAATAATCTTAAAATCAATCCTAAAATCAACAGGCAGCCAGTGTAGATGAGCTAAATTGGGGGTGATGTGGGGACATTTTTTAGTTCCTTTTGAAAGACGAACTGCTGCATGTTGAACTGTTTGAAGACGGTGAATTGATTTTTGACTAACACGTGTACAAGGAATTACAGAAATTGAGGCGGGAGGATATGAAGGCATGAATACGTTTCTGGAGATCTTTTGCTGACATTAAGGACTTGACATATTTCTGAGCTGATAAAAACAAGACTGGACAACTTTTTCACCTGGGGTTCAAAACACAAATTCCAATTAAAAACCACACCAAGATTTTTGGCTGAGGGTTTGACATTATTTGATAGTTCACCCAATTTTTGCAAGATTTGATTTGATGATTTGATGATTTGATGAATGTTTGATCCTTTACTGAACAAGTCTTTACCACATGTGATCAATCTGTCTCAACTATAGGCTATAATTAGTTGAAAAAACTGTGACTGAACCTCTTATTTAGAAGTCTAAGATTGACTGAGGTGCCTTAGTAGTCTTTGCATCCATATCTGATCTCCACCCTTTTTGGAAAACAACAATTTCACATTAACTGTGTGACTATCAAACGTGGTATATTTAGGGAAAGTCATCAGAATCATGAATGCATTACAGCACAAAGACAGCACACATGAAAGTGACTCATGACTTCCTAGTTGCTTAACAGATGATTCCTCATACTTGTACAAAGCTCCGGAGTGATTCTATGGCATATGAGGAATTGAATTAAGCTGGATTAAGTCCTTTTAAACAGATACATTTTGGTTTGTTTGATGAAGCAAGATGACAATTAGTTAACTAAACTCTTAGTCATCATACAGGTCTTCATGCCGTACTGTCTGCAAATTTCTGCTGCTGGAGTGAATGTGCTTTGACCTAAAAAACACAAAAGCACACCACAACACATGGTTTCGCTGATGACACCACCATGGTAGGACTGATAATGGACAACATTGAGACAGCCTGCAAGGAGGAGATGCAGCATCTGACAAAATGGTGTTCCAATAACAATCTGAACTTAAACACCTCAAAAACAAAATAAATCATCATGGACTTCAGGAAATCGAGATGCACCGAGCAATCACCTCAGAGGGTGGAGCGCTTTAAATTCCTCTGAGTCCACATCTCGCCTGCACACACCTCTCACCAGGTGGGAAGGCCCCAGCAGAGACTCCATTTTCTCAGAAAGTTAAAACAGGCCCAACTCCCTCAACATCTGTTGACCAACTTATACCGATCAACAATAGAGAGCCTCCTAACCTACTGCTGCACAGTGTAGATCAGCAGCTACACAGCAGAGAACAGGGGAGACCTCCAAAGGGTAGTGAGGTCCGCAGAGTGTGTCATCGGGACCACACTACCTCACCTCAGAGACATTTATGCTGGCCGACTACACAGGAAAGTCAGCTTCATCAGCAAGGACCCCACGCACACTGGTCACAACATGACCCCCCATGTGATTCAAGTCACACAAACAGACTGAAAACAGAGACTGAGTTTGGATAGTCATAAAAATCCACATCGACCTCATTCATTTCACGGCAAGATTTTCCCTTTGTAAATATAAAACTCTATTTCATTTTATAACTTATTGTATCATTTTATTGTGCCTTCTACTGTTTATTGTGTAATTTTAAATGTTAACTTCTTACCATGCTGTTATTGTGAAGAGCTGCTAAACTGCCTTTAATTTTTTTCACAACAATGACAATAAAGATATATTCTGATCTATTCTAGTATCCCAGGACACTCAAACAACAACTCTAAAGGAGCAACTTAAAGAATCTGGATCTTTATTGAAACCTATGTTTCGACCTCTTACATAGCACACTTTTGAGTAGAGAGTAGAAACACAAAATGTGTGGCTCAACAAGTGATTCTGTAGCTTTCGATAAGAGATAATCACAGATCTTATAATCCAACAATCTAAAATATCTTGAATCTGAAAGTAAAATTTGAATACAAAACAAATACTGATCATCAACTTGTGCAGTTTTCCCCAGCATGGGAATGTTTGGATAAAATATTGAGTTGTACTTTTGTGACATCTATTGTCAACAATGGGGAATTGCAAGACAGTGTGGATGTTTTGTTTTTCTTCATTTAACATGTCTTTACTGATTTTGTCTTTTTTAGGAGGAAAAAAAAAGCACTATAATGTCTCACTCAAAAGCAGATATCTTCAGTAACTTAGTGTCAAACTTAATCAAGGATATTTGACCTCTGTACCTCTGGAAACTGAGGCACCTTGCTGCCAGAACAGTAGTATCCTCTAAGACATACAGTAACAACATGGACTCAGCTACAGCTGGCGTTGGCACAGGGAAAGAGTCAAGCTCAACAGCAATTCATTATTGTACTGTCTTATTTATACAACTTATAAACAAGAACTAAATACACAAGTGGTTTCACAGCAATTGTACATTTGTGCATTAAAGAGAAGGTCACAACACATTCAGTTGACCAAGTGAAGTATCTAATGTCTAAGGTGGCCCTGAAGTGCGACACATAACATTTCACAAAACACAACACCAAATTATCCCACCTTACCTCATACAATAGGTCTCTGTCCAGGATTTAGAGCCTAAACTAAATCACTGAAAGCATGCATTACCAACTACCTCACCACAGGGTCTGCCTGTCAGTGCTTATCTTTTAGGTGTTTTCATTTGAACATTTAATTGGGATACTTTTAAAGCACGTTAAACAGTGAGAACAATTTGTTCCTCACATGGAAAGCCTCAGTCCAGGATGTGAACCAATGATTATTTTGTTGAAGATTGTCCGTGCCAACCACCACACAATTGACATGTCTGTAATGATCTGAGTTCTTTCCCCCAAACTAATCAGAGAGAATACCATCCTGTTACTGTTCTTAAAGTTATCAAAGTACATGTTATCAGAGTACTCCCCCAAAAGCATTCAGATTACATGTAATCAGAGTACCTTCCAAAGAGTAGTCAAATTACATGTAATGAGATACTTTTCCGTTTGTAGCTTGTCGTTGTGTTTTGTTAATGTTGTGTTTTCTGAAATGTTGTTTCAGTGTTTTGCCCACCGCACATTTCAAGCTGTAGGCTATTGGCCTATTTAGGATACTAGCAAAGATTTTTTCAGTATCAAAATAGAAAATAAAAGTGTAGTCTGTAAACAGTCTAAATGTGTAACCCCTCCTCTATTTGTTTATTCCTTAGTGGCGTTACGTTCAATTACTTGTCACGTTGATAAAAAGCATTTCAAGGCATGGCAGTTTTTCAAAATAAACTGCAATGATTTACAATAACACAGCTGAAAATTCAAAGACACTTATGCCAGGGGTTAAGAGGGAAATAAAAATAAAGACTAAGATATAAAGTAAATAAAGAAATGGATATGTAAAATCAAAGGAGTAGTGGTTTTAATCCTGGATACGTTTGTACAACATTTCTGTGACTACCGCAGCGTCTAATGATGTCACCAACATCTTACACAAACCTAACACTCATAGTGTTATATTTAATGACACATTCTATAAACATGAACCATAGTTATAATACGTGGCATAAACTCTAGCCACTAAGCCACTGTGTGAGGTCTCCTTGTAGATAATACATTTAAGTTACATATATACAATTTAACAGCACACAGTTGTGTAGGTAAACACTGAAATAGTGTACAGTAGTTTTGCCAACCACGTGCCTCCAGATCAGAATTACAACCTTAACAAATACGATACAAAGCCCATAAATAGAAAACAGTATTCTTAAAAATCTTTGCACATATATTATTTTGACATCCAAAAAATATCACATCTTTATTCTTGATATCTGGCTGATTTCAACAACATCTTCGACCAGAAATATTTCAGATATTTAAAAAGTTGTTCTATTCAAAAAATAAAAGCCTCCATAATATCTTTAATTATTTTAACAAACTTTAAAAGTTACACATCTTAAGCTTCAGTACAGTGTTCAGGCATCTGTTAAGACAGTACATAATCTCATAAGTTCTAGCTACCAAATGATGTAAAAAGAGATTCATCATCTGGCACAAGCTCCACCTCATTGCAGTAAGATACTACTGATTGGTTTTCAGATTTTCCTCCTCCAATGCATCCTTTCTGTCAGCACTGCTATCTTCAGATACTGATTCCTTCTCTCTGTTGAACAGAGACAGATTGTAGCAAGAAATTAATGGAAAATATCATGATTAATGCAAAGAAGTCATACAAGAAATGTACTAACAGAGGTAAACCTAATATGTGTTAAGGTATAATTGAATATAAGATACAAAAAAATCAGTTTTCTTTATTTCACCTTAAGAGCAAAAGAAAGCTTTAGATTTTAAAAAAAGAGGCAAATTAACAATCTATTACTCGGTGAAGAGATTCAAACGACATGTCAAAAACATACTTCCCACATTCCTCATCCTGAACAGCACTCATCCATTTCCATAACTATTTGATTTGTACTCTACAACTAAATCAACATCAGAATGCATGTCAACAATATGACATTTCTGTGGATGATATCACAGATTAGCATTTTTGACAGGAGTATACTTCATAAGCTTGGTCAGGTCTCAACACTCTTTTAAGTTCAAGTCTACTTCTCTTACCGGAATCCTTCAAACTTCCTTTTTCTATATGAGTCACCCTTCTTCATCAGGTAAAGGAGGACCATGTCACAGAAGAAAGTTCCCTGTGAAATGATGCATTATGAAGTGATGTGACTGACACGCGTTGCAAAATATAATCAAACTGTTGTTTCGTGTTTTTAAATTTTGCAAATGATACTTACAGCACCCATCAAAGCCAGGCCTGCTGCAACATTGATGGCTGTTGGGACGATGCTGAACTTCCCAGCCTGTGTATTACAGAAGGAATATAAGATCATTTTAAATATAAGTATTAAAGAACAAGTCTGTATGTTATTAAGAATTGTGTTCCAGTCGTAATAGGGTCTCTCTATTTGGTTCTATATGTCAGACAGCATGTCAGTCTCCTCTCCTCTAAAACAATACAAAACATGATATTATATGACCTCAATGTGTGCTAATTCTTTTTTTGTTTTGTTGAATGATTCAATTGCACACTGAAATATTGTCACATCAAAGGTTATGGCAGAGTCAAACTTGGAAACTTGCCAACCAGACTCGCAACTAGTTTAGTGACATTAGAAATTGTATCTCAATTAACATGCAGATATCTGTTTATAGAGATCAATCAAAATGTGATAGCCAAAAGATGCTGGGATCGCATCATTTTTTGCTTTTCACATGGACTGACTCTTGACTCTGGGTCAAAACTTTTTAGACCAGAAACAGACAACAAAACTTCCAATTCCAAAATATTCTCCCTTGCTTGCAGATTCTGCATTTGTAAATATCTCAATACAGAGCTAATGGTTGAGCAAAGAGGTTGCATGCATTGACACTCATTTAATGAGAATCCATATGTCCTACATCTATATATCAACTGTAACAGCAAACTAGTTAACATAGATCAAACAAAGTGTTTTTTCTTCAAGTCAAACCCAACTGTCCAAATTAAGACAGATGAAGTGTTGCCAGGAATGCTAGACACAAGGTTAACAGCATTAATCATATACTATCACTACACGTACCTTTCCATGCACCAAGATGTTAAATCTGACACCATAGACTTTGAAAAGAGATCGATAGCTCTCACCGGCTGCATTTTTGAAATATCGTGTGTGTCTGTGAGAAAAACAAGGTGAAAAAAAAGAACATTTTAAACAGAGATAATGAAGATTTTTTAATAATTTTACATCTTTGACATAATATGTATTTAAATCAGTGTTCCATGGGAGAAAATGAGAGCTGTGTAAATGTATAACATAAACAACAGCATCTACGGTGAGTGTTACCTGAAGTTAAACCCGACTGTGACAGTGGTGTTGGAGACACTGAGGTCAAGGCGAGTAAAGTGATAAACTGGATGGCAGTTGGAGTAACCTTTATCAAGGTCACAGTTCCACTCTATCATTATGCCAACAGAGCCACCCTGAAAATAGAATTAGATCTGATTATAATATATGATTATCTTAAATATGTCGGTTAATCATGGTGTGCAGCCTACTGTCCTTAATACTCATTTTCACATGACAGTCATACACACTGACACATTGATCCTTGAGCAATAATAAAAACTTTGAGATAGGACGTTAATTTAAAGGTCTGTATCCCTTCATCAACTCATCACTGTGTGCAGCAAGAAAAAAATATACAGACAAGTGTGGCCATGTCCTGGAAGTTGTATCCAGCTCTCTTGGTGATGTCCCCCAGGCGAAAGATGGGGCAGTAGGGATGGAGCTCCTCATCATATCGGCACTTCTTCAAATAGGAGTCATCAGTTGTTTCAAGAACATTTGACCTCAGGGTTGAGAAACACAGAGCAGAACAGAACTTCTCTGTATGTATGCACCGCTCACTTTACACATCTGGTTCCAGTAAATGGGCCCATGTGAGTACTGACTTACTTTGTAAAACCAAATTTTGGAAAGAGAATGAAATTCTTGATGTAGATTGTGAAGTTTTCAGCATTTGCAAGCAGAGGTCGTCTATAAGAGGAAAGTTTGGTCTTAGTGTCTGACCTCTATGGTCTTTTCCAAACAGGGTTTCACATATGTTCTAGTATCAAGTCCATCCAAATACAGAAAAATAAATTGTAATATATATCAATTGTTTTTACTCTGGTTTGAATGTTCTTTCAACAGGACACCAGGCGTAGATTTCACAGGTACCAGTGGAATTTTTATCTTTTCTCAAGCATCGGCCACTCATGATTCCTACAAAAAGAAGAACAGAAGAAAAGAAAACCAAGAGACAAGTATCTCATCAAAAGTGACCAGGAAAAGACACTTAAAAATCCTTAATCAATAAAACATTTATATTCTGCAATCTTTTCCCATGACATTTGGGACATATAGATTTGGACATATACAGACGAATACACGGTGCAATTCTTATTCAGATGATTCAGTATCCTTATTTCAACCCACTTGAATAACTTTTCTAGTTTCAGTTACACACATCACATTGCACCCATTGTCCCTCCCTTTGATTAAAACCAATCAATGTTACTTGCCTGACCCTCTTAATGGTAATGTAAAAATCTGTTGTGTCTCTCTTACCATTACCAGCCACCACAATCTTTCCTTCTTTACACTCATCATCATTTCTGCAGTGTCCATCCAGAACTTTGGGGCTCTGTAAGCAAACACCACAGACACAAGGTAGAGATTTAAGAAACATTGAATTATAATTATTATTATTTTTCTTGTATCTGTAAGAAAGTATTTGTGTGGTTCTCAGAAGAAATGTGACAAACAGTTCAAACAGTTTTGGACAAGAAAAGAGAGACGAAGACATGTGAAAGACAGAAAATAGCAATTGTCATTTTCATTGTGAAGCAACTTTTCAATGAGGTGTAAGAATGTAAGGATCCTGTTGTTTTGAGATGATTTAGTATCATTTGTATAGTCTATAGATGGTCTAAGGTCGATCCAGAGAAGAACAATCACTAAAACAACAATGATCCATGTCTCAACTCTGATAAAGGATAGAACATTTTTATAAGTAGAGCATCAAGTTCTGCACACTTCAAATTTTTCAGCAGATAAGATCAGAAGGGATGAATTGCAGTTTTGGTGACAGATGATGACTGGTTTCCTGCCACTTTGGAATATGTCCAATGACTGTTAAAGGGCCCCTCTCAAGGGTCGATGGCTTTTAGATGTAGGGGCACAGAGAAGCAGAATATACACAAGAGTGGTTTTTTTTTATTGCCATGTAGTTCTTGTAGGGGCTGCTCATCTTTGGTTGCTACAGTGAGGCAGGAGTCCAAAGAGAGTGAGTTTACATACCAGTGACCATCTGGCATTCTGTCGCTACATGCATAACTAAGGCAAAGATGAACAGAGTGATAGACACAGACACACACCAACGGAGAAAAGAGAGAGGTGCCCGCCTCCGGAGTTAAAATACTTTTGCTATGATAAAACACAGAGGGGAAATATGCAGGTCAGTGCACTTATAGCTCTTATGATACAGCATGTGTTTGTGACTTAAATCATTCCCAATCAGCCTGGGTCTATTGTACTGTATGTACAGTGGGGCAAAAAAATATTTAGTCAGCCACTGATATTGCAAGTCCCACTTAGAAAGATGAGAGAGGTCTGTAATTTTCATCAGAGGTACACTTCAACTATGAGAGACAAAATGAGAAAAAAAAAAATCCAGGAAATCTCTCACAGACCTGTAACTTCTTCTTTAAGAAGCTCTTCTGTCCTCCACTCGTTACCTGTATTAATGGCACCTGTTTGAACTCGTTATCTGTATAAAAGACACCTGTCCACAGCCTCAAACAGTCAGACTCCAAACTCAACCATGGCCAAGACCAAAGAGCTGTCGAAGGACACCAGGAAGAAAATTGTGGACCTGCACCAGGCTGGGAAGAGTGAATCTTCCATAGGCAAGTAGGTTGGTGTGAATAAATCAACTGTGGGATCAATTGTAAGAAAATGGAAGACATACAAGACCATTGATAATCTCCTTCGATCTGGGGCCCCACCCAAGATCTCATCCCATGGGGTCAAAATGATCATGAGAACGGTGAGCAAAAATCCCAGAACTACATCGAGGGACCTGATGAATGACCTGCAGAGAGCTGGGACCAAAGTAACAAAGGCTACCATCAGTAACACACTACGCCGAGAGGGACTCAAATCCTGCAGCACCAGGCGTGTCCCCCTGCTTAAGCCGGTACATGTCCAAGCCCCGTCTGAAGTTTGCCAGAGAGCATATGAATGATCCAGAAGAGGATTATGAGAATATCATGTGGTCAGATGAAACCAAAATAGAACTTTTTGGTAAAAACTCAACTCGTCGTGTTTGGAGGAAGAAGAATGCTGAGTTGCATCCCAAGAACACCATGCCTACTGTGAAGCATGGGGGTGGAAACCTCATGCTTTGGGGCTGTTTTTCTGCAAAGGGGACAGGACGACTGATCCGTGTTAAGGGAAGAATGAACAGGGCCATGTATCGTGAGATTTTAAACCAAAACCTCCTTCCATCAGTGAGAGCATTGAAGATGGAACGTGGCTGGGTCCTTCAGCATGACAATGATCTCAAACACACCGCTCGACAACGAAGGAGTGGCTCCGTAAAAAGCATTTTAAGGTCCTGGAGTGGCCTGGCCAGTCTCCAGACCTCAACCCCAGAGAAAATTTGTGGAGGGAGTTGAAAGTCTGTGTTGCCCAGCGACAGCGCCAAAACATCACTGCTCTAGAGGAGATCTGCATGGAGGAATGGGCCAAAATACCAGCTACAGTGTGTGCAAACCTGGTGAAGACTTACAGGAAACATTTGACCTCTGTCATTGCCAACAAAGGTTATGTTACAAAGTATTGAGTTGAACTTTTGTTATTGACCAAATACTTATTTTTCATCATAATTTACAAATAAATTCTTTAAAAATCCTACAATGTGATTTCCTGGATTTTTTTTTCTCATTTTGTCTCTGATAGTTGAAGTGTACCTCTGATGAAAATTACAGACCTCTCTCATCTTTCTAAGTGGGAGAACTTGCAAAATCAGTGGCTGACTAAATACTTTTTTGCCCCACTGTATCTCTGCATTATACACTGATGAGTGGAAACTTTGGATACTTAAAGGAAAAGAGGGGGGTTCAATAGATCTCCCCCACTTTGCCAATTTTAAAAATACAGATATCTGGTTTTACTGGTAGTCTATTGGCTTAATAAATAACATAACTAACAAACTTGTATCTGTATTTAATTGAAATGAAAAATATCAGATAAAGTTATATCTGTATTGAGAATTACATTCATTATACTTAATCAAACTCATACTATAGGATTTGTACTAGTCTACCATATTAGCATAGTCACTTGTCAAACAGTGAAGCGTAAATAAAGTTATCCTTGAAAGACACTCAATTGGTCTAAACGTTAAAGAAAACACAGCATCTCCACAACACTTCATGCCCTCAAGCAAGCCGATACTCACAGCAGAAAAAACACAAGCTCCCTCAAGGTAAACAAATAACAGGTTTGTCTGTAAGTTCAGTGTGGGGCATTATCGTGGTGACTACCATGAGAATGAGCTGGAGATTAAATGCTAATTTGGAAAAATGGCCAAATGAAAACAGCAGTAAGGAAACGTAATCTTTCTAAAGATAGACTCCTGTGAAGAGCAGACAGAGTTTATTCCATTCTGCAGTACACTTTGGGAATGAGTGTCTCTGGTAATTGCATTGTTGTTACTCCATTTACTATGTAAAGATAATTCCATATCTTTTAGCTACCAAACATGCAATAACCAATTTACACTTAAACATCTCTAAAAGCTATTCTCACCTCAGCGCAGTATCCCAGCTTCTGGTTTGGTGTCTCAAAGAAATTGGTTACGATAAATAGAACCGCTTCACCCTGTATGAAGAGAAAACACAAAGGATTGGTCTTCACCTTGACATAAACCATGACAGTAATGATAATCTGACCCTACATCCCTGCTGACCTGTCTTTCTAACACTGTTTTATATATTTTCTTAGATGCAAAAGAGTGTGGTAGCTTAACTTCTACCTGTTCTAGTTCTTTTGGGATTTTAACCTCCCAAACAGGTTTTGGTTGTCTCTTTTAACTACCTGTCCTTGTGTTGACATAACAGGGGCCTTTTTCTGATCTTTTTGACAAACTAGGCTAACTGGCTGCTGACTGAAGCCTCTAACATCAGAGTGGTGTAACTCTTGACATCTATCTTTTCACATGATGTCAAACCACCCTCTCTGACTCTCTGTTTGAGAGCACCACCACTGTGCACCAACCTTTAGTTGAAGTGGATATTAGCAACAGATGTCATCACCTTAATTAAGCCACCAGCATGTGCTTACCATAACCCTGTCTTAAATATATAATAGCATGGTGCACTGACAGATGTGATCATTCACTGAAAGGTCCTGTGTATTGCTGCTGATATGTATTTAAAACCTGTGGTGGGATGGCATAGTCCTCTGGGCCCCACACCAGCAAACCAGACTCAGAGGTGTTTGTCACTGAGACTCCCTTCAGTTTTGTTATGACTGAACTCTGGATTGCCTCATCTGTCTCCTGGTAGCCTTTCTTGCTTAGGAAAACCCACCTGTGGGTGAAAGCAAGTGTGTTATTTGTATTTTCATATCATTTGAGAGAGAAAAGAAGTGTCCCACCTAAAAACTAAACTATCATTCATTCTAATTAAAGTTATGTTTTGTGATCTACTTTGTGACCATAATCATATTATTTTCCTACTAAAAAGATCATTTTCATGTGAGCATTCTTTTAATTCTCAGCCTATGTCTTCATCATTAATTATTGGCAAGATGTTACTTCTGTTCTTGAGACATATTTACAAGATAAAGTCACATTTTTTAATAGGATTTACTGTGAGGCACTGAACAACCCTCCCAAAAAAGATAGTGTTTGACAGTTGGTATTTAAAATCAGCCAAAAATGCAACAGTGCCAAATTCCTCAGGCTTACATTTTTTTGTTAATATGCTGTATTTTTTCACTTGTCATGGATTAGTACACCGGCGAGTTACATATGAAATAGGCCAATAACATACTTACCCTATAATGTAACCGATGACAGATAACTGAATAAGTCTGTACAAAACTCCAACTCTCTTATTTTTGGCAACAATGAACTTTTCCGTTTTGTAGTCAAATAAGGAGAGGAAAAAGTTCCCGGCCATCCTTGCAGCTGCCTGGTGTCAGCGCATAATGAGTGCTACGATGATCCACTCCCCAAGTACGGAGAGATTCAGTACAGCAGCTCACAGTAAACAGCCTGCGGGAGGCGGACACACGCTCCACACAAGTCGGCCCATTTATATTCTACTCCCATCCCATCAACACCCAGAGCTTTCCAGCAGCGTCAAGTCAGCACATAGACTGTGAGTCAGCACCAACCAGCAGGAAATAATATCAGGATTTTCATAATAATATATTTGGAGCTTTGCTATGGACTAATGATGACTTCCGCACAGCTAACGTTGAGTGCATCCTAAATAGGTTCATTATTATGGTTAAAAGATGCCAATTTGAGATGGTGAAAGGAAAATCGACATTATAATAAATCAATGAGTGCAGCATACTATACTATAAAGGTAGTTACTGTTGTTGCCTACCTAAAGTCTTTCAAGATTAGATCAGTATGGTATCTTTGTTATAAAGGTTGTGCTCCATAACTCAGAGGCAAATATTGCACCTCTTTCTCAAGTAGACTACATTAGTTTAACTTATCTAGGCCTCAGTCAGTCAGTCAGTCTGCCTGTCTGTCTGTCTGCCTATCTGTATGCCGGCCTGCCTGCCTGCCTGACTGACTGACAAACTGACAGACTGACAGACTGACTGCCTGCCTGCCTGCCTGCCTCACTGTATGGGGAAATGTATGTTATGTTTACATTAATGTAAGTCCAAGAACCCAAATGTTCACCTAGGAAACATGCCTTCCTATTCATGAGAAGAAACCAGATTAGCAAAAAGGTACAGTGTCCAGTACTGCTTTTTGTACAGCTGACAGCACATTGCTTCATTTATTCTACTGTTCACAGTTTTTTAAATTGTTACAGAAAATTCTCTCCCATGGTCTCTTTTTCACACCCTCTTGATCTCTTTTACTTTCTGTCTGCAGTGTGTCCTGTCTGTCTGCTAGCCTCACTCCCACCCTGACCGCACCCACTCTCTTTGAAATCATTTAGAAAATATTTGAGTTGTATCCAGTGGATCAAGTTATCTTATTTAATTATATTTTCATTTTTAAAGTAAGAATAGATGTTTCTTTCAAACAAAATCTAATAATCTCATGCTTTTGTGAACATGGGCGACAGAACACCTCTGCACCTATGCTCTGCACCGGCTTTTATTTTTCAACAGGAAGTGGTCAAGAGCAGGAAGTTACAACAAAGATTGCTTAGCACATGTTCATTATTTAAAAGCTGCACATATTAATATGACTTTGGATTTACTTTTTGACCTGGTCACCAGCTAGAGTGAAAATTCTGAGGCTGTTTGTGTGAAAAAAAAAAAAAAAAAAAAAAAAAAAAATTACGTGAATATCTAGATGAAGTCGGGGGCTTGTGGTTTCTCTCCTATGATGCTTGAGTTTAAGAACAGCTTTACCACAATGCTGGTGGTGACAACAGAGGGTGAAAATGAACGGTAGCAGGTTGATTTTCTTTTTAGCCTTGTGCTTTATATGTGTGTCTTCAAATGGTAAGTCCTTTTTGTAAAATTAAAGTGTGAACATATGATATCATATTATTTTATAAACGATATATATATCGTGTGATCTTTTTTTTTACATTATTCTCTCAGTTTAATTTTGCTGTAAGGTTGTGCTTGTATTTTAAGGTTGTAAATATATAACCAATATGCTGTTATATGAATATATTAAATGCTATTGTGTTTTATATAATGAGGATCTTATTTTCCTCCCTAAATTTTCCCATTTCACACACGTTGGTTATAAAATAATCAAATATTTAATTTTGTAAGAATCTGCTTATTTTCTTTTAAATGTGTACATATTTGTACGAGATACAGCATCATATGTTTTGTTTTATTTCTAACAAGATCGTATTTATGAAAACTGGCCAAAGCTTTAAACTCCCTGTATTTCTTTCTTACTGTTTAGATCAGACTGCGCAGGATCAGTATTCAAAAGTTTGTGAGATGCACAATCTCAGTGCTCAACTTGGTTCCTCTGTACTCCTCCCTTGCAACTTGAGAACAAGTAATACCACTCGGGTGTCATGGGCCCAAACTTCTGGGGGGGACCTTGTCCTCCTCAGATCTGATGGCCGTATTCAGTTCACAGACCCCAGATATGGGCGAGTGAAAGCATTTCCAAACCAAGGCTCAGAGGGGAATTTCTCCATCCGCATTGATGAACTTCAAAACTCAGACCTGGGGTTTTATTTCTGCACGTGGGAAGACGAATGCATTCAAGTGGATTTGTTTGCTGAAGAAGGTACAAGTGTTTCTGAGAGCAGACAAATAAATGAGTGAGTGTTTCCTGTTACATATGTATCTGTAAACCACAACTTTTTTTGCAGGTACACCGAGCAGGCACATGAGACTTATGATTTACGTGTGTGTCAGTGTGGCGGTGATCATGCTGATGTGTGTTGGCGGTTACTTCTGCATGAAATGCACACGTGAGTACCTTCTAAGTGTTGCACTCTGAGTCTAAAAATATCTATAAAGAGTTTTAATATTTCATAATTGAATAGATGGGTGAATGGATTGGTTGTCTATTTACACACTTTGTTTATTTCAGGTATCTGTAATAAAACACCCAAGGACAATGCTGCAGGTGCTGAGGGTAAGCAATCATTTCAGAATCTACCATTTATATTAGATCTGTCAAATGATATTGTCCAACCCAGACATTTAAGTTGTATGAAACGTACACGTTATCTTGTTAATGTTGTTAACTCATTTTAATTAATTTATCCATAGCCAATGTATCTTGTGTTATGTATAATCTGAGTCAACTCTTATTGAAAAATTAAATAACCATATTTGAAGCTTCACAAGGGTGAGAGGGAACTACTTCTTTAAGGTTCAGTTTCAAAATGTCGCACAACAGCTGCCAGTGCTCCACCTACAGGACCAGGCAGAATACATTTTGAAAAGCATTTAGATAATCAATCATGATACAGCATATTCACTTAACTTTACCTTGTATATGTGAAACAGATCACAAGATAGAAACTTGGTGTATCATATCTTAACAGGGTTTTGCTGAAATAATTTTTTCCTTTTCTTTCAGAAGCATACGATAATGACGTTGTTTATGGTGAGTTTATCAAGCTCTTCTTCCTTTGATTATTTACCCGCTGATTCATTGTTTCACATAAATAAATGTATTTTATCCTACATTTAACATCACAAATACTTAACAAAGTGTCCTTCTCTCAATATCAGAAAATGATGACCAAAACCCAGCCAACCAACAAGGTGACCAGAACAGAAATCAGTGCACTCCACCAGCAGTTCTGTCTGATCCTGATACGACTCAGCCCAGCCAAAGCACAAGTGGGGGTTATCAGAACTCAAGCCAGTTTAAATTTGTGAGGATGGAACGTCAGAGCACCAAACGGAGATTTCACACAGGTGCTTAAATTCAGAAGAATTAGTGCAGTACTGGTGAGTCTCATCACGTTAAAGTAACCTAATCTTATTGTTCTCTCTCCTCTCACCTCCCCAGAACTCTTCAACAGAATCCGACAAGCAAGCAGTCGCCATTATTATGGTAACATTACCTCTTAAATTCTTACACATCATTTCACTGCTGTCAGAAATTCAACTCTATTATTGTACACAGTTAATCGTGGTGAACTCAGCAACCAACGCGCAACTCAGACAGCACACTTTAACAGAGGTATTAATTCAATCATCCTTCCATAATCTGTGTGGATGATTTATCTGCCTGTTTATGTGGAAAGAAAACTTTTTCTCGTCTTAAAATCATTCGTTTCGCTGCAGGTTTGGGGAAGAGGAGAGCCCAACAAGGTGAGTCCTGATTTAATCTGTCCCTCTAATCAGACTGATATTACTGTGCACTGATCTGCTCTCCCCCTTCTGTTGTTTCCTTCTCAGATTCTGAATACAACAACCCAATTTACAACAGGAGCACAGAGCGGCTGGACCAAATGTAGAAAACAGAGGGCTCTGCTAAAACAGCTTTATGTTTAGTTTCACAATACTGATTGTGAATTTGACTTAAACAGCTTAAATTTGATGCTTTTAGTCTAGCATTGTTTGTTGCATTATTTCATTTTTTCCTATGTATTTCTATCAAATGTATTAGATCATGTGTGATTGTATTTTGCTAAATTGAATAAAAATCTAAAATTCAAACACAATCAAGAAGTAGTCTGTGTTAGAATAGAGGAACGGCTGATTTAAACACAGTACCTTTAGAGCTGGTGTTTCTGTTTCTTTCACTCTCTTGAACATTGTGCCAATTAAGTCAAATGAGAAGCAGCTGCTCTGCCTGTCTCCAGCTCAACATCGAAACATGGTGACCAACAGTGCAATTCTGGTGACATTCATTTCAGTATTGCTCCTCTCTGTGAAATGCGGAGGCGCTGTGGTTACCAGACACCTTCAATCCACAGTTCATCACACTAATAGTAATTATAAATCAACTTGTCATGATAAGTTCATGTCTGTTTACATACTAAAGGAACAATTTCCTGATCTTCCTTTCAACATTTATATTCAAGGTAAGTCAAATAATATGCATCCATGAAGACGCGCTGCTTTGTAGTTTTTGTGTTGGCTCTTTTTTTCACGTAGATGAACACAGTGGATATCACCAAGCCATTGCTGTACCACCACAGTGCCACTACATCCTCAGAGAAACTGAAAGCTTCATTAACTTGACAGTTGCCTCTCATGGGTGTTTTGTGAGAAGACAAGTAAGCTTGTGTGTCTGTACTATACTTCTCACACTTTTTTTCTCAACATATTGTCATCTGAGCTTCTTTTTTTCTGTAGAAATATCACACCCACTTGCCTGTTGTTATCATGGGACATGCAGAGAAGGGAAGACTTGAGATTGAAAAGAGAATACATGTCATCTGTGAGAGGAAAATCAAAGGTAGTAACTCTGAACAGATTGATTGCATGACATGCATTTCAGCCTGTTGTTTCACCAATAGTTAACTGTGTTTCCTATAGAGATGAAGAAATTTGAGTATCCACTGGTATCAGGAAATCATTTCTGCAGCAAAGATGGGTTCAACATTAACATTTCTCAGAATGCAACTGTCCCCCATCTGGACCTGGATGCACTCTGGGTCCCTTCTGGACTAAGTGCAAACTGTAAACCCCAAAAAAGATCCAAAGAGGCCGTCACCTTCAACTTTCCATTCACTGATTGTGGTACACAGTACTCGGTAAATGTTAATAAATCACACGGACAGTTTTTTGTCTGATCGGGAGGTTTTTTTTGAAATAATCAAACAGATTATTTTTTTGCAGGCAGGAGATGGTATTATAAAATACTGGGTTAAGGTTGAGGTGAAACAACATCCACAGAAGGGCTCTATATTTCGTAACACTCCTTTCAGGTAAGAAACAAACTGTCTCTCTAATTGCTTTTTGAAGGTACTGGGACTCATTTATGTTTTTGCAGTCTTACAGTACATTGTAGCTTCATGCTGGCCCAAATTACCCAGCTGGGCCTCAACATTGAACAGGAAAAATTCCAGGACCCCTTCACATTGAAGAGTGAGGGAATACTGAGTACTGGAGTGAGATTTGCCAAAGGTAATGTCAAACTTACATTATTTTTTGTTCATATTTTCAAACTATCCATGATTTTTTTTTCATAACCTTATGTATCTGAATGCATGTGTATAGAAAATTCCTTCATATATCTTGTTACTTAATTTTTTTTTAATCCACAGATCCAAATTATAGGACATTTTATTCCTCTCGTGACCCTCCTGTGGTCAAGCTTGGCCTGCCAGTGTACGTAGACATCTATGTGCTCAAACATGAGGACCGAGACTTGGTGCTGTTGCTGGAGGACTGCTGGGCAACTCCCACTAAAAACCCTCATGACAAACAAAGATGGGACCTACTTGTTAAAGGGTGAATTCAAATGTTATAACAGGAACATTTTTGTTTACTAATCTCCGCTTGTAATTTGATCAATGAAGCTCTTTTCTCTTTTTCACACAGCTGTCCTTTCAGTGGTGATAGCCACATGACTGTTGTGTTGCCAGTTGTCTCCAGTAAGGAGATGAAGTATCCCTCTCTCCATAAGTGGATGGCCTTCAAGCTGTTCTCATTTGTGAAGTCCCAGTCAGATGAAAACCTGGTATGTATGATAAATCCAAACAATGACAGAAATTCACATTATGATAACGAATATAAACATATATGCATGCTCTTCAGTGATTTTGAGCCATGGTGTTTGTCTAAAAGGTATTATTGACCTTACAGGTATATCTGCACTGTGACATAAAGTTCTGTAAAGGACCGGATTGTTCACAGTCCTGCAGCAATGGTAAGAGGAACTGGAGTCTTTAGCATTTTGTAATTTGGACCTGACTGATAGGGTACAACATTTTTGCATGCAAGACTGTAAACAATGGTGTCTTCTTTCTTTGTTCAGAAAGGCGTAAAACAAGATGGATCACACCACAGCTTGGGCAGAGTACTCTTTTTAGTGTAGTCTCTGGTGGACCTCTTCTTTATCTAATGTAAAATGCCTTCTAGAAAGCTTCTAAAGTAGTGTGCAACAACTTCTCTGAACATCCATGTGAACCTCACATGGACTTCATATAAAGGCTAATAAGCAAAAAGATTCAAGAGCTCTTTTTTGGTGAGTGAATAATTATTCTGCACAGCTGCAGTTCAATGTAATTTTAACCAACTTCATATGACTTGGACAATTTGCCCTCTAGGCAAATGAGAATTTGACATGGGGTTCGATGGATGTGCAAAATGATCTTTCTTTTTTAATTCCCCCCCTCTTTTTATTATATTAGGGAATACCGACACTAAAGCCTAAAGGCCTATAACTTCAACAATATGAGTCATAGATAGGGACATGCTCCAACTTAAATGTTGACAGATGCTTGGTCTGTTATAGCCTCTTTGGTTCTTCTGTTCAATACCAGAGAGGAAACTCTGCGGTTGACACTTGGTCATGTAAAAATATGTATGTGTGTGTGTGTGAACTGATGAATATTTTTAGAAAGCCAATATTTATGATTTGAAGTCTAGAGTCAACTCAAGCTGAACAGCTGTATTAGGACTTGAGCACTACATCTGTATTGTAATTGCCATACCTTTTTTTGAATTTCTTCAACTTTTCTTCTAACTGCTTTTACGTGACTCGAGACTTACCAAAATTTGCACACACATCAATCAATCAATCAATCAGTCTTTATTTGTATAGCGCCAAATCACAACAAACGTTACCTCAGGACGCTTTTACAAACATAGGAGGTCTAGACCACTCTATGTCAAATTATGAACAGAGACCCAACTTCAAGACAGGGTAAGACTCAATCTGACCCCACCTTAATCCATCATGAGCATTGCACATCGCAGTATTTAGCTAGTTACAGTGGTGAGGAAAAACTTCCTTTTAACAGGCAGAAACCTCAGGCAGAACCAGACTCATGTTAGACAGCCATCATGCCTCGACCGAGTTGGGTCTGGAAAGTGTTGGGTCTGGACACACATAAGGATTTCATTTTATGAAAGACGACTTTTACAGAGTATGTCACAAGGAGTAATTCAATTAAGACTGCATTAAGTAAAATGTAACATAAATTCTCTCATTAGTGAATTTAATTTGTGGTATAGTCTTTTTTTTAAACAGCCATGGTACTTAAGTGCAGATACATGTACATCTGAAGAATGAACCAACTTTTTGGAGTGAATATACATGCAGTTGATGGAACTTGGACAACAAGTCCGTCTACATATCACAGCCTAAGCAGCTAGGCGTCATGCCATGTGCTTTTCTCAAGAGCATCATACTGATTTGTATGGTATAGCCCCACTTAAAGCTGCTGTTGGTAGTCACAGAGTAAACATCTGTTCAGAGAGATGGACTTTGAATGCCAACACTATTCCTCCCAACCAGATTTCCTCTTAGCACCCCCATACAGATCTATGTGCGCAATCATGATAGTGCCGGACTCATAACCAATCTGAGGACGTAGTAGGGGCCGCCTCTTAACCATCAGGATAGAGGATTGGAAATGAGCTATGATTCGTACGTTATAACGTGAATAACGAGGGGAATAATAACATTGCTTGATACAAAGTCATTGGAAAACGCAGAGATTTCACAATAGTCTCAATTTACTGCACTTACCGATGAGTACCGATGGGTACTTTAAGTACAGATACATGAACATGTGAAGAATGAATCGACTTTTTGGAGTGAAAGTACATGCAGCTGATGTAAATTGGACAACGAGTCTTCTACATAGTGCAGCCTAAGCAGCAAGGCGTTATGCCATGTGTTTTTCTCAAGAGCATCACACTTCTTTGTATGGTATGGCCCCACTTAAAAGGCCATTTACAAATCGAATGGCTCATTATAGAAATGGTCGCAGCCTTTTTTTGCATTTGTAATAACCTGATAAATATCAGTATTATTATCACATACATTTTATCCATAAAAGACACTCTTGTGCTTTATCAAACAAATATATGTGATAATACTGATATTTAAAAATATATGTGATAATAATACTGATATTTATCAGGTTATTACACATTGATGAAAAAAGATTAGACTTCCATATGAAGAGATCAAGATATTTGAATAGTCCTATAATTAGTCCACATTGTGTCGGCACCATACACTTGTGCACAAAGCTTAACAGCAGCTACTGTGACTTTACTGTGCAGGATGAGCTTCGGTCACGTGTCCACGAATCAGCCAATAGAAACGAACAAAGGGTAAGTTTGCGGAAGTCATTGAGTAAGCTTCTCGAGCTCTGGCGTGTAGTAAGCTGAAACAAGATAGGAAAGAAATTTTAAGGCAAATTATATATTTGAATATTGCCTGTGGGCATCAGTCGCGTGACCTACAAATTAATAATAGATTATTTGGGCTTTGTTGCTCCTCACACTGAAAACTGATGGTAAGGGTAGTCGAAGGTCTCAGTCATGTCGGAGTCCAAACATCTGCCGATATATCAGCATAAAGCCAAGCTGATTCAGGCCGTGAAAGAAAGCGACTTTCTGGTTGTCACCGGTGAGACTGGCAGTGGAAAAACCACACAACTTCCACAGTATCTGCATCAAGCAGGTATGCTCTCATTTTGCTGTTATGCTTAATTGAAAATGAAGGTATCGAGGTTACAGCTTAAGAGGTAAAGCAGAACAAATCTGAGACAAAGGGGAATTATTTTGTGTAAAAAACATCTAGATACATTTTGATGCAATAACAACCTCAACCTGAGAGTTATGCCCTGTTAAAAATAACTTGGGTGGGTAATTACGAAGCACTGAGACTTGTTTTACAAATTATATGAACGACTATGAACTTTCATACAAATATCAGCCTTGAAGTTACATGACATGAAGTACATAAACAAACCTAAATGGTTATTTTATAATAAATACAGATGCATAAGTGGGGGTGGAACATTTCCAGTAAATTTCCTTGGGAAGTTAAGCTGGGGAATTTTGGGAATATTTTAAATTGGAAACTATTTATGGGAATTAACTGGGACTTAACTGGGAATTGAGGGTAATTTAATGGAAAGGTATCATATTCAAGCATAAATATTTGTTAAATATAAGCAGACATCCATCCAAAATAATACAATTAAAACAGATTTATTTGTAAGTTGAGCTGTATCAAGTGTTATCTATTTTATTGAACAATCAATCCTTTAATTGCAGAACAAAAACATGAATGTTGAGTTAAATATTACTCATCCCCCCCGACCCATCTCATTCAAAAATGAACAAAAATGCAATCCCAACAAAGTCCCATTCAAAATGTTAAATGAAAAGAGCCTCTCTCCCTCCAACAAAGCCCCATTCGACATACAAATAAAAAAAGCATCTTCTTGCATGAAATCTGGTTGTTTTAGTCAGGATTATGCTGAAATATATTTTCCCCAACTATATTTAAGTTCCCTATTAAGAGCCAACCTTCAATTGAGTAAGCTCCTGGTTTATTCCCATAAATTCCTGTTAATTCCCAATGTTAATACTTGCAACCATTTATGTAGATTATCTCTTATTCTTCTAGGTATTTGTAAATATGGCAAAATTGGGATTACTCAGCCTCGCCGAGTGGCAGCTATCACAGTGGCCCAGAGAGTAGCCCAGGAGATGCAGTGCACTCTGGGCAGAGAGGTCGGTTACCAAGTACGCTTCGATGACTGCACAACACAGGTGAGTGGCAGATGACCCAGCCTCTGTGAAATCCAAAGTATGTGCTGTTAATGTTCAAAAGTATTAAGTCTTGCCTTTGTTTGAGCCAGGACACGGTGGTGAAGTACATGACGGATGGCTGTTTGCTAAGAGAGGTCCTGGCAGATCCTTCACTTTCTCAGTACAGTGTTATTGTCTTAGATGAAGTCCACGAGCGCAGTCTCAGTACGGTGAGTCAGTACATGACATTTACCCAACATTATTAATGATTATCAACTATATTGTGCATGATTCTTTAAGATGCATCCCAATGTTTTTGTTTCTGTTGCTCTTTCAGTACACTTGGATTAATTGTTTGTATTTTTTGCAGGATATTCTCCTTGGCTTACTGAAAAAAATCTTCTCTGATCCTGCTGAGGCTTCTCGTGGGAGGTCTTTTCCTCTGAAGGTGGTAGTAATGTCCGCCACGATGGAAACTGATAAACTTTCAGCCTTTCTTGACGACTGCCCGGTTTTTACCATTCCTGGGAGGACTTTTCCTGTCACCTGCACATTTGGCTTTGCTGTAGGACCAAAAGACATAGAGAGCACTAATTATGTCAAAGAGGTACTTAATTTATTTTTTAAGAAGGAAAAACATGGCGCTACAACTTTTCGCTGATTAATTAATCAAGTTTTGATATGTTTTTGTAACTTGAAGCAATCTTTTGCTCCTTAGGTTGTCAGAGTGGCCCTTGATTTGCACTCAAATGAAATGGCTGGAGATATCCTAGTGTTTTTAACAGGTTAGTCTTATTTCTAAAGCTCTAAGATTACAAAAATATGTCAACCTGGAAATGTTTCTTACACTCATTTTCTGTGTTCGACAGGTCAGTCAGAGATTGAGAAAGCTTGTGACTTGTTGTATGAGAAAGCTGAAAATATAGACTATCGCTATGATGTAATGGACCCAACAGTAGAGGGACTCCTTATTTTGCCCCTTTATGGATCCATGCCCACTGGTAAATATATACAACACTATATTCATTTCAGTCTTTGTGAAGTTGAATATAGTTGTTGCTTTTTCAGATCTCTTTCTTTCTGATGACAATGCAGAAGAAAACACAACTCCTGGGAAATAATGTTATCATATTTCTCCTCATCACAGATCAACAGAGGCAGATCTTCCAGCCTCCTCCTCAAAGGATAAGGAAATGTGTCGTAGCGACTAACATTGCAGCAACATCTCTCACTATCAACGGCATTAAGTAAGTGAGGCATGTGGTCACTTGTTTACTTGTTCACCTAAGAACGGATACTGTATTCATGATTTAATTCTTAATTCCATTAAGGTACATCGTGGACAGCGGGTTTGTGAAGCAACTTAACCACAACTCCAGGGTGGGCATGGATATCCTAGAGGTGGTGCCTATTTCAAAGTGAGTTTTTTTTTATATATTAAAATGCCATTTCAAACTTTAAAAAAAATGTTTTTGAGGTAACGTTCTGGCTATCAGCCATGCCAGTAAGAAAGCTAGCTTTGACGTTTTTGGTGGGGGATTTTCTATTCCTAGGAGTGAGGCTCAGCAGAGAGCAGGCCGAGCTGGAAGAACCTCAGCTGGTAAATGCTTTCGGATCTACACCAAGGAATTCTGGGAGAAGAAGATGCCAGAGTTTACAGTTCCAGAAATCCAGAGGACAAGTTTGACTGCAGTGGTACTCACACTCAAGTGTCTGGGCATTCATGATGTCATTAGGTACCTTGATACCCTATCTGGGTCTTTGTGCTCTCTTACTGTTCCCTTAGTAATACGTGTTCTCTTTCCTGCAGTAATGGGTTGATTTTATTTTATCTAAGGTTCCCTTATCTTGACTGTCCAGAGGAAAGGTTTATTCTGGAGGCGTTAAAACAGCTCTACCAATATGATGCTATTGACAGGTGAGCGGTTAAAACCCACTGAGATGAGTCACGCTTTTGGTTTTCAAAGTGAAGCATTTGGAAGTACAGTATATTTAATTACCTCTCAAATTCTGATCACTTCTTTGTTTGGGCTCAAGGAGAGGTAGAGTGACCCAGCTGGGGAAACTGATGGTGGAGTTCCCTCTGCAACCGGGCCTTGCGAGGGCCTTGCTCAAAGCAGCATCACTCGGCTGTCAGGACCTGCTTCTCCCTGTGGCAGCCATGCTGTCTGTAGAGAACATTTTCATCAGGCCAGGTCAGCAACTTAGCAGAAAAAAAGCATATTATGCTCAATGAAAAAGAACGTGGGAAGGAAAAATGATGCCAACGAAAAAAGGAAAAACATAAAACCAAAGGAGTATTGTATAGCATGCTGATGAGTTTGTTGATTGATTGGCTGATCAAATGTGTCAGGAAATGGTACATGCAGAAAAGTGTTGAACTGTTTTCACTGTGAGCTCAGAAAGCTTTGACTGATCTCTTCCATCCTTCAGGTCACCCTGACAAGCAGAAAGAGGCAGATAAAAGCACAGAGCGCTGGCTGCTAAGACTGGCAGCATGAACGACTTTGCCACTCTCCTCACTGTGTTTCAGGCATGCAAATCCAGGTAAACAGCATCATTTATTAACTGTACAAATTACTTTTACATCATTTCTATTTTGTGTGAGCAAAAATATGTCATAACTGGCCATGCATGGAATTTAGTACAGTATAACGATACTATTCCAGCCATCATTAGTGTGGGCCTTTTCTTTCATTCTGCAGTGACAGACCCTCAGCGTGGTGTAAAGACAATTGGATCCACTGGAGGGCGCTGAAGTCGGCTCTTAATGTAGAGACTCAACTGCGAGAAATCCTCCTCCACCTCCAGCAGGTACAGTTAAAGCCTGTTTTTTATTAGTCAAGAGCATGCTTCTTATTTGTGTGATATATTTATGCACCTTGTTGTCTTTTTAGAAGAGAGATCTCCCTGAAGAAACATATCATGGAAAGAAGAGTGAGCTCTTCAGACGATGCCTATGCACAGGATACTTCACAAATGTTGCCAGAAGGTATCACCAAGTTTAAAATGAATTATCAAATTCAATTCACCACTAGTAGTCTTCCATTAAACCCCTTCATTGTAATCCCAAATTGGCTGCGAACATTTTCAAAGCAATTTTCCTCTTCATTCCACATAGGTCTATTGGAAAGGTTTTCTGCACAATGGACGGCCATGGATCCATGGTCCACATTCATCCATCATCATCTGTAAGCTGACTGTTGAATTGATGAAAAATAAATGGATCATAAATCTTGTATTTTCTAAAAGATCTAATATATTTGGAACTAATTCTTTCTTTTCTTTTTGGATTCCTCCCCCTCGTTGCTTGAAGCTGTTTGATGAAGAAGCTGAGCTCAACTGGGTTCTCTTTCACGATGTGCTGGTGACCTCTCGAGTTTACATCAGGACAGTGTGTCCCATTCAATATGAGTGGGTGAAGGACTTGCTACCTAAACTCCATGAGGTGGATGTCTATGAACTGAGCAGTGTGGCAAGAGAAGAAGTGACTGATGAGGAGATGAAAAAATGGGAGACCAAGGAAGCAGCCAAAAGGCCATCAGGTGATCAGAATATTTGACAAGATTTGTATCAAAACTTCGATTTTGCACAACTTCATGGATAAGTGTTTGCTTACAGCGTTGGCAATGCATCAAATATTTAGAGGTCATAGAAATGTCCTAAAGGTGAACAAATAATTTTAGGTTATCAAATTAGATTAACAAACTTGCAAATTACTTTGATATTTTTCAGAAGCTTCTATTGAGGATGTCATGAAGAAGCTGGAGAAGAGAAACGACGAAGCCACTGTCAACGATGCTCGTGCTCGCTACCTGCAAAGAAAGCAACAAAGACAGCAAAGTAAAGCTCTGTGATGGAAAGTTATGCAGACAGTGAATTCAATGTGAATTTCTTTTTTGGGAATGATATGAGTAACAAATAAACTTTTTTTACTATTACAGCTCTCCCCCTATCTCTTTATTTTTGCCTTCTACTTTATGCACAATATTGGAGCAGTAGTTTGAAACAAGTTTTATTTTACAAGGCTTTATTAAAGCTGCTGTTGGTAGTCACAGAGTAAACATCTGTTCAGAGAGAGGGACTTCGAAATGTCAACACTATCCCTCCCAACCAGATTTCCTCTTAGCCCCCCAACACAGATCGGCAGTCATGATGGTGCCAGACTCATAACCAGTCAGAGGACGAATTAGGGGCCGCCCCTTAACCAATCAGGACAGAGGATTGTATAGTACTTGATGAGGGTTAAGGTGACTGTATAGTACTTGGTGAGGTTTAAGGTGATTGTATAGTACTTGGTGAGGTTTAAGTTTACTGTATAGTATTTAAAGAGGTTTAAGGTGACTGTATAGTACTTGATGAGGTTTAAGGTTACTGTATAGTACTTGATTAGGTTTAAGGTTACTGTATAGTACTTGATGAGGGTTAAGGTTACTGTGCAGTACTTGATGAGGTTGATTAGGTTTAAGGTTACTGTATAGTACTTGGTAAGGTTTAAGTTTACTGTATAGTACTTGATGAGGTTTAAGGTTACTGTATAGTACTTGATTAGGTTTAAGGTTACTGTATAGTACTTGATGAGGTTTAAGGTTACTGTATAGTACTTGATTAGGTTTAAGGTTACTGTATAGTACTTGATGAGGTGTAAGGTTACTGTATAGTACTTGATTAGGTATAAGGTTACTGTATAGTACTTGATGAGGTTTAAGGTTACTGTATAGTACTTGATGAGGTATAAGGTTACTGTATAGTACTTGATTAGGTATAAGGTTACTGTATAGTACTTGATGAGGTTTAAGGTTACTGAATAGTACTTGGTGAGGTTCAAGGTTACTGTATAGTACTTGATGAGGTTTAAGGTTACTGTATAGTACTTGATGAAGTTTAAGGTTACTGTATAGTACTTGATTAGGTTTAAGGTTACTGTATAGTACTTCATGAGGTTTAAGGTTACTGTATAGTACTTGATGAGGTTTAAGGTTACTGTATAGTACTTGATGAGGTTTAAGGTTACTATATAGTACTTGATTAGGTTTAAGGTGACTGTATAGTACTTGATGTACTTTGTTCAGGTGCAGTGGACCCTCTGTAGCCTCGTACGTCACTTCCGTTTGCGGGGCTGCTGTAGTGTCTGTCTGGGAAGGAGGGCTTCCAGGCTGAGCAGGCGACTTACTGCAGAAAACCTACAAAAGGCATTTTTTCTGTGCAGGGATCGGAAGTTATTTGAGACATAAAAACACTATTACCCGACAAGTTTGTACTTAGTGGACTATTTCCCTCTCTGAGCCTCATTACGCTTCAGTGAAGTGCTGCAGCAGCAACAGAGCAGCACGCCGCCGCTGCTGTTGTTGTAAGAAAACAAGTCCGCTAAGCTGTGTGATCATTGACAGAGTTCAGTACACACCAGCTTCGAGAGATAACTTGTGGGAGCCTTTTGTGGACTATCTCTTCAGGATCCAACAGCTGGGGGTATTTTGTCGCTGAAGTCAAGGTAAGAACAGCCGGTGGAACGAGGGGACAAGTGGCTAACAGACATGCTAACTAGTTGTTAGCTGTAAAGCTATTTAAGCTAGCTGCCTTGTTTGGTGGTGTTGCGGTTCTGATCAGGGTCCTTACTGCTGTCTTAGTCGCCACTTTGGCAAACCAGCCATCAGCTAGAATAATAGTGACTACTTCGCTGTTTAACATAGACAGAAAAGGCGACGACCTGTGTAGAATTAGAAGATGAGTTTATTGACTTTGACTCTGCTAGCTAGGTTTGTGAACGGATCAGGATGTCTTACCTTAATGTTTATGTTCAGCTGATCGTGGCTGTTCTTGGTTTTTGCTCCAGTTCATCATCTTTTCTTTAAATCTATGTATCTAGTTTGACGGGGTGGCCTTGTGAAGTGTTTCTGTATGTTCTTTTAATTATTAACTCCAGTGGTACTGCAAGCTTTAACTCTAATGCTCCACTAGATCCTTTAACCTTTGACTGGCTTCATTTTCACTAAATCGAAAGCTGGCACTAACACCCTGACTGTTCCAATTAATAACATAAACAACCTTAAATGTAACTTTAAAAAGTCCACAGTCTGAGGAAGCCTTATCAGTTTTTAACTTTGTAAACAAAGCAGTTCAAACAGTCTTTGTGTTCTGGTGTGCACTGTATTATCCAACCTCTCCACTTTCACTGGAATACTGTGAAATTCTGTTAAACCTATTATCTAACATAAGCTGTTGATTCAGTGCTGACCCTGAATCACCAAGGCTTCTCCACAAACATTCAGCAAGAGCTGTGGGAGGATATCACACATGAGAGAGTACACAGCTTTGAAACACTTCTTGCATTTGCTGGATCAGATCAGATGTTGGATCGGGTTGTCATTTTATGTTCCAACTCGATCACTGAGGTCCTAAACTTAAGACTTACTTTTTTAATTTGGAGTAATTTATTTTTAGCCCTGGACTGCATTATTATTTTTATTTTTATTTTTTTTTACAATTTTTATTATTATTTCAATCATTATTACTTGAATCATTGCTTTAACATATATTTATTTTATTTAATTATTTATGTATCTATTTATTTCTTGTATTCATCTGATCTCGTTAACGCTATCTTATTTTTAAAGTTATCTTTCCACTATTACTTATTTTATTAATTTTACTGTATTGATTTCATTTTATTTTTAAGTATTTTATTTAGAATCATGCCTTTTATAATCTTACCATTGCTGTTGTTTTCTGTTACTCTGTGAGCACTTTGGGCTGCATGTTTTTATGTATGAATATGCTAGTGCTATATAAATAAAGTTGAGCTGAGTTGCAAGCACACCTCAAATGTGATCTCTTCAAAACTACACTTAAAATGTTCATTGTATTTCGATATTAAAACAAGTTGTAGTAGCTTGCTCTAGTTTATGTTGTCAGTGCAGTATTTCCATGTCAAATGTGTCTGTCTTAAATGTTAGATGGTGAGATATGAGGTGGTGAGCAAACATGCAGGTTTCAGCAGTTTTCTTTGTTGTGGAGTTGTGTTTCAAGGCAACAGAATAGCCTCAGAAGGTGAGGGAGGAATTCATCCAGCACAGCACTGAGACCAGCATCATGCAGGAAGTTTCTGTTTAAGAAATTGTCTTTGCTTCATGTCTTACCATTCACCTGACAAATGTATTGTCCCATTATTTACTAGCATTTTTGCTGTGTATAAAACACAACTTTAGCCTCCGTTTTAGAATCACTTACAGTCAGAGGGCTCATAGCTGCTTGGTAGAACCCTTTTTAACACTGATGATCTGTAAAGGTTGTAACAACATGTCAAAGCTGCAGCCTGCAGTAGTGAGCTTTGCCTTGGTACTCAACGGACAGTCTGACACTTAATTTACTGTGTGTTTGTTTCTTTTCTCCAGGTATTTCACCGTATAGGTTTTTTTTATTTGAACCACCATTGAGCACTTGACTAGTAGGAACCCTCTTCACGATTTTAAACCAGCTTGTCTGCAGCCCCTTCCCATCTCAGAGCGTTCTGCCCCAGCATGAATGAAGTCAGTGTTGTGAGAGAAGGATGGCTCCACAAGAGAGGTAAGGACCCTGTTTGAAGTCACTGTACATCATCTCTTGGACTAAATTGAAGTGATAGTGTGAGATTTAGATACCTCTGTTATAGACTCATCAGGCATCTTAAAACATTACATTTTCCTATGAGTGGACAACAATTGTCCATATATATTTAATACAGTTTTTTAAGGTTATGTATGTGAGCATTTTTGGCTTTATTGATAGGACAGGAAATGTGGTGAGCAGGGAGGGGGGGGGGGGCACATGCAGCAAAGGGTTGTGTCAGGGAGTCAAACAAGCAACCGTTGAGAAGGACTGCAGCCACACGAACGCTCAAACACCTAGTCCAAGCAGACCCCCCTTTACCAAGAGTTTGTAGACAGCAGAAACAGTCTAAAATTTATACTGTATTGTTACTATCCTACCTGTCTGTGTTCCAGGTGAATACATCAAAACATGGAGGCCTCGTTACTTCATTTTAAAGAGCGACGGCTCCTTCATCGGCTATAAAGAAAAGCCAGAGGTTTCCAGCGACCACAACCTCCCACCATTAAACAACTTCTCTGTCGCAGGTCAGTCATCCCTTTTGTTTTTGCAACATGAAGTAATCTCCAGTTAGCAGTATTTTTTGTTGTAAACAATAATAAATTGTTCAGCATGACCTGATGTGTTAATGCATTGTAGAATGCCAGCTAATGAAGACGGAGCGACCCAGGCCAAATACATTTGTCATCCGTTGCCTGCAATGGACCTCTGTTATTGAGCGCACCTTCCATGTAGACAGCAATGAAGAGAGGTAAAATTCTTTCAGTCCTCAGGGATTTTTTTCCTTTGCTACATTTTATTTTCTGTCGCTGGTGGAAGAAAGCTGAATATGGGAAGAATAAGTTGTCTTTCTGAGGCTCTTTGTCAACACTAAAACATCAAAATACTATCAAAATACTATCAAAATATTTAATCTTTTTAGTTTTACTCAGTTTGATAAAGTTTTTAGAATCAAATGTGTCTTTTGGGTTTTTTAGACTAGAACGTAAATAGCAGAAAAATTGGCATTGTCTCAGAATTTTTTTTTTCAATTAATTATACACATTAAAAAACAAACTAAAAAAAAAACACCCTCTACATATTTTATTCTGAAATGAAAAGCCTTCTGGTATGTTGTCCAACACCAGTTGAATGATATCTAAACACTTTCAGTAAATCTACTAATCTGGTTATATTCCGTCATTGTTGGCAGTGACATCCATTTCAGTTTGGGGAGATAGAAAGACCATAATACTAGAAATTGAATTCATTGCCAGATTAAACCTGATTTATCCACCTCTAACCAAAGCAATTATTATTTAATCTTTTTTACATTGGCTCTGCCAAGCACCAAATCCCAACAGCCCCCAGATTATACTCCACCCTCTAAAACAAAGCATGCTGCACAACTGTCTGTATATTTTTTGGTTAAAATCTGTACCATACTAGTGAAGTCAAAGATGTCACCAAACCATGGCAATCACATTTATTTAGAGAATAGGTTCAGAGTTCCGTAGACATGCCTTGTTTCTAGATTTCATGGATGTAATGAGTGTTTTCTTCTGGGTCAGGGAGGAATGGATGCGATCGATCCAGGCGGTGGCAAATAGCCTGAAGAGTCAGCAGCAGGATGAGGAGCCAATGGAGATTAAATTTGGCTCACCAAGTGACAGCAGTGGCGCAGAGGAGATGGAGATTGCTATTTCCAAATCCCGCTCAAAAGTGGTCAGTATTTGAACAGGCAGTGCCTGGAATCAGAGGGTTGTTTTTGTTGTCTGCTGAAGCTCATCTTTATTGAGCAGACATTTTAATATTAAGGCCTTTTTAGCGACGTTTTTTCTTTTTGTGAAGCAACCTTTAAACAAATGGAAGGTTATATTTGTTTATATTTTGTTTCATACAAATTCACTTGAAGGGATTTTAATGGCTCTGTTTGTCCATTGTCTGATGACATTGTCAAGACAACTGAAAAGTACAAAGAGACACAGCTTCCTCACGGCTAACTTAACAAGTTAATGTCTAGACATTTGGTGTGTCAAAACATTCCTGCGCATTAATAATTCCTGTTTTATGACGAATGAGAAATAAGAACAATTTGAATCAGCTGGTTATTATATTCAGCTACATAAAGGCTTATTTTTCACCATTGTTCTTACAGACCATGAGTGATTTTGACTACCTGAAGCTGCTGGGGAAAGGGACATTTGGTAAGGTGATCCTGGTGAAGGAGAAGGCCACAGGGATGTACTATGCCATGAAAATCCTCCGCAAGGAAGTCATCATTGCAAAGGTTAGTTTGAACTCATCAAAGTAAAATATAATCTTTAAATCACTGTACAGTAGAGTTCTTGCTCTTATTGCGTGTATCAATGTGCCGTTTGTTGCTGTCTTCCTTTAGGATGAAGTGGCACACACAGTTACAGAAAGCAGAGTACTCCAAAACACACGACATCCCTTTCTAACGGTGAGTGACCGGTGCCTGTGTTGTCTTTACCCTGTGTATTTTACTTTCGAATGTATAATGTAATCACTATTGTTGCTCCTTCTTCCCTACAGACACTAAAATATGCATTTCAAACTCATGATCGGCTATGCTTTGTCATGGAGTATGCAAATGGAGGAGAAGTAAGTTTTATTCTTTTGTAATCTGGCATTAAACTGTGTACAACCTTACTGAAAGAATACTAACTGATGAATATTTTCCAAAACCGGTTTGGTTGCAATGCTTCAGGTACAATTGGTTCTTTGTGGGTTCCTTTTGGGCTTGTAGGAAAACTGACAATATGCCCTTGTGCAGACCATACAACCAAGTTATGATACATCATACTACAGTATTTTGGAAAGAACTGAAAGTAAATAAGAATTGGAAGTATTATAAACCCCCCATAATTGATTACAATTCTTTTTCCAAATGACTGTAGACATCAAACACTAGGAACAGTTTTAGCACAGATCACTGATTATGACAGTGTAGCGTCTATTTTGTGTTGTAAAAATGTTAAAAAGCATACACTACCAGTCAAAAGTTTGGACACACCTTCTCATTCAATGTTTTGTATTTATTTTAAGTACTTTCAACATTGTAGATTAATACTGAAGACATCAAAACTATGAAATAATATGGTTTTGCCATTATGTGGATTACAACAGTTGTCAAATAGGGCTATCCATTGTGTACTAACCCTACCTCTGAACAACACAACTGATGGTCTCAAACACATTAAGAAGGCAAGTCATTCTACAAATGAACTCTTTAAAAGGCTCATGTGAATTAGAAACCATTCCAGGAGACCACTTCATGAAGCAGACTGAGAGTATACCAAGAGTGTGCAAAGCTGTCATGAAGGAAATAGGGGGCTACTTTACAGAATCTAAAATATAAAACATATTCTGGTTTGTTTTTTGTAAATTAAATAATTCCATATATGTTCTTTCATAATTTTGATGTCTTCAGTATTAATCTACATTGTTTGAAATAATTGAAATAAATAAAAACCGTTGAATGAGAAGGTGTTATCAAACTCTTGACTGATTAAAAAAATTAAGTCCATCTAAATCTTATTTTACTGCAGAGTAAAACTTTATTTATAACTACTTTTCTTTTACCACACGTACATCTATTTTTTAACTTGTGCAACATCATAACTTAAAGGTTAGTGAAACATTGCTCCAGAGTAAATTCTCCTTTATTGACTCAGTTGCAGATGGCCTCACTCCATCTGTTAAAAAAGGAAAGAAAGAAAGAAATAGAAAATTAAGTTGCTAAGTACAAACACAGTTTTTAGTGTACAAGGGCAAACTGACCATGCTAATACTGACAAAGACCAAAGAGAACATTGCGACTCAAGCAATACATTTAAATCTAGCAGTATGTGAAATCAAGAAACATGAAGAATTGATGTCTTATCGGTCTATCTTTTTTCCTTTTCAGCTCTTCTTTCACTTATCACGTGACAGGGTGTTCACAGAAGACAGAGCAAGATTCTATGGTGCAGAAATAGTGTCAGCACTGGAGTACCTACACTCACGCAATGTAGTTTACAGGGATTTAAAGGTAAGGTGTCCGCTGCCTCTAACTAGAAAGTATAACATTATTCTGAATATTACATTTTTCTGATGCTTTAGATTTAGCTTGGCAAACATTCTGAGGATAATGAAAGATGCTAATACAGGGTTGTAATTTAATTGGGGGGGGGGGGGGGGGGGGGGGGGGGGGGTAATAATAAAGTAGCATTACTAATCTTGTTAGGCTTGATAATGATCACAATTCTTTCAGTTCTTTATCCACAATCCCTGTCACCCACTTTAATCCTAATTTCAATCTTTCCTCGCACAGTTGGAGAACCTTATGTTAGACAAAGACGGCCATATAAAGATAACAGACTTCGGTCTGTGTAAAGAGGGCATCACTGACGGCGCCACCATGAAAACCTTCTGCGGGACCCCAGAGTACCTGGCACCAGAGGTAACTCCACAGTAGCATCGATGTGTTGTGAGATCAGGATTATGTACATTTGGACTGAAGGATTTGAAAGGTGGTTCTATTATTTAAGCACAATGTGGGAACAAGTGAGAAGCTAAGCTAGCTGCGCTGGTTTTCATTTCATAGTGTTGGTGCATTAGCTGCTGTCAGCAGCATTGATACCATGAGGCTTCCAGAGCTTAAGCTGACAATGTTTTTAAACAGGTCCTAATGAAAGCTCAGGCCTGGGTATTGTCCTCGTGTCCTGCCCTGGGTAGAAGGAGTCAGCACACTATTTACTGTTTTCTTTGCCTTCAGATATGACACTAGATTTCTGCAGGGAGAGACACACTTAGGATTTCACCTTCAAGGGAGATAGTACTGACAGCCTGACAGTCTTACATAAAGATGTATTTTGCCCTTGCACTGACATGACCTGAATTCAGCAACAACATTACACCAGGAAGTATCATGTAAGTTATTATATGCTCAGGAAAATATGTTATGGGCAGAATCTAAAATAAGCCTGGAACAATGTGCTGTTTTTTTATTAGACATACGTTATGAGATTTGGTTTACTTTGACCGGTAGACTTTTGAAGTTAATAAGATTTTGGAGTAAAATAGAGTGTCAGATCACCCAATATTTGCTTAATAGCGTTAAGTATGGAATAAATCACTGCTTCTATTCAATTCTCTTTCATCAGACCACTTTTTTATTTTATTCATACAGCAGTGTTCAACGTTACAGCAGTCCAATTAATGAAAGTATAAATTTAACACGTCAGAGGCAGATTTCTATTAGATTTCAAATGCAACACAATGTTTTCTTTGCTCATAAACAGTTGTTATTCCAACATGTTAATATAGATCTGTTGGTGAGGGACACGTGTCAGAAGCATTGTCGTTTCTGTTTGTTGTCTGAGTCGTATGGTCTCTTTGCATTTCTGGGGGCTTTAGCTCTATGAAGGAAAGCGTCTGCAATCATTCATCTTTAGCACAAGCGGCAACCTCTGGTCACAAAATGCGAAGCCTATGCGGAAGTGTTGTAAGCTGCAGTTTATCAAGTGTCCGCTTGAGGCTGGCTGCAGAAACACCGGAAACCACATACACACCCATTCAAAAAAGACGATCTTTGCAGCAATAATGAAAATGTTCACAGCCTGGTTCAAAAAACGGCTTGGGTCTGAATTGCTAATTTCTCTATCGGCACGCACTGTACGGTGGGTGAATTTTTTTATAACACGACAGTTCAGAAGATATTAAGAATACGAGATTTGCCCAAATAAGGACTTGGCTGACTTGACTGACAAGTGGGAACAGCGCAGCTGTTGACTAGGAGGCCCAAAGCCCGCCTCTTTATCTCACATGACCTTGTGAGCAGTTAGGTTGCTTTCAGCATTTCCAATATGGCTACTGCAAACGATTGGCTTCAAAACAGCTTTGGTAACCAGATTGGTTACGTCCATTAATTACACAGTCTATGCCTCAGAACCCATTTTCTACCATCTTACAATAATAGTGTTTCCTCTAAAAACAGACATATGTAAAGAAGTTAGCTAACAATCCTGTTATAAAGGTTGTCTCAAACTGCCAATTAGTTCTAATGTTTTGAGATGCCGGTCTGTAAACAATGGTGAGCGCAAGGCAAAGGGAAGACCTGGCCCAGAAACCATCACTTATCTAAGTAACTGCCGGCTGCAATGAAAGATTTGAAATGTTTGAACTAAATATTTTTTAAACCAATATTGGAGATGTATCCGTATGATCAACACCTTTCATCCCTGCACTGAAGGTTCTAGAGGACAACGACTACGGACGGGCAGTGGACTGGTGGGGTCTAGGTGTGGTCATGTATGAGATGATGTGCGGTCGGTTGCCGTTCTACAACCAGGACCACGAGCGTCTCTTTGAGCTCATCCTCATGGAGGAGATTCGCTTCCCCAAGAACCTGGCTCCTGAAGCCAAGGCCCTACTGGCTGGTCTGTTAAAAAAGGATCCCAAGCAAAGGTTTGTAGTTTACTGCTGATGTTTTCACACTAGGCATTTATTGATCAAGCACTAAGAATTATTTGTTTTACATAAAATCATGCAATGATCATTAGGATACATTTGCACAAGATGAGGAAAGATGTGCCTCCTGTAGTTCTGTAATAGTAAACTAAGAAGTGTCAGTATTTTAGGCCTTATTGTAGAATGTATTCCCAAAATCTTTACGGATATTTAAAACTCCCCATTCTGACATTTTACTCCAGGTCAGTTTGAGTTGGTACACATGTAGAAACTGCTTTCATGTAAACGACACAAATTAAACCGTGTCAACACCTGATTGAAGGTTTTTGGAGGGTCCCACAAATGAAGTTATGTGATCTGTGACCAAAATCTGGATATTAATCCTCAGTGCTCCCAGGTGGATTACATAACTGACCCCTGAAGATGCAGCTTCAAGCATAAAAAAGAAAGAAAAGCTCTTCCTGTGGTTTAGAGCCTCTCCCCTTTGCTCAAGGGCACCACTCAACCTTTAAATTGAGCACAGACGTTTGTTTTAAAGCCCATGTTCCTTCTTGATTGGTTTTGGTACAGAGCAATGGTCATAAACAGAGACGTAATCAATTGTTGTTTTGGTCAAGTTGCTTCCTCCGTTTTCTGAGAATAGTCGAAGAACAGCTAATATTAGCACATTGAGCACCGCCTGCAGGCTTTTCACACAAGCACCTGGAAGCAGCAAGAAAATCGAGAGTACTGCTTTCTGTCAAACGGTGAATGCTATTTGGAATGAAACAACATGATCAAAGTGTTTGTTTTATGCTTCCTAAGACGCTGTTTGTACAAGGATCTGTATGTTTCTGGATAGCTGTTGAGTGGGTGCTAATAATCCTGTTTTTGAATTGTTTACAGGCTCGGTGGTGGACCTGATGATGCCAAAGATGTGATGGGCCACAAGTTCTTCATCTCCATTAACTGGCAAGATGTACTTGAAAAGAAGGTGAGGTGCTGGTTAAAATGATTATAGGTCGTTATGTAGGCCGAGATGTGTCACATGTATGGTGACTTATATTCTTTTCTTTTCAGCTTATTCCACCGTTCAAGCCCCAAGTAACATCAGAGACAGACACGCGTTACTTTGATGACGAGTTCACAGCACAAACCATAACAATAACTCCCCCTGATAAGTGTAAGTGCATCTCTGTATTCACTGCATTGTGACTTGTTTACACACATATACGTCTGTTTGTATCTTGTGCATGTATTTCTCACCCTGCTTTTGTGCTTATTACAGATGACAGTTTAGATCCAGAGGATTCAGATCAGCGTACGCACTTCCCTCAGTTTTCCTACTCTGCAAGCATACGGGAATGATCAATCAGACTCAAGAACAAGCAGTCAGACTTACACACTATCACAATTCCACATACACACTTGCACTGCAGGGGAATTTTGAACAACACCAACAAAAACTGGCACAAGACACATTTTCATTTGATCTTTGATGCACGTAAACTCACAGACACGCACACATACACACACACACACACATTCAAAGGCAAATCAGACAAGACGCGGATCATAAAGTGTGAAATAAACACACAGGCTGAGAATGACCGACCTCAGCAGGTTTGTGTGGATCGACTGGCAGCTTTGTCTGTGTACATCCTCTCAGGGCTTGCTTTAGGCTTCCCTGCGGGACCTCTGCTGCACTACACTGGGTACCACATCAAAGCCTTGACACTTTGAAATCCAGGTTATGCCAGGAAGTACCATCTCTCTACCAGCTGCGCCCATGCTTCACACACTGACATAGTCACTAGTTCATGCATAGACTGCATAAATATACACACACACACACACACACACACACACAAATGTACTTGATAGAATTTTAATAGCGTGATCAAGAAAATTAGGAAAATGAAAACGTTTTTGGGAAAAGACAAATTTTTATTTCATCAGTTAATGTTTTAAATGTAAAGCCATATTTCTGCATTTTCAGATTATTTTCCTTTTTTTCAACAAGTGCTCTTTCTGGAACTTGCTGTTACAAATCAAGTGTGGGACTGTTCCTACAGTAAGGGGAAATGGGAAAGGGGGGACGGGGAGGGTTGCCATTTCTGTGTTTGCACTGCACGTGTCTGTAAGCAAATGAGTGAGCGGATGTGTAAATGTACTGGGTGTGTGCATATGAGTGCAGGAGAATGTATGAAAACCATTTTGATTCCCATCCATCCATTTGTGTCAGTTTTTATGCATGTCTTTAAACTTTTGCTGGAAAATCAACCTGAGGACCCTACACAGCACACTTGATGGCCTTTCTCAAAGGGAACAAGCATGTAACTAATGATTGCTGTAACCAGCTTGGCACTAAATTGACTCAGTCAGAAATACAAACTGGGACCTATTGCATGACTAACCTTTGCTTTAAAAGCTACTTATGCTAAACTCATAGTGATGCAGCAGTGATGAGTCATAGATGCTGTGTCCAGACTGATCTGCTGGTTGGAGGTGTAGCTGTAGGTTTTTTGTGCTAAGGACAGAAGATCTGAGGAGAGAGACCTTTATAGGCTAGATGCTTTCCCCAGCTGTACCCAAATCAACTTAAGAGACCAATCACAGCCATTCACTTTCCTCCATCCAGTGATCCTCACGCTCTATCCCTAGCTGAAGAAGTAGGCACCGATCTTTGTTTGTTTCCCATTCATCATGTAAGTTTAAAACTGTTTTCAGAAAATTGTTCCCGTATTTAAAGAATAAGAGTTGATTTTTTGTGAAGTCTTTATAATGAGGCCAAAAATTGACTGACATAGTGGACATTTAACACTTCAAATGATTCCACGTTTTGTTTAGAAGTTTTGATTTGTGTTGTCGATAATGCTCTGTTGAGGCACTTAAATCAGCTTTGTTGTATGTTAAAGAAACCGTCTGCAGCCAACTGAACTCTGCTTTGCTGGTCAACCAACCTTTAACATTCTGACTAACTTAACAAAACATCCATTGGATTGTTAAGTTTGGATGAAATTCTGCACACTTTAAATAATGAGGGCACATGACTGAGTTCTGGACAGCATATTTTAAAGTGCTCGTATTGATGCAAGCATTTTGTATTCCGTATTGCTGGAAAAGATGTTGGTTATCTTTAAACCTCACTAAAGGAACATCAAGATCTTTTTGTTTCATTTGTTTTTGATTTTTTTCCCCCCTCTCTTTATCGTCCACCTATTTCTCCAACTTTGGAAGACACATTTTCATGTTTAAGTATACAGTATATAAAGTATATATATTAAAAGTTTTTAAACTATCTTCTTTTTGATTAAGTTCTTCATTTCCTGGGGTTTCCATTTTGGGATTGCTTGTTGTAATGAAGATGCTCAGTATTTTGATTTTCAACGGGCAGTTTAGATCTGTCAATGATGTCTGCATTGTCACAAAGAGGATTTTAGCCAAGACTGAAGTCATAAGTTATATAATTGAGTATTGATGAAAAGAACTGTAGGAGGATATCAACATTACATGACTTGCATTTGAGACTAGAAAGGAAACCGTCTCTTACGCTTTAATGTTGAACGTGTATATATTTGGCCCAAAAAAATGTAGATCTAAACTCATTATGATAATTAGACGACCACTGAATGGAGTAGACAAGAGCCAGTCTGTGATTTCTTCTACACTGTTGATAATGATATGATTTATGGTGTAATACGTTCCTACTTTACTGCAGAGCACTGGTTCTACAGCAATTTCAAACAATCTCATCACTCTCTGGGACACCCCTCATTTCACATTTTAATTTCATTTTATTTAATTCTATTTATGTTTTGTGTGAGTGACCAAGTGCTAGAGGGTGACAGTGATGTTTGGGTGAAAGTGGTGATAAGGATACTGAAACGCAGCAGGTTAATGATGCTCATAAGGCAACAGATGGCCCCATTTCTTCAGATGATAATGTGATCAGATGGTATTGATTTGCTGTTCACAACTTTTACCACTGGCTCAGGCACAGCCATCATACTCTAGCCTATTGTCCTGCTCTGAAACCTGAAGAAGCGGAGATCAGAGCCACTGTACTGATGGACGTCACTGTGGATTTGCCTTCATTGACACCATGGCCATTAGGGGGTGCTGCTGAACTTTTTAAAAATATTGGTTGTGAAGCCATACTGTAAACCTCACTGCTGGCCACGCTTTAACCAATGCTTCACAGCTGAACATGCAAGTTAATACCCCTTACCTCTCCTGTAGGCATATAAAGGCACAGGAAGTGCCTCGATCCTTACTATTGTGTAAATACCAAAAAAAAAAAATGCTTGATGATAAATGCAGCATTCGTAGAAGGGGAGGTCAGCAGCTTTGTAGTATTTGATTTGCAGCTTTACTATGGTTACCTTGCTTCTCTGTATATTTGAATGTGATCAACAGTCACGAATGTCGCACCTGATGCTGGTGTAACACAATTTGTTTTGCTTGTTGCTGTTAGATGAGGCTCAGAGGGCCATAAAAAGCAATCTTTAAGGGGGAGGACAGAAAGTGTCGGACCCCCTTTGCAAGACTTTACAATGTAACGGGGGAAACCTGCTACAAAATGGTAGCTTATAACATTTGCAACTCTAATGTGCCAGTAAAATTTTTAATAAACAAAGCTGTGTTTGTGTGTTTTCTCTTTTTATATTTCTTTTTCAATGTATTCTTAATTTTGTTACATCATACGGCCTACACTGCAACCGTCCTGCAAGGACCTGAACTGAAAGAGAGGAGAAGAGAGGAAACTTAAAAACTGGATTTGCTGTTCTGGGTAATGTGATGAATGCAACAAAAGGTAGTTTTTAGCAGTACATGAAAGTTGGGGTACACCTTACACTCTGCTGTAGTAATTTCTGAAACATTTAGCCATGGCCCTTGTCAGAGAGAAAAGGTTTCTGTTCACAGAAAATAGCAGATGATCCTCAAATACTAACAGTAGACATGACAAACTAGACACCAAGTCATTAATGGAGTGCACCTCTGATCCATGAAGGTAAGTCAGTTGTGTTGTTGAGATGTAACAAAATGTTTCCAGTAGACTTACTTAATTTGAGTGACAAAAAACTACCTATACATTGCATATCACTCTGGAACCATCTGCCCGAGGAGATCAGGTCTGTTAAGTCAGCAAGCTATTTTAAATCCCTTCTTGAAACATACTTTTATCACAGAGCCTTCCCAAATTTTATCTGAATTTTATTTGACTTTATTTTATTTTAGCAGTCTTAAAAAATATATTTTAAAATCATTGTATTCTTTTAGAGTTATTTTAGGGGAATTTTGTCTTTTAAAATATGTTTTATTTCTTTATCTTGGCTTGTGTGATTTTATGATCTGCCTCTTTTATTTTGCTGTCCAAGTGAAGCACTTGGTTTTTGAAAAGTGCTCTACAAATAAAACTATTATTATTATTATTATTATTATTATTATTATTATTATTATTATTATCAGGCAGAAATACAGAGGCGAGTAAGGACCACTATTTTAAAAAATGGGTCTTACCTTTTTTTTTCTTCAGAACTTTGACCTTGTTTTTTTTTTTATTCTTTGTTTGACTCAGACTTGTTTTAATCTCAGAATTCAGAGGGGAAAAAGTAAGATTTATAAATATAAAATAAAATAATCAATGTATTTCCCTTCACTCTTTTTGGCCTCGGTCGTCTTCCATAAAAAAATCAATACTTTTTTTTTTCAATTTTCTTCCAACGCCGACAGGAAGTCCCAATCCTAACTTTCCTTCACCCCCGCCCCCACCCCCACTCCAATCAGTGTGGTCTGCATGTCTTTATCAGCCGCCGGCTGACCGGGCCCTCATTGTGTCACTTTACTCCATTCTTCCGCCGACACCCGTGGATAAGTAGCTGCAGCGGCCCGGCACGGAAACTCTGTCTCCGGCTGTAACTATGGCCAGGACTGATTTCTGCGACTCCATGCCCCTGCTGGACTTACACAAGAAGGTGAACACCTGCTCAAATACAAATGTGGAAATAAATTAACTATTTTCACAAAGTGACTGATGCTCATTTTCTTTTTTTATTGAAGTGATAACCAATGGACTTTTTTTTTCTTTTTTTTTAATTATTGAGCAATATTTTGAGGAAAATGAACAACACAAAATTAATTAATTCATCACACCTTGCCCAAGGTAAATTATGCTTTACCTTCAAAAAGACTCACACAAGTCTGCTCTAGTTTTGTGCTTTCAGAAGAACTGCGTTCACCTGGTCTGCTCCCAGGTGTCAGGGAGTCCCTGATTAGATGGCTGAGGCCTTGTGCCTTGATGACAAGTGAACAATTGTGTGAGCTGAATTTTTGTGGAGCTCTGAATAGAGTATAGAGTATAAACTGCAGCCAAGTAGCCCCACTTCAAAGACTTGTTCTGTGTCTTTTGTGTTGATAATGTAGGTAGACGTGTATTTGTTGGCAGGTATCCTTGATCACTGCAGTATTCAAGAAAGTCTTTCTTGTCACGCAGGCGGATGAGAGACGAGCCCCGTTAAGAGCCTGGGCTAATGCCTGTGGGCCGAAAGATCGCTGGCAGGCCGTAGAAGTAGAGGAACCAAGGATGACTTCTGTCAAAATGGAGACGGAACACAGATGGGTATGTTCTCCTTCCTGTCGGTCTCTCTGTTTTTGTAAAACCTATTTTGTCTCAATATTAATCTGGCTTGATAACTTGTGGTTAAAGAAATGGTATAAGAGGCCCAGTCTTGTGCAGGCTTCTGACTGTAATCTCAAGGTATTCTGTGTAAACTTATTTGGCTCCTGCATTACCTGATGCACCAATATTTAATTGTGTATTAAATATTGTATTGTGTTATGCATTGTCTGTTTTAAAGGAAAGGAGGTTATCAACGCAAACAAATGAAGGCATCCTCCTGGGGTTCCACGAAGACAGTCAAACATGTTCATCTGGTAGAGTTAACAATCTAGTTTCCAAACTTCCTTTGACACCAGACTCGAACAACTGACATCTATTGCAAACATACCAATTCACTCAAGTGAAGCATGAGCAACCAATCACATGTCTGTTGTGTTCCTCCTTGTTCTGATTTCCATCTTGCCATCTTGTGCAGCAGCAGGCTGTGTGGAGGAGCCTGCGCTTCTTCACCCTCTTGGTCTACAGGGTCTTCACAGCCTGCAGGCACTGGTGCCCAGCCTGCTGCGCCGTGAAGTGGAGTTGGCACTGGAGAAGTTGGACCTCATATGGGACCGGACGTACGCTTGGGACTTGTTCTTGGAAATGATGGTGAGATATTGTTGACGGAGGTCACCCAACAGCTTCATGAGTAATTGAAGGCTTACACTTTGGCAGAAGAAAATAGTCATCCTCCAGGATTGGCAAAAACACTCACTGACTGTATCTCTTTATATAATAAGTGTATGACTCCTATGTTTTTCTGTCACGATGCAGAGAAGTCAAACACAAAACTCGTTTCCCAACGCTGACCTGCCCCGGCATTTTACGGATGCCACTCGTGCCGTTCTGGTAGACTGGCTAATTCAAGTTCATGTAAGTCTGTTTATTCAGAACTTTCTCATCCACAGGAAAATATTGTATAGATTTTCAGATGGTGTGAGGTTGAAGACTGCAGCTTAAGGATGGCTCTTTGTCTCTAGCTTCAGAGCAAACTGCAGTAATAAATTCAAGAAATTATAGATATGGTATTCAGGTAGTTAGGTTGTATTGAACCCCCTTTTCCATGGAAGTTATTTACTTATTTTCTACTTTACATGTTTGATAATAACAAGACAGCGGGGCAGGGTTGTTTGGCAGAGAATACTAAATGCAATGAATCCAAATTGGATGATTTTTTTATTTGTAAGTTGTGGTTTTATGCAGTACAACTCTCATTTGCCTCCAATCCATACCTGCCCTGTTTATTTCCAACCAGGAGATGATGCATTTTCAGGAAGAGACCCTTCATCTGACCATCCACCTCATTAACCGCACTCTGCGTCAGATCAAAGTGACCACGGTCAACCTGCAGCTCCTGGGCATGGTTTGTCTCTTCATTGCTGCAAAAAAGGAGGAGTGCCTCCTCCCTGAGGTATACCAGTTCAGTCCTCACTGTAACTTTAAGTATTGAAAATGCTTGATTTGGTGTGATGTTCATAGATGTATACATAAAGCACAAAAATCTTCAAGAGAAATGTTTTGGATCTTTTGTGTCACTTTACAGATTAGAAATGTTTGTTTGTTTTTTGACCTTTTTTTAAAAGCTTTTAATATTAAGTAACAGCAGTTACCCTTTTCTCCTGTTTGACTAAGAAATGATGAGCCATTGTTATGCATGCTCTGCAGGTCTCTGCACTGTGCTTTTTGATGGACCACACCTACACTAAGCATCAGCTCCTGCGAATGGAGCGTAAAGTCCTCTGTGGGCTGAAGTTTGATTTGTCCTACTGTTCCCCTCTACATTTCCTCATCCTACTTGCCTCTGTTGCTCGCTGCAGTGCTAAGGTCTTGGATATACATTGTCTTTAACTCAGCACAAGTATCAGTGAGATTATTTTCCAGTTTGATTTGATCTTAAGTGTCAAATATGCTACCAGGTGGTGTGGATGGCCCGCTATCTGCTGGAGCTGTCTCTCCTTGAAGGCCAATGTGTGGCGTTTCTCCCCACGCAGCTGGCTGGAGCAACCCTCTGTCTGTCCCGCCAAGTTTTGCAGGAGCCCCCGACACCGGAAGGGGAAGCCGCCTGGTGCCTGGCCTCCAGCGTCAATGTTGGCAGGTGGGTTTTGATTCTGAAGATGTGTTACCCTTTATCCCCATCACTCTTTTTAGAAAAGTATTCACAAGTCGTCCCAACTTTCAAGATGCATTAATTGCCAACATTTACTCTACTTGTATAATTGATATGTTTGTTTTTCAGTGAAACTGCCCTTCTGAGGATCATGCACATTTTGGCCAGTGCCGTAGCCAAGGCTCATAATCGAGAAACCTGTGCTACTTTTATTAAATTCTCCTCCCCAGAGACCATGCATGTCAGCAGACACCCAGGGTTGAATAATGCCCCAAGTCTGCTGGGCATGTGCACATGACATTGATAACTTCCATGGACTTATTTATACAAAGCCTCAAGGTAGAGACTCAAGACCAGTTTCACTTGGGGACTTCACTTCATTGTGGTCAAAGACTGTAAATTGTATGCTACAGATCTTGATGAATAACCGTTGACATTGAAATGAGTGAGGAAGAAGTATGATGGATTGAATACCAAACACTGATAAAGAATTGCATGAATGGTGCATTTGTGGGATTTACTTAGTGTCAAACATGTTTTATGATCTTATCTTGCAGCCGATTTTGAAAATATTTGAATTGTATTGATGTGTCCTTGTCTTGTCAGTTTTGAAGAGGATGTGGGCTGTCTACCAAGTTATATCTAAATTTTAATGTAAAATAAAGTGTCTGCTGCAACATTTTTGGTTCCAGCTGTTCTTGTATATACTCCTACAGATTCTACCTCTCCAGTAGGTTGTGACTTTGTATCTGCATGACGGTAGAGTCACCCTCTGGCTACATTGTGTAGAGATGCAGAAACGGCTTCCTCAAAAAATTCACTCAAAAAAAATATTGCTGCATTAGTTTACATTGAGAACAAATTATTTTTTAAGCAGTGTATTTTCAATTTAAATTTTGATCATTTGGAATATTATCTATATACTATATTTATATTCATAGCTGTAATGTTACGCAGTTGAAATCCTACATCAAGCAAGAGGGACTTATCAAAAGACTACATCAGAGCGGTAAACATGACCCTGGCCCACCTTTTTGTTAAAAACCTGTTGCTGGCATCAAATTTAAAGTGAACAAATGGTTTTCAAAAGACAATAAAAATGTCTTAGCTTTACCATTTCATGTGTCATCTTTGTGCTATCTTAAATAAAAAATATAGGGAGTCAGTGTATTGCAAGTCATCATATTCTGTTTGTTTACATTTTATACAACATCCCAACTTTTTGGGAAAGAGTCTATGGTTTGGTCTGTCTCTATCAACAAGTTGGTGATGTCACATTTGTGGTGTTTCATTAAAATATAAGAATCCTTCATCATGATATAACTTAAATTAAAGAGACAGGTAAAGGCTGCCCTCAACCATTGATTTGTAGACCTTAAAGGAAAGAAAGTGATATTACAATCAGTAGCTGAGTCAGCTTAGTGCTGAATCAAGGTGGATGCAAAAAGCAGTTTAGAAAACCTCAGGATAGAGTAGTTTCATTTCAGCTGACATCAAACTCCTACAGATCTTCCCCTTTGATGTGCTGAAGTTCAGTTTCACACTTTCTGATCTGTGAGCAGTCACTGGTAGGTTGACACAGATGAAGGAGACGCTGTAAAAGGAGAGAGATGTTTCAACTTAAGTGCACCATCAGTTTCATGCTGCTTGACAGAAACGTTGTTATGGACAAACTTTATCACATTGTTTGATGCAATAGACATGTTTCCAATTCCAGAAGTGAACTTTGATTTCTATAATACTGTATTTTACTGCAGCTGATTTCGAGACTCTGTTCATGGTCACTTTGACTGGTCCAATTCTATTTAAAAATGACCACCTTGTTGTTATTCTGATTCAGTTTCAATTTTCATTTTCAGATTATCTTTATTCCAGAGGGGAAATGTGGAGCACACAGATATAAACAATACAAAAAGACAACACATAGTCAAGTGTAAAAATCAGACAAATACAAATGACACAATATGACATGAACTCCATGCCATTTCTTGAGTTATTGTAAATCATCACAGGCAATTATTGATTTGTCATACCTTATATAGGTTTCCAGAACCAGTTCCCAGTTTATAGAGAGCCCATCCTGGCACAAGCAGAATAGAGGAGAGGGCCATTATCCAACCCAACACATACGCCCAGTCTGGGTACACATACCAGCGATTAAAGGTCAAAGGTTGGTACCAAACTAATGAAGATATAAAAGAGCCCTAAGGATATAACAAGAAGAGAGATGCAGTCAGTATTTTCAAATTTTAAATTTGCAAAGTTTTCTTCCAGCATTAAAACACTGGTGATAAGAAATAAGGAGTTCTCTATCCCATGCGTGGGTATTTGAGGCCTAAGTGTGCATGGACCCACACATTCATTGATTTCCACATGACAGTGATATGCAAGCATAAGTAGGAGACTACAGCATGTGGTATGTTGGTTGGTAGGAAGAGAGCTGGTCTGTGGACTCCTGGATTGCTGGGTTTTCTCTGAGGGTTTTTGTGAAGTCAGACTGGAAACGGTTCCAGTTTACCAGCTGTGTGGGCATTAAAAGGGCACTGGAAAGCACACCTCTTACAACAACAACGACTCCGACGCTGACAACAACAACAACAACAACACAGGCAGTGATTTGGGCAAAGATCCTTGGGACACTTCCAGTCAGAGTTTCAAAATAAGAGTTCTAACTAAAACCATGAAAATTGTCTGAGCTGTGGTATAGTCTGCTATCCTAGCTGCTGTCCCTCTTGTGAATCTTCTGCATCAAGCATTGGGAACCCTGCTCCAAACTTTCTCTGCCTGGGCTCAGGCTGTGGACCTAGCCCCTAAAAGGGCCACCCTGATAGCCATGGGTTGTCTCAGTCAATCCCCCTGACTCCGCAAAGTTTTATGACACTGTTAACAAGAGTGGCATACTCATATCACAGACAAATCCAAGGGCACACACAGCCTGAGAGATTCTTCAGTATCTGCAGGAGTCACCAGAGAGTAGTAAATTGGAGGCAACCCTGCGGGACACGTGGTGTCCTTAAATATAAAAGAGGACGGCAGATTATGATGGTGACCTTTTTTTTTTCTGAGTGACGAGACAGTTAAATGAAAAGTGAGTCTATGCACACCTGGCCCTATATAACACACGTGGACCATGTAGTAGTGTATCTCAATATCCACATCAACTAGCCTCTTGGGGGTCAGTACCTGTACATATGGAATGTGAGACTGGTTGGAGAGGTAGTCTCTTTACTTAGAGAACTGTGGGTACAATCATAACAAACTGATTCATAATCCATATATACAACACCTGAAGCCCGACTCACCAGTGAGACCAGGGGTGTGAGGTAAAGCCAGCAAATTTTGAAGAATGGGTTGGCCTTCACATTTGTCATGTCCTTTATGATGCTGTACAACCGCTCTGCCCCTTTATGAGAGAAGGAGACAGATTCATATGGTGACAACATCAGGCAATGATGTTTGTGAAATTAAAGCTCAGTTTACTATCTGATAGGAAAACTACACACGTATATATATATATATTCCTTCTTTGTATATTACTTCTAGGTCAAACCTGTGAAAAAAAACCTGATGATGTCATCAAGGGTGTCTTCACACAGGCTTAAAGCTTATCATTAACACAGCTGTAGACCAGGTAGTTACGTATGTGCATATGTTACATACTACAATAACATAATTTTGATGCAATGTGTTAAACATTTACAGTCCAGTGTTCAAGGATATTGCCCCTGAATGTCAAGATATCATTTTTTATTTGAAGTCTGTCAAAAATATGGAAGTCTAATATGATATTTTCAGAATTTCCGTTTTTAAAAGCAGCCGGTAATACTTACCAAATACCCATCCCAGTGCCAGGGTTTCAAACACACAGAGGAAGAGGATGCAGGCTCCATTACAAGCATAGTAGTCAAATAACTGGAACACATACATCCCTCCCTGGAGACACAAGAAAAGACAGTTATGCAACATTGGTTCATTAACTGTACATGTTATTTTGATCTCAGTAGAATGGAACATATTCCTGCCACTTTTTCCACATTGTTGAAATATTAAACCCACATCATGATATATCTGAAGTGTTTTATTCTAGTGAGTTTAAATAACGTATGGATGTAGTGCCAGACACTGACCTCAGTAATCATGACAAGCTGAGAGAAGAAGCATATGATGCAGAAGAATAAGAGGAGAAGCTCTCGTCTGCCTGTCCTGCGCATTACAGCAGGAAACATGTCTATGATGGATGTCATCACCACCTCCATGGCAACAAACTGTACAGACAAAGAAGGAGGTAGCGTAAATGTATTTCCAAATGTGACAAACATTTATTCAAAAATAGTTCATATACATCTTACTTGTGTGTCGAGACCCAATAGAATGAGCATGATGAAGAAACAGATGGACCACAGTTGGGGCAGAGGCATCATGGCCACGGCCTGAGGGTATGCAATAAATGCCAAGCCTGGACCTAGAAAACAACGTCAGAATAGTCGTGACTTTGAACAGTATGAGCATCCTTGGTGATGCAGGCAATCCCTGTCTCTCAAGATGGAGAAAGGAAACTGGAAAACACTAATGGATACAAATGGAACAGAAAGGTGAGAAAAGAGGAGACACAGAGAACACAGTGTGTCTTGGTTTAACAAAAGAATTATAGGAAATTTAATTCTAATCAGGAAGGAAAAAGCCTTTGTTGCTAAAAACCACAATGCCCAAGTTTGACCTCACAACAGCTACAAGTTTTTTTCTTCAGTGAGGTAAGATTAGAACATTGCATCATTAACATTTACATTGAAATAAGCAGAAAGTCAGCCACTGATACACTTTAATTTGCTATAAGATATTTAGAGCTGCCTGTTAGTGTGAGCTAGGCTAGATGTTCTTTGATAATTACACCTAGATACACATCACATTAGATAAAAGCACACCACAACTTTCCCCTTGCAAACAATTTTCTTCATGCAGACCCCCTCAACATTCACTGGAAGATTCCCCATACCATGAAGCATGCAAGCTCTTAGACAGACCCTGATCTGTGAACAGCAGAACAGCACTTAAACATGCTTAACAGAGCCGGAAGCAATGAGAAGCTGTGAGTTAGGTGCTGCTTGAGACAAGTTTTCCACAGCATCACAGAACCTCCTTCACTCTTCATGACTATAGTTGTCCTCAAGATGGCAGCAGAGATTATACCAGTTGTTAACTAATTGAAGAAGAACAATTCAGATCCTCTACTTAAAGGAACAGTGTGTAGAAATGTGGGAATATTTAGTGGTCAGATTGTAGTCTGAATTTGGGAGAGGAGATGAGATGAGATGACATGCAGTAAAGGGCTGAGTGCAATCCAAATCTTTGTTTTTTTCCCCATTGAAATGTGCATTACTTAACCTCTCTAAGGCCTATAAGAAGTTTAGCCTGGAGCTAGAAAACAACATCATATTAATTGTGACTTCACAAAGTAAAAGCAAATATGGATCCAGGTGGTGATTCAATATCCCAGTCTCTTAAGATGGAGGAATGTCATTGGAAAACCCAAATAGATTAAAAACAAAAACCCTGGGAATCTGAGACACTACTACTACTTATATAGAGTTATGTACCTTGGAAATGTTCACATTCAGAGTAGATGAATTAAGCCTGGACCTGCAAAACAATCCAAATCAAGCTCTGTTTTCATCTTCTCCAGGCCTTGTGAAAAGCTTACGAAAGTCCCTTTGGTGGAACTTTTGGCATCTTTAATATGTGGTATATCTGATGAATTGTAATTTCTCTCTTATATTTCTTTGAAGTATATCACTACTCATAAGCTTCGCTTGGTTGTATCAGTGTGCATCCTAACTTTTTGTAAAAAATGATGGTTGGTTGGTTGGTTGGTTGGTTGGTTGGTTGGTTGGTTATAAAATGTCAGATGCCATCATTTAATATTATCTCTAGATATATTGCAACACTTGGTTAGTGACCTTGTACTGAGAGTGATGGCTTACAAAACCATATTCCGAGGCACCGATCTTCCCAAAATGTGCTTGATAACACTGAAACTGTCAGAAGGCACACAGTTAGAGTTTGGTGCACCTTTTCTGTTTGCTTGGATGTAACTGTCTTTAACCAATTCTTGGTTAACCTCTTCAGGGCTACAGCATTATAAAATGTCGAAGCTGCCAATGGGCCATTATGAAAACAACGTGTGCAGACAGATGAAATCACATCTTTTCAAGTAGCATAACTTGCCTGACTCAGCCACTTCACTTATTGGAACACCCTGCTCCTGAGCCATGAATCCCAGCACAGAGAACACTGCAAACCCTGCCACAATACTGGTGCCACTGTTTAGTAAACACAGCCACAGGCAGTCCCTGCAAATCATTAAAAATGTATGGATGTTTGGTTAATTCATAGTGTGCAACTGATTTATTTTTTCAGCATATACTGTACATAGCTCTTTACCTCCTCAGTCATCTGTTAGAAAAAATCATGTCACAATTCTGCCAGTAATAACAACACTTTGACAGATACTCACTTGTAACAGTTGTTATTGTAGGCATTGTAACTCCCCAGGACAGTTAAGGAGCCCACACCCACGCTGTATGAGAAGAAAATCTGAGCCCCAGCCTCCATCCAAACCTGTTTCAAACAAAAAACAGTGAGTATATTTGTCCACCTAAGTTCTACACTGTTACCATACGTCATTAAGCTCCTACCTGAGGGTCTGTGAGTCGAGAGGGTTCTGGCAGCAGATAAAATAAGACACCTTGCATAGCCCCTGGGAGTGACAGCCCACGGATCAAAAGAATTATCAACATCGCATAGGGGAATGTAGCAGTAAAGTACACCACCTGGAAATAAAGAAGGATGTTCAGGAATTACAAAGAAACATGGTGACTACATATTCAGCATAGTTCAGGGATAATAGAAGTACCTTTCCAGTAGACTTCACCCCTTTCCAGATACAGAAGTAACAAGTGATCCACATAACAATAAGGCACAATAGCACCTCAAACCTGATGCTGCCTATCTCATCAATTCCTCCTGAAATAGCAAGCACTCGTCGTCTATGAATAAAAAATAAAAAAACACATTAACAAATATTTTTGTTAAAGACTAGGAATGAAAATCCCAGCTGAACAAAGATTAAAAAAAACGACATACTCCCAGAACTCGGTGGCAGGAGACGTTGCGTTTGTCTGGTTAGTCCATGCAAAAGTATTATTATGTGCTGAAAAATCTACGCAGTTATCTGAAAGTACAGTGAAAAAAACAATTAACAACCCTTATCATTTGTGGAGTATTTCAAAGGACATTTTTATTAAAAGTTTTGGTTTATTGGTAAAAAGAAAATGAAGCACGCAAAACTAAAACATAAGCAACCACAGTAAGTGGTATCATTTCATTCTAGGTTTAAGTACTGCCTTCCTTCCTGCCTTTTATTCAGTGGCTTTATGGGGAATGTTGGATCCAGTATTCCTGACACTTGAGGACTAAAAGTCAGGATGCCTGAGCCTCTGTAACTTTTTATTTAACCTTTTTTTTAATATAAAAATCTGTCTTTCACAAATTACCCTATTTTACAAAAATACAACAGTCTTTTAACACACACACAAAGTGAAGTGTCAGCTAGCAAAATGTCAGACCACCATCCAAATGCAAGTACTCTGTTGAACGAGTCAATCTCCATGCATGTGATTGAATTTAACCTGTGTTCCAATAGTTGTTGCAGCTGGCCCAGGGGAGCTGGGGGCTAAAGGAGAACACCAGGAACAGTAAAGCCCATGATAGAATAATGATGTAGGTCATGCAGCTGTAGAGGAGAATCAGCTGCCCGCCATAGCCAATACCTGTGGGGACAGATATTTATACTATTTGTTATTGACAGACATTACAAAATACAAACTTCTTACATTTTCCTCTATCCAGCTCATGTGTGAGAGCCCTCTTTGGACACTAGTTTTATTTACATTGTAGTGAAATTTCAGACTGTCAATCTTCACCCTGAGCTGACACTTACTCACAGGACAACACTTCAGACAAGACATCGGATTTAGCAGTTTTCCTCACAAGCCATTAGGACTCACTAAACTTGTTTTTAAAGAAGCAAGCCCAGGACTTATAAAGCAACTTTCATCATTAAAATCATGTATTTTAATGAAAAGTGATCAACAAAAAGAAAAAATCCCTGGACCCTTTGACATGGGACATGGCCACATTGACATGAGGGTCAATGTGGCCATGTGGTTGTTACCTTTGTAAATGTTTACCTAGATGACTGACAGGAATGGAAAAATGAGTCTTTCATTTCTTGTGTTTGGAGTTTTGCTAGCTCTGTTTCAGAGTGTTAATAGGTTACTACCATGTGTACGCCTCTGAAAAGGTAAATGAAGAAACAAACCGTCCCCCCCGAAGGGGTCATCAGGAATAAAGATTTTTTGAGATGTAGTTTGTGCATCAGATATAATTTGTGCCTTATATTGCTTCAGAAAAGTCTTGATACCTTCTGCCAGTGGGCAAAGCTTCCTCCAGCAGGTGATGCCTCCTTCCTGAGTGTATTGACCTATGGTCGTCTCCAGAAGGAACAGCGGGACGCCACAGGTCACAACGAATACCAGATATGGCACCAGGAATGCACCTAAATTTGTCAAGTAAACAGAATTGCATACCAGGTGGGTACTGACTTTAAGTAATGATCGGTGATTACTTTATTGGCTTACCTCCTCCATTTTTGTAGCATAGGTAAGGAAATCTCCAAACATTGCCTAGACCGACAACATTACCCGCCACAGCCAGGAGAAACTCCACCTTACTGCCCCAATGTCCTCTCTCCTCCACTTCCACCTTGTTGTCTTTACCTGCTGTCTTTTTACTCAGCATATCTAAAACCTCTGTCTGGGCCAAATTCCCCTTGAAGCCCATGCTTTGTGTTCAAGTTTCCTCTCTATATTCACCACTTACTCTGTCAGGTAATGAGTCACTCTCAATCAGTTAATCAGTCCTCTGTGGAAATGTTAATTATCTCTAGATCTTCAATAGCAATCTCTACTCAAACAACTGTCTGAATTTTTCAAAATGTTTCTTCCATTAATCAACTTTAGTTAAACAAGCACAACATGTTGTTTTTACCCTCATATTTATTTTACTTATTGAATCAAGTGTGTTTTTACTACACACATTTAAACACATTCTTTGCATTAGACTATAAAACAACTTGTGAAACAAAAGTCTGCTGTGAATATAACTTCAAAGTTACAGTGAAAGCAGAAATGGAAAAGACTGGAATAAGCACATTTTATCAAGACTCATGATCATCAGAAGAACAGATGTCCTCATTTTTCAAGCCAGGAACCCAAATAGATCTGTGGTGTCTTTCATTTTATTTTCTAATAAAAAAAAAAAAATGTTTTTCCTACTTTCCTTTCCCTACACACTTAAGGTCCCGTTCATTGTGCAATAACTGTTCCATGGACGATGGAAGTAAGGGTGCTGGAGGTGCTACAGCACTTTTTTGAGGCTGCAATTGCATGGCACTAAAACAATAGTGATTAATATCAGTGACCCCCCTACCGAACAAACGACCAAAGGGCCATGTCTCAATAGAACACCAATGAATTAAAACATGTCTTTCAAACTTAACAACTGGCATGACCTTAGAGGTTATAAACTAAATGTTTTTCTGTTATTTCCCATCAGCCTCTTTCAATCCCCCTCCTGCCTTTTAAGGCCACAAAAACATTTGTGTATCTGGGTGTCAGTGTTACCCATACATTTTCAAAGTTATTCTCCCCCCCCTTTCATGTCTCAGACAGCACTTAGGCTTAAATGCTGGATGTCTTTACCTCTCTCTGCTGCTGAAATTAATATTCTCCCAAAATGTTTAACATTCATTTCAGTTGCATTCCCTTAATTAATTCCCAAATAATTTTTTCGAGCAGGCAGACGCCATTATAACTTCTTTCCTTTGGAAAGGAAAAGCCTTGTGAAATAAAAAATATCTTGCAAATTCCAAAATGCCTCTGAGGTACAGTATGTCTGCGCTATTCAGCATCTCCTTTTCTTTAAATTCATCTATTCACTCCAATCTAGCTTTTAAATCTGCATTACTAGATAAAAAAATCATTGACTGGCAACATTTGAGAATTAAAAGCTTCAAGATCTGTATTCAGATGACGTCTTTTCAGCATTTAAACAACTCTACTTTAAAGAAAATCTGCCCAAAAGTATTTCTTTTTTATTTGCAAACCCAGGACTTCCTGTTCCTGTGAAAACCTGTTATAGAAAACAGGTACGCATGCTTTACGAGGGCGTCCATCACATTTTAGAGGTAAAATAGCTCTACTGTACAATAAAATCCCTCCCTTCTTTTCCCTCCCAAATCCCGGCTATTGAAAACACAAGACTTCATATTTTTCAGTGATCTGTCTTTAAGAATGACATTAACCACAACATAAAGAGTCAAAATAGACACACACACAAAAGTGTGTATTTTTTAGCACTTCTTTTCCCTGATTTTATCAGGGTCGGTCCTCCAAAGAAATACAACTTTTATGTTTTTTAATCTTTGGTAGGTCACTGGATTCCAGCGATCAACACAAAGAATACTTTGAGCTGCAAAACATTTGTAAGCGAATCAACCTAAAGCCAATAAAACCACTGTAGACCCAATAACAAAAGAAAACAGCCCAGTGTTAGTATTCTGTCCAGCTCTGTTGGCGTCTGTGCTCATGTCTCTTTGCTGCCTCTGGTGGCCAGATGTTAGATGGCAACGTTTCATGTTTCCAGCTGTGTCCCAAACCAGAAATTCTGCCTGGGCAGAGCAGCAGCTGGAATTGTACCACACCCACAGTGGTTGAGATGAATCCAGTGCCCACTCAGACACATTCAAAAGGGGGTCACCTTTCTCCAGTCTGGCCTTGTGGTGATGGTGGTAGCCTCCAGTAGTTCTGTTGTTCATGTTTGCTTGCTGCTGGTTAGGGCTGGGCTTTGCCCCATGCATACTGTTCTCACTGGGTGGAGGAATTTGAAATAACGTAAGAATGCCTTCACCCTTCTGAAGCAGGATGGAAGCAAGACCAGAGCGCCCCATGTCAGACACGACCAGAGATACACTCCAGTTAGACTGACTGCAATTGGAAGAACAGGCAGACAGTATCTGTGCTGTGGAGCAGGACGGTGGGGAAATGTCAGGGTCCTACATGTGAAAGAGGAAGGGTGTCAGTGCAACGCAAAGAAAACTTATCTCAGCAATCTTTTTGATATGAAAATATAATCAGATCTACCAAGAAAACAAAGAAAATAACTGAGGACTTCTGTGTAAAACAACAGTTTGAGTTATTACTCACTGGTGGGATCACAGTCAAGTAGGCCACTGCGTAGTTTGAGTCTGGAGAGTCATGAGCACGGACAGTGAGTGTGAGCGTGACAGTCACTCCTGCCTGCGCTGTGGCAGGAGTATGGAGTTCCACCTGACCACGGAAAGACCCTTGCTCTGCAACATGGAACCTTAGAGAAAGGAACATGAACACTTAAAACACACATGATTGACAAGTCGGGAAAAGATAAGAAATGAAAAGGCATGATAAGACTCCTTTTTCAAACATTACCTGTGATTTCCTTTCTTTTGAAAATACCCATAGTTGTCATCACCAGTTAGACTGAAAAGACGGGCTGGGCCATGGTTCATGATTTCAAAGTCCACCATTGTGCTGTGACCTGGTACCAGACGCGGGAGAGAAAGCACCTAGGGGTTTGGAGACAGATAAACTGTGAAAGATTGTCCCAGTAGGGTGGATAAAAGAGAAGCAACATTGTGTACAGTAAATCACTGCATACTTTTGTCTGCATGTGTTAAAACTGACCAACAGAACTTCATTTTTTTAGAAATGAAATCTGTTACACATGAATGTCTTGTTTAGAGGATTACCTGTATCTGAACTTGAGTGGGCTGAATCATCTCTGTGGAAACCCGCTCCAGCTTGTTTCCTCTGCTGTCCTGGCCTAGTAGTCGAACACTAAAGGGTACTCTGGGGACAGACTCCACCCAGCCCACCAGCTCCTCTACGGAGTAGGATGATGAAGGGGAGGAGGAGGAGTTCAGCTTCACCTGCTGGATGTTCTCCCCATCAGCTCCCATCAGCATCACATGACTAAAAGACACCTCCTCATCTGGAGTAAGGCCTGTCACAGCCAGCACCAGGAATGCAGGGACACCTGTGAATTCAAGGAAGGGAAAATGTTGGTTGTGAAATTTACTCAAGCACCTATGCGATTAACATCAATAATGACATTCCCATATAATACATCACCATCCCTTACCAGCCACTGGACTTCCCTCCACTCTTGCCAGACCTGGATGTGTCTCATTGGTTACGGTGGCAAAATAATACAGGAAATCTACGCTGCTGTCACCTGCCAACAAAAAGACAAATCCTCTGCTTTTAATCTGACTAGGTATCTGTTACTGAACGTACTCAGTCATCATTTTTTCATTACCTATTACACTGAATGTGAGGTTCCCATCACTCTTGGCTTGAAGTTTCCACTGGCCTGGCTGTATAGGAGAGAGCAGGGTGATGCGGTAGAGACCCTCAAAATGCTGCAAATCTGCCAGAGGTCTCCTTTCTCTCAACAAAGACTGGCTTTGGTCTGGAAAAGAAAGAAAGAAAGATGATTGACTTTATTATTTACTAAAAGCAAAGCATAGTAGCAAGAATGGAAGATGTGGAGATTTAGTGTTTGCTGCTCAGAGATAGTTGTTTCAGCAATAAAAAAAAATAGGATTTTAGGATAATGTTTTCATCAACAGTTTGTGCATATGTTTGTGACCGCCAATGTTTACCTGATGGGTTGGTAAGGATACATTCACTCAGAATACCAGTGATGTGCAGTGTGATGTGTTTTACTGAGCTGTCAACTGTGAATGAATGGGAGGACATCAGCTCTTGGTCACTCTTCACATGTAGGAGAGTCACCTGGGGGTAAAGAGAGATGTGCATTTTGTCTTCAAAGACATCAAAAGGGAAATCAGTTTTTCATACTCAAAGTTGTTAACAAGACATCTCACATTATTTAGGTATAAACGCTACTTAACTTAAGGCATAAACCATGCAGATGTCTTTGGTTCTACAGATTGCTTTACTCTCTTTTAAATATTTTTTACAGCCCCCTCTTTTAAAAAATTTGACCACCTTCACTGCTTTTATCAACCTAATTTGCAACGTATTAGCAGGGATGTTAAAACATCTCCCTGATACTACATGGGACCCCTCTTAAAATGGCAGCCAGCTGATTAACAGTGTAGCTTTACACCGCTAAATAGACGAACGGTTATTTTTTTCCTGGTGGAGACCAAAACAGAGCCAGATATTGAGGGAATAAAGTTAAAGTAGATAGAAACTACATAAAATACTGGGTGTTAACTGGACGTGAAAGATTAATGCTAACTGTTAGCTAAATTACATTTACTTGCAACTTTACAGGATGTTATCATCTTAACCTACAGCTGGTTTTCATTGCCGCCATGTTACATTTTAGCCATAGACTGTATAAATAATAGAGGTAGTATCCGTGACGTCACCCATCTGTTTATTAAGCGTTGTATTGAGGCCAATCGGCGGCGGAAGCCATATTGGAAATGTTGAACTCAACATAACTGCTGTCGAGCTAGTGCGGCGTAAAGATGCAGGCTTTGAGCATCCTTACTAACAGCGTTAGTTATCCTGCCTGTGAAGTCAGCTGTGCCTCTCATATTGGAAAACTCGTAATCTAAATATCTTCGAAAATTGCTGTTAGAAAGAAATTAACCCCCGTACAGTGTGTTCTGGTCGAGAAATGAGCTATCCAGACTACACTTGTTTTTTGTACCAGGCTATAGACATGTTTATTTCTGCTGTAAAAATCGGCTTTTGTGAATTTGTGTGTATGTGGTTTCCAGTTCTTCCAGAGCCAGCCTTAAGCAGATCCTCAATGAACTGCAGTTTTTTTTAACACTTCCACATTGGCCTCATATTTTTAGACCAGAGGTTGCCACTTGATTCTAGCTCAAAAACAGGCACACAATTATGTAGCTTTGAACGGTAATGAGGAGTTGGAAGCAGAGTCTGCATGCATATTGTCAGAATCCAAAAAAAGGTTGAATTCAACTTTGTAGCCTCCTCCCCTGCCTCTAGAGCTAGCTTGATTTGACCCTTCAGAGGACATAACTGATGTACCTTGTTGACAGCTGTGTTATCCTCTACTATAGTAGAGACTTTGTGGATGTCAGAGTTGGTGGTGAAAATCGTTAGCCCTCCTGACAGGGATGACAGGGAATAGTAGAGAGAAAAACGATCAGGAGACAAAGGTTTCCTGCTCCTCCTCCTCCTTCTTCTTCTTCTTCTGCTGTCTTTTAAGTAGCTTGGGTCTTCAGTAAGCAGAAAAGTAACCTGAGGGAAAATCAGTACATAACGTGAGAAAAGGGTTAGGCGTGGGAGTGACTTTTATGACTTTTCAGGCAGAGAATGGAAATATCTCTTTGTATCTCAGATAATTATCTCTCCATGTTGTCAGAGCAGCTGGGTATTTCTCTTGATGGCATTTTTACCACAGTCTGCCTCAGCGCTGATGACTTAAAAGAAAACATAAAAAAACAGGTTCACACATTTGAGCTGCTTTGTGCAGTAGTGAAAGTAGGATCCTCTTCGATATTTAAAACCTACCTTGCTTTGTTTCTCCAGTGCTAGGGCCTTTACTGCATCAAACAAGTGCGCATCTTTAGGGGAAGCATCAGTGAACACGAATATATCTGACAATGGTGGGCTGTGGGTGAGGGCCAGCTGAAAACACAGAGCAGGACACACAGGATGATTCATCAGTAGCTCCATGTTTTCACTAATTCACACATCTGATCTTAAGTGTTAGATCGAAATTGCACCCTAATTTACCAGAACAGCTGACAGGCACATCTCTGGCTCATCACCTCCTCCTAGTGCTATCAGATTCTCCATGTGCATCATAAATTGGTCTGGGTCGTCAGTCTCAAACACTGGTCCAACCTCTGCAGAGAACAGTACATAAAGGTTAACTGGTATGCAAAGGATAATGACTTTGTGAGCAGATATAGCAGCCCTGTCAGACTCAGAAGTACCATAATACTGGAATGTGAAGCTTAAGCTTATTCGTGCTAATCAATTTTTATGGGGAAAAATACAAATGAAACAACCATTAGATTAAAAGTAAATAAATAACAGGTTAAAGATGAGTAACCTGGTTATTATATGATACAAAGTCATAAATAGGAAGTGTTTCAAAGACTACATGAATTTTCTCAACTCTGACAGCATTTCTTTCCAGTTTAATGCACCAGACTGTAATGAGTTGATGTTGTTTATTTAATTTTTCCTTGTGTTTTATCTGTCTTTGTTTCCTGTTTCATTATGTAGAGTTCTCTTGTTTTTCATGCCTTGGTTCCTCCCCGTGTGTAAGTTATCCTATGTCTTGAGTTATTGGTGAGCCATGTCTCATGTTGTGTTCCTTTGTGTAATTTCTTAGTCCACTCTATTATGTTTCCTGATTTATTTTGTAGTTTTTGTAGTTGGATAATTGTAAGTATTGGGTTCACAGTATGTTTTTTTTTTTATTCTAGTGTTTCCATAGTTTTCTTTAGAATTTAGTATCTTAGACATTTTAGTAAGTTTTGTTTGTACCTTTTTGTTCTTTTATTATTCTTTTTTTTTTTTTCTTCACATGGGTCCTCAACCTTTTTCTCCCATTGTGACAGACTGTGCATTTGAGAGTGAAGCCATTACCTGGATCATGGAAAGGCACCAGGAGAAAGGTGCCAGGCTGTCCAGGGTTGTGGGCTCTGGTTTGGATGATTGAGTGGGCCCGGAGGCGAGCCGCAGTGATCTCCTCAAACATGCTTCCTGTCGTGTCCATGACAAATACCAATGCAGGGACCTGCTCCACACTGAAAAGTCTGTCGATATCAGAATGAAAACAAATATTGACTAGATTAACTCAAAAGCTGAGGATATCTAACTAACAAACCATTTTACTTGAGGAAGTTATGACAATAACAACATTTTATGGGTCTCCTGTCTCCGTAAGGACCTGAAATCTGTGAAACAGTAGTCAAAACTCACCTCAGGAAGGTTTTGTGACCCACTGTGTCTTTTAGGTCCCTCAGTACACTCTTTGTAGCCTCAGTAGCCAAAGTGGCCGCTTGCATATGGAGGTAATGGTGAGGGGAGAAGATAGGTGAGGTGCTGTCCTTGTTGATGCCCCCTTTGGCCCCCATGTAGCGGCTACTGTCCAGAATACCTCCATGACTACATTTGCCTGCAAAGGTCAGTTTGAAAAGTAAAAAGCCATTCAAACTTCATAGTTAAAAGAAAGGGCTATTCATTGAGGTGTATTCCTTTGCATTATTGCTAGGATTGCAGCTGCTGATGGCTGAAGTTGCACTGACACACCCTGAGGTTTGAGAGGGAAAGTGCTGAAGTAGCCAGTAGTGAGCAGCGGGGAGTCTTGCTGTGTTTTTGTCAATCTTGGCAGGAGGTTATCTCGACAGGTCACACTGAAACATTCCATACAGGTAGGAGTGTCATCTGTGGATATAAAGAAAGAGGGTTCGGTCTATTAATTGTCATGATATCCAAAAGCCGTAATTAACTCCTGCAGTAGTAAAACCTTATTTGAAAGAACTTGCAGTGAACTTTGCCTTGACCTTTAGTTTGGTTTTGTTTGGTTAAGAGATTGAGGATATTTTATGCTACATTGAGTTCACATGTTTAAAATGTGTCTTGACTGTAGCATTATGATTCCTTACTAAAGTCTTATTGCAGTAAAGTGTTAAATCTTTGTGAGGTTTTGATGCACAGCCGGCAGCTACATTACACATAAAATGTGTTATATGAAGAGGTCTGCTCAAATCACAGAGGTTCAGTGGCTCATTCACGAACCATTGTACTGCCAGGTCAGGAATTATATTTTCTAGTTTTACCATGATAGATTAAAACATAATACACTAATAATAATACACTAATACATATACTATATGTAGATAATTGCACCATGCAGCCATATGCTATTTTGGTGAATAATGCATCCAAAATTTGTCAGTAGCCACAAACGTACCTCACAAATTTGTGGCTATACCATTTGATTTTTTGTTTAAATTATTTAGGTGACTTTATATATTAAAATGTTGCTGATCAAATGGTCAAACAATTGATTACTCAACAGTGTTATTCTAGCACAACCCCAGACAATGGACCTACACTTTCAATCTCAAACTAGTGTTTAAAAATCTTTTTGATGTAATGATAATCATCTCAAACCAAAAAGTGTGGCTCCAGATATCGAAAGGGATTTGTCAAAGGACATATTAGGATAATGATTTACACAAATGTAAAAAAAATTGTAGTATTAGATTTCAAGCTATAAGAGTTTAAACTTTTCAGCACAATTCTAAATATAGTATTTGCTTTGAGCCTTTCTCCATCTCTATCCATAACCTGATCAGCTACCTTCTTGCATACCAACTGTACATGTTTCATCCACACTGCTATTATCAGCAGGGTGTCATGTATAATTGCTAGACTGTACAAGTTGCTAGGTGTGGTTGAACCACAACAAGTGTTGGCTGCTCCCTCCCTAGTAACATGCATGTGTTGGGCTTTGTACTAGCTGTCTCTTCGATGATAAATTATTGAGCACTCATCCAGTCAGCTTAGTCTTAAGTCAACCTGCCATGCCACTGTGTATGCATTGAAATCCACATTCTCTCAGACAGAAAACCATTCACAAAAGCAACACTGTTGCAAGATGAGTTCAGAGTAGATTGCCCAACATGCCCACACTGATGGGCTGCGCCTACTTAGTGTTGCTCTTCACTGAACAATGACCGCAGGGCCAGCTCTAGCCATTTTGGTATCCAAGAACAGAAACAGGGTAGGATTTGATGTTCCCTACCATAAGTACTGACTCAGAGGGAACCCCTGATGTTATGGAAAGGGTGGTTGTATAACAGATGTAATGATAGTAAGAATTACCCTTTGCCACAGGGATGGAAGGCTCCTCTGGCTGTAGCAGGTGAAGGTAAATGGAACGCTGGCCCATCTCAACCCAGTTACTGTGACTGTAGAAGTCCTGGAATAAAATAAGTTTAAATGCAAAATATTACATCAGTTTTTGTCAGATCTTTATCATAATTACTGCTCCTAGGCAACTAGAATCATCTATTTCCACTTCTCCTCCATAGCTTAAAATTTCAATCATATGTCAGAAGATGTCTCTTCATGTAATCTCTCATTTTGAATACAGAGGAGTTCATTAATTAATCAATCCATTCATTCATTCATTCATCTGCCTGTGTCTGTTTTAAAGTACCACTGTGTACCTGCAGGGAGTGAAATAGCTGGCCCAAGCTGTGGCGAGCACTCTGGTACTCTTTTGCCCGTACTGACAGCAGAGTCTGAGCCCAGAACTGTCGCAACATCACGATAGAGCTGTTCACACGCTCCGAGTCAAAGTGGTACACTGGGTCAGCTCTGGTGGAGCTCAGGAAGTCCATGGCTGCATTGGATTTTACCACCTCTCCAACAGCTCTCCAGAAGCTACGGCCCAGAGTGGTCTGGAGGGGATAGAGGCGATCTTTAACATGATGGGAAATCAGTGTACTTCTGTTCTCCGTTATTATAAAGCAGTATAAACAGAAAGGACCTATTTCTTTTTTTTTTACATTTATTGAACTAAAGATTTTAGGGAATGTGATTTTTAGGGAATTTTATTGATGTCTGATATAGTGATACTGAATAATGGACCACAGTGAATCAAATACTCTATTCTTATACTGCAGCGATCTGCTCACCTTCTCTACATGGTTTTCCTGATTCAAATTCTCCATGGTGACATTGAGAATGGCCTGCTCAGTGATGTACTGGTGTGTTTTCGAGTCCCAGGACAAAGTTAATACTCGAGACCAGAAGTTGGGGAGAAAGCCGGTGCACGGTAAAGCCAGAAGGAAAAGGTAGGTGAGGAAAAACCAGAGCATCTTTCTCCTGGTGCCTTCCCAAAGTCCCCCTCTCCCCTGTGTCATCATGTCTGGGAGACAGGGTTTGAAGGTCACATTCTACCTGCATAGAATAAAGCAAAACAGTCAATAATTGTATTCATCCTGCAGACACAGAGCAACAGCATTCACTTGAAGTTGTTTTTCTGGAGACTTCATGAATGTACTGTAAGTCAATGCAATTTTTAAAATCCAAGATGCATATTTGGCTCCACCATAAGTTTTTTTTTTTTCAATTTTGACTCTTATTTCTTTCAGTTTATATCAGCCTTTTTATCCTTTGATTCTGCCATCTTTCCTTTTGTCTGTCTTTCTTCTTATTATCTTTTGTTATTGTGGCCAGTGAATCAGAAACAATGATGTTATAATGCTATAATGAGTGAAAGAGGACCACAGAGTTCAGGGACAGTTATCTGTGAATGTGTTATTACCAATGACACCTGGAATATGACCCATTGTTGAAACACAATAATGATAAGGGCAGTTTTAGTCAACCTTTTTTAGCTTTGAAGCATTTGTGTGAATGCTTTTATTTAATTTGCTGCTAGACAGTCAAATTGAAAGTACCCCAAATCCCAATATTAAGAAAATATAGCCGAGCTATAAAAATTCCAATCACTAAAAGAGTTTGTAACAATTGAAGACTTTGTCATCTAAAGAAGTTTTCTGCTTGCTCACCCCTATTAATTAAGAAATATTCTGCGCTAGTTGGATCAGTCCATGCTAGTCATCCATGTGCCCTTTACTCCCATTTTCTTCTCCTCAAGCTGCCCCCCCCTCTCCCAAGCCCTCTCTTCCAATTTTCTCAGACTCGCCTGTACACAGACTCCTATTGTTCCTTTCATCCTTGTTCAGATACAATACTTTGGTTTTGTTCTCATCGTCTGTGCTTTCATGAGGAGAGGGGGTCTAAAACAAAGCATGAGACCCGTAAACTTCTACTCCCACCCTCTGCCAGCATCTTCTTCAGGAAACCAGTTTCAATTGATTGGCAATGTCTCTTAAAATTTCACAAAGCATTAAGACTCCTCCTTTTATTCATTTTACAGGATACTCTCACACCGATTTTTGTATCACTTGTATTTCAACATTCTTTGTCTAAGGTATGCAAAAAAAAGTATATTTGAAGTTCCTCTTCACACTGGATGTCCTCCTTTATCAAAGTAATAATAACAATAGAATAATGTCAGCTGAAAAGTTTTCTTCACTTCAAAAGACAGAACTCTAAGAATAAGCACATCCTGAAACACTTACACACATAGCACAGCATAATTTTAATGAGTATTCTAGGTTACAGACATCAAATGTTCTTAAGCTATGTCTATAACTTCATTTATATGCAGAACAAAACATTTTCTCACCTTAGCTCTTCCTGCTGGACTTTATATGTCTAGATTGCAGAGACCACAGCATGTAGTAGAGAAATCACAGTCCTGTAGGTTCATAGAAACACCGTGCATGTAGGTTTATATAACAGCAACCTGTCACAGGGTAAACTGGGCCCAGTATCACAGCTTTCCCATCAGAGAAACAAAGTTATTGAGTCTTTGTTTTTGCCTGTCCTTGGGTTCTTCTCTCTTGCGGTCTCCTCAGAACAAAAATCACATGCCAGATATGTGTGGAAGAGGTGCTTAGCTTCAGAGTGTGGTTGACACTGTGTGTTTGTCAGTGTGTTTGTCAGAGATGGGGCACACCATGAGGCAAAGGACTCGTCATGGCTCCCCTACAGCTTAATGCACCTCCTTCGCCCCCATTATAGCACGGTGCATTGGTTCACCACAATAGGTCTGCATATATTACCAGTCAGGGTGTTCAAATCAGGCCTTCCCCAACCCCCTGCCCTCCATCCATCACTCTTTCTTTACCTTACAAGACCAAAAAACACTGCTTTTCAGAGCTGCAAACTCTACAACTCCTAGTTACCGTTATTTGAATGGAAATGGAAACAAGAGTTCATCAGCTACTGACTAACACAAGGGACAGTGTTGAACTTCAGCTTATTGGATGGAATGCTGTAAAAGAAGATGGACAAAAAACAACTGACGTATTTTATTCAACTTTGCTTCTCTGTTGTGAACAGCTACCTAACAACTGTAATTCAGTCCAGAACAAGGTATTTTCTCATGTTTTATTTAAAAATGAAATTGAAAATAAAGGATGAGTAAAAGGGTTTTAATACAGAAATTGTTTAGTAAGCTTGGCAACACAATCCCAGCCTGTGTCAGGGAGAGGTTGGTAAAAACAAAGACCATTATAAAATGCATTCCTCTGCCTGTAGAGGAACCTGAAGTGTGTGGGAACTGTCACCAAACCACATAATTTACTGTAAGCAAGCAGCAGGTGAGGTTAGTGTTTCCTGTTTATCTGCAGTGGTAACCTAGTTTACCTTTGAAGAAACACTGTTTCCAAATTATTTTTGCTGTTGATGATTATATTGCAGGGGAAAAAAGGTGTTATTTCAAAACTGATGTATGTTCTGAAGGGTAAAATATGCAGCCTTAAAAAACAATATGAACCATAAAACCTCAGTTTCAGAGTTCAGCACAATACATTTTAAATGCTCATTTTGGCAATTTTATTTGGGTGTCCAATTTATTGAGGTGAATTATTACTTCATTCAGATATTTTAATTGAGTCCTGAAGATGTAAGATACGTTTCTGAAGGAGGGGAAAGGGGAGGCAATTGTGAAATGATTTCTGGATTGTACAGTGTCTTTCTTTGTTTGTTTTATGGATTCAAAACTTTTTTTCCACATGGTTACTCCATCTGACCACAACTCCAGTGTCCTTTCTTTTTAAACTTTTCAAATTGTATTACTGTTTTTTATTTAAACTCTGTTTGTTTTAATAATGTAAGGTGACCTTGAGTGTCGAGAAAGGCATTATTATTATTATTATTATTATTATTATTATTATTATTATTATTATTATTATTATAATTATGTCTGTGTTGTCACTTTCCAAAGTACACACATCGACATCAGATCTTTGGATAAGTGATGGTTTATTTACCTTACAGATTTCTGTAGCATAAATATAAAATATATTGAGAAAATACTCTTAAAACAATAGAGGAACGTGCATGCAAGCTTTCAATCTCTTCAGATCAACCTTTTAATGTGTAGAGTACCTTTTTATATTGCATGACCAAATAAAATAAAGTTTGTATTAAAAAAATCCAACTTCTCTAAATGCCTCTCTCTCACGAGATTTTCCTGTCGCTCGCAGTCGACTTTTGGTCTGGTCCTTATTTATACAGTCTAATATGGTCATGTCTGATAACAATATTGAATGGGATCACTCAGCGTCCAGTTACTACCAAGTGAAACAACAGACTGCGTCAGTCTGGGCTCACAGCTGTAGGTTCAGGCTCGCTCTTCCTTCCAGTCCGGAGCAAAACGACAACGTTTGGAGTTAAGTATTCTACTTTGGTTAACAGGCTGTTCTTGCTTGACAGGGAATAATTAGGACAAATGACAGGATACTGAACCTGGCATGAGAAGTGGGTGTGTCTATGTGGCGTGGTTCGAGTTTGGCCGACTGTATTTAGAGAAATACCTTCCGCATATTATTACTGCTTCAACTTCTCAGTTAGTACGCTGGTTTTTCATCAGACAGGTAGGAGACAGCTGCATTGTCTTCATGATTATTTTACTTAGTTTAATACTCTGTATGACCCGTATGTGCAATGGTTATGATGTCATTAAATCAAGTCATAGTTTAACTGTACAGCCGCATCATTGCCCGGAAGAGGGCTTTACAGTCGGGAGAGTAAACAACTCTAAGACCATGAATTCAGAGATAGGGCAGCCTAAAGGGAAAACTTCCCCTTTGGTAAGGGAAAAGGAGAAGGGGGGGAGAAAGAATAGGGAGGAATAGTACAAATCCCCTCCGCATGAAGAGAAGAGCCACAGAGCGACACATACGTGTTAAAAAAGTCAAAGTGTAACTAAACAGAAACAGAAACTGTACAAGTCATGAGCATCAAAATATGGATACAATCAGAATGTAATGCAAAATTTCGTCAAACAGGAAAAACAAGACTCTCATGACCTCCTCTCCACCTGATCAACCTGAGTTTGTGTATCAGTATTCAGTTTACAGATTGCTCTAATGTCAAGTTTGCATCTGTACAGGTCAACATCATCATCTATAGCTAGACCGATATGTTTTTTTCTGGGCCGATACCGATGATTGGTAGTCAAGGAGGCCAATAACCAATATTTGGAGCAGATATTCATTCTCAGTAAAAAGGGAAATATTGCTGTCAATATTTTCTTTCTAAAGTTTTCTACAGTAAATAAAGATTTCCAAAATGTCAATCTAACTGAAATGTTAATCTTTCACTTATCTTTGTTTTATGGAGATATTTCAGTTTTTTCGAAGTGTGGTTGTATGAGTTTTAAATCACTTTTGTAGGGGCCAAAACGGATCCGGCTCAGCTCGTCCCCTGTAATGAGAAACTGCAGGGAGAAATGCAACGCAAGCTATGCTACGGTTTCTGCAGACAGTGTCATTTCTTCCACGTGATTTAGCAAATTTTGAAAGATTCTGACCCGAGCACTCACTTCGTAAAGTTACACTCCATGACAGGATTGTTTTAAGTCAATAAAAATAAGCAAGTAAACTGAAGAAGTTACAGAATGTGTATGATGGTGACTTTACTTAATGTCAGCATACTATTGTTCATAATAAAAATGTGTATTCTCTTTCAACAGCAGTCGATTTCCTTGACAGTGCAACCTGTTAACCAGCATCATGGTGAACTGCTGTGGTCTGCTTACTGTACAAAAGGAACCAGGTAGAGTGCTTTAGAATTCATTTCTATTATACATTAAGTTGAATCAATTTTGAATTTTGGTTCCCTACTTTCATTATTTCATTATATGGCACAACAGCCTGACCTGTACACTTACCCTTTTAATGATTGCTTAACTGAATTTATCTTCAGTCACTTAAATGAAATCAAACAATATTAAAAAGAAAACATTATGTAGCTTTGTTTAGTTTCCTTTGTTTATAAGTGCTTACTGTTGATCAGAGATGTGTGTGTGTGCTGTACATAAGGAAGGGACTCTACCAAACAATTTCAGGATAACATCTCATCTGTAAAAAAGCCATAACTTTGTATCAAGCATATGACATAAGCAGCTGTTCTCACAGTCTATGCACGCGTTTCTCTCTCTGTTACTCTGTCAGTTCCTTTGAAGAGTGTGGATGTGGAGCTGGAGGTGAGGGACCATGTAGCTACTGTTGTCTCCACTCTGAACTATGAGAACAAGGAAGACAAACCACTAGAGGCTGTTTTTGTCTTCCCTCTGCCTGGAGATGCTGCGGTCTGTCACTTTAGTGCTAAGCTCAGACAGACGCAGATTGTTGCTGAGGTCAAAGAGAAACAGAAGGTGAGCAACACAGTGAAGATTAGGCACATAACATGTAACTTACAGTATTACTATTTCAACATTGAACTTCTGTGATTTGTAATTTTGTACTACAGGCGCGTGAGGACTACGATGATGCTTTGAGCTCGGGTCAACAGGCCTTCCTTTTGGAGGAGAGTGAGCAAAGTCCAGATATATTCTCTATGAGTGTGGGCTGTCTTCCACCAGGAGAGAGTGCCTCAATCAGACTGGAGTATGTCACTGAGCTAAGTGTGCAGGCTGATGATGGGCTGAGGTTCTGTCTTCCTGCTGTGCTCAACCCTCGTTACCAACCTCAAGGTATGAAAAACAAAAACAGAAATGTGTCATGAGCTTTTAAACTTTGTCTACATAAGGGATGGGCAGATTAAGCCATACAAAGCTTTGAGGCTTTGCTTCTTTTTGAGTTTTAAAAACAGCAGATGTTTATCTAACATCAGTCTGGTTCTGCTCAAGGTTTCCGAGCAGAACTAGACTGGGTTTAAAAAGTCTGTTTTCTCCTGATGCTGGTTCACTGAACAATGTGTGGTGTGAAGTCAAACACGCTGGGTCCAGGGCAGGTTTCGAAGGTTTATTTACAACAGAAAGGATCAGCTCAGTTCAGACAAAGGAGTGAGTTCAGATGTGGATGTGGATGATTTGTGCTATCAAACAAAAAGGGACAAAAAGGGAGATATTAAATATCTAAATAAACGTCACATAATACTGATAAAGATAATACGGAAATAAGGCGTTACTTACATCAGTAATGCATCCACTCCAGGTAATAGTTCAAAACCACATGGTACAAACATTTCAACAAAGGAGTCACTGGCACATGGCAGGTTTGGAGGGAAAAGGGGGAACAAAGGCTTGGGTGCAGGGTTTTATAGTGTTGGGGGCGTGGCTTAGGTGATCAGGTGTGGCCTGGTGGATTAACATTCAGGTAGAGTGGAGACTTGTGATTTAACATTGGGACTGGATCTTATTCTGTCTTGATGTTGGGTCTTTGTTAATAAAAAATAGAGTACGGTCTAGACCTGCTCTGTTTGTAAAGCATCTTAGGTTAAATTTTTTTGTGATTTTGCACCATTATTTTTAATTAATTATTATTATTATTTAATTAATTATCACATCTCCTGATGGAGATGTGATAGTTAAATAACTGTAACCATATATCATAGTTAATTTCCTTACTTCTTATCTGTCAAATGTGCTTATTAAACATTTTTACAGTGTAGATTTCTTAAAGCTGGGTTTGGTAGTCAGATTTAGATACACTTTTTGTTATACTGGTTAAAACGATCTTTATGTCCCGATGGCAATCAATACATAATGTGTTCTTAAAAAAGAGCCAAAAAAGCCGTTATCTACAACCGGAGTAAACCTGGGAAAACACCAACCAATCCCTGCCATCAGGAGCCAAATTATGAAACCAATCAAATCCCGTCCTGCCGTTCTGCCCGCCTCCTGCACGTACATTTCATGTTTGTTTGTGTTTTTAACTTTCACTATGATAATGTTTTGGTGTTTTCTAACTGTTAAGTGAGACATGAGTTGACGTTGTGCAAAACACAAACGATGTGCTGAGGACCGGTTTTGAATCAGTCACGATCATATGGTCGCGAATCAGTGGCACTCGTGCATGTGAGCGGGGGCGTCATTTTGATGGAGCTCCGATGGGAGGGGTTAGACAGAGTCCTGAGGAAATACTACATTCAAATTCATGCTAGTTTTCCGTGATTACCAACCTAGGTTTAACCACTTTTCAAGGCACTATACCTTCAAAGCTTTGAACAACATAATAGAAATGAATAAGAAATATAGCATCATGGATGAAACATAATATTACAAAAAGACCTTTAAATATTACTAGAATAATTCACACTATGATTGAAAAAACATGATGTCAACTAAGTGTTTATTTGTCCGTCTTGCCAACATGAGCATCTGCCATGTAGCATTTAAAGGGCATCTTGTCTGTAGCCTGACTCTTGACTGTTAGTCTTCTTTGTCTTTGTTGAACAGTGTTTATTGAGGTTAGAACTTGTTTTTTTCCATGCAACTGGAATTTAATTTGACTCCTTTAACCATTTCTTACCTTTCCCAAAGGAAGTGGAGGTAGTGGAAGTGGCAACGCCAAAGTAACCTCAACTCCAGCATCTTTGGTGCCCTACACTCTGTCTTTCTCTGCCCAAGTATCCTCTCCTCGTCCTGTGTCCAGAATAGAGTCCGGCTGTTCCCTTGATCCTCTTCAGTACCTCAATTCAGAGCAAACCAAAGCCACGGTAGGTAGAGTGTTGATGTCTGCTGATGTTGTCCTTCTTGATTTGGAACAAGAAAAAAACATCATTGATTTTGTGTTCATGAGTGTGTTTTGTAAACTGTAGATCAAGTTGGCTGCTGGACACAAGTTTGACAGAGATGTTGAACTTCTGATTTATTACAAAGATGCCCACCAGCCCACCGCTGTGGTGGAGACAGGAGAAACCTCTGCAAAGCTTGGTGAGTGCAAATTAGTAAAACAGATTGATCACAAATGCTAGAATAATTAGAAAAGGCAATATTTGATGTCCTTTTATTGTGGCTCAGGCACTCTGATGGGTGATCCAGTGGTGATGCTGAGTCTGTACCCAGAGTTCCCTCAGGCTGTGATGTCTTCAGTCGCCTCATGTGGAGAGTTTGTGTTCTTACTGGATCGATCTGGTAGTATGGGTCAATCTATGAACAACAGCAAGACTAACCAGACTCGCATTAGCAGCGCCAGGGTATTAATGTTTAAATTATTTTATTAAGCCTTTTGAAATATACCTCTTACACAGTGGCTTTCATTATCCTTTTCTCTTTTCACTTCAGGATACTCTACTTCTCCTGTTGAAGAGCTTACCAGTGGGCTGCTATTTCAATATCTACAGTTTTGGTTCCTCCTATGAACACATCTTCCCGTAAGTCTCTCCAGTCCAACAAATGTATTCCTGTCTTTGGTCTTAATGAATGTTACCTGTTTCTGTGTATTGTGACGTGTCCGTGTGTTGATGTAATCACAGTAAGAGTGTGGAGTACAGCCAGCAGACTATGGAAGAAGCTTTGAAGAAAGTTGGGGAGATGGGGTCTAATCTGGGAGGAACAGAGATCCTTAGGCCACTTCAACACATTTACAACCAGCCCTGCATTCAAAATCAACCAAGACAAGTAATTCACACACAACATGTAAAACATGTCGACCATCTCTTGCCAGTAACAACGCACACCACTTGGCCATCAACACTGCTAATCTTTCTGGTCTGGCTTTAACTTTGCAAGTACAAATTTGAACTGACAAGTTTATTTAAAGGTTATTCAGTAACACTTTACAATAATGGCAAAAAATAGAGAATTCATGCTTGGTTCATGTTAAAGTAATGCATGACTGTTGATTCTGTTTGAATTAATAAGGGGTGCACTATTAACCCCTGTTGTTCATCATGAACTAATGATCATGTCGCTATGACTTCATGGATATTCTTACAACACCTTGCTGCACACTTAACCTTCAAAAACACTTTAGTGACTGTTATGGCATCTCACACAGCTCACAGAGAATGATTTGAAGGACTTACACAAAAGCTGCATGTTTCTGGTTCACATGTCACCTCTCTTTTCTGTTATCTATTTTCATTTTCATTGTCCATTTTGAAACTGTCACTGCACTACCTGCACTGTGTACATACAATGTTTTTATAGAACTGTATTTTATTATATTTTATTGTATTTTATATTTAAATTTTAGATATTTAAAAGCTGGAAGAGAGAAACAGCATCTCGTTTTTCCTGTATGTCTCGTATACAGTGAAAATTGACAATACAAACCTTTAAACCTTTGAACCTTTGAACCTCTTCCCCAGGTATTTGTCTTTACTGACGGAGAAGTGGGGAACACCAAACAAGTTATAGACCTGGCAAAGCAGAATTCACATGCCCACAGGTGAACTGTCAAAACTTTGGTTAACACCCACATCATCAGAACATACCCCATTCTCTTTTGCTGTTTATCTTAAAAGCAACATTGCTGCATTGTAGATGTTTCTCTTTTGGGATTGGAGAAGGGGTCAGCTCTGCTCTAATCAATGGGCTGGCCAAGGAAGGAGGAGGTCATGCTCAGTTCATTGCAGGGACTGACAGAATGCAACCCAAAGTAAGTTAGACATGAAACACATAAAAACTGTCATGTTTAACAATACAATCAAAGATTGTGCTTGAATGAAAGTTTTGGTTCCATGTGGATGAGTATGTAAAATATTTCTAACGCAAACCTTTCATCACCAGGTGATGCAATCCTTGCGATATGCTCTGCAACCAGCTGTGGTGGACATCTCAGTCACATGGGATATGCCAAAGGATGTGTCTGTCACTGTCCTCTCTCCACCAATCACAGCACTTTTCCAGGGTCAAAGGTCACTGGTTTATGCTAGACTCTCTGGACAGGTAGGAGTGGTGACATATGGATGTGAAACTATTTTGTTTTTCAGTGTTAAATTAAAAGTAGGCTTTGAGGCCATTTAATAAATCAATCTCTTTCCTCCGTTGTAAGGGTAATACATCTATAATTCCTCTCAGATTTCAGAAGCAGCAGAGGGATGTGTTACAGTGAAATACAGCCTGGCAGGTCATCCCACACAGAACCAGCTCCAGTTCAGTCTGAAACCTGCAGAGGATACTGGGTAAAAAGGGACTTTTTTCAGACAGCCCTTACGTATATGTTGAGTTCAATTTAATTACAGGGAAACGTTTTGGATGAGAGACTTCAAACTTTTGAAAAAAACAGAAAATAGGCAGCAAGTGTCTGCTCAGTGTCCGACACACTCAAGTAGAAAATGAGTAAATATGTAATCATCCTAACATAAGAGTATTGAAAACTACAGAAGACTAGATTCTGGTCATATGTCAATTTTTGATTTGACTTGATTTTGATGTTTTTATTTTGAACATGTAAAAAAAAAGATTTATAATCCAAAAAAATATTTAGTAAAAAAGAAGAACTAGAAAAAAAATCAATCAATTCCATCAGTAATTCTACAACACTTTAACTTACATGTGCGAAAATCCCTAACCAATTTAAAGATAGTATTATTATTTTCTATTATGTTGAAATCCTAATATACATACACACATTGCATACATATTTGTAATAGTAGAATTCCTGAAGAAGGGAAAAATTATTGCATTGGTCACATACAGTTTTTTTATGTTACCCATCTGTAGATTTCATAATTACCATGTCACTGCCAATTTCCTATATATTTATGAAAAACATATATATTTTGCTGATCCCCAAAAAACATAAATGATCAAGATCTTAGCTCACTTTCATTGACATTATTGGCTTGGATGAAGCTGCTTAGAGTTTCTTTTTGCTCCCATTTTTTAAACATACTTTAGTTCAGTCAAAAATAAATCCAAATGAAATAGTTGTTGCATTTTTAATACTACACAAACAGGGGAGTCAACACTCTCTCAGATGTAACTAGCTATTGACAGTAACAACTCAATTTAGGACAAGACAGCTTGTTCACATTAGCATCAGCTTCTAAAATCTGTGCGTTTGCTGTGTTAAAGGATTGTTTTCCCCCTCGTGAAGCCCTGCCTCCTTCTATGACACGATGCAGACTGTATCTATGTGAGAGCAGTGGAGCACAATGCAGTTAATAACAGTGTTTGAACTTTCAGGAAGTCAAATAACATCGTAATGCAAAAAAAATGACTTCACACATTTTTGTGTCAGACCCTTTACTCTGTATTTTGCAGAATAGAAAAGCATCAGATGACCAGACTAATTCATGTGTCTCTTTTCCACCTTCAGATTCATATTTTTGGAATCATTTTGTTGCTCTGTTATATTTTCAATATTATTAGACGATTGAGTGAACTATAGCTTTACCAGTAGTTTATGGAATTATATAAACTTACAACCATCTTGAAATTGTCCACAAATGTTTGAATTACCGTTGTACTCAGAAACACTAACAGAACAACCAGCTATGCACCATTCTTAAATTAAAATCGGCCCCGGCTTTCTATACTCTTGAAAGTTTGTATAGAAAATAGATTAATTTAAAGGGGAAAAACAGTTTAATTGTTATTTCAAATCTATATACAGATATTTTATAGTCTCTCTCCCATCTTCAGATTAACAGTCCACAGGTTGGCTGCTAGGACTCTGATTCGCTGCCTGGAGATGGAGCAGAGAGGGCCCAGACAACAGCAGGACGACAGTGTGAAGAAGAAGGTGGTGGAGCTCAGTGTGCAATCTGGAGTGAGCAGTGCCTTCACTGCCTTTATCGCTGTCAACAAAGACAATGGCGAGGCGATACAGGGACCACTGGTGCGAAGAAATGTTCCAACGGCCAGTAAGTATTTCAAAGACCCTCAAAATAGAAAGGCTTGATGATGTACTGCTTTAACTTTAAGTTAAGTTTAAAATAAGAGCCATCATTAAGCATTTCAGGATTTCATCACAAATAAGCTGATATTTTCCTTTGTTAAATCACGTGTTTTCTTAACCTAATCTTTTTATTGTTTTTCCTTTTTAGGGCGTATGGCCTGTGCAAGGCCTTTATCTGTGCCTTCACGTCTTGCTCATCACTGTGGTAAGTAAAAAGCTGAATTTCTTGTTGGCTTGGTCTTATATTATATCTTGATCTCTTAAGATTTTACTTTTTTTTATTCTCAAAGAAATGATGAGATCGGCACGTAAAACGACAACGTCATACGTTCCCAACTCCGTACAGATGCATAGTAGGGCTCTACCAGAGTCATCAGGTGGCATCTTCTCAATGGGCTGTGAGTAAAACAATTGAGTGATTTTGCAAACATGACAGATCCAGACTGTACTCTATGTTCAATTATTAACAAAGACCCAACATCAAGACAGGATCAGATCCGGTCCGCTCTTAAGACAGGACTCAGTCTGATCTGAGCTTAATCGATCATGAGCATTGCACCTGGCAGTATTTAGTTAGTTACAGTGGCAAGGAAAAACTTCCTTTTAACAGGCAGAAACCTCAGGCAAAACCAGACTCATGTTCGACAGCCATCTGCCTCGACCGAGTTGGGACAACTCCTGAATGGACATCAGGAGCTGGTAGACTTTAGCCCACACTCACTTATTTAGTGTCAGTATATAAAGCTTTCCTAGGTAAAGTATGATATCACGGTTCATTTATTCATTTTTATAAAATGTTAAATGTATATTTTAATGTCCATAATGTTCTTGTAGAGTATAAAGTTGAAGACTTCCTTGAACGTCTTATAAATGGAGAATTATACGAACATGTCTCCTTGAATTCAGATGATCAGGCAGAGAAGGAAGATGGGGAAGAGGTGTCAGATGAGACCAGGAGTGATATAGATGGTTTATTTCATAGTATGAAGTTTTCATCAACTTTATGTCTTATATGTAAGATCTAAATCACATGAAATGCATAAGAGTTCATGAGTGAGAATACATAAAATGAGTTAAAAATGTGATTATTTTGTTTTTAGATTCAAAAAGGCACAGTTGAGAGGTTACATGCATGCCAGCTCATCGCCCTCATAATGAAAAAGCAGAATTACTTGTTGGCTAAGTCTTATATTGTATCTTGATCTCTTAAGATTTTACTTCTTATTCTCAAAGGTCAAGCACTGATGAGGTCGGAATGTATTGAGTCAAAGTCATCCGGTCCTGACTCTGTACAGATGGATAGTATGGCTCTACCAGTGTCAACAGGTGAAATCTTCTCAATGTGCTGTGACTAAAACAATTGAGTGATTTTGGAACTCAAAATATAAGACTAACAATATTTTCTAAATTCTATCAATTATCAATCATCAATCAATCAATCTTTATATGTATAGCGCCAAACCACAACAACCGTTATCTCAAGACGCTTTTACAAACATGGCAGGTCCAGACTGTACTCTATGTTCAATTATTAATAAAGACCCAACATCAAGACAGGATAAGATCCGGTCCGCTCTTAAGACAGGACTCAGTCTGATCTCATCTTAATCCATCATGAGCATTGCACCTGGCAGTATTTAGTTAGTTACAGTGGCAAGGAAAAACTTCCTTTTAACAGGCAGAAACCTCAGGCAGAACCAGACTCATGTTCGACAGCCATCTGCCTCGACGAGTTGGGTTTGGAAAAGGGATAGAGAAGAATAAAAGAGAGAGAGATGATAGTGATGAGACAGATAGTAGCAGCAGCAGCAATAGTAGTAGTATTACTAGTAGTACTACTAGTAGTAGTAGTAGTAGTAGTAGTAGTAGTAGTAGTAGCTGTTGCTAGTCCAGCATGTCCAGTCCAGAGGAACCTACGAGACAATGGAGCTCACGGACTCCAGAAAGGTCTTTGGTTAGTAGCATTGTAATTAGAATTGGCTAGAGTAAAAAAAACACTTTACGATAGCCTTTTAATGATGTGTCTACATGGAGGTACACGTTAGGCCCTACCTTAATGATAACTGTCCTTTTTTATTTGTGTGTTAAGTCCTTCTCTGTTAAATCTCAAACTCAAAAAGCCACATTTGCACCTGCCATGCTTTTTCCTAATTTGATGGATAAAGCGTAAAAGATTTAAAAAATGAATTTGCACCAACATTGCACCAATGTGGAGAGTGTCTCTGTTCTGGGCTGAGTGACAGTAGGAGTGTGTTTATCATAATGGAGGAATATTTCACCAAAATATCCTATGTGTGTAGTTTTGATGATAATATTAATTTTTGACATACTATTATTAATTATATGTATACCAGGCTGTTAAGTCTTCTCTCTCAACAGGAAAGATGCGTTTGCAATCTTTTAAACGAGGGATCCTTGGTTCCAAGGCAAAAAAGACAGAGAGTCGCGTGGAGGAATCTAAATCTGAATCTAAATCTGAATCTGGTAACAGAGTTCTACAGACTGATTCTGCTCTGCACTAACTTTGACAGCCACAGACGTTCTCGCAGCCTGATTTTTTTTTAAATAGAGGGCAAGTTATTGATAAAAATGAATTAGGGATTATAATACTTTTGATTGAATTAACATAATAAAGTATAAAACATGTTACTATTAAATCAGATAAGTTGTTTTGTATCAAACTTGTATGGAATTTTCAGTGTAAAAATGTATTTAACACTTATACACTGAGAACTTTGTCCCACATTTTGACATTGGCACATCAGCTTTGGCTTTACTTTAGAATTAATAAGATAGTAATAGCTTCTTGCTAAGACAAATAGGCTAATATAACTGTACACACTTGTTTTGGTCCCATCTGGTTTTCTTTTTGCTAAGTTTTTAAGTTTATTATCACAGAACAAACTTCATCTGCTGGTCACCCCATTTTCTTGTCTTTTGTAGCACTTTGCAGCAATGGTCAAAATGTCATTCTCATTCTCCAGTATGAAAGCTGAATTAAGTTAGCACTCCAGATTGGACACTTCATCAAAGAAAGAATGATATACAGTGCCATTTGAAGCCATTAAACAATGACTTACATATTTGCTGGAATATTTTTAACTGCAACACATCTACACGTCAGTGTCCAACAGATAAAAAAAGGAAACAATAAATGCCACAAATGCCTATCAGTGTCCACAAAGATGATTCTTATATTTGCATATTGATTCTCTTGTCAGAAGAGTGCGGACCCTGTCAGCCCTCCATGGACCCTTTGCTTCAGGTGGTCTCCCTTCAGAAGGCGTCTGGCTCCTGGGACCTAGTTCCAGCTCTGGCTACAGCTCTTGGAAAGACCAGTGAAGAGATGAAAAAGCCAAAGCCTGCATCGGTGTGTTATTGTAAAAACGAATACATTCAAATGACTTAGGGGACTAAGTATGAGTTAGTTATAGAATTCGTGAACTGGTTTATTTAACAAATAGTGGTAATAAAATGTATAACAACAACTTGACACCTTCATAAAACAAACCACAACATTTGAAAAATGAAAAAATGAAATTCACATCTCTACAGAGATGATCAGAATAAAAACCCGGAAACCAAAGTTTAGGTGTTCTTAAGCTCTTCAGTACTGGCTTCACTGCCACCAATACAGTAACAACTGGGCTGCACTATTGGCCATCTAAGCCCAGAGATGGTTTTGAAGTATTTAAATATCTTGTTTGTAATTTTGTTCAAAATCAAGCAGCAATATTTTCTCTTAATTATATACTTACATTTTCTCTCTTCTAATGCCTGCTTCATGTTCTTTCTCTTAATTTGGTGATTAAGGTGAACCAGGAAGTATGGGCCACCATTCTGTCTCTGATCTGGCTTCATGGTTTCAAGATAGACGCCCAGGAAGAGTGGGAGCTTCTGGCAAGGAAAGCTGTGTCGTGGGTCTGTGCACAGAACTGTAAGAGCTTAAATAAAAAGTGTTGTCATTTAATATGTGTGCCTGTTAAAATCAGCTGTTTGACCACATTCAGCCCACTCATTAATTTGGTTTTTGTGTTTGTTTTTTATTTTTTCCAGCACCATGTGTGAACGAGTGTGTGGAAGCTGGAAATGCACTTTTGGGATGTCAAGTACAGAAAGATGCCTTGGGGCTCTGAGGTTTTCAAAACTGGCTTCAAGACTGACACTGATAAGGAATTAAATCATGTCACACTTGCAAACAAACCAATTCTGCGGCTTGCACTTAATCAAAATTCAAAATCACTATATCACTTAATTTACAAGGGACCAGGTTCTTCTTTTTGCTAAATTTCTGCTTTTTGAATTTCTGGGAAGTCAGACTTGTCATACATCAATTAATCAAAAATATCAAAGACTAAGTGAATGAGCAAATAAATGCTCCAGGCCTTCCCCAACCCCCTGCCCTCCATCCATCACTCTTTCTTTTCCTTACAAGACCAAACAACACTGCTTTTCAGAGCCGCAAACTCTACAACTCCTAGTTACCATTATTTGAATGGAAATGGAAACAGGAGTTCATCAGCTACCGACTTACACAAGGGACAATGTTGAACTTCAGCTTATTGGATGGAATGCTCTAAAAGAAGATGGAGAAAACAACTGATGTGTTGGCACTTTCCACAGTGCACACATCGACATCAGATCTTTGAATAAGTGATGGTTCATTTACCTTACAGAAAAAAAAAGGTTGCAGGGCGGTCTCTGTATCATAAATGTAAAATATATTGAGAAAATGCTCTTAAATCAATAGAAAAACATGCATGAAAGCTTTAATCTCAGTTCAACCTTTTAATGTGTAGGGTTACTGTTTTATATTGCATGACAGAATAATATAAAGTTTGTATTAAAAAAATGCAACTTCTCTAAATGCCTCTCTCTCGCAAGTTCTTCGTGTCATTTTTGGTATGGTCATGTCTGATATACAGTGGTGGACAGAAACAAAGTAAGTTTACTTGAGTACTGTACTTAAGTACATTTTTGAGTATCTGTACTTCACTTGAGTATTATTTTTAGGGGGTACTTTTACTTTTACTTCACTACATTCAGAAGACAATTATTGTACTCTTTACTCCACTACATTTCTATCAGTGCTCTAGTTACTCACTACTTTTGCTTTGAGGTCAGCTCATGAATTTCCTTCTCTTTTCTGAAATCTGATCCCTAAGACAGTAAACTGTGTTTGTGTAGTTCTGTTTGTCTCAATGGTTTAGTCGTACCTGTATATTGTGCGTCTCCACGGTTGGTCGTGGAGCAAACACAGATCAGGCAGTTCATTTAGAGGTGGTAATGATGGCTATGATTCTCCACCTGAGCACCCACGGTCATATCTTCAGCCTGTGTTAGAGGTTTTTGAAAAGAGGAATATTACGTATGGTTTGAAATGTTCTCCCTGTTTCCCACTCTGCCCAAATATACAAAAATTCACAGTCCAACCTGAGAAAGTGTGTTGAACTACGTAACATTTGTTTCATTCCAGATGAACATTCCAGATGAAGTTGTCTGTGCTTGGAGTCACTTAGTTGCTGAATTTATTCCATAGTATAGTTTTAGAGATTTCAAGTAATAGTCTCTAAATAAACAGAATGTAACAGAATGTACTCCTATGTATTCTTGACTGCACTCATGCTTTATGAAAATACGTTTTGAGATATTTTAAGAAGTACTTTGAATACTTACGTATTTTTAAAAGCAAGTACTCCAGTACTTTGACTCAAGTAATAATCTGACAGAGCAACTTTCACTTGTACTGGAGTAATATTTGACCAGGAAGAAGTCATGAAGCTGTGTTCTTTGTCCACCACTGCTGATATACAGTCTATGGTCTGATAACAATATTGAATGGGATCACTCAGTGTCCGAGTTACTACCAAGTGAGATAACAGACTGCATCAGTCTGGGCCCAGCTCTCAGGAACAGATGGGTGACGTCACGGATACTACGTCCATATTTTTTACCGTCTATGGTCAGGGCTCAGCTGTAGGTTCAGGCTCGCTCTTCCTTCCAGTCCGGAGCAAAACGACAACGTTTGGAGTTAAGTATTCTACTTTGGTTAACAGGCTGTTCTTGCTTGACAGGGAATAATTAGGACAAATGACAGGATACTGAACCCGGCATGGGAAGTGGATGTGTCTATGTGGCGTGGTTTGAGTTTGGCCGACTGTATTTAGAGAAATACCTTCCGTATATTATTACTGCTTCAACTTCTCGGGTAGTACGCTACATTTTCATCAGACAGGAAGGAGACTGCTGCATTGTCTTCATGATTATTTTACTTATTACTCTGTATGACCCGTATGTGCAATGGTTATGATGTCATTAAATCAATAGTTTAACTGTACAGCCGCATCATAGCCTGGAAGAGGGAGGAATAATAAAATGAAGAGAAGAGCCACAGAGCGACACCAGGCATATGTGTTAAAAAGTCAAAGTGAAACTAAGCAGAAACACAAACTGTATACGTCATGAACATCAAAATATGGATACAATCAGAATGTAATGCAATATTTCGTCAAACAGGAAGAACAAGACTCTCATGACCTCCTCTCCACCTGATCAACCTGAATTTGTGTATCAGTATTCTGCTTTAGAGATTTTGCTCTAGCGGCAAGTTCGTATCCATCATCTGTACAGGTCAACATCATCTCACAATTTTGTGTCTATAAAACGACACAGAACATGAGTAATCAGTAGGAAGTTGTTTATGGAGACAAAAGTGTAAAGTTACACTCCATGACAGGATTGTTTCAAGTCAATACAAGTAAACAAGTAAACTGAAGAAGTCACACAATGTGTATGATGGTGACTTTACTTAATGTCAGCATAATATTGTTCATAATAAAAATGTGTATTCTCTTTCAACAGCAGTCGACTTCCTTGACAGTGCAACCTGTTAACCAGCATCATGGTGAACTGCTGTGGTCTGCTTACTGTACAAAAGGAACCAGGTAGAGTGCTTTAGAATTCATTTCTATTATACATTAAGTTGAATCAATTTTGAATTTTGGTTCCCTACTTTCATTATAACCGCAAAATGGCACAACAGCCTGACCTGTACACAACATTATGTAGCTTTGTTTAGTTTCCTTTGTTTATGAGTGTTTGCTGTTGAATTGAGGGGACTCTACCAAACAATTTCAGGATAACATCTCATCTGTAAAAAAGCCATAACTTTGTATCAAGCATATGACATAAGCAGCTGTTCTCACAGTCTATGCACGCCGTTTCTCTCTCTGTTACTCTGTCAGTTCCTTTGAAGAGTGTGGATGTGGAGCTGGAGGTGAGGGACCATGTAGCTACTGTTGTCTCCACTCTGAACTATGAGAACAAGGAAGACAAACCACTAGAGGCTGTTTTTGTCTTCCCTCTGCCTGGAGATGCTGCTGTCTGTCACTTTAGTGCTAAGCTCAGACAGACGCAGATTGTTGCTGAGGTCAAAGAGAAACAGAAGGTGAGCAACACAGTGAAGATTAGGCACATAACATGTAACTTACAGTATTACTATTTCAACATTGAACTTCTGTGATTTGTACAATAGGCGCGTGAGGACTATGATGATGCTTTGAGCTCGGGTCAACAGGCCTTCCTTTTGGAGGAGAGTGAGCAAAGTCCAGATATATTCTCTATGAGTGTGGGCTGTCTTCCACCAGGAGAGAGTGCCTCAATCAGACTGGAGTATGTCACTGAGCTAAGTGTGCAGGCTGATGATGGGCTGAGGTTCTGTCTTCCTGCTGTGCTCAACCCTCGTTACCAACCTCAAGGTATGAAAAACGAAAACAGAAATGCTTTTAAACTTTGTCCACATAAGGCAGGGGTGTCCAAACTTCTTTCTAAGAGGGCCACATTTGTTGTTGTCAGAATACCTCAGGGTCAGTGGCTCCTACTGAGACTTTGGAATCCTAAAAGTTATATATGAAACATCTATTTAATAAAAATATTTTATTTTTTTTTCTCAATAAATCAGTAACCAGGTAGTCCTCAGTTCTCCACAAGCCATGTAAACATTAGCAAACGTTATCTTCTTCTGGAGGAAAATGCTATTCATTAGGGTCGGTCAATGTGGGAAAAATATTGTATCATTATTTTTCTATGGCAGGATCACGATCTGGATTTCATCACACTTCTTTTTCATGTTGCTATTAAGACTTTTCTGACCAGCAGACGACATTTTAAGTACAAAATAATTATTTTCCTGAGTTCTGAACAATCTTTATGCACCAAATTTTCCCTTTTCTGTACAATTTTGATTCAGTGCTTGAAAGAAACTGCCAATGTTCAGATGATTTAGAAAGTGATTAATTTCTTTGCTATAAATAACACAATTAAAGATGGAAGCTTGGGGCCATAAATAAATGGACCTTGGGCCGCAATTGGCCCCCGGGCCGTACTTTGGACATGACTGACATAAGGGATGGGCAGATTAAGCCAAACCAAGCTTTGAGGCTTTGGTTCTTTTTGGGCTTTAAAAAAGGCCGATGTGTGTCTAACATGAGTCTGGTTCTGCTCAAGCTTTCTACCTGTTAAAGGAAGTTTTTCCTCGCCACTGTAACATGCTAAATGCTGCAAAGTGCTCTGCTCCTGGTTGATTAAGATGAGATCAGACTGAGTCCTGTCTGTAAAATGGGACTGGATCTTATTCTGTCTTGATGTTGGGTCTTTGTAATAAAACATAGAGAATGGTCTAGACCTGCTCTGTTTGTAAAGCGTCTTGGGATAACATTTTTTATGATTTGGCACTATATAAATAGATTGATTGATTAATTTAAAATTATTGTAACTTGGAATCAGGAGATTTGATAGTTAAATAAATGTAACCATATTTCATAGTTAATTCCCTTACTTCTTATCTGTCAAATGTGCTTATTAAACATTTTCACAGTGGGGCTGTAAAACTTTCTTAACCAGCTGAATTAACCACTTTTCAAGGCAATATACCTTCAAAGCTTTGAACCACATAATAGAAATAAATTAGAAATATAGCATCATGGATGAAACATAATATTACAAAAAGACCTTTAAATATTACTAGAATAATTCACACTATGATTGAAAAAACAAGATGTCAACTAAGTGTTTATTTATCCGTCTTGCCAATATGAGCATCTTCCATTTTATCATTTAAAGGGCATCTTGTCTGTAGCCTGACTCTTGACTGTTAGTCTTCTTTGTCTTTGTTGAACAGTGTTTATTGAGGTTAGAACTTGTTTATTCCATGCAACTGGAATTTAATTGGACTCTTTTAACCATTTCTTACCCTTCCCAAAGGAAGTGGAGGTAGTGGAAGTGGCAACACCCAAGTAACCTCAACTCCAGCATCTTTGGTGCCCTACACTCTGTCTTTCTCTGCCCAAGTATCCTCTCCTCGTCCTGTGTCCAGAATAGAGTCCAGCTGTTCCCTTGATCCTCTTCAGTACCTCAATTCAGAGCAAACCAAAGCCACGGTAGGTAGAGTGTTGATGTCTGCTGATGTTGTCCTTCTTGATTTGGAACAAGAAAAAAAAACATCATTGATTTTGTGTTCATGAGTGTGTTTTGTAAACTGTAGATCAAGTTGGCTGCTGGACACAAGTTTGACAGAGATGTTGAACTTCTGATTTATTACAAAGATGCCCACCAGCCCACCGCTGTGGTGGAGACAGGAGAAACCTCTGCAAAGCTTGGTGAGTGCAAATTAGTAAAGCAGATGGATCACAAATGCTAGAATAATTAGAAAAGGCAATATTTGATGTCCTTTTATTGTGGCTCAGGCACTCTGATGGGTGATCCAGTGGTGATGCTGAGTCTGTACCCAGAGTTCCCTCAGGCTGTGATGTCTTCAGTCGCCTCATGTGGAGAGTTTGTGTTCTTACTGGATCGATCTGGTAGTATGGATCAATCTATGAACAACAGCAAGACTAACCAGACTCGCATTAGCAGCGCCAGGGTATTAATGTGTAAATTATTTTATTAAGCCTTTTGAAATATACCTCTTACACAGTGGCTTTCATTATCATTTTCTCTTTTCACTTCAGGATACTCTACTTCTCCTGTTGAAGAGCTTACCAATGGGCTGCTATTTCAATATCTACAGTTTTGGTTCCTCCTATGAACACATCTTCCCGTAAGTCTCTCCAGTCCAACAAATGTATTCCTGTCTTTGGTCTTAATGAATGTTACCTGTTTCTGTGTATTGTGACGTGTCCGTGTGTTGATGTAATCACAGTAAGAGTGTGGAGTACAGCCAGCAGACTATGGAAGAAGCTTTGAAGAAAGTTGGGGAGATGGGGTCTAATCTGGGAGGAACAGAGATCCTTGGGCCACTTCAACACATTTACAACCAGCCCTGCATTCAAAATCAACCAAGACAAGTAATTCACACACAACATGTAAAACATGTCGACCATCTCTTGCCAGTAACAACACACACCACTTGGCCATCAACACTGCTAATCTTTCTGGTCTGGCTTTAACTTTGCAAGTACAATTTTGAACTGACAAGTTTATTTAAAGGTTATTCAGTAACACTTTACAATAATGGCAAAAATAGAGAATTCATGCTTGGTTCATGTTAAAGTAATGCATGACTGTTGATTCTGTTTGAATTAATAAGGGGTGCACTATTAACCCCTGTTGTTCATCATGAACTAATGATCATGTCGTTATGACTTCATGGATATTCTTACCACACCTTGCTGCACACTTAACCTTCAAAAACACTTTAGTGACTGTTATGGCATCTCACACAGCTCACAGAGAATGATTTGAAGGACTTACACAAAAGCTGCATGTTTCTGGTTCACATGTCACCTCTCTTTTCTGTTATCTATTTTCATTTTCATTGTCCATTTTGAAACTGTCACTGCACTACCTGCACTGTGTACATACGATGTTTTTATATAACTGTATTTTATTATATTTTATTGTATTTTAGATTTAAATTTTAGATATTTAAAAGCTGGAAGAGAGAAACAGCATCTCGTTTTTCCTGTATGTCTTGTATATACAGTGAAAATTGACAATACAAACCTTTAAACCTTTGAACCTTTGAACCTCTTCCCCAGGTATTTGTCTTTACTGACGGAGAAGTGGGGAACACCAAACAAGTTATAGACCTGGCAAAGCAGAATTCACATGCCCACAGGTGAACTGTCAAAACTTTGGTTAACACCCACATCATCAGAACATACCCCATTCTCTTTTGCTGTTTATCTTAAAAGCAACATTGCTGCATTGTAGATGTTTCTCTTTTGGGATTGGAGAGGGGGCCAGCTCTGCTCTAATCAATGGGCTGGCCAAGGAAGGAGGAGGTCATGCTCAGTTCATTACAGGGACTGACAGAATGCAACCCAAAGTAAGTTAGATATGAAACACATAAAAACTGTCATGTTTAACAATACAATCAAAGATTGTGCTTGAATGAATGTTTTGGTTCCAGGTGGATGAGTATGTAAAATCTTTCTAACGCAAACCTTTCATCACCAGGTGATGCAATCCTTGCAATATGCTCTGCAACCAGCTGTGGTGGACATCTCAGTCACATGGGATATGCCAAAGGATGTGTCTGTCACTGTCCTCTCTCCACCAATCACAGCACTTTTCCAGGGTCAAAGGTCACTGGTTTATGCTAGACTCTCTGGACAGGTAGGAGTGGTGACATATGGATGTGAAACTATTTTGTTTTTCAGTGTTAAATTAAAAGTAGGCTTTGAGGCCATTTAATAAATCAATCTCGTTTCTCCATTGTAAGGGTAATACATCTATAATTCCTCTCAGATTTCAGAAGCAGCAGAGGGATGTGTTGCAGTGAAATACAGCCTGGCAGGTCATCCCACACAGAACCAGCTCCAGTTCAGTCTGAAACCTGCAGAGGATACTGGGTAAAAAGGGACTTTTTTCAGACAGCCCTTACGTATATGTTGAGTTCAATTTAATTACAGGGAAACGTTTTGGATGAGAGACTTCAAACTTTTGAAAAAAAAGAAAATATTGGGCAGCAAGTGTCTGCTCAGTGTCCGACACACTCAAGTAGAAAATGAGTAAATATGTAATCATCCTAACATAAAAGTATTGAAAACTACAGAAGACTAGATTCTGGTCATATGTAAATTTTTGATTTGACTTGATTTTGATGTCTTTATTTTGAACATGTAAAAAAAAAGATTTATAATCCAAAAAAATATTTAGTAAAAAAGAAGAACTAGAAAAAAAATCAATCAATTCCATCAGTAATTCTGCAACACTTAAACTTACATGTGCGAAAATCCCTAACCAATTTAAAGATAGTATTATTATTTTCTATTATGTTGAAATCCTAATATACATACACACATTGCATACATATTTGTAATAGTAGAATTCCTGAAGAAGGGAAAAATTATTGCATTGGTCACATACAGTTTTTTTATGTTACCCATCTGTAGATTTCATAATTACCATGTCACTGCCAATTTCCTATATATTTATGAAAAACATATATATTTTGCTGATCCCCAAAAAACATAAATGATCAAGATCTTAGCTCACTTTCATTGACATTATTGGCTTGGATGAAGCTGCTTAGAGTTTCTTTTTGCTCCCATTTTTTAAACATACTTTAGTTCAGTCAAAAATAAATCCAAATGAAATAGTTGTTGCATTTTGAATACTACACTAACAGGGGAGTCAACACTCTCTCAGATGTAACTAGCTATTGACAGTAACAACTCAATTTAGGACAAGACAGCTTGTTCACATTAGCATCAGCTTCTAAAATCTGTGCGTTTGCTGTGTTAAAGGATTGTTTTCCCCCTCGTGAAGCCCTGCCTCCTTCTATGACACGATGCAGACTGTATCTATGTGAGAGCAGTGGAGCACAATGCAGTTAATAACAGTGTTTGAACTTTCAGGAAGTCAAATAACATCGCAATGCAAAAAATTGACTTCACACATTTATGTGTCAGACCCTTTACTCTGTATTTTGCAGAATAGAAAAGCATCAGATGACCAGACTAATTCATGTGTCTCTTTTCCACCTTCAGATTCATATTTTTGGAATCATTTTGTTGCTCTGTTATATTTTCAATATTATTGGACGATTGAGTGAACTATAGCTTTACCAGTAGTTTATGGAATTATATAAACTTACAACCATCTTGAAATTGTCCACAAATGTTTGAATTACCGTTGTACTCAGAAACACTAACAGAACAACCAGCTATGCACCATTCTTAAATTAATATCGGCCCCGGCTTTCTATACTCTTGAAAGTTTGTATAGAAAAAAGATTAATTTAAAGGGGAAAAACAGTTTAATTGTTATTTCAAATCGATATACAGATATTTTATAGTCTCCTTCCCATCTTCAGATTGACAGTCCACAGGTTGGCTGCTAGGACTCTGATTCGCTGCCTGGAGATGGAGCAAGACCCATTCCTACCGCCGGACGAAAGTATGAGAAACAAGGTGGTGGAGCTCAGTGTGCAATCTGGAGTGAGCAGTGCCTTCACTGCCTTTATCGCTGTCAACAAAGACAATGGCGAGGCGATACAGGGACCACTAGTGCGAAGAAATGTTCCAACGCCCGGTAAGTATTTCAAAGACCCTGAAAATAGAGAGGCTTGATGATGTACTGATTTAACTTTAAGTTAAGTTTAAAATAAGAGCCATCATTAAGCATTTCAGGATTTCATCACAAATAAGCTGATATTTTCCTTTGTTAAATCACGTGTTTTCTTAACCTAATCTTTTTATTGTTTTTCCTTTTTAGGGTATTTGCCAAATGGACAGGTCAAATATTATTCTCTAGTTAGTTTTGGTAAGTAAAAAGCAGAATTACTTGTTGGCTAAGTTTTATTTTATATCTTGATCTCTTAAGATTTTACTCTTTTTTTATTCTCAAATTTTGAGGAACAATGGGATATGGATGTAAAAAGTCAATGTCATACGGTCCCGAGTTCGTACAAATGGATAGTATGGCTCTACCAGAGTCATCAGGTGGCCACTTCTCAATGTGCTGTGACTAAAACAATTGAGTGATTTTGGAACTCAAAATATGACTCTTACAATATTTTCTAAATTCTATCAATTATCAATCATCAATCAATCAATCTTTATATGTATAGCGCCAAACCACAACAACCGTTATCTCAAGACGCTTTTACAAACATTGCAGGTCCAGACTGTACTCTATGTTCAGTTATTAATAAAGACCCAACATCAAGACAGGATAAGATCCAGTCCGCTCTTAAGACAGGACTCAGTCTGATCTCAGCTTAATCCATCATGAGCATTGCAATTGGCAGTATTTAGTTAGTTACAGCGGCAAGGAAAAACTTCCTTTTAACAGGTAGAAACCATGAGCAGAACCAGACTCATGTTAGACAGCCAGATATATGTAGTAGTAGTAGTATTAGTAGTAGTAGTAGTAGTAACTGTTGCTGCTAGAGTCCAGCATGTCTGGACGTCTACGGTAGAGATCCAGTGGAACCTACGAGACCATGGAGCTCAGGGATTCCAGAAAAGTCAATGGTTCGTAACATAGTAATTGAATTGGCTAGAGTAAAAAAAAAACACACCTCACTTGTTCTGAATCAAACTATACCAGTCAGGGTTAGCTTGCACCTAACTACCCAACCACAGCAGTTCTGCACCTTCTAGCACAATCCAGCTTTTGGCTAATTTCCTCTCTCTCACTCACTCACTCCCTCAGGGGCTAAGAGTGCGACATAACCCGCTGAGTGTAATAGACAGTTCACAGTGACAGTGTTGGCATCCGTGTTTGGTGCATCGTTTATGAACACTATAAAGCTGTATTTTTTTATAAGCCTTGGTAATCTTTGGCTTATGTAACATTTATGATAGCCTTTTAATGATGTGTCTCCATGAAGGTCCATGTTAAGCCCTACCTTAATGATAAACGTCCTTTTTTATTTGTAGTTGAAGTCCTTCTCTGTTAAATCTCAAACTCAAAAAGCCACATTTGCACCTTCCATGCTATTTCCTAATTTGATGGATAAAGCGTGAAAGATTTAAAAAATGAATTTGCACCAACATTGCACCAATGTGGAGAGTGTCTCTGTTCTGGGCTGAGTGACAGTGGGAGTGTGTTTATCATAATGGAGGAATATCTCACCAAAATGCCCTATGTATGTAGTTTTATAATTCACTTTTTTTTATTGTTTTCAAGAGCGTGCACAATTCAGGAAGAAATAAAACAATACAGAAAACAAATACATTTCACATAAACAGTAGTAATAATGACAAAAGAAATACATATCAATACCAAACAAACAGTAATAAAAACAAAAATAAATAAATAAATAAAATAAAATAAACAAACAACAAGCTAATTTCTCGCTGGGAAAACACCAATCTCAGTGCATCGCAACCACTCACACATTCTCATCACACTCATAAACAAAGGTAGTTATTCCGTATTTTATTATATCCCTAAAGGGGCTCCATATGTCCAAAATCATCTCCTGTCTGTTATTGACCTTAAAAATGAGTTGTTCATAGGTAGCTATTTTAGTCATTTCTCCCAGCCATTCATTAAAAGAGATGTTACTTTTAGTTTTCCAGTGTCTGAGCACCATCCTACATCCTGGGGTAAGAGCCAATCTACACCACAGAGTCTGGCGATGTGACAGTCTAACCCCCTCTGTTATTATACCTAAAATGCAAAGTGTAGGGCTCAACAGCAACTTGGTTTTCAGTACTTGATTGAGAAATGCTACATTTTTCCATAAACTCCAAGTCATTTTGCATTCATAAAGCATGTGTAAAAATGTGCCTCTACTCCTGTCACATCTCCAGCAAATGTCAGACTCCCGTAGCTTCAGTCTTGCCATCTTACAGGGAGTCCAGTACCCTCTATGACTTATCCTATATGTTATTAACCTAGTCTGAACTTTCCTAGACGTCCTACACCAGGACCCAACAATTTCCTTCCACACCCCGTTATTAATTTCCACCTGAAGGTCCTCCAGGTCCTCCTGCACAAAGGCCTTTAATGTTTGCGTTATGTCTGATAGCAGCTGCTAAAGGCTCCAGTGCCAATGCAAAGATCAGTGGGCTCAGGGGGCACCCCTGCCTTGTGCCCCTATAGAGGGTAAAGATGGAGGACATCTTCCCATTAGTTAACACAGAGGTTTTAGGGTTAGAATACAGAAGTTTAATCCAATTTATGAATGAGCAGCCTAGTCCAAACCTGTTTAATGTCCTAAACAAGCACCCCCATTCTACTCTATCGAACGCTTTCTCAGCATCGAGAGAGAACGCGACCTTAGGTTCAGTGCTATTTCTTGTTCTCCATATTAAATGTAGTAACCTACGAATATTATCTGCAGAAGATCTTCCCTTAAGGTTAATAAAACCCACTTGATCTGGGTGAATGAGGCTAGGCAAGTGTTTCCAGTCTTTTTGCCAAGATCTTGGCCAATATTTTAGCATCCACATTTATCAATGAAACCGGACGGTAGTTCCCGCATTGCTGAGGGTTCTTGCCTTTTTTATGTATCAATATTATCACAGCAGATTGCATACTCTCTGGCATACTTCCTCTTTTAAGTGCATCATGAGACACTACAAGTAGTCTTGGTGCTATTATGTCAGAGAACTTCTTATAAAAATCTGTAGGGAAGCCATCGTTCCCTGGGGATTTCCCAGAGCTCAGCTTTTATAGCTTCTAGGACCTCTTCAAATTGAAGTTGAACCCTCATTCAATTCCCAATATTCAAGAATTTCTCTTTTAATGAAACTACAAGTATTTATGTACTATGTGTGTAGTTTTGATGATAATAATATAATATTCATTTTTGACCTACTATTATTAGTTATATGTATACCAGGCTGTTAAGTCTTCTCTCTCAACAGGAAAGACGAAATCTAAATCTCGCGGCTCAGGGTTCTTTGGTTCCTTGCTAAGGAATTTTAAGAGAGGAGGGAAGAAATCTCAATCTGGTAAGAGAGTTCTACAGACTGATGCTGCTCTGCACTAACTTTGACAGCCACAGATGTTCTTACAGCCTGAATTCTTTATTTTTTAAATAGAGGGCAAGTTATGGATTCAAATGAATTAGAGATTATAATACTTATGAATGAATTAACATAATAAAGTATGAAACATGTTACTATTAAATCAGATAAGTTGTTTTGTATCAGACTTGTATTCGCATGTAATATTCAGGGTAGAAATGTATTTAAATTCTGGAATACTTTAATATCTCAGTAGGATATTGTCCAGTGTTTCAGTCAAACTTTATTTGTCCCACATTTTGACATTGGCACATCAGCTTTGACTTTACTTTAGAATTAATAAGATAGTAATAGCTTCTTGCTAAGACAAATAGGCTAATATAACTGCACACACTTGTTTTGGTCCCATCTCATTTTTCAAGTTTATTATCACAGAACAAACTTCATCTGCTGGTCACCCCATTTTCTTGTCTTTTGTAGCACTTTGCAGCAATGGTCAAAATGTCATTCTCATTCTCCAGTATGAAAGCTGAATTAAGTTAGCACTCCAGATTGGACACTTCATCAAAGAAAGAATGATATACAGTGCCATTTGAAGCTATAAAACAATGATTTACATATTTGCTGGAATATTTTTAACTGCAACACATCTACACGTCAGTGTCCAACAGATAAAAAAAGGAAACAATAAATGCCACAAATGCCTATCAGTGTCCACAAAGATGATTCTTATATTTGCATATTGATTCTCTTGTCAGAAGAGTGCGGACCCTGTCAGCCCTCCATGGACCCTTTGCTTCAGGTGGTCTCCCTTCAGAAGGCGCCTGGCTCCTGGGACCTAGCTCCAGCTCTGGCTACGGCTCTTGGAAAGACCAGTGAAGAGATGGAAAAGCCAAAGCCTGCATCGGTGTGTTATTGTAAAAACGAATACATTCAAATGACTCAAGGGGCTAAGTATGACATAGATTTTGTGAACTGGTGTATATAACAAATAAAGGTAATACAATGTAGAGCAACAACTTGACACCTTCATAAAACAAATCACAACATTTGAAAAATCAAAAAATGAAATTCATATCTCTCCAGAGAAAAACAGAATAAAAACCCGGAACCAAAGTTTAGGTGTTCTTAAGCTCTTCAGTACTGGCTTCACTGCCACCAATACAGTAACAACTGGGCTGCACCATTGGCCATCTAAGCCCAGAGATGGTTTTGAAGTATTTAAATATCTTGTTTGTTATTTTGTTCAAAATCAAGCAGCAATATTTTCTCTTAATTGTATACTTAAATTTTCTCTCTTCCAATGCCTGCTTCATGTTCTTTCTCTTAATTTGGTGATTAAGGTGAACCAGGAAGTATGGGCCACCATTCTGTCTCTGATCTGGCTTCATGGTTTCAAGATAGACGCCCAGGAAGAGTGGGAGCTTCTGGCTAGGAAAGCTGTGTCGTGGGTCTGTGCACAGAACTGTAAGAGCTTAAATAAAAAGTGTTGTCATTATAATGTGTGCCTGTTAAAATCAGCTGTTTGACCACATTCAGCCGACTCATTAATTTGGTTTTTGTGTTTGTTTTTTTATTTTTTTCAGCACCATGTGTGAACGAGTGTGTGGAAGCTGGAAATGCACTTTTGGGATGTCAAGTACAGAAAGATGCCTTGGGGCTCTGAGGTTTTCAAAACTGGCTTCAAGACTGACACTGATAAGGAATTAAATCATGTCACACTTGCAAACAAACCAATTCTGCAGCTTGCACTTAATCAAAATTGCACTAAGATAGCTGTGCACCTATAAGTACAATGTGCACTATATCACTTCATTTACAAGGGATCAGGTTATTTTTCTTGCTTGGTTGATTTTCTGCTTTTTGAGTTGTTTGAGAGGAAGTATGATAATCCAGACATAAAGTATCAAAGCTGCACCTGAAGTACGACTGGCAAAAAAATCAAAGACTAAGTGAATTAGCAAATAAAGGCTTGTACTATTTCTGATACAACATTAGTCACAAGACGATCCACTATAATTACATCTGTGTATTCCACTAAATTAGTTATCAAGCTGGATGTATTCTTATGGACTTTTGCGCACTTTAAGATTTACTAAACTGACTTAGGTCTGGTGAAGTCAAATGAACTTATGCACTAAATGAAAATGGAAATAAAAACATAACTCCAAATGTTAAGAAGGCTCTGTTTCATATCTTTAAAGAACATTTAATTGTTTCATTGCTTTTATCATGTCTACATGATGATGTATAGGTAACAGTGAATCCCCTTCTTAATACTGACAACCCAGTTAACCCTACATAATGAATGTCAAATGTATTACAAAATGTGGGCTGTTCATAAAAAATGTATTGTTCACTTTAAAAAAAAAGTGATTTAATCAATAAATATGTTTATTTCATTTGAAAAAAAATGTCTCATAGTAAATATGTTTTTTGTAGGATTTCAAATTGTATGGATAAAGTTTTACACTAAATGTAAAAAAAAAAAGCTTAATTTCACATCAGTTTATCTCTGGGTGGGATCAATCTTTGCAAAAAAGGATCATGGACTACCTTTTCTGTCTTGATTCATTATAAACATTCTCATAACTTTGTCTGAACTGAATCATTTACAACAGATGAAAATCTCCCTTTCCTGTGCATGGTAAATTCCAGGTTGTAGGGGGGATGGAAGTCTAGAACAAGTCCAATCCCAGATGACTGTCCCTGACAAAGAATCTATCTTTTAATCCCATGACTGATCTATATACAGTGGTGGACAAAGTACACCGCTTAATTACATAAGTCAAAGTATAGATACTCCAGGTCAAATATTATTCCAATACAAGTGAAAGTTTCTCTGTCAAATTATTACTTGAATTAAAGTACTGAAGTACTTGCTTTTAAAAATACTTAAGCATTCAAAGAACTTCTTAAAAGATCTCAAAATGTGGTATTTTCACAATATATCAGTACATTCCATTATGTTTATCTAGAAACCATTACTTGAAATCTCTAAAACTATACCATTGAATAAAAACAGCAATTAAGTTACTCCAAGCACAGACAACTTAGTTTGAAATGTTCATCTGGAATGAAACAAATGTTACGTAGTTCAACATGCTTTCTCAGGTTGGACTGTGAATTTTTGTATGTTTGGGCAGAGTGGGAAACAGGGAGAACATTTCAAACCATACGTATCATTCTTCATTTCAAAAACCTCTAACACGGGCTGAAGATATGGACATGGGTGCTCAGGTGGAGAATTGTAGCCATCATTACCACCTTTAAACCTCCTGCTTGATCTGAGTGAAATCTGCTCTGTGTTTGCTCCACGTTCAACCGTAGAGATGCCAATATACAAGTATGGCTAAACCACTGAGACAAACAAAACTACACAAACACATTTTACTATCTTAGGGATCAGATTTCAGAAAAGAGAAGGAAATTCATGAGCTGACTTTAATGCAAAAATAGTGAGTAACTAGCATTCATAGCAATGTAGTGGAGTAAAAAGTACAATAATTGTCTTTTGAATGTAGTGGAGTAAAAGTAATAAGTTTCCCCAAAAAATAATACTCAAGTGAAGTACAGATACTCAAAAAATGTACTTAAGTACTTTACTCAAGTAAATTGACTTTGCTACTGTCCACCACTGTCTAAATATATATTATTGGAACCGGAAAAAGATTCTTAAAAGCAACAGAAAAGCAATCCGCAATCTTGATTTTGATTTTGATTTTGATTTTGAATGAAAAGAAAGGAAAATAGAACACAATCTAGAAGGCTACGATTAGCATGGTCCTCGTTTCTAATTATTTTAATAACTCTTTTCAGACATATAGAACTTGAAGTGCTCTTAGCTTTACCTTGCTATTATGTCAGTATAAAGCAGCATTATTTTTTCATGTTCATAGACTTAGACAAAATGTCAACATGTGCTAATGTTCGCTAACTAGAATGAAAAAATGCTTTTCATTGGCTTTGTAATCACACTATGGGGAAATCCTGAACTATTTTTAAATATTTCATTCAGATAATGGCGTTGTTTATTTCTGAAGTATAACGATAAACTGTTTCCAAATATTTCCAAATATTTTGGGGGATAAAGCAGACAAAAAAGGTTGCTTAAATTTCCTAACTTCCCTAGTAATTGCCTTTTAACAATGAAGCTCTTTACAACTGGCAAACTACCACATGAAATCACCAAAAATTAAATGCAAGCTTGTGAGGAAAAAAAATGTGTTTCCATAACAAACTGTGGCCCTGCTTGAACATGCCCACATTGCCCCCTCCTGGATCAAATAATACATGCTAAAAACAGAGTAGAATTAGAGTGGGCTTCTAGAATACATGTAAACATCTTATATTTAGAGTAGCCCTTCTAAAGACTCAGCATAGGAACAGATAAAATGAAATAAAATCGGTGAAAGCTGTCAGAGAAGAAAAGAGTCATCAAGTTTTCATCAATCACAAAAAAACCACATGGGCTGTGCTGGTAGTTGAGGGAAATTTGGGCCTTGAAAATCAGTTAATCCTCTTAGTCATATAGAGAATGGTAAACTGTTTGCACTTATATAGCGCTTATCTAGTCTTCAGACCTTTCAAAGCACTTTTTCTTTTAAAGTCTTACTGTTGCTCTTTATCTTTTAAACGTTAACTGATCATGCACAATACCAACAATTTTTAATATTTGCGTGGCTTGCATTATTTTTTATAGACATACTGCATGTGTAACGTCAACAATATTATTTAAATGTTTACATTTTAATGTTGAGCAGAGAAAAACTTCCATTACACTGCTTGAAATAAATTATTTGTCCACATATCCTTATTCTATTGGCAAAAATTACGTGGTACTCGAAAGCTGGAAACAGACCAAGTCATGCCAATCCAGCCTCAAGTGTACTTTCTAAAAGCTGTTAGTTGTTACTTTTTTTTTTTTTTACTGAAGATACAAAGTTATTTTGAGAAACTCTAATGAAAATAGGTCATCTTTGTAGGTACTGTATGGCTTAGTTGTTAAATTATTTATAAACACAACGCAAAATAACAACTTATATAAAAAATGATTGTCTATAATGGATTACTGATGCAATCATTTCTTTAATATTCCCATAATCAGTGCCGTGTTCTGTTTTTCTCAACCACTTCTTGTCATAAGAGGAGCTGGCAGTAGTCTCAGTCTCACAGCCTGTCCAGCTTGAGAGTGGCAGTGCTCAGTCTGCTGGTGTTCATGCCAACAAAAGGTCAACAGCACCAAATACAGAGCTGCAACTAACACTTATCACTGCTTGCATATACTTATTTAAGGATTTAGCAAATCATCCTTGGAACTATTGGGTTGTTTTGTATCAGTTTTATTTGAAATGGGACTCCAAGATTGCTAACAGTGGTGCTGGATGCCAGGCTGATGCCATCTAAGGCAGTTATAAATTTGAAAAATAGCCTTTGAAGTATTTTTGGCAAAGAACAAGTTTAGGATCTTCTCAGTACACCTAAAGGAACCATATATGAGGTAATAAGGTGAAAGGAAGCAAGCACCAAACCTTGTGGAACTCTGTGACTTACTGACCATCTTACAACGGTTCTTGTAATGCCAATTAATTGCTCTAGTCTCTGCACTAGGATGTGATGGTCAGTCTTGTCAACTGTAAGATTCAAGCGGACAAGTTAAGAAAGAATTCCACTGTTGAAGCCACAAGACAATTATTTTTAACTTTCACCAATGCAGTCTCAGCGCTGCACTATAAAAGAATAGAGGCAAAAGTCACCTTTAACTTACACTGCAAAAACTAAAAATCTTACCAAGAGAAATTGTCTCATTTTTAGTCAAAATGTCTTATCCCACTTAATTTAAGATACATTTGCTTAACAAGTAACATTTGAGCAACATTTTAAAACAATGCATCTTAAATATCTTGTTAAGTCAAACAATCTTGAAATTATCTTGTTTTGAGCTGTAATTTAGAAGAAACAAGGTTATTTTATATTTCATACATTTTTCAAGCTGAGATCTCATTTGTAGAAGACGGCTCATCTTGATTGAAGACAAACACTTTACTAGATTTAAGTAAATACATTTTATTGTAGAAACTATCAGAAAACAGCTCCATTGATAAAAGAAAGAAAGTGTCACGGCTGTGGCAGTGCCTTCTCTCCCCTGTTGTGTTAAACCTCGGCTGTTTCCAAAACCGCCTACTATACTAGCAGTACGTACTGATTTGTCCAAAATTCAGTATGTAGTAAGTAGTATGTGAACAAGAGCAAAATCTGCAGTAAGCCAAAACTCCCTGGATGTCTACTGATTCGGGAAAATATGTCAGCATGCATCAGACCAGTCTGCCTCGCGTACTGTTTCCCATAATGCACAGCGCTCATCCTGCTTTTTCTTCTTCCTCATTTTTGACAAGGGGAATCCGTTTTTGGGTGCTGTGAAAATTATCAAATTACATATAAACCACTTCCTAACTTTTTAAATCATAAATGGATGCTAAATAAGCATTTTATTTATCGGCTTCGCCGTTGTTTACTTCCGCTTTCCGAAACTGGAAATCCAGCGACGTCTGGCTCAGCATGCTGCATTACAGATCAAACAGAACAGTCATACTACATACTAAATTCAAACGCAGTATGTAGTAGGCAATACCTACTGCCTACTACATTAGTAAGTAGTAGCAAGCCGTTTCGGAAACAGCCCTCCTCTCTGCCTTTGCCCCCTCCTTCCTGTGTGCTTGGTGTAGGTGTGGCTCAGGAGACACACCTGTGAGCAATCTGAATCAGCAGCACTACAAATACCTGGTCCTCCTGCCACTTCAGAGCCGGATTGTTCCTCTGCCATGGCGATCCTCCTGCTACCAGTTTTTCACCAGGCGTCTTGGAGCTGGCTTCCTGGATATTTTTGTTTTGCTTCAGTTGTCTCCACAATAAATTGACTGTACTCTTCAATTTGTCTCCGTCTCAGCTCCTGGGTCCCTCTGTTGAGAGCACACCCTGAAAGAAAGAAAGAAAGAAAGAAAGAAAGAAAGAAAGAAAGAAAGAAAGAAAAGTTCATTTTTTAAGGGTGGGTTACAGTTTTCAGACACTGTTTCTTCTAAATACGATAAAAATATACATCCTCAAACTACATGCACACAATGAAACATCTACTTTTGAGCATAGCGGGCGTATCCTAAAAAACAACATGACTGAAAATTAGTATATCCAGCTCACTATGAGAAGACATATCTCAAAATGCTCAAATTAAACTTTGTAATCTTATCTCAAGTACAAGATGGTCTTAAACCTAGAGAAGGGCCACTATAATACAACTCAAATTAAGGTGAATATATCTCAAATGAAGAAGTTGACATGAAATATATTAGTGCAAAAATCTTTTTTTGAGTGAAAAATATTGTTAGCCTTCCTGTCTTTTTCTGAGACACTAAGCTTTAAAATACTGGTATAATATCGCTTAAAATAAGTTTTCCCTGCTAATTTTAAGATCACAGTTTTCTAAATATTACATCTTATTTTAAGAAATCTTACCAAGCAAATTTTCACTTATTCTATTGGCAGATTTTTGTGCTTATTTCAAGGTAGAAAGTACCTTGAAATAAAACTAAAGTACCAAGGTTGGTCAACCTTATGGTGAGGTTTTATACTCTGAACCAATACCAAAACATGTCAGAGATAATGTATGGTTAGCAGGTGCTTCTGGGAAATAGAATTCCACCACCGCTTAACATTAAAGTTTCTTTGTAGAGATTGGTATCCTTACGTTGCACTCACCTACCGTGCTTGTTGCAAGGATTGCTGGACAGGAACCAATATGAAAATGTCCATGTTATTTAGCTTGCTGAATTAGCATGTTAACCAAAAACTAGCATTTTAGCCACATTGTTTACCAATACGATGCTAATGCAAACTAACAGTATTACCTCACCTTGCAGTCTGTGTCGTTAACAAGAAGAAGCAAAATGTGCAGGTATTCTTTTCCACGGATTCATTAGACCAAACGTGTGATCAATTTGCCTCTCATGCTAATAAAAGTTAATAACCATAGTCAAGGGGTTTTGACCAATTAGAATCAAGAAAGCCGTCTAATAAGCATGTTTTATTCATTAATTTAATATTCATTTAATATAAGATAGCACTGAGTCAGACTGCTTTTAAATGACTGCTTATTCTTCTGTATTTATTTATTATGTTTTTAAATAGTAGTGTGTCTCTATTACAATTATCGGCAAAGGGTTAGTTACAGGAGACCATTAAAGTCAGTCTTATCCAAACCTTTGGAGGACCTCCAACCAACACTTTCTAAACTGGTTTCCTAGGCAACCACAACCAGCAGGGCCAATAAGAACTGACACAGTATCCCCCAGCACTAAACTGCATAGAGATTGTTTCTCTCCCTCTCTCTCTCCCTCTCTCTCTCTCTCTCTCTCTCTCTCTCTCTCTCTCTCTCTCTCTCACTCTCTCTCTCTTACTGTCTCTCTCGATCACTCTCTCTCTCTCTCTCTGTATGTTTCAGAGGATGTCACAGGCTTTACATGAGCGTGAACCTCTGAGCTCAGTTGTGCTTTGCTTTGTTTTTCGGTGATAGGCAGTGAGATGAAATTCAACCTGCTATCTTTTCTTCCCTTTCTCTATTCCTCTATGACTGTTGTGTGTCGATCTGTATCTTTATTAAAGCCACAGGCAGAGAAGCAGATCAATAACAAATAGTTTAGAGAGAGTGATGCTTTCCCCCCCTTTTCAGGCCATCACAGGAGCACTAACCTCTGACCACACATCAATCACAAGCCGTGCGTGTATATGTGTGCACGTGTGTGTGTATTTGACTGTGTCTGAGATTGATTGATCTTGCTGCCTTTGTACTTTAGCTTGTGATCTACTTTATTGAATAAGTGACACCTATGATCCTGTGGTGTTTGTGGTTATGGTGTGAATGTTGACGTCAGTTTTATTTCATTTTATATCAAATGTCACGATCTTTGATATTTACTGTAAACCCCTCCAGCACTCTCCTGTGAGGTAAGAGCTGAGTTGTATTCTTTTTAACAGTCATATACTCTACTGTAAGCCAAGACACACAAACATGCTAAATACAGTTAAGCCCAAATTATATCCTATTATTACTGCTTTAATCGTATTATCCAATAGCAGAACAAAAGTGGCTAAACAGCCACTATGGTGTAGAGTTACAATAAAATAGGGCCTTAAACTAAACTGCAGTGGTCTTGGTTTTGTGTACCTGTGTGGCCTGCAAGTCCACGAATGATAATGCTAGGCCCTATGTCAACATCAGCTGTGTTAAAGTCATATTATTTAAATCGCTATAACACATTGACCTTCATCTTGTAATAAGATAGTGTTATAAGGTACTTCTAGCTATTGAAGAACTACACGAGGCTAGCCAAACCAGTGTGGCATTACAAACCACCATCCAAGGTAGTGCCATTTCATTAAAAAACAATATTGATGCAAATCCTTTGTTAATGACCAGTTTTGAAAGCCATTAGTTAAGGCCTAGTTACTTGATATGTCTACTACAGAGGTAGCAGTAGGCTTTCAAAGAGGTCCCCTCCTAGCTAGAAAGCGAAAACTTTTTTCTGGCCGCAGCTGGCCAACTTGTACATTTTGGATGATAACATTTTACATATGTTTGTGTTCTATCACTAAAAGACACAACTGTAGCCCAATTCTTGTTTTGCAATAGGTCTGAGCTGACTGCATCTTACCCTTGTCATACGCCCCTGATCTCACTTCTTCACCCTGAAATAATTAACAGAGTACAGGGACACAACTGGTTGGTTGAATGAGCTAACTAAACTGACTCTTTGATCCTTTGTCTGACATCTACTAAGATATTTATTACATGAAACTGAATGATCTAACAATGTGACTTATTGGGGGATCTGACGCGAAAAGGTTCAGAAGCACTCCTTTAGACTGAGTTCTAGCATTTTTCAAAATTGCTATACATCTGAGAAATGATGAATTTTTGATTTTTAATTGATTTAATTAGCAAGAAAATGGTATCAGGATCTGGGCTCAGTTAAAGCCCCACCAGGAAAGTACTGAAGAAAAAAGGCTCAAACATACATCTGTCTGAGATAGAATACAGAGCTCTGGTCACCTCATCTTTCCTTCTTCTTCTTCTTCTTCTTCTTCTTCTTCTTCTTCTTCTTCTTCTTCTTCTTCTTCTTCTTCTTCTTCTTCTTCTTCTTCTTCTTTCCCCCTATCATATGTTTAATACTTTTCACAGAGACACAACTGTAGTTTATTTATTATGAAAGGTTCATATATATGCAATATATTTATCACCTTTTTTTTCAAAATCTAGACATAGATAAGACCCACATGTGTAACTGTATTTGCATAGATGTTGCATTTTCTCTTTATTTTATTGTGTATTACATAAAATAATAAACAAGTAAATCTATTCATTAAAACATGCATTTGTATTTGTTTATCAATGTTTATTTGTTGTAAATAATAACAGATGAAGAGATATGGGATGAGAGATTAAAGATTTGGTATTAGCTAAGAATGATGAAGTGTTATAATTTATTTGTCACAGTTTCTCCTCTACATCACTGCAGCTGCTCTTCTCTAATGGTTCAGAGAGAAAACTATTACATCGCCTTCAAATAGATTTAGATTTTTTTGTAGAAGTTGGACTTTGTATCTTCTTCTGGCGTTTGTCAAGGACGTCATGATGCTACTGTCAGTACTTTTAATGAGTTAGAGATCAATCCTGCCTCAGGTCATGGTCTTTTCAGTGCCTTTGCCCTTTACACCCTCTCGTCCGTGATAATCTACCAGCTGCTTCCTTTGATCCTTCTGTCTTTTTATCTTTTTCACCCACAAACCTGCCCTTGCTTCAGCTGGACTTTCTCTCTCCGCTTGTTTATCCTTTTATTCTTTGGTCTCCAAAGGTTTTAACAGGGTCTAGGCGTAGCCCTCTCCGTCTCTCCATGGTAACACCAACTGCCATTCTTACACAGAGTTTCTCGCTGTCTCCCATCTCATAACTCAGCCCTACCCCACGCTATATCGCTGTACCCTCCCCCTATATGCACTCTCTCTCTTACTCCCCCCCTCTATCCCCTCCTCCTCCTCTCTCTTTTTCTCTCATACACATTCACTCAACCTCTCATGCTCTGGCAGCTTGTCTTCTGCTAATGCTGCACCATCCACCCGAGATGTTCAACCCAGCGTGTAAGGTAGAGCCAAGGTAAGGGGTTACACTTGTTTTCTGGGGAGCTGAAAGAGTAAAATTGTTACGGCTTCTGTGGATGGCTGCTGACAACAGCTATCTGAAATAACTGTTGGGGAGAGCGTGTGTGTGTGTGTGTGTGTGTGTGTGTGTGTGTGTGCGTGTGTGTGTGTGTGTGTGTGTGTGTGTGTGTGTGTGTGTGTGTGTGTGTGTGTCTGTGTGTGTGTGTGTGTGTGTGTGGGTGGGTGTGTGTGTGTGTGTGTGTGTGTGTGTGTGTGTGGGTGTGTGTGTGTGTGTGTGTGAATGTGTGTGAGAACTCTCCAGCTGGAGTACAGAGTCAGTGTTAATTTGCAGGTTTGGTATGACACTTGTGATCCTCATACACACTCAAGTGGAGTGTGACTCTACTTCCAGGGCTCTTTTTTCCTATGATTATTTTTTATTTAAATTATGCACCTGTGCTTCAAAGTCAGGTTACTGGGCTATATTATGATTGTTGCTTTCTTGTATTTTTTATGTTATGTCGATTTTCCAGTGATGGTAAGTGGAAGTAAGACGTTTGGATTCTGCATATGTGAGTGGGTGGATGAGAACATATTATCATATACATTTTCATGAATTTGACTCAAGACAGTATATTCATGTCACAGGAAGTACTTCAAGAGAAGCAACAGAGAGGGTCAAAGTTATAGAGAAAAACACAAAAATATTTATACAGGAAGGAAATGTACATTAGTGGTATGTAAAATGCGAGTACATCCATTCATGCATGGATTCATTTTCTAGGCAGTGTGTACGTGTTTGTTTGTGTTTGTGTGTTTGCCAGTTAGTTTTCTTCATGTTAGTGACAAAAACAGTGAATAGTTAGCATAATGTATGTAAAAAAATGTCCTCCCTGCAGACATACAGCCCTTACTGCATAATGCAGAGAAATGTCATTTGATTCATGACTTTGTTTTCCAAGTGGATGAACTGCATGTGCTACAATGGCTCACTTTGAAATACATGTAAAAATAGACAAAGTACTAAAAAATAAAGGAAAGAAAATATCAGTTACTCTCTGAGAATTTGACATTCTTCATTTAGCCATGCAGATGCATTTTGTTCCCTCAATCCACATTAATGTTTCTTTATCAGGAAAAAACACATCTCTAACAAATACGTTTCATAAAGTACGGAAATGCACCTTGCCTGGCTCATCACTCTGTTATTTTACTTTGAAAGGTCCAAAATTAACCACAGCAGAAGAGCAGACTCTTGACACAGCAGTTCCTAACTGAGCGGCTTGACAAACCACAGTTCTGCAATTTTGAATGGACAGCTGGCCCTGTTGGCAGCATTGTGTACTATCTGCTGCTGATTCCAGCTGAAAATAGATGGTGGCTAATCTGTAACTCTCAGGTGGAGTGAATTCAGGATTGGTCCCAGTTACATTCAATGTGTAAGAGCATGCACAGAAACATCTGCTAGCACACATCACTTACTCTAGCACAGTGTAGGCGATGTCCTATAACTGCATCCCAATTCATACTTACATGAGATTAACTGTAAACACTTCTGCAAGGGTAACACAAGATCTGCTCTATAGGGGCAAGAATTCCCTCTTCATAATCATAGCCTTTGTTTCTCTTTTCTGTTTCCCTTTTTTATTTTATATAGCCTGAGTTAATCCCGAACCAAATAAGAATCTGCCCTTTCATTAATCTGCTTTAGTCCTCCTGTCTTTGTTGATGCTCTGATACACGAGTCACAGCAGCTGTTGGCAGGGTTTGTTTTAAACTTCTGCGGCTCGTGTTTGTATTTGTATTCTCCCTTAAAGTGGAAATAAGTGTTTGAGGAAATTGCCATGTTTTCTGAGTGCATCTGATTTAATTGCTTTTGTGTGGGCCGAGCTTATGCAGTTGCCCCTGTGGGTGTTTCTTTTTGTGCTCTCTGGTTCTTTGGTGTGTGTTGCTCTTTATAGCCTGGCAGAGCTGCAGTGAAGGAGAAGCATGTGAATTAAATGGTTGATTTTCTCTGATCACTATCATCTGGAAGACTAAACACCAGGGAGAGTATAGGGCTGAGGGCAGTATTAGAGAATGTGCAAGTTGTATTTGTGTGATAATTTTTGCACATGTGCAAACAGCAAACATAACAACATAAGCGTGTGCATGAGGCACTGTATCTGTCTGTGATATGTTTATGGATGTGTGCCCTCATCTGTGTATGTTTGTGTGTGCTATCTGAAGGAGTAAGTGTGTGGGTGGGCTGGCTGTCAGTTTCACTAAAATTCACCCACAGAGGGAACAACTACTACTATATTTACCCCGTGTGTGTGTCTATATATATATATATATATATATATATATATATATATATGTATATATATATATATATATATGTATATATATATATATATATATATATATATATAGAGAGAGAGAGAGAGAGAGAGAGAGAGAGAGAGAGAGAGAGAGAGAGCAAAAGATGTGAGGAATATTTGAAAACCTATATAGATAGAGTAAATAGAGCAGAGTAGAGTATATATACATATATATATAAATATACATAAATATAGATTATATATATATACATAAATATACATAAATATACATAAATACATACATATCTTCACATCTCTTAACCACTAGAGGGAGCGGGAGGTCTGCAATCAGAAATTTCAGATTTATGAAAACTACTCAAAGGCAAATTATATTTTATTTAGTGTATTTTTGGACTTCTATACCATAACCTGGGCCACCTGCTTCAATGTGTGATTTACAGTTTTCCTCAATTGTTTACACACAAACAATCCATGCACCAACCCCCTGAACCAATTCTGCTAAACTATAAGCCCAGTTCCTGCTTTACACTCAAATTGCAGTTCTAAAACACACTTTTTTTTAAAAAACACTACACACAATTCTCTGCATTTGGCACAATTTTCATGAAGAAAATCTCTTGTTTTCACACACTGTCATTCAAAATCTAAAGTTAATTGCCCTACTATGCACACTGACTCATCACACGGGCAAACACCTGTCACACAGGTTTACAATTAGCAATCAGAGCTTTATTTCCCACGCTGCTTGGCCAGGGAAAACATTGCATGTGATGTGGATGAGGTGCTGTTGGCAGGCCAAAACAGATGAGAGGATGCAGCATAGTTTTTTTTTTATTTTATTTTTTACCGCAACTGTATACATTCTTCTGTTGTTTTGTTGGGATGTACACTGTGTACACTGTTTTTTTTTTTGGAGGGGGGGGGGGGGTAAAATATATTTGTTACCATGTATTTGTGTGTTTTGAGTATAAAAACAATATTCTAAAATATTTTACAACACACTTATGTTTGTACTGTCTGTAGTAAGTGTAAAACTGAACAAAAAAAAGGTCACTATGATGAATGGAGAAGAAGTGTTTTCAATTCATCAAAGTGTTTTACATTGAGCACACCAGTGTTCAACTGGCTAATTTATCTATGTATATTCTTAAAGTTTCTGTTTAATTGAATCTGTCATTATTACAATGATTATCAGCTCCTCTTTTTGTGTATAATGTATATTTGTTTGTGTGTGTGTGTTTGTATGTGTATTAGAAACAGACACACAGTGTGAGACATGAGTTTGAGGCCCCTCCTCACCTTGCTCCTCCCCCTGAGATGAATATGCACCCTAGTGTGTCAGTGTGTTAAAAAAAGTCAAAGTCAGCAGTGTTGTTTGAAAAAAAGTCGACTGGTCAAGAGAACAAGTGGAGAATGACAGCTCTGGGAGAAGGGTAGCAGAGAAGTGGAGAACAAGGCAAAACAAGAAGAAGAAAATAGAGGACAGAGGAGAGGAAGAAGAGGGAGAGAGTAGCAGTGATTGGTAGAGAGAGAAATAAAGTGCAAGTTTTCACTATATAGATAAAGAGACTGACTGACAGCAGAGCATTTCCCGGAGGACGGAGGCTGAGAGCAAGAGAGACTGCTGAGAAGTTCAGTCTGACAAAATGCTAAAGCGGAGGAGAAGTGTGTCGTTTGGTGGATTTGGATGGTATGTTGCCTTTTCATGAAAACTAAAATGTATGTTTGTCTGTATTGTGTGTTTACATGCTCATGAGAAGAGAGATGATGGTGAAGTGATCCTTTTTATATTGCGACTGCTGCACATTATGTTACGTGTGTGTGTGTGTGTGTGTGTGTGTGTGTGTGTGTGTGTGTGTGTGTGTGTGTGTGTGTGTGTGTGTGTGTGTGGGTGTGTATGGGTGTGTGAGGGTGCTAAAATGTAAACTTTTTCAAAAAGGAAGGATGGGTGGAGAGCGTTGGCTGACTGTGTAACACCTTTAACACTTTGTCCTCTGTTTGACAGCCTTGTGTGTGTGCATGTGTGTGTGTGCGTGCGTGCGTGTGTGTGTGTGTGGGTGGGTGGGTGGGTGTGTGTGTGTGTGTGTGTGCGTGTGCGTGCCTGTTGTAGTGTGTGTATGGTAGAATGTATAGTTTCACCCTGCGATGTCTCTGTTTGGAGAAGGATAACAATCAACAGGCGTCTTTGTCTCTGCCTGCTGTTTGTGGAAACAGCTCTTTGTAGTAACAGTCTCCTGCTCTACCGTTTCAATCCCAGGATGTAGTGCTGAATGAGCTGTCAGTCAGGGAGACCACTTAGCAATGAATGCACTGACACACTCAGATCAGTGCTTTTGTGCTTGCCCTCCTGCTGGTTGTCTTTTCAGAACACTTAACCTTCTGAGCTGACACCGTCTTTACTACCAGACAGGCTCAAATTAGAAATGTCTCATCAGCTTTTTGGCCCCCAATCCTGATGCAATTTTTTAATATCGAGTAACTGCCATTGCCAAGTTCCAATTCACTACTTCATTTGCCTAGATAATAGATTATTATTGAAATGTCGATTGTGTATGATTGTTTCCAAACGAGTTATTTCATCTGATTGGTGAAATGTTTGGTTTAGATGTCTAAATGGCTAAACAGAAGATGGAAAGACCTCTCTCTTTTTCCAATTGTGCATCAGTTCTGCAGAAGCCTTTTTCTTCAAAGTTAATGCAGAGCAAGTCTAACATTAGGGATTAACAGGCTTTAAAATATTAAGTCCGTAAGCAGAGGGGAAATACACTGAACACAGCACTAAGGGACAATAGTCATCTATCTTCAATCAGTGATCTGACACTGAACACTCTAAAAGCACTGCATGTGCACTAGTTTAAACCACAACATGCTACATTCCTTCCCACCTGCTGTTGCCTTTAAGGGTAGTTATGTCATTGTGGTCAATGCAATGTAATCTTGACCTTTCTTATCAATCATTCAGAAGCAATCTCTTCTGTTTGAATATAAAGTATGTCTATCTCATATTTCACTGAGCAGTCAGTCACTCGTGTTATTAGAGGTACAAGTGAGATGTTTTCAGTGTAAACAATATGAGTTGAAGCATGAATTGATCACTTATAAACACTGAGACCTGCAGTCTGCAGTCCATCTTGTAGATACATAAAACACATGCTTGCTTCTCCGACCATGACTTTGTTCTGACGTCTATATTTACTATAAACAATCACACTGTACCCTCTCACTGAAAGAATACATGATAGTTCGGGGTATCGTGAGCTCATTTCTTTGTTTAATCATTTTGATGTATGAATCTTATGGTTTTAATATCCACTGAATAAAATAATTGTGTCTTTCGGGCAATTTGCATGGGATCACTAATGTTTCTTTCTTTCTCTCCTGCCCTCTCTCCAGGATCGACAAGTCAACTTTGTCTGCGCTGAAAGCCCGGTAAGTTCTTTATTTAGATTTTGGTCTGGCTTCTTGCTTCCCTACTTTTCAAACTGATTTCAATAACCAGTCAATATTTGAAATCTTTGAATGTGCAAATAAATAAATTGCTGGGAAGAGCTAAGATGTAAAAGCTCACAAGTAACCGAGGCTGCGAGTCAGAACTCCAGACTCTAATTATTTGACTAACACTTCAGCTATTAACTCAGTCAAAGGCTTAGTTCCTTTTTACTCTAGCATTACACAACATGAGAGACACTCCTCATGCTGCAATCAATGCAAGTTAACACATCAAAGGATTTTTTTTCTTTCTGAGGCATCCTCTATCTCATTTCTCTCATGTGTCGCTGTGTGAACAGTGTGTCTTACACTTTGTGGTCATAACAGGACACTTCCTTTTTTTCTGCTCCAGTGGAGATGGCCAGTTGTGCTGTGGTACTTTCCATCTGTTGGACTTTCTTGCACTCAAGTCAGCTTGTTTTGTGGGATATCGCCCTTGTTTTTTATTTGAAAGCTTTATTCAGGGTGTAAAAACCCTTGACTGGGATCTCATTTGCTCAGCTTTGTGCATGCTAATACTTAAAGGTTAGTCTGCAGAGACTAATGCTTGTTATAGTGCTGATTGGAAATGGGCTTCAGAGTGTGTGTTTGTGTCTCGATGTTTATATCTGATCCAAAAATCTTTTTTCCTGCCAAATAATGATGCTACATGTCAAACACTCTTGACTTTTTTGGTATTGCTTTGAGAATTGAAAAGTTTGGAGAAAAGCCTTAACTTAAAATTATTTCTGACACTCTGGATATCGATCAGCTCAGTTAATTTTTACAATACTTTACACATGTACTGTACCATCTGAGACACAACTGTTAATTCAAACATATTTATCTAAACTGAATAGATTTTTCCAAGTTTTTCTGTCTGTACAGTAGTCATTGAACTGCTATCTTAACAGACCTTTCCCAGGGATAATACCAGTCTGCTGATGTCAGCACATTAGTGCAGATAGTTTAAAGTGGAAACAAGCAGAAACAGAGTTATTGCATTAGCAGTATTGTATGAGACTTTCAGGACTGAGATTTGTGCAGTGTGGTTCAAAAAACAGAAATTGTAAATATCTGTTCACTAGAGATTTAGGGATATATTCTGTGCAAATGAAGCACGATGCTGGAAGTTAAATAATTAAGGGACTGTGACTCTTTTGAATACTAGTACATTTGTTGTTTGTTTGTTTTGGAATAATGATCATATGGCTTCATATTTCATGTGCATGAGAAATGCACATCCAGTGTCTCCCTCTGTTCCTTGCCAGGTGTTTTTAGACCCTCAGCTCTCGAGAGGCTCTGAATTTCAACAAGTGTCATTACCTACTGCCCAGACCATTTGTCTATGTGCATGTGATAAGAGTACACAGACGTGCAGTGAGCAGCTAAGGAATAGAGGAAGAGGGATGACTGCAGTATAGAAAGGGTTTATACTAAGGCTGTCAAATGACACTGTCGTTTTTAAAATCGCAATTACTCATAGAATATCCATGGCTAATCATTATTAATTGCTTTTTTAATTGCATGTATAGAATTGACTTTCATAGCGTCAGATTAAGGAGACGATATTACAGTGGAGTGTCTCAGGGTTCAGTCAACATGGCTGGAGTGCTTCTTTGCTGATGGAGGTCAAGTGTAGCTTTAAGTGCATCTTTATTCTTTGCAGCCAGGTGATCATACTCAGTTCGGAGTTCCATCTGGTGGAAACGTCTTGGTTTAGAGGCTCCGACTGTTTTCCATTCTCTGCTCGTGTTGCGGCTCTGCTGCATTTGCTGGATTATGCTTGAAGTGTCCAACCAGTTTGAGGCATTTTGTCAACAGATTCTTGAAACCACAACGTTTTGCTGCTGCTGTTACATTGGGACGAAGAAGATATTTCTTCTTCTACAAAAGTAGCCTACGTGAAAAAAAATGAGTAGGTGATTAAAAAAAAAGGAATGTGATAATCAAGGACCTTAATCCTATGGCGATTGAAAAAAAAAAAGACCCTCCCATCCTAATCCCAACCTCAACCCCGACCCCAAGCCAACCCCACAATCCTAAGGTTAAGAACACAATATATGCAACAATAATAATAATAACAATAAAAATAAAATAAATACATGAAAAATAAATAACAAGTCGCTGAACGAACTGAGGAACCGCTCTCATGATATCTTAATAAGGAAACACTGTAAATAAAATAAGATGGTAAAACAACACAGGAAATTTAACTCACCAAAATAAAATACATTTCTAAGATAATAAAACAAAACAATATTAAACCATTAAAAGAAAATAAGATGCTATACTTAAAGTAAATAAATAAATAAATAACGAGTGACAAAAATTTGAACTAGATAATACATAATTAAATAAATAAAGTAAGGTGAAATAAAGCTGTTAGAAGAATGAAACTCAGTTAAAAGCGAGTATATACTGTATGTATGTATGTATGTATGTATGTATGTATGTATGTATGTATGTATGTATGTATGTATGTATGAACTTTAACATACCTGCTCCATACTGGCTTAAGAGAACAGTCAGAAGAAGATGTGAATCTCTGTTGTGGATAGCCATGCAAAGACACTTGACATCCACACAGGGTACAGAGGATTTCTGAAATTGTGTTTTTAGCGTAGAGTTATACCAGAAATACTTTTCTCTGTTTGGTTACATTTCCATATTTCTGCACTAGGATTTTAGATATTGAGATTCTAAGATGGTCGAGGAAGTGATATCCAGGAAAGTGTATCCACAAATAAAGAGGAGATCAATAAATCAAAGGGTACACAAAGGAAGTAGGACACCAGGGGCAAAAAACATCAGATGGGGGTCTCACTTCAAAGTTTGCAGCTGCAGGGCAGTGGGGGCGCTTTATTCTGCCTAGCCTGCCTTAGCTCTCTGTGTCCCTTTTATTCCTCCCTCTTGCCATATTTGTTCCCATTTTCTGCCTTTTTATGTCTCTCTTCTGTTATTAATTCCCAGTGTTCCCTTGCCTCTCCTTTGCCCATGGTTACCACAAAGAGATCTCACCGCCTTCACCAAACAGACAACTCCTCATTAATAACTGCATAATCAAACCCTGTGTGTCCTTTAAGCTTGCTTCGTGTGTGTATGTATGTGTGTGTGTGTGTGTGTGTGTGTGTGTGTGTGTGTGTGTATGTATGTGTGTGTGTGTGTGTGTGTGTGTGTGTGTGTGTGTGTGTGTGTGTGTGTGTGTGTGTGTGTGTGTGTGTGTGTGTGTGTGTGTGTGTGTGTGTGTGTGTGTGTGTGTTTGTTTGTGTATGAGAGAGAGATAGAGAGAGAGACAGGGAGGGCAAACACATGCATCTGTTTTATGGGTTTTGTCTTGAAGTGGTGGTGAGGGTGAATGAATATTAAAAGTGGACAAACAGACATAATAGAGGAGCGAAAGGATGAAACAGAGAGAGAGGGACTGAGAGTGAGAGGTTGAACCTGATCACCTTCTCAATAGAGTCTGACAATGCCTCGCAAACTGTGGTGAGTAATAACTATCTATCTTGTATTTTCAATGCCTAAATAATAATATTAATTTTATGATTACAGCTAATCTTTGTCTTTATCAGCTTAAATAAAATGATACACTCACTCTGCAGTCTATCTGTAGATGAGTTACAAGCAGAGATGTTCATCGTGGAAGCTTGCATCACAAGTTTTTATTCACTTGTTGATAAGTATATAATTTACAAACCGCATTAAATATGTTTAAAACCAGTCAGATGAATTAGTGGAACATACAAACAATGACTTGTCAGAGTTTGGAAATGACTGTCTTTACAGTCAGTACTTTTTGAGACCTCTCTGTCACAGCGTCTCCTTTGACACATCTCAGGATGTATTAAGAGCAAAATGGAGGAGCTTTTCAGGCTTTTTGTGTGTTTGGGTTATTAGTATATTAGTACATTGTTTATATGGATCATACAAGCCATGATACTATAATATATAGTGATGAAAGTATAACTGAAAGCCACATTTTGTAGTGGACAGGGTTTTTAATGATTATTTTTACTGTTGAGTCCAACGTGTAATTTAAGAAATGTAAATATATGTTGGTGGACCCCAGGAGAAGTAACACTTTACAACAACGGTACAACTCTTTAATGAATTAATGTTTAATTCATGTTGGAGTAATGCAGGATTCATAATGATTTTCTTTATGATTTAATAATGGGTGCACTATTAATTCCTGTTGTTCACCATGAACAATTCATCAATTCATGTATGACCAAATTTGCTGTACATAAGAGCTTTTTCAGGACGATACATGATAATAACATCTCAGATGATATTTTAAAGCTTCATATTTTTGAGAACAAACTAAAATATTAAGCATTAAAATATCATCTGAGACACTATTTAGATGTATGGTCCTAAAAAAAACTTGTGTCCAGCAGATTTGGTTTTACATGAATTGATGTATGAAGTAACTCTCAGTTAACATACCTTAACTAATGATGTATTAAACACGTTGTCATTACATGAAGTCATAGTGACATGATCATTACTTCATGGTGAACAACAGGAATTAATAGCGTCATGCATTATTCAACATGAATTAAGCTTTAATTCTCTAAAAAACTGTACCATTATTGTAAAGTGTTACCCTATATTGTAAATGCTGCAGGAGAGGTGGAAGATTAAGTATCTGAAATAAGTAAGTAAGGTGTAAGAGTGAAAAATAAAGCGATTACAACCCAGGGTGGATAAGAGAAAGAGTGCACTTGGGTTTTTTTGCAGTGTGTTGTATGATTTTTCTCAGGAAATTTGATGGCTCTGGTCATAAAGCTCTTCAGTCAACATTGTTCTTCACAGCCTCATACATATTAGCTTTGGTTTGTGAAATGGGATATACACAAAGTCCAGAATGATATTAGTAGAGCTGCTGGTTCTCAGTGTACAACATGTGCTACTATTTGTATCACTTAATAATGACTCCAGGTAGATTTCTACACTGTAATATCCGGAACAAATGACAAGTTTTTTTCTCTCAGGCTTAACCACAGATGACTGACAGAGTGCGTCTAATACTCTCTGTCATTAACATGTGCGCGCGTGTGTGTGTGTGTGTGTGTGTGTGTGTGTGTGTGTGTGTGTGTGTGTGTGTGTGTGTGTGTGTGTGTGTGTGTGTGTGTGTGTGTGTGTTTGTGTGTGTGTGTGTGTGTGTGTGTGTGCGTGCGTGTGCGTGTGCGTGACATAGAGAGGGAGAGACACTCTGCAGCCAGCTGCTTCGCTCTGCTCTGCACTTATAATGCTGGTCAGTGCTGATCTGTAATCAGAAGCACGTCAGCACATCTTTTACCTTTTTACTTTCAATATTTGTTTTCTATAGATTATTTTTGGGACTATGTAAGTGCCCTCCGAAGTATTTTCCTTTGTGTCCTATCATAAGTGTGGGAATAACTGACATTTATCTATCTGAGTGTTGTGTAGAGAGACAGGCAGGAAGAGTGACAGGGATGGGAATTCTTGAAATGAAAGAGCCATCATAGAGAAAGAGCAAATGGATGATAAGGCAGGTTCTCTAGACGAAGAAAAAACTCCTGTGACCTTTCAGTTATGAAGCCTAGGTGTTGGTGGCTATGTGTAGATGTAATCTGTCTGCCAGCATCAAGGTAAAGAATAAAGGAGAGCTGCTATTTCCATAGTCTAACATTTACACTGTCTCCTGGCGCACCTTGTATATTGTAGGTGACATCCATAGTGTTGACTCTTACTGAAAAAAACATTACAAATGAATTTGTGCTGCTTAATGTTTACTTTAGGTGATGGCTTATTAAAGCTCAAGACTTTGCTTTAAAATGTAGAAGGGTTAGCCACAGGGAGGCTGCACACAGCTGTAATGAGCTGTTGGCTTTATTGTATTGTGTTTATTAGGCTCATTTGTTGATGCAGTGTATACAGAAACAATCTGCTACCTGATATAAAATTCAGCAGCAAGACTTTTAACCAAAACCAAGAAGAGAGAACATATTACTCCTGTTTTAATGACATTACACTGGATGCCCAGAATAGATTTTAAGGTTTTACTTATCACTTTTAAAGCACTTCACGGCCTTGCCCCTGAATATGTATGTCATTTGCTGTCACCCTACTAGCCCGGGCACAGCCTCAGATCCTCAGGCAGGAACCTCCTTGAAGTTCCTGTAACAAACTTAAAATCTAAGGGTGAGTGAGCATTTGCTGTTCAGGCTCCACGACTGAGGATCTTAGGCAAGCTGCATCAGTATCTTTTTTTAAATTACAGCTGAAAATATATTTTTATCGAAAGGCCGTCTTGTAATATGGTTTTATCCCTAAAGGTCTCTTTAAGAATGCCAACGGTATAAGTGTGAGTGAATGTTGGATTTGTACTGATGGGCAGCCCAACAATTAACACAGCAGCCTCTGCCAACAGTGTGAGTGTGTGTTGAAAGAGTGAATGTGACATGTGGTGTAAAAACACTTAGTGTTCAGAAGACCAAAGAATGGTGCTGAATTCATCCAGTTCATTTACCCTTTTATATTTTCAGATAATGAAAAATTAGAGAACCTTTTCTCTTGTGTGTCATTGTTTGCCTCTTGGTGGCTGCAGAAGTATGTGTGAGAAAGAGGTAGAGAAACCAAGACCACAAGGTATTAGTAACAATATGAGATGTGGATGTGTGGAACTCCACCCATCCTTGAGAGCATCAAGAGAGGAAGTGCAACATCCTCTCCTCAAACGCATACAATGTCTATGAAGAACAACTGGACATCTATACATGTGAAAACTGTTCATATAATGTGCAATATCCTAAACCCAATAATATCCTAAACCCAAATACCTCTTCTCTTCACCTGACTGTATATATTTGACATATGTTTTATATTATTACTGTATTTATATTGACTTTTATACATATTTTCTACCTGTTTTTATCTTATTAGTATGTATCTCATGCACCTTCAGGAGAAGCGCTTCTAATTTCATTGTACACCTGACAATGACAAATAAAGGCTATTCTAGGCTATTCTATTCATGAGTTATGCGAGCATTTTTTTATACTTGACATATTTGTTCAGAAAGTATCTGAAAGTGCAGCTGGACTTATTCAAATAGAAGCTGATAATAGCCTTGGGAACATATTTGCATTATTCAAAAAAGCTCTCATATAACCCTGTGTTCAGTCTTAGCACTATCTCTGTTATAGGCTGGAGCACACATTTCCTCTCTTTTTCTGATACGTCCACAAGAGGGAGCTAAAGTATGTGTCACAAAATACTTAGAGGGATACATCAGAAGAGAGAAAATAACTGAAGTACAGAAAAGGGGTCACTAGAGGGAGCAATTTTTCTATTTCAAAGCATGCTGAATTTGCAAGCTATGATCCACCTGTTAACATGACTACCTGTTGAAACTGGAATTGGAACAGCTTTACAAGGCCTCTATCCATTATATAAACCAGTGCATACTTCATTTACACTGATTCAATAAGAATAAATTCAAGGAAAATTATCATAAATATTCTGTGTAATCTCTAGTACTGTGATATCATTTTATTTATATTTTTTATCAATATTATTATTATTTATTTATTTATTTATCTATTTGTTTTGCAGATCCATGTTCAATACTATTCTGGTTATTAATTATCATATACCTTTAAAAAAAAATCCCTCCTAATGTGATACCTTGAGCCATGTTGTCAAAGGTTTCCAGAAAAGTGTGTTGTTTTTTCCACCATACTGTAGGTAGCATCCTATAGGGAGCCAAGGATGTTCCCATGGCAACAAAAACTGGGATGGTCCACTTTGGTTCATTACCATGGTGATAGGCCCTGGTTGTCTCGCCTTTCAGCAGTAACTTCATTGTCAGTGCATCAAACATAACCACTGAAGGGAAATCTGACTCGGGTGCTTGTAGCAACCACAGAGTGTTCCCACATTGATCTTTAAACTGTGTGTGTATGCAGAAGGAAATGTGTGAGATACAAAGGGGGCAGAGTAATGGTAATGTAACATGACAACAACAATAATATGTAGACTTAGAAACCTCTGTCAAGAAGGAAGCTTTCCATTCATCCTTTTACACAGTAGAAATAATTTTATTCTTATGGATTTATTCTTATCTAATTGAAGTCATTTAAACAAACAAAGCAATATATTTTCTTTGCTTGTGTTTTCTAATGTTTTAAAAGTGCTATATATATGACATTTTACTGATTTACAGACTTAAACCTTAGACTGTATAAATAATGCAAGCAGTATCCATTACGGCACCCATCTGTTTCTGAAGCGCTGTTTTGAGGCCAATCATCGGCGGGAACCATATTTAAAATGCTGAACTCATCATAACTGCTGTCGAGTGTGACAAAAAGAGGCGGGCTTTGAGCCTCTTTGCCAACAGCTACAGTGTTCCCGTCTGTCAATCAAGTCAGCTGTCCCTCTCGTAATGGAAAACTCATAATCTTAAAGGTGGCATATCATGCAAAATCTCTGAAATATGTGTCCCTGGCATGTCTACAGACCCCCCGAGAATGAAAGTAATCCATTCTGCCCCTGTTCTGATTTCTGCACCTTTCTGTAAATGTGTGTGAAACGAGCCGTTTCAGACTTCCATGTTTTTGTTACGTCACAACAATATCCGGTCTGTCACGGAGTCAGAGCTTGGAGCTTGTTCAGCCCATAGACTGTATCAAATACAACTCAACTCCTCCTCCGTTTTTCATTCCCTGCACACACGTGTGCTAACAAGGAGCTTAGGAGGGAGGCATACTAGTTGTACGCTGTCTTAATAAACACAAAGGTCGGTTTTACTCCCCACGTCTGCAGATTTGAAGACCTAGTGGATAATTTTTACTTCATGGAAAAGAGCTAGCGCTAGTTAGCATAGCCACATAGCTACATGTCGTAGCGGTAGCTGTGTACCAAGACACACGTCGACATACTGACAACTAAAACAACAAGAAACACTAAATCTGTGACCAATGGTTCAGAAAGGTCCTGCTGCCTTTCTGGCAGAGGTCTGTTTTACTCCCCACGTCTGCAGATTTCAAGATCTAGTGGATGAATTTTATTTATCATAGCTAAGTGCTAGCGCTAGTTAGCATAGCCACATAGCTACATGTTAGTAGCTGAAGCTGTGTACCAAGACACACGTCTACCCGAGGGCACATCCACTTTCTGAGGGGGCGTGGTCAGAGGGAAAACAGACTGTTCTGAGGAGGGCTGAAGAAGAGGGCTTTTCAGGCATGCCAAAATCTGATTTCAGTGTTTTTTTGAGCATAAACTTTAAAGACATGTTTTGGGGACCTCTTAGACCAATATATATTGATGAAAAAAGCGTGATATGTCACCTTTAATATCTTCGAATTTGCTGCGTTATGAAAAACTCACCCCCCGTACAGTGTGTGCCATCCAGACTACACTCGTCTTTTGTGCCAGGCTGTAAACGTGTTTATTTCTGCTGTAAAGATCGGCTTTTTTGAATTTGTATGTATGTGGTTTCCAGTACTTCCGGAGCCAGCCTCAAGCGGACACTGAATGAACTGCAGTTTTTAAGACTTGGCTTCAATTTTTGCGGTCGGAGGTTGCCACTTGACTTATATTAAGGAAAGGAAGCTCTGTTCAGAATGATTAGAAGGCTGTTGTTGGGTTGGGACAGGAGCTCCTGTAAGGTTAAAAATGATGTAACTTTTGAGGAGAGAGACTTCAACAAGCTTCTAAATTCAGGGGAAATATGAAAAATAATGGATTTGTTGGTTTTGTTGATGGCTGATGAATTTTGGGGGAACATTTTATTAAAGGGATGCTGTTGACCTTGCAGATAGAGCATGTGCCCCATGTACAGAAGCTATAGTCACATTGCAGCAGTTTCTTGTTCAACCCCTCGTCATGACTATTTGCTGCATGTCTTCCCCCACTCTCTACTCCCCACATTCCCTTTCTCTCTTCAGCTGCTTTAGCAATAAAAGGCAAGAAATGCACCAAAATAACAACATTTAATTGATTAAACTAACTGTAGCAAAAGGAACAAACTTTATGGAAAACAATACATTGCAAGAAATGTACAGTGTCTGTTTCCTGTTCGACACTAACTAAATGATTCTGTCAACAATGCAGACTGAATCACTTTGACAGTATGTCATTAAGCTCCATGCTTACTGCTTAAACCAACTCTTGTTTTCTCTCTTTTGATCACAATATCAAAGCTGACCTATGCAAACAGATTTTGTTAATGCAGCAAAATTGTTTCAGTCGTGGTTAAAACAAAAGCAGATACAGAGTAAAATTCAACACTCATTTGGACTCTTTTTTTCTGTCCAGCTGTTGATGTATTTACAATATTTGTCACTATTGACTACTTGAAGAAACATTTGGCTGAAAATCATCAATGTTAAAACAGTTGAGATTATTCTCCACCATGTGCGGATCAGTCTTTACTTATGCAATGTTCCCCCATTCTTTGTTTGTGTGCTACGAGTTCTTCTTTTTTTTTAGTCTTAAATTAAATGATCTGTTTGGCCTTCAGCCTTCTCCAAGTCTGCTTTCCTCGTACTTTTCCCCTGACCCCCAATATGTGTGTTGCCACCAGTGTCCCTCTGTGTGTGCTCTGCTTGTTAAGCACGTATCTTGTTATTCTTAAGTCCCCCAGACAACCAACTACCTCCTAGCTTTCAACAAATATTTACTTGTTGCAGCCAGCCTGATGGTGCACACACTCACGGAGTAGACTAGCTGATAAGTGCACCATCTGGACTGAGTGCTGGCTGTTAAGGGCTCATAAAGCAGACCCTTACAGGCAGAGGGCTCCCTGAGCGGCAAGCTGTGAAGAGCAGGTAAACAGCACGCATACATTCACTTCTGCATTCACCCAGGCACAGTTGCATGCTCTCCCACCTACATGCACATCCATATCCACGGGGACGTAGGAGGTGAGACAGATAGAAGGCAAAAGGATGTAACTGTTCTTATTCTGTGAATGTCTTTTCTCTTCAGCCTTCACTGACTTTCTTTGAGAAAGATATCCTGCAGTTACACATACATCAGTGTTGAAAGATACAAATCAACATATTTGCAAAACCAGTAAATTCTGAGTTTTATTGAGAATCTAAATCATTCATCACAGTCCTCAGGTTACAATGTGCATTAATGTCTGCCCCTTAATAGTTAATTATGGGGCGTACAAATTAAAATTACCAATTAATTTAATCTTATTCCTCTGTGCTATAGAAATCCATGCCCCACTCACTACTACGTACACACCCTACTCACATAAACCTGTGCTCTCAGCTTCTCTTTTCAGAAATTGTTCAGAATTTGATCACAAACTATCAAAATACAAATCATTGTGACTCCAGTTGTTAACCATCCAAACATACGTGATTCTGTTGGAACTGGACAATGTATCCAGTGCATCTCATATGCACTTTGTCATTTTGTATTGCATTTCTGCAAGTCTTGTATAAAACCAGCAAGGCTTGGCAGTGTTGCTGTTGGAAACCATCAGCAGGAGGATGTTGTAAATTATGGTGTGCAATTACTGCTGTTACTGTTTTGAACACAAACGCTGGGACATAAGCTAGCAGTAAATTACCGCCTGTCTCCATGGTATCTGACAGATTGCAGTGTGATGCCGTACAGGGTTACAGAGTCAATCTTTACAGCAAAAATAAACATGTTTACAGCCTGGTACAAACATGCCTTGGTCTGAATAGCTCACTGGAGGGTGGTGAACTTTTTTTTTAATGAGGGGCGCTGATAGCTTAGCTATTAGCATGGAGGCTGAAGCCAGCGTCAACTCCACTGCTTTGCCTCTTGCTTGGTCGACTGAAAGTCAGGTTGAGTCAGCTTTTCCACTATGGTGACCGCTGTTGAGAGGTTTCAACACTCCACTTCAGAAACGAGTAGGTGCCATGGGTGACTTCACTGACACCACAACCATGTTTTATAGCCCACAATTACACACAGAGAGACAGGGTGAGTGACATACATACACAAATATATAGTCTGCATATAGTTATGTGTTTAATAGTCTTTATATAGTATAGTATGTAGTATTCCATCTATAGTCTGCTTACGTGTTTTTGAACCAAGTAAAGCACAACACAGAAGTAGAGTGGGAGCAACAATGGAACCCGTCCATAACAAAAGACCAGAATAGAAATAATTTGCATGAAAAAAAAAATCTGTGGAGGAAAGTTTCATTGCTTTATTATTGATCAGACAACAAAACAGAAAAAAACAGAATAGACTTATTTTTTTTTCACAGAACTCATCTGTAAGAAAGAAATAGAGGCAGAATTTCGCTGAAGGCCAATTTGCCATCGAATCACAAAAAAGATAAACAGTCATGCTGCAAATAGCCCTCAGTGTTCAAAAATAATTATCTGATGGCATTTCTGTGACAAAAAAATGACAGAAGGGAGACGATGGCTAGTCAAGGCCATGTGGTTTGTGATTAACAAAGGACCATCTCTGATTTGACAGAGTAATCAGCGCTCACAATAGGAATAGATATGTATCCTACATCTCATTATTTCACCCCGTCTTCTTGATCTCTTCCATCATCTCCTGCTCATGTTCCTTTGTTGTTCATCTTACATTTTCAATTCATCACTAACTCTCACTTCTTCATTTGTTCCATGTTTCCTTATGTCTGTTATTCTCCAAGGTTATATTTTACATGATTTTGTCAGTGTTGTATATTTCATGTAATCCATTCATGTCACTGTCTTTTTTGTCTCCTTTTCTTGCTCTTTGCAAGTTTTTTTTTGTATTATTCCGCCCAAGAATTGTTGATATTTTGAATTTTGAAAAACTATCCTGTAGGGAGTTGTATAAAAGGATTAGTACCAGTCTTAAAAGCAACTTTCCCCTTTATTTACAATTGAAAGTTTGCAATTTGATGGAAAGTTTTAGATCTGGACTTTTTCTGGCTCCTATGCAGCAGAAGCTCCAGAAATCATTTAATCACAAAACACTAGATTCAATTTGCAATAAGTCGAACACTTGGTTTTTAGTTCAAAGAAATTCAACACAACATTATAATAACTTATTACCTGCCTTTCTTACTGATCTTCTGGCTGTGTAGGATGCTTGATTTTGATTGGTCATAACCCTTCAACCACTCCTTGACGACAGTTATTAACTTTAACTTACATCCGCAACACCAAAAGCAAAGCTATCACACGTTACGTAAATCAATGAATGAAAGGAGTTCCGTCACATTTTGCCTCTGCTTGTTGACACCATATACCGTAAGGTGAGGTAAAAACTTTAGTTTCTGTTGGCCTTACATTGATAAACAATGTGGCTAAAATGTTGGTTTCGGTTAGCATGCTAAATCGGTAGGCTACGGACATTCGCGTCAGACATAGGCGTTATGTCAGTCTTGTCACCTAATTCATGGAAAATGAGAGATAGTGAGCATTTTTCCCATACTATTGTCAGTGCAGGTAGAGGAAACATTTGTTGCTGTAATGAGTAATAAGCATCCTGTTTCACATTTCATTTCACTCTTAATTTCTTGTTTTTATAATGTCATCTTGTTTGATCATTGTGGGATTTTCTTGTGAAGCCAAATACAATTTTCTACATTGAGGACAATAACGTGTATTCTATTCTGTTCCATTTTATGTTCATTACAAAATAAGAAACTGGCTTCAAAGTTCAACTTTGTGTGAAAAACGTCAATTTGAAGTATTAGGAACGTATCAGTCTAAATTGTGGTAAAGAAGACAATCACACTGTTGTTTTCGTTATTTCTAATTCTAATATTCACATCTTTGTAGCTATTGCACTTCCTTTATTGCTTCTTTATAATGGTTAGTGAAAATTAATCTATGATATGGAGCTGTTATACATTTTGTACTGTCTCCTCAATGAAAACTCCATGGCATGGTGAATTGGCAGTCTGGATTTTCTGTGCTTCAGCTTATCTGGAGACCAGACAACAATCGAGCTTCTGAAGGGATAATCCATCAGACACTCTTGATGCTCCTATGGTGAGAAAGCAGTTTGAAATAGCTTTCATGTTGTGTGTGTGTGTGTGTGCACGTGCGCGCTCGGCGTGCGTGCGTGCGTGCATGCCGGGTTGTGTTTATGAAAATGTTTTTGTAATAAACAATAATCTTGTTGCTCTGAATTGTTTGAGTCTAACGGGATTGCTCACTGGTCAATACACACATGCACCCATGTATGCATGCACCAATGTATGCATGCAAATACACACACAAAAAACACTTGCAGAGACATATTTTTTGCTATTTCCTCCTATTATGGACGTGTGTGTGTGTGTGTGTGTGTGTGTGTGTGTGTGTGTGTGTGTGTGTGTGTGTGTGTGTGTGTGTGTGTGTGTGTGTGTGTGTGTGTGTGTGTGTGTGCGTGTATGTGTACATTTATGTATTTATGTGTCATAACTTACTAATAATGCAGCCCAGCTTGACATGTGGTTATGTGTGCGTGGTTACGTGATTACTGTTATCACGGCTCAAGGCCATGCCAGCCCAACGTGCTGGGTCAAACCTTGTGTAATCTCACTACCTCTGAGAAAGTATAGACTGCTCTGTCTCCATCCCCTCTGCATTGACCATGACAACAACCTCTATATATTGCAGAACTTGATGTCTACACTGACTCATCTCTCATGTGGCTTACAAATCTTTCAAGTGTGTTGTCCATGCACATAAACGCTCAGTTGGAGAAAAAAGCAAAGTCACTGCTTTTATATCAAAGCATCCTTTCCTTGAAATAACGACTTGTAAAGCTCAGAACTTACACAACATTTGAGCCTTAAACTCAAATTAAAATGTTTACACAGCCACAGCCTATTTATGGTTGAGATAGAGCAGCCAGCAGCAGTTTAACAGCTTGTTGAATAACCTTATTCTGACATGTTGCAGTTAACACAAAGTGGCTGCTAGCTGTAACCCTTTCAGCAACAGTAGAGGGGAAAAGCTGTAAGGGTCCTTGGATGAACAACAGTAGCAAACATGGCAGAGGAAAAAAGACTAAAAAAGCTTTATTACCTTATCTAATAATCTGATCAGATCATCAGATTATTGATGTAAGAGCAGACCAGGGATATACAGTACAGTATTGACAATCTTCAGTTCTGCATTCAAATGTAGCAAAATGACAAATCAGATTTCCAGACTCTTCCAGACTCAGAAACATGAGATACAGCTTCATCTTCACTGTGTTGTAGCATCTAACCATCTAACCTACAGCCTTTAACAACAGATGAGCTTTAATTAGCTTGTGATATTCTTATTCTCGCCCTTTACGGTTGGACCAATGTGTACATGAAGGTGTGCAAATGACTGTTGTAAAACTCCTATCCTCTCTGTCCCTCTTCTCTCCTCCTTCTCCATCTGTCGCCTCCTCAATAACACATGGTGTCTTGTTTTGCTGACTCAGCGAGGCCCTGGGCTCAGTGGGTTACATGTAGAATCACACACATACACACACTCTTTGATTTCTTATGCACTTTAGTGTAATGTGAGTCTGTACTCCAGGGGTATGAGGGTTTTACAATAGCTCAGAGAGAGTCAGAGGGATGCAGCGTGTGATGCCTAATTATTAAAGGGGCGTGCTGAGGAGGACCACAAGTGAAATGACTCCAATTGATTAGACGAGAAAAAGTGTAGTGTGGTTCACTTCAGAGAAATTCTTCTTTGGTGTCCTACACCTATGAATGTTGGCCTCTTATGCCAGAGTATAGACAGACAGACAGACAGACAGACAGATAGACAGATAGATAGATAGATAGATAGATAGATAGATAGATAGATAGATAGATAGATAGATAGATAGATAGATAGATAGATAGATAGACAGATAGACAGATAGACAGATAGATAGATAGATAGATAGATAGATAGATAGATAGATAGATAGATAGATAGACAGACAGACAGACAGACAGACAGACAGACAGATAGACAGATAGATAGATAGATAGATAGATAGATAGATAGACAAAGATAGATAGTTCCATTAAGATACAAAGTTTCTTTAACAAGGGATTCCTTGTCAAGACAACAGCATAAAACGTTTCACATTGAGAACAAGGCAAAACATATAGTAATAAGTAACTATTACATACATTTATAAATTAGCAGTGTTAGGCTCTGAAACATGTGCACAAGCTGACCAGATGACCATTTATTCTAGTTTTAAAATCCTCCAATCGAGTAAAATAATCCAGTTTTAGGTGACCTTGAAGCTCAGACCATGATGAAGGAGCAAAAACATTAAAAGCACGTTTACCAAAAACAGAGTGAGTCAGAGGAATCACAAAAAACTTTTTCCAATGGGACCAAAGATTACAGCCACTGGCAACTTTAGGAGTCAATTAAGAGAATAAATAAGACGGCAGCTCCTGTAGTACGGCCTTATAAAGAAAGACTAATCAACTACAGTTATCATCAATTCTAATGCTACTTCAATAAATGGCCGTTACATGGCACACATTTGATTAACAACTGAACTCTGTATTTACCTATACACCAAGGGTTGTGATTAAGTACTGCCTTATTAAAAGGTTTTATCAAAACAACATTTCAAGGATAAAATTGTCTCACGGGAAAAAAGAATGGATAAAAATAAAGAGGAACCCATAGGACGTTGAGGTCAGTGTGAGGCCACTCAGAGAACATAGAACAAATGAGCTAGTTGTGTATATCCGTTCGCTAATTTGCAGTGCTGCCAACTTTATGTCTAGCAAAATATCATAATAAAATGATTTCCTGAATACACCATACATCTAATTTTTCATTATTTGAATATGACTATGGCTTTAGGCTCCCTTAAAACACAACCCCTTAGAGGTCTGGGACATCAACATGCTTTCATGCTGACTTTACGAAGCCAAGGAAATATAGGTCACTGAATGTTTATTTATTTATATATTATTGTTAATTTGAACCATGAAGATTGAGCAGAAATCCACTGAGGCATTATTAATACATCTATAGCACTTTTCCTATTCTGTCCAATTTCAGTCCAATAATAATGCGTTTCTTGTTAATCATGAAAATCAGATTAACTTCCTGTGCTGTACATAATAGTCATAATTTTGCATTTAATGCTGCCAATTAAGGTTGTGTTGTGTACACCAAACACCACTGAGCTGAACTCACTGCTTCTCATGTCACTTAGTATGATATACTGTCTCATACTGTATCTAGGTACACGCTCATCTATGTCAATGTGGAATTGTTTGTTATGTGGACATTAACTTGAATAACAGCAATTTCCCTCCCTCAGTACAGCGTAATAACTCACTCCTGTTACCTTGGCATAAGAGGAACAGAAAGCATGCAGCAGTAAAACTCTCAAACCAATAATCCACTACTCTCTGTTTGTTTGCTTCACTGTTGATGATACGGTGCGACAGTGATTTGTGAAGCTTTTAAACTTAACAGCTGTCAAATGGGTCTGGGAAAATTCTCTATCAGACAGTTCACTTGTTGTTGCAATGGGTAGTCTAAGAGGCTACATCTTACTTAGTCTGGAGAGATAGAAAGCACAATAATCATGCAACCAACAATATAAATAGAGTGAATATGAAACTTTCACTCTCGTTTAAGACATATAATGTCAGTTTCATATAATCCCAACAAAGGATAAATCACATAAGAAATCACAGAGCAAAAATCAATCAATCAACCTTTATTTATATAGCGCCAAATCACAACAAATGTTCTCTCAAGGCCTCTTACAAAAAGAGCAGGTCCAGACCTCTATGTTAAATTATTAAAAAAGACCCAACATCAAGACAGGATAAGATCCAGTCCCTTTCACAGATAGGAGTCAGTCTGAGTTTATCTTAATCCACCATGAGCAGAGCACTTTGCAGCTTTTAGCAAGTTACAGTGGCAAGGACAAACTTCCTTTAACAGGCAGAAACCTCAAGCAGAACCAGACTCATGTTAGACAGCCATCTGCCTCGACATATCAGGGATAATTGTCTTTCTCTTCAATCAACTCAATTCAGAATGGGATCATATTGTAAATGCATATAGATACTGAGCAGGGTTCTAACTTATATACTGTGATTGAGGAAGTTCACATTTCCTTGTATTGTTTTATTTATTTCATAACTTGGCATTAAGAGTGTGTCTCTTAGTCACAGCACATTTGACATTTTAATTTTGACCTTGTTATTTCTTTAATAAATGTGCCACTTGCTCTTGTATGGCCCCTCTGCAGGTTGCCGCTTTTTATGTAGCATACAACTGCAGACACTCACACACATCCCCGCACTAGATATGGATAGCTGAAAAGGGATTTCACATACAAGTGTCATGATGAGCTGTCTTTCTATTTTTATGCCAGTATAGCGCATGGAGGGTTGGGAAAAAAAGGGACTGAGAGGAAAGCAAGAGAAGGGGGGGTGGGTGTGAAAGTGCATGTGATGGGGGGGATAGTTACTCAGCAGCAGTTGTGAAGGTCATTTTCTCCAGCGGGCCTGCTGTTTGGTCAAGCATTTAGTGTGTACATAAGGCTGTGTGTGCGTTTGTGTGAGTATCAAGTCTAGGCTTCTTATCTGGACTGATATAATTTTTGACCGTTATAATCTTGTATGTATGTATTTATAGTCTCCTTTGAGGCAGGTCAGAGAGTAGTTTTTGCATATAAGGCTGCAGAAGAGCTGCAAAGATAGGTTGCATTGAATGTTTTAAGAGACACTTGAGAAGCTGTCAAGTGACAACACAGCATGCCAATATTGAGACAAATATGTATATGGGGGAGGTGGAGGGGGGTGATAAAGTGCATAAAGTACCACTAACAACTTAAATAAATAAATAGATAAATGAATGAATGAATGAATGAATGAATGAATGAATGAATGAATTAATTAATTAATTAATTAATTAATTAATTAATGAAAAAGATTTGATCTTCCAGCAAATCTGAAATGTTTTTTTCCAAGACAAGCTCAATGTGCTTTTAAGACGGGTTAAAAGTGCACTTGCTTGAATAGAGAAAATATGACGAATGCAAATTATGAAAAAGCTGAGTCTCGATGAGTCATTGGAGGGCATGCATAAAATGAGGACTCCTGACCCCAGACAAGTTTGGAAGGAACTTTTAGCAAAATGAAGTGATTCTCCAGAATAAGTGCTGGTGCTTTCTGAAATACATTTCATCAGTCACGTTGTCCTGTGAATATTTCAACACCAATCTCTTTTTACGTCCGTAGTACACTGAACAAAACCATATCTGCTTTAAGTGTTTACTCAAGCTCAGTGCTGCTGGTAAACCTCAATTTCTCACATGAGAAAAATGTCACACCTGTGGGTGTGTGTGAGAGAGAGTGAGAAAGAGAGATGAGGGGGGAATACAAGTGAGTGAGTAGAGTTTGTGTGTCTGACAGTGAACATATAGAGGGGTTTTATCTCCCATCGCCTTGATGACGCACGCTAGAACCCTAGTGGAATGACACTGTGTGTGTCTATGTGTGTGTTTGTGTGCAGTTGTTTTTTTAAAGGCCATCTCTCGGGACATGTGACAGTCCAGCTTGTTTGATTCAACTCAGGTGTTGGATGGATTCTCAGGTGGTTTTGAGCGAGTGGTACAATGATCCATATTTTTTCAATCAGAACCATAAACTGCTGGATTTCGTCGGATAATCTACCGAGGGCAGGAACCAAAAGTCTACTGAGCCTTTCTCAGGCAGTCGTCAAGGGAATATAGCCTTGGGGTCCTTTAGGCAGATCCTCTAGCAGCTGTCTGGTTGCCATAGTGCTGATCACTCACAGGAAGAGCAATGCATGAGGAGAGAAACGAGACCTTCCAGTTAATTGTTGTGCCTGTTGTTGCTGTTATCCTTGCTCAATTCCTCCTTGGCTAGTGTTACATGATTACTGACATGTTATCTATTACCACATCTTAATTTTTTTGCTTTTGTGATGTATTTTTATATTTGATGCCCTTGTCCTTGTCTATCTACATTCTACTATGCTCTCTGGCATGTACGATTTTTGTCATCAATGTTGTTGTTCTTTATTTACCTTTAATGAAAATCATCTTGTTCAATTATCTGGTAAGATTTTAAGACAAATAGTATACATTTACATCCAATAGTTTCCCAATTGAAGATCTGAAATGTGTCTTTGTTTAGAGTAATACGATATGACTAACACTACACCACATCTGGCTCTTATGAAGCTGGAGCGATAACATGGCAGCTTACAATAAATATCAGAAAACACACTTTAAAGACGAAGCTACATTTTACCAAGCAACGTGTTACATTGTGTTCTTCTAATCCGTTCAAAACTTAAATGATACAAAAAAAGGCCAACAAAAGAGGTCGCTAGCAATAAGAAACTCTAGATTTGAGTCTTTATGCTTGAATGTAAGTTAAGTATAACAGGACAGACATTGGGGTCACACAAATCTTCTTATCCAGCGTATGGCGAGAAAGCTGAAGGGAAAATAGAGTGATGGGCAAATGATGAACTAGACTGGTTGAAGTAAAAACCGGGTAAAGATACTAGAAAGCCAAAGCTTCTAGTATTAAGGTCACCATTCATCAGATTTTTCAACCCTTAGCTCTTAATGAATGAATCAACCACTTAGTTGTTTAAGCCACAAACAGAGGGGAAAAAATAGAAGGTGGCAAGATGGAAACAAACACTTTAGATCAACATGTTCTGGGAAAAAGACTTATCTCTGTTTACTGAGCTGTAACTCAATAGAAAACTGGCTGTGGTTCAGATGTAAGATGGACTGTATGTCTGTGAAAATAACAAGATGCTTGCTGTCAGTTTATAAGTGAAAGAATAAAAAATCAAGGTAACAACAGCAGAATAAAAAGATGCAGTGTGGAAAATTGTGTAACGTGTTCACTTGTGTGTATGTGTGCACAAGAGGGCAAGTATTTTTTTTTCACATGGTCTCACGTAATCATGTTTCATTTCTTAGAATAACACTTCAGTTCCAGTGTCCTTGGAAGTGCACACGAGCAGTAGGCTGCTTGAATTAAGATCTCACACAGTGTGTGTTTGTCAGACAGAATAGGAAGGTGTGGCTGTGAAATCATGAATCCAAGCATAGATAGAACGAGGTCAGGGAGATTAATTTAAAATTGTTAACAAGGTAAAAACAAGGGCAGGGAGAGATAAAGGGGGGCACACAGCAGAGAAGGAGGTGGAGAGAGAGGCGGTCTTTGGAAAAGCTCCAGCCTATAAGGCAGAGCAGGGAGGGGCTCAGCAGTGAGAATAGAGGTAGCAGAGCAGCAACAGACACTGAGGAAGAAGAAGCAGAGCATGTCAGAGAAGGAGGGAGAGGTTGGAAGGTAGATAGAGAACGAGAGATGCAGTATCACTGTGTGTGTTCCTGCAAGGCAGCCTGCAGCGCATCCCTTTATCCTGTCGTCATGAAGCCTGATGTGTTATGGAGCTGCAATGCACAGATTCTCTGCAAAGGCACACAATGCAGATAGAAGTTCACCTTGAGCTGGACTACAGCTGTGCAACTCTGGACCTTGGGGATTACAAGAAATGCTTATTGATCTCATCGCCAAGAACAGCAGAGATTTTATTGGATCTGACAACCTGTCTGACTATAAGTGTCTCATTAATCTTAACTTTTGGATTACAATAAGATCTATATCACAACCTCTGACAGAGAGACTAAACGAACAACCCAGGACCTTAAATCAAACAGGTACTTTGGCAGAAACTAGCTAGCTGTCTCTAAACCAGACAGCATCCAGATCTAAGATTGGGACTTTAACTGCTCAAGCTGGATCCTCGCAAAGCCACAACCAAGCAGGTCCTGCAGCCTGGAAACGGCCTGACCTTGGACCAGTTGTCACCTGAACCCCTTCTGGCACCAGAAGAAGTGCCCAGCATGTCTCAGACCAGGGGGCGGTTCCACAACAAAAAAGCTGGCATTCGGGCCGCTGTGATCCTGATTGGACTCCTGCACAAGTCTCGAAAAGCCAAGGAAAAGGAGAGAGAGAGAGAGGAGAGTGAAGGGTTGGTGGAGTTTTTCCTCTTATGTGGTCTGATGATGCTGGCATGCTGGGCATATAATGTTTGCATACAAGCAGAGTGTGCAGTAAAGTGTCCAAGTGAGAATGAGAGACTTTTATTAGGTTGCAATGTTTTCATTATTTCCCAGGGGTGAGGACATTTGTTTATTTAATCTGCATATCCAGTTTTATAAAAGGCCCCTTTTGTTAGTATACTTCCGTGTAGAATAAATAGATAGGCATAAAGGACTGAGGGTGAACAGAAATGTATGTGCTTTGGAGAAATGGAGAGGCACTGAGAGGACAAAAGCAGAGTTGTGGCATAAGAGATAGAAGTGGCAAACAAAGAGGAAAAAGCAGTATTCTTCCACTATTTGTGTCTTTCAATGTAAAGATCATAACAGGTTATGCTGTTCAGAAAAGCATCAATTAACACCTGTTGATGTCTGTAATGCTGATGCATAAGTACAGCATGCGTGTTCATGGGTTCGTGAATCGGCTGAGACGGAAACCTGTGAGCCGCATCCAAAAGCAGAAGAGAAAAGAACACAATCACATGCTTTCCTTTCCACAACCCAGCTTTAAATACAGTATTAAGGAAGTCTTTTAATTACTTATTAAGAGTTATGAAGGCTTCAAAGAAAGCAAGAACCGTTTTATTTTTGGAAAACTCTTGACAGCTTTATGTGCCAATGACCTTAAGGCAAAATGATATAAAGACAGATGGGCCCGCAAGCACTGTTGCAACAATATCCTCATCAAAAACACCTAAAGGCAGATTTCAGTGCATTTCCTTGTAACAACAAGACCCAAGGGAATACCTGCTAACAAATAGTTTAAGTGTTTAGCTGGGTTAGGACTGCCAAATGTTTCCCCATCCAAGCCTCCTCCTGGCTAACAACAGCAGGAACAATAAGTTAAAGTGGAGTCTTGAGGATCACTCACAATTACTGTTACTGTGTAATATGTGCATGCTTTCGTGCATGTGTGTGTGTGTTTGTGCATAGGTTTTTGTTTTATTAAGAGTAAAATATACCCCCTTATATGTGGCAACTGCCAACACAACCTTTGGACATTTGGCTGCAGGTTTATTGCATAACAGCCAGTTTCTTAAGAGATTCATAGTAAATGCATATTTAAGTGTGCACCTCTAAAAAGCACAACTGGTTAAGAAAAAATATCCTTACCCTGATTTTTTTTAGTTGTGTAAGAAAACATTATCATTGTATTTAAAGGTAAGCTTCCTGTGCATTGTGTTACCATCTCACTACCGCTGCTATTGGAAGGGCGTAAGTAGACCAATTCAGCAATGCTTGAAGGCTATGATTATCTTTGAATGGCCTAGTGCTGCAGTGTCACACTGATATCCAATACACAAACATGCTTAGAAATCCACACACCCTTCAATGTCTTTCACTTTCTGGCTTTGTATTGTTGAAGTTAATTTGGAATGTTATGGCTTGGGTAAAATCACAACAAGCCAATCAGTATACTTTGCTACAACAATATTCAACAGCTATCCTTTCTGTTGCTCCATCACATAATGACCCTGGCCTGATTGCCGACAATCTTGCTTTGTAGATGAAATACTCATCCTTTTAGACATATCAATCAATCAATCAATCCGACTTTATTTCTAAAGCACTTTTCATACTATGATATTGTAACACAAAGTGCTGTACAAAAAAATAAAAAATAAAAAGACCCCCCCATCCTAATCCCAACCCAGCCCCGACCCAAAACCCACCCACAATCCTCAGAATCAGAATCAGCTTTATTGGCCAGGTATGCTTGAACACACAAGGAATCTGACTTTGGTAAACTGTGCTCTCTTTGTACAATCCTAAGGTGAAGAACACAATATATGCAACAATAGCATTAAAAACTATTAAAATAAAATAAATAAATACAAGTAAAAAATAAGTTGCTGAACGAACTGAGGAAACGCTCTTATGATATCTTAATGAAGAAACACGGGAGGTAAAATAAGATGTTAAAACTTAACACAAGAATTTAAAATCACCAAAATAAAATACATTTGTAAGATAATAAAACTCTAAAATATTAAACCATTAAAAGAAAATAAGATGCTATACTTAAAATTTATAAAAAAAAAAAAAAAGTGACTACAATTTGAACTAGATGATAAATAAATAAATGAAACTGTTTTAAGAATAAAACTCAGTTAAAAGCAAGACTAAAAAGGTAGGTCTTGAGTTTGCTTTTGCTTTTATATACCACCACCATCTCTCAGTACCACTTATGGCAGTCTATTTCATCCCCCCCCCCCCCCCCCCCCCCCCCTTGAAGACAATTTTCCTTACATTTTGTGTGGATTCTCAATCTATAATGAACATAGATGTAAGCTGAAAAGATAAACTCCTCAGTCTTTATGTTATATTAACCAAGACAGCTGAGCGCTATACTAGTGCCGGCAGTGCCATCATCGCAAAAGATTAAGGCTGTCAACATAACACATTAATGTCGATTCATTAATCTCAGAAAAAGTCAACAGATTAATTACACTCAGACATCAAACATCACTGATCATACAACTGTCCACAGCAGCTTTGTTAATGTGGAAACATGGCACAACATATGAGATCGCTTGGATGGTTTTATCTTTGCACACATCCAAGAACTTATCACAAGTGGTCTATCCATCTGTCTCTCCACTCCTTCTGTACTTATTGTGAATAGGATCTGCACACATGCTCTATATATAAATACACAGACGTCCTCTGGTATGTCCCTCACTTAACTGCATTAACTGAAGTGTGACCTTTCCTCTTAATATAGCTTGACTCTTTTAGCGGTTGAAAAGGTTTGTTAAAGCTGCCAATGTCATTTGGTACCACTTTCTTTTTGATCATTCCTACAAACTACAACACTGACAACAAATCCTCTTCTGTCAAACCAGCTGTGAAAACTAAGAAACTAAGAAACTTTGGCCGAACTAAACTGTGGTAGGGAGTGCTGAGGAAGATAAAGGTTCAACACTAAAATGAAGAAAAGAGCATACTCAAAACTGGGGACATAATTAAGTAGAAATAGTCCACGTATGCAAACTGACTTTGTGTTCATGTGATGTTGAGCTTCTCACAAAATTTGTGATTACTGTCATTCAAGTGAACACAGAGCCTGTAATTATTTTGATTATTATTTAATCCCCTGACAGCACTAAAATGCATCGCTGTGTACTCTAGCTCGAATAAAGGCGGAATAATAAAGGAGTCAGCCAATTCTTTCCTCATCTGTGACACTTTCACAAGGCGGCAGAGGCTTAAAATCTTGGCTGATATAGCGTGTAGGTCATGTGGGCCATTGACTACATCAAATAAAGGGCACCTTTGGAGCCAAAGGTACAATTGATTTTGCATTTGGGCCTGAACAACAGATGCAGGGAACATCTGCAACATATTTCCCACTACATACCCAAGTTAGGTTGGGTTTGAATTAAGATTTGGAATCCATTTAAAGAAGCATTATTCTATTAATGCATAAGAGCCCAACATTGTAACTACATTGTGATTGGTAATATTTCTCAGACTCCCAGAGAAAGATTAAGTTTGGGTTGTAGACCATCTGACTGAGCTGTGGAGATTTGTACAACTGACTGTCCAATTCTGCCTCCATATTTGGGGCTTTTGCCAACAAGAAACCCAAGTACACATACTAACACAAAGGGTAATCTTTCTCTTCACTCTGTATTCGCCATCAATTCAGCTAAAACGAAGTCTGCTGCTTGTATCTGCAATGTCCCCCTTCATACAGTAGTGTCCTCCATAGCTCATTTATCTCCAGATCTGTTTTGTCTTTTGTGTGTGCTCGTGTTAGACTTGTCTGTCCCATCCCAATTATGAATCTGTTGCATTGGAGTAGTTTTTCCAAACAAGCACCAATGAACTTATGGTTACATTAAAGAGAGAGTGGGCGTGTTTAAGATATTAAAATTAAGCAACAGAGTATTCCAGAGACCTAATATCACATCATGGGGCTTTGTTCTCATACTTTATTGTCTCTCTCTAGCTTTTATTACCAACTCATATTGACATACATTGGTTTAACAATTGTTGCAGAAGTTCATTACAGTTTTTATGATCATAACGGCCCAAAGGCGATACTTTGTGTTTAGAATCGTGAGTTGGATCAGAAATGGCAGAACAGAAGGAATGGCCTTCTCCATAAATTTAAGGTTTGAAGTTTACAAGAACTTAATTGAGTGCTTCAGGATGAAAACTGATCCACTGGCATACAAAGGGAGACAGTCCAGATGTAGTTTACTAGTTTACAAGGTTGTTTCATGCATGTGAATGTAGAGGTAAACAGGTTCCTGAATTCAAGATATTTTATAGAAACATATACGAACACAATGGTCTTGTTCCAGTCTGCTTTACTCACCTCCTAACCCCTTGATTCTATGAGTGCCATGCACTCCTGATCTGGATCTGTCTCTTCTAAGATCCCTTCGTGGAGCATCTCTTCACTCTGCTAAAGCTATATGACGAGTTTTAAGTTTTAAGATAGAGCTCCATTTCAGCATGTGTCAGCTAAACAGAGCAGATCGACCTGGACGGAGCATGCAGCTTTTACGTGACATTTTGTCCACAGCTCTCATCCCATTCACTCCACTCTCTCTCACTTGTATCATCGTCTTTACATAGTGGTGCTGAGAGCACAGTCACTATGTGACACAAAGTAGTTAAAACTTTGTAACATTTTTGAACTTATATTGATCAGCTGTCAGTGTTTGTGCCCTCTGAGTCTGACATATGCTGAATGGAACAGAAATTGTGCAGCGACAACAGTTAGCATGCATGTTTTATGCATCATTTTGGTGGGAGGGGCTTACCAGAGTGATATGCGAGCAGAGTGAGAGGCGAGAGGTTTTTATATTGGAATGCTTATAATGCTTACTGTTACAATGAGAACATCAACATTAGTGTCATATCTACCAGTGATTGGAATATGATATACATTATATTTACAGGTGAGATTAGAAGACAGCTGTTTCCAGATTCCAGTCATGAAGAGCCTAGCTTTATGAGCAAACAAGTCTATCATCAGTAAAGTACAGATGTAGGAGTGGAAGGAATCCTTCCATCCAATGTTTTTACATGAAAAACATTTGTATTATTGATAGATTTAATGATAGCTAAACTCAGTCTGCATACCAATACCAAGTGATCAATTAATTAACATCATTTCACCAGACTGCATGGTATCATAAATACATACATTTCCAATAACCTCTATGTGAGGTGCATACAGCTACATTCTTTAATGAACTATAAAACCAGCAGGTCATAGGGACTCTGTAGACATCATCACCTAATGTCCATGAAGTCTTCTTCACTTTCTACTGCACATAGATACTGATTTTTAAGAGCAGCTGTCAAAATGATGATCACAACTCAAGACACATCGTAAAAAGTGCTGTTGATTTGGTTATTAGTCAGCCTTCTCTGAGAAGGTGAAATAACATCACCGGCTTGCGGAGGAGGACCCTGTGCCTAGGTGTGAGAAGTACTTGCTAAATCAAGCTTAAAACTAAGGACATGTGTATTGATTTTAGAGCGCTGTGCTCAGCTGCTGCTGTGAGTTTTTATCCTATAAAAATGTCAGTGTTGTCTCAATATTTGTCTCTCTATGTTTCTTGTTAAACATTTTCATCTTGTCATCTAGAATGGGAATCTTTACACAGGCAGCATGATAAGGATGGTCTGTGTCACAACAGGCCGTAGCTAGGGTGAGTCAGACTCTTGACAGAGTAGCTTCCAGGAAAGACAATTGCTAAATGTTTTCATTGTCTGGAGTGATATTCTGAATTGATACTCTAGTTCTCTGGATTGATACTCTGGTACCAGACTGAGTCTCAACACAGACAACCATCAGCACTTTATAACACAACGCTTTAGCCTGTTTTTACTCTGGGATAATACACATTAGCTCACTTGGAATCTGGTACTCTAATGGTATTCTGGAATCTTTCCAGCTGTTGTTTCTAATTTTCTGTCTTGTTATTATTGTTTGTGTGATTGGCAAAGTTGCCAGACTGTTTTTTGTTTTCTTTTGTGTTTTAAACTGCCTTGATATCTTATTTCCATTTCGAGAAGATTGATTGTTTGACATGCAAGTGTCTCAACACTTGCTGTCCCTTTTGTGAACATTTCATCAAACACTCATCCGTTTGAAAGGCCTTGATACAAGACTTTGACAAGCTTTGTAAGCTCTGACAATGAAAAAATGCGTTTTGAAACAAACTGAGAGCCAGCTACCTTGAAAGAGGATGCGCAAGTTAGAACATTTCTATTAGTTTCTAACAAATATGCAAAGTAATGGAGAAGCAGCTCTGTTAAAACAAACATGTCATCAGAATATCTACAAATTTTGAAATGGTGGCCCACAATCAATCAATCAATCAATCTTAATCTATATAGCGCCAAATCACAACAAATGTTATCCAAAGATGCCTTACAAACAGAGCAGGTGTAGACAGTACTCAATGTTATATTATTAACAAATATCCAACATCAAGACAGGATAAGAACCAGTCTGATCTCATTTTAATCATCAACCATGAGTAGATCACTTTGCAGCATTTAGCAAGTGACAGAGGCAAGGACAAACTTCCTTAAACAGGCAGAAACCTCAAGCATACAAGACTCATGTTAAACAGACATCTGCCTCGACCATGTTGGGGTTGGAAAGAGGGATAGATGAGATTAAGAGAGGTGATAGTTGTGAGACAGATAATACTTGTACTTGTAGCAGCTGGAGTCTTACATGTCTACAGCAGCAGACCGTCTATGGCTGCGACTCAGGGGAACCTACGAGACAAGGGAGCTCAGGGACTCTAGAAAGGTCTATGGTTATTAACTAAAATTAACAGCAATTTAGCAGCAGTAGCCAAACGATAGTTAAAGAGTCTGCAACTGAACCACTGTGAGCAAAATACACTAACAGCTGGTCACAGCGAAACCCCCTTCCTCTGATACACAGAGTCAGCTGTGCTCTGACAACAGTCAGGCAGCAGCCCACGAAAGCTAAATGAAACAGACACACACCCATACACGCCTACATACAAGGCATATCTGGAGTTCTTGTCGCATGACTGCAAATTATTCTAGTTTAATTTAATAAGAACTAATCAAAGTGAAAACTTCAAATGCACAATCACAAATGAAGTACACACCACAAATCAATCTATCTATCTATCTATCTATCTATCTATCTATCTATCTATCTATCTATCTATCTATATTTCCATTCTGACCCAGGCATTTCAGACTGAGAAGATTTTCATTATAAGTTGGAAAATATGTCTTCTATGTCTTGAATTTTCTGTTGTCCCAGCTTACATGATTTAGAGAGTCTTGAATATCCACTTGATGGCTGCAAACATAAAATATGCTAACGTGCCTAATATCATGGCTGCTTTTTACTTAATCACCAAAGTGAGATTCATTTGTTCAGAATGTGACATGCTGATACGGTGTAAGGCCCCTGACTCCCACATTTCCTCCCTCAAATAACCAGTTAGGTCACAGTAGGTCTCAAAAATGGATCCCAATAATTGGTTGCAGTAATGTTTATTATGGTTGTATTTTGTGCTTAAAGACTTAATTTCAGGGGTCCATAGTGTTACTCTGTATGAAGGTGATACAAGACTAAGAACATTTTTATCCATTCAGACAAACCTGCATTAGATAACTTTGCACTACTAACTTTATTTGTGGTGTTCATACTTTCTATATGTGTTTTTATATTTATTATATTAATCTATATTACATTTTTTCCCCATTGTGTCGTCTTTGCCATCTTCCAGCGGCAAATAGAACCCTTCTCTTTCTGCCAGTTTTTTATTATCTGTCTCTTTTCTATTTCCATCCTCCCTTCTCTGCCTAGTTTTTCTCTCTAGCCTCAATACTCCTGTTTAAACTCTTTTCTGTTATTCTGTCCCTTTAGCTTATTTTGAGTAAGTAGCAGCAGGGGTAGTCCGTGTCAGTCAGTCTTATCTTTGGTTATAAAGGGTGAGATGGTATAGTCACTAGCAACTGTCCAGAGTCCCACCCAAGACAGGAAGACTCACCCAGTTCAGCACCGTAGATTAACAGAGCATTTATAGTTCCTGGATGTTTTTCTTTTTGTTTCACACTGCTGCAGTCCTCTCTCTTTCATCAATGTGTGGCATTCATTCATTCTTTTGCTCTTACTCTCTGACTCCATATCTTTTAGCTCTTCTTTAGGACCTTTTTACTCTGGTGCAGTTATCAGCTAGCCTGAAGAGGTGGAGTTGGCTGAAAAGAGATGTATTCTATGTCATATAAAAGATGATAAACTCCACTTTTTTCTTTTTTTACCTTCTGAATCAAGCCAGTGATTTTGGGTGTGATTGGGCACTGATAAAGATGAAGTACCTGTCCAGAAAGAAGACTGGATTAAGGAGGATTTATCATATTTCCAGTCTTATGACGGAGTACGTGGTGATGCCAGGCAACCACAATTTTCTCTGCAATGCAGCACTGTGCCAAAGCCTTTGTGTGTTTGGAAACCGGCCCTGAAGCCATAATCAGATTAAAACACAAAGTTATTCCAAAGAGCATTGATTTGACACCTTTTGTACCAACCATTACTGTTTTCAATGAGATAAAACTACATTGTGTTTCATTTACATTATGCCATGATGGAGGATGTTTATCTGTATCTATGCACTATACCTAGCTAACAGTACATTTATCAGCACTGCACGTTCAGTCAAATAAAGTGCAGTCAACTGCATAACACACAAACACAGACCAGGGAACAGACCTGATTCAGCCCAGGGCATATATTAGTCTCCCTGCTGTTAGGAATCAATGCCAGGTAAACATCTATCAGAGATTTCTTCCCATCATTAAAACAGCATGACAAAAACAATGCAGACAAAAGCAGTATCATAACCTTTTCTAGCTTTTGCATTCAGTGTTAACAGCATGCATCTATAGTGTCAGTGTCAGTTACAGCAACTGAAGACTGGCGTAACTCAGAGATACACACTCATGGATAACAAATCTGCTTTCTTTAGCAAGAACGAAATCACACACATACTCTGTCTTTCCCGATGTGGGACTATTTGCTTTCAGAGGTCAGACGTTAACTCATGTCCTTTAGGTATAACAGAGATTAATTACAGCAGTAATTGACAGAGGAAAGGAGGGCAGAGGTCATCCGTGGAGATAAAAGTAATTAGCACTATAGTTTGAAATTTAGGGGGAAAAACAATGGGAGAAATGAGAGTTATGTTTTGTAAATTATTAAACAGAGATTTTTTTGTCATAATCCATCTGGCTTGTTGTAGAAAGAATGATACTGTTGTTCTGTTAATTAATCCTACATTTGACATACTTTATAATAAGAGCAGGTCTAAATTGTACTCTCTTTTATATCATCTCCAGTGATCCAACTTTAATCCATCTTGAGCAAAGCACTTGGCAACATTTAAACTTTCCATGTAACAGGCAGACACATTGCAGCATTTTGGACCAAGCTGAAAGTCTTTTGAGACTTATTTGAGGAGCCTGATAAAAGGGAAAAGCTTAATCCAACCAGTTTTTGGGATGATGCGGAGATGAAAAAAGAAACAGTCTTTTCAATGTGTTTTATGCAGGAGTTGAAGAATCCATCCTGTAGAAAACAACAACTCCCTGATTCCTGATAGTGGTGTTGGATGCTTGGCTGATGCCATCTGGCTCGGTAGCAAATATAACCATGTATATTTCGTAGTGTATGTGTTTACGTGTGTAAACATGTCTACATGTGCAAAGATATGCATATATGTGACAGAACATTGCGACCAAAATAGCATCCAAAGTGTTCAAAACCCTGGCTATATAGATTTGCAGTCATGTATTTAAGTGTCCTTTTGTATTGAACACCCAATTGTATCCTCCTGAATCTTCTTCATAAATTCCTGCACTTAGGCTGAGATGTTGAACGTGTGGATGGGTTTTTTTATGTGTTACCAGCAGTCCTGTTGGGTGACTCACTCTGTGTCTGATCCCTCGGTTGGGGAGTTCTTGACAGGTCAGGTCAGATTTTTTCCTCAGTTGGTGTATTCCTGTTGCCAAGTCTGAACAGAGCCTTACTTGCTGTTTTTTTTTAGCAGCCATGACTGCCTGCTTGTCCTTGCAGTTGAAAACTTCATTATAAGGGTATTCAGTGATGCCTTGGTGTCCCTCATCAGTCGGGTTGGTGTGCCCTCTGAACAACGACTAAAGACTATAGAGTTGCAGTGTCCAGTAATCCTGGAATTATTTTTTCAGAACAAGATAGTGCATTAATTCTCTACCTGGTCACCTCTGACAGTCATTTACTCATCTCGGGTTGTTCACTCATGATCTGGTATTCAAGTCCAAGAGCTTGTCCTACATGTAGAATTTTATTTTTAGACTCCATAGTTGGGGCTCTTGTAATTTGGCGCTTGAAATATGTTTCTCGCCCTACAAGACTTGTTCAGTACAATCACTCATTGCCTTTCTTATGTCTTCTACTGCAGCCTTATTACATGGAATCATGATAACTTCACAGAGACTATAGTAGCCAATAAACTACCATAACCAGAAGCCCTGTATGATTTGTTATTAGAAAATATAGTTGAAGCAAATTTGACCTACAATTAAAACAAACTGAGTCCATTTAATATGAAAAGTTTGAATCAAAACTCAAAACCTGTTATAGATATTTAAAAAAACGAAATTCTGTTCTGTATTTCTTCTAAAATGTTTGAAGAGGATGATCTTTGTGTTTTTTCCTACAACAAAACCTTCCTCCACAGAGACGCACTAGTTCAAAGTCCACAGTTTCTTTCCCTCTGTCAGAAGGAACCTTAAATGAAAAGCATGTCTGCTTTCTTTCCTCTAAACTTGGCAGGTCTTCCACAAACCATTTCGTGCACACATGTATATATTTGAAGTAGTGATGTCTCTCTCAGAGACAAACTGCCCTGCTACTCCGTATCACCCCCTTACTATCTGTCTGCCTGTTCCTCTCTCTGTTATTGATAGTAAAAGTGGACCAAGTTTTCTGGCCTGACAGTCTTATCTCCTGCCTGCTGTCAGCTTTGTATTGGTTCATATCAGTAACAGAGAGGGTGGAGAGCCTGGCGGTCCCATGGGACGCATCCTTGGACTCTGTGGGCGGCTGTGGCTCAGTGGTCGGTGGTCACTGAGTTGGCGGTCTTTCGATCAGAAGGTTGGTGGTTTGATCCTAGCTCCAAAGTGTCATGGGGCAAGACACTGAACCCTCAATTGCTCATGGCCACAAAGTCAGCGGTTAGTGAATGTGTATCAATGGGATTAAATATTATATGATAGCAGCCTCTGCTGTCAGTGTTTGAATGCAGTGTGAATGGGTGCATGTGATGTGTAATTGAGCGGTTCAAAAGACGAGGAAATCGCTCTATAAGTATAAGTCCATTTACCATTTACTCAGACTAGAGCTGCCTGATGATCACTGCACTCTTGACCTCTCCACATATTTACACGTGTTGAATACCTGTGCTCCTCTATTGTACTGCTGACTGACTCACATCCTTTTGTAACATCTATATGTTTAGCAGACTTTACATCTTTTATGAAAGAAAGAATCGTAGCAGACTGTACAGGGGGAAATCTTCAAAAGGAAAAAACGACAATAATTCACGTAATAACATTCACAGAGTATCGACACTGTGAATGATATCCGATTTAATGAGTTTACATTATTCATACCATTACACCACAACTATTTTCTTTGTAACATGGAGAACGGCTTATCTACATTCTTGAAATTCTTCTGGCTTACTCATCTACATCAAACTTAAGTGACAGCCTTTCTTATGTCTTCAGTGAGATATATTGATACTTTTACTTGATTAACTTCATTTAAAGCAACAAGCATCACCTGCCTCCTGTAACATCAGCCCAAACAGCTTGTTAGAGCTGTACATGTCATGTCTTATCTACATATTACAGATGATTGTGATGGATGTCATGGTTCTTTATACTCTGTCTACTTCAGTAACATCAGTGTTGATTGACCCCATCCTCCCCTTGTACGCCGTCTTCGGTGTTCTGCCCTCAATGCTCTCCATCTCTTCACAAGTCTTGTCTTTCTCCCTTTCTCTGTCTCCAATTACTTTTCTATTAACTCTATTAGAGAAACCATCAGTTGTGTAATTGGCCAATTGGCATGAGGATCAGGCTCCTTATTGAGTTTCATAACAAATGTGAAGCACAACTGGAAACAGGCTCGAGTAGTTAGCCCCTTGGAGAGTGGCTCCATATCTGAGACCAGCAGTTCATCCTCTCCTTGACCTTTCTTTGTTTTCCCTCTGTTCTTTATTTTTATCCTCCCTCACACCATCACCCTGATTTCCTGTTTTCATTCTCTAATCTCCTCTTCCTGTATCAGTCTATCATGTGGCAGTGTGTAATGGTGTTGTTCACTTTTTCTCTCTTTCTCACACATTCTCTCTCTGAATCTGAGCTCGGGCCTGATGTCGTGCTGCCATAGTCATGTCCAAAGAGAGAAATCAATACATGAAATTACAGAGATGTGCTAAAATCTTTACATTCATTTGTCCACACACACTAACACTAACACACACAGTTTTTGGTACCAGAGAATAAATGAACACATTTTTCAGAGATGGCTTCACTGTTTTTGGCTGAGTGCCCATTCAAAGAAAGCTGACCAGAGCCCCACAGCTGCAGCATGTTCCCTCACAGCCAGCATTTACCAGAAATTGAAATAACGTAATTGTGAGTCAGCCAATGCCCTTGGCTTTCTTTGAAAATTTCTGCCATGTATTGTTTGTGCTTCCTTAGGGCCAGTGGTTTGAGTTAAACCCAGGAGCATCTTCTCCACCACAAATGAAGGAATCATAACATGATCCTACTCTACTTTAAAGTTCTTATGTAGTGTAATGTCCATCTCTATTTTGCCCCATACCTTTGTTACCCTACCCCGGATGGTATCATATAATTCAGTGAAATCTGGAGACAACAGGAAGTATCTTAGAATTTAAAAAGTGGCTTAAAGTGCAAGATTTTTAATATGATTGCCTGGAAATGCTAAGAAAACGTACATTGTAATCCCAAATACATCTTAATATGGCACATATTTTTATGATTCATTTTCAGAATCCTTAAAGATCTATCTAAATGAAAAGTATACCATCAGCTGCTTGGTTCTAAAAAGTTTGTTTCCTTTTAACAAATTCTGCGTCTATTCCTCAATTTAAATACATGGCAATTCATAGTGTATGTGTTGCTAGCTAGACATATTTGTATTAATGAGGCCGTAACATCACATTCTCATAAAAAACTATTATTACATGTTATTTACATTACTTTGAGAGTAGTGTGACCTAATCAGCCTGTAGGCAGAGGTGACGTCATCAGTCATTGTATTTGTGGAGAAGATATTTGCGGTTTGCAATTGCCCGATGGTCTTTTTGAAAGATAGTAAAAAAAAACACACTGCATAAAGTTGCCAAACAGAAGACCGAGTCTGTTTCATGGGTGCAACATATGCAAAAGTTGAAACCAAACCTCACAGTAAATTTGTCTGAACATGTGCTAAAACACTGAATCTCTAGCTGGTGTGCACATATAAACACAGGATGGATGACTTTCTGTACAAAGAATAAAAATAAATCAATCGATTGCCAATTATATTCAAACAAAATAGATTAAGTACAGGAGCTAACATAAATCATTCATACATCCATTAGGCTGAATTAGAATCCTACTCCTATTGTTCCTGTTGAACAAACAAATAAATACATGATATATAAATGAACACGTTTCTCCTCTAAATTTAGGTGATAGATTTACTTACGAACTTCTATCTGTTCTTTATTATTTTAAATGTATTTTGGGGGCTTTGTGAAAGGACAGCTTGAGAGAGAAATGAAATTAGGGCCGAAAGGAAATCTGGGACGAAAGAGTGGCCGATGGTAGGCACCAAATCATGTTGGGACCCAGACTCAATCCTGCAACCAGTGCAATCAGGACTAAAGCCTTTGTGCATGTGGAACCTGCTCCACAAGCTGAACTCAACTAGCACCCCACATACACAAAGTGAACTAGGAGACATGGTATCTGGCAAATTGACTAAAAAATAATAACTTTCAAACAAAAATGTGTACAAACTTACAAAAGCACAATGGACGCATGGTCAGACACCTGATTCCTACATAACCTAAAATTGCCATGAGAGTGAGTGACTCCACCTACTGTAGTCTCAGTAGAGCTTCAGTCTTGATATTTTTGAATGTGAATATTGGTAAGAAACACATTTTCTGAAGTGTTAAATGTAACATTTTAATATATTTCAACAGATGAGGGGCTGCAATACTATTGCACCATTTGATGACTTCATAATCACTTAAGACTGCATGTAGCCCCTCCCACAGGGAATGCTAGCTGCAGTCGAATAGTCCTTTTAGGTTAAGAGGGTTCCAACTGTAAAATGACCCAAACATGTTTAAGTATCAGTCATATAAAGAGCTGTTCAAATGTTCCAAGTGATACTGAAAGGAGCTTCATTACTTCCTTTATTATCATCTTTAGCACAGGATACACTGGACCTTTCTTTATGAAAGGAGAGAAGAAAAACGACCCACAATTCATTGCATCAACTATATTTAAAGAGACACACCTCTTGGCCGACAAGTGATCAACCAGCAGAAGGTGCTGTGAAAAAGAATTTCCCCAAGGGGACAATAAAGTCTAAAGTCTAAAGCCTAAGTCTAACATGACCGCATAGATTTTTATACTTTCAGCAACTTACCTTAAAAGCTTTCCTTCTCTTTCTATGTCCTTTTCATCCTCACCTCTGGAACAATAGAGCAAACAACCGTGTTACTATAGTTACCACGTTACACATTAAAACAGAATCATCCATCTTACATTAACACAAATTATGTTTAAAGCCTCATTACTCTCATGAATAAAGATTTGAATGGCATGTTTTGAATTTAAGAGTTATGTTGAATTTTAAAGCTGATGGCCAAATAAGAGCTCTTAAGTTATGCTGCCATTCATGATCCAGTTAGTCAGTTAACCATCCCAATAACTGATGACTAGCTGAGTGTCAGAATAGTTGTTTGTTGCAGCCCACTGTCTTCAAACATCATATACTCTATAATGCTGTGAGCTAGCATACTGCTACTGTATGTACACAGACTGAGAATGGGATCTGCAAAGGCTAAGTGTGTGAAAATTGTGTCTTCAAGACAGTTTTAATCAAGGATTGAAGAGGAATTTAAGTTCGGCCAAACTGAGAATCTGGTGGTTGGTGGTCTTCTTTATTTGATTGGTTTGCCTTTGAGTCTTGAAAAAAAGTTTTGTGCCTATGAAAGTCAATTTTTAAAAGCTGTTGTGATTCAATTTGTCAGGGAAAAGGGTTACAATCAGTTTGTTCCTATCTCTCATGCTCTCCTCTTCATTTGTAAGCCCCTTTGCTCTTTCAAGTTGACTGTTTCACATTTCCATTCTTGGTGCTAATGAGTGTTTTTACTGCTCCTGTCCACTTGACAAAGACACCAAAAGGAAAAGAGAAGAGTTGTTTTTGTTTTAGCTAATGAAAACTGAGGATTTTGATTGTACATCCACTAAAAATGAAACTCATGTCAAAATTATATCTGAAATGACCAGTTATGGATTCCCACAGTTTAAAATGCAGATTATGGTTGAATGCATACGATTAATAGACTTTCAAAGTATATGGTTTCAAGATGAGATGGCTGCACTGTACACCCAACAAATTGTCTCCCAGTGACAGCTCAACCTTTTACATCAGGGATCATTAATGTGCACTCGTGCTTCAGAGTGCTTTGCAGAGAAGCAACATGAAAGAGGAGAAGAGACTTTCTTCTCCCAAAGGACTTGTCTTTTAGTCTCCTTGATAACCCCTAGGACTCCTCAGCGCATATTAAAACAGCAGAGAGCCCTGTGATACCTCATAAAGTCTTTTCAACAGCCACTCGGTTTCATTGTGAAACTCTGAAGTAGCTACGTTAAAAGTCAAAACTGTATATTTTTAGGTGATGGCTCCGAGTCTAAACTACTTTGTGAACAAGAAAGGGAAAGCAATACTGAGTGAAAAATTATATTTGCTAGTCTGTTTGTGTTAAAATGGCGAGATTTCTGTAACATGATGTGATCCTGTTGAACATCACAGAGAAACAGTAGAATATGTCCCTTTATCAACAAACTTACATGAGGAAAGGACAATGCTTTAGCCTGAACTTATTTCTGTTGAAGTGTAACTGTACATGATGAGGACAGATGATTTTTAACTTAACTGTAAACTCTTGTAGAGATGAAAATCAATAAATTAACTTATGTCTTTTCTCTCCAGGAAGCAGGAGCTGCTCACCATATCCAGTGTCCCTTTGGGAGAATGTCCCCCATCACCCCCCCGCACTGCACCGCCCAGCATGAAGGTAAGACAATCAAACTTATTGTTCATGCAATATGTTCTTTATTTAATTCATGGGAATAATATATTTTTAAAGATTTTGATGTTGCTTATTGAGAAGTTACTTCAGACACTAGGCAGCTCACAGATAGTAAAAAAAACTGCAGTGTCTCAACTTACAAAAGAGAAAAATAATTTAGATTTATCCTGTGGTGTCAGGCTGGGTCATGACCAGTCATTGAAGAGGAAGGTTTTAAAGGTTATCCCGGCTATTGGCCAAATTCCAACGTATTCGTGTCCGGTCCGTCTCTGATCCGTCACAGCCCTGAAGTTGGATGGTTTCTATTCTAGTTGATGTGTTTACTTCAACTGGATTCGCTCTGTTGCATTCCGGCTGCGTCTCTGATCCGGCATGCCTGAGACCTCCAGATCAGATATGTAAGACCTCTATTTGTGACAGATGCTGGAGCACAACGCATAAATCTCAACAGAGCAGATTGAGTGGGACAGGAAGTCAAAACAAAATAAAAACATCTGGTTACTTTTCAGAATAAAACACTCTGTTATCGCTAGATCGTATTTCACTTAACCACAACAACAAACCGTTGTGGGAACTAAATGTTTATCTGCTGTTTAATATAATTCTAAATACCCTTCCTCTCCCAAAATAACCTTTTTTTTTTAAATCAAGAAATTATTAATGTGAAGGAGTTATTGGGAAGGAGGGACAGTTAGATGACAGTCAGTCAGTGCAGATGATGCAGAGCCAGGCCTGGAGTTAACAGATCAGAGGTTTTAGGAGGCCAATAAAGACAACATGGATGAGGAGAGGTTTCGGATTGATTCAGTGATTACTGCAGAAAATGCTAGGTCTCTTGACTCCAGCTGTCAAGCGGTACTGCTCAGTGCTGCGTTCTGAAAACGCAGCCGGTGGGTGTTGAGCGCGAGAGAGCACCGCTCCAGACCGCAGTGGATTGGAGACAGATCTAATGGAAGTCTGACGTAACAGTATCCTAGAAGAAATTGTAATCACAGGAGACTTTGGCCAAAGCTGAAGCTCAGACAATTTAAAATATTTCACGAAACATCAGAGCCAAAACAAACTCAATATGAAGACAAATTATCACATCCTCCTCTCTTTTGTCTGTCTGAAATCTGTAGTGATATGATATATAATGGAACATTTTGCAGCACCTTTTGGGGAAGCTCTTTATAACTTATGAGGCTGTATGTTCCAACATTCATTTTTCAAGACGGATGTCCTCATTAGTTTAGAGAAGAGTCTCTCCGCCTGTCATGTGGGAGACGTTTCCCAGGTGGGAGAGTAATTCTTTGGTGTGGAAGTATCTGAGTCTAAAGGGAGCTGGACAGACAAAGTTTAGAAATTGGGCTGGTAGCTGGAAAGGTGCCAGTTTACTTTCCCAGGCACTGCCAAAGTGCCTTTAAACCATGCACTGAACCCTTAACAGCTTTAGGCGTTCATCCACCCCCTCACTTTGACATCTCTCCATTAGTGCGTGCCCATAAGATCCTGTTTCTGCATATGTGTGTAGCTCAGCCTATGTGGGTATAGATTCAACACCAGAGTGTAAAAACTAAATGTCCCCTTGGGGATTGATAAATTAGATTCTTCTTCACACTGTAATTCACTTGTTTAACAGCTGAAGTACTTGCTTTCTTCCTGCAGCATAATAAAAGAGAGAATTCATTTTGCAGGGAGGCAGATTAGCAGCTTGATGTACAAGAAATAGATGAAAGCTTTTGCAGGAAAGCCACTTTCTGCAGTCACCTTCAACGAAGCCATCATCATTAAATCTGCTAAAGAAGCACATGGGGGAATAGCAAATAGATGAGTAGAGGATCATAGGGATAATGAAAGAGGTTATTGACTAAAAGAGTGGTCATGCCATGACAAAAGGAAAAACATTTTATCCTGTGGAAATAAAAATTAATGAAAGAAATACAACAGAAAGCCTGAAGATATCAGTTATCTTTTCCATCTGTGGCAGATTTTATGCGCATGCCCTGAGATGTTTTGCAAACAATGCCTGGATATCACCTCAGAGGAGCACAATTCTATTGATGAGCAAATGCTGTCCTGCAGAGGAACACACAGCCCATAACTCATCATGTCACTGCAAAGCTAAGCTTATCCCAGGGCATCTAAAATTTGAAGACCCTGTTCTTCCTCTGGTATCCTCCACGATACTCTGTCTTCTGTCAAGCCAAAACTACAAAGTATTTGCAGACAACTCGGTTTTTTTCAGTATTCCTGGTGCTCAAGCTTCTTTAACGACAGATCTACTTTAGGAACACTTCATAGAAACTACTTGCCTGGTTGTCACATTGAAGACAAGAAAAGTCTTGCCAAGAGGGGCAGAGGGATCTGTTAATGCCAGGGTGGAGAAAGAGAAAAGCGTGGCCATCGTCAAGTGGAATGAAGACTAATCCCTGATTGAATCCTGCTGTACAATTGAACCTCAATACAAAGCTTGGCGCTGGAACAAATCAGACAAAGCATTTGTGGAAGTCAACAGGCCACAATTTGTGAAGGAGCACAACACAGTAATGGGAGGTTAGACCTCCTTGATGCATTTGTTGCAAGGTACAAGTACCCTGTAATGTTGTAGAGGTGGTGCTTTTACCTGTTATGGCAAATCATAATGCTAGGCCTTGTTGATGCATGGCTGATCTGCCACAGTAACTCTTAACTATGGGGTGTCAACAATCTACTGAAACAAAGGATGCAGAGGCTGCAACTAGCCTTATTCTATTCACAGAGGGGTCACCATGCCCCTTATGCAACATCACGTTCACGTAGATCAGGTTACACACTGGCCTGTGAAATGTGACCAATATGGCTGTTGCCACAATCTGCAAAATCAATGCAACCGCCATTCTCTGAGAAATGTGATGTGCATCTTTGCTTCACTTCTTTCATAATATGAAATAAATAGTTTCTAATATGTTCCAAATATCATTAAGCCTAAAAGCCTCAAATACTGATAATCGTTCAAACATTATGCTGATGATAGAGGTTTTTCACTTTTTTTTCACTATGCATTTTATCAAATTTTCTACAACAGTCTGTTGCTCAGGACCTCCATGATATGAGGCAGTCTTTTTATTTTTATCCAGTTTGCACATTTTTGTGTTGTATAACAAACCAGAAAAAATATTTTGACAAAAAGAGCGGATTTATTTACAAGTGAGGAATGAATTTACCATAACTGCCCAATGTAACCTATATTAACCCCAAACTAGAGAAATGGGCCAAATAAAGCCACGTAAGGTCATCCCATCATAGAGCCTTAGGGAGGACTTTGCTGTCAGAGGAAACATGGCACACTCACCTATCATACTCACAGGCTGCTGAAGCTTGGCAATGTCCTTACCTACAGCAACCTGACCTCCTGGGCAGAGCTGCTCCACATTACAGATCACTTTTGTCATTTTGGACAAAGTAAAAAAATGTGTTTCATGTGGTCTTTTAAATCGGTCTGATGCTCTCAGACAGAGACCTCAGGGGTGGCTGTGACTCAGTACCAGTCGGTTGTCTCTCATTTGGAAGGTCAAGGGTATTATACCAGGTCCTGCTGTCCACATGCCAAGGTGTCCTTGAGGAAATCACTTAGTCCCAAAGCTGTTTAACCTTAAAAATCATTGATTTACTACAATTTAATACAATTGATATCTAGAATATAAAATTAACATATTTTAAAAAATATGCTTAATGAAAATAATCTGGTTGTGCTTATGCCCCTGTACTCATTTATTTCAGGGGTGCTTGGATAAAATGTTGGATGCTTTAGCACCCCTAAAAAGGGTCTAACAAAGCCCATGGTCAGAAGACTATAAGCGCTGTATAAATAAACAGTCAAAACACAGTCCTATAATTTTCTTTTTAAGAGAAATGGGTCCAGGTTTGATGGGTTAAGGGTAAATCGTTAAATTACTTAGTGCTGACACAGCAAATCAAAATGTAAAAGTGCTTGGTCCATGTGGCCAATGTATTGTGTGCATTTGTGCGTGTGTGTGATTGTTTGTGTTCGTTTGTGTGTCTGTAGACACAAGCACACTGGAATGACCTGTTCTGTCTTCACGTATGATTCAGTTTGCAGCCTGACTAGACTTTCCTGTTCAAGCATTAGCCATTAAAAGGAAAATGCGACATGTAGAAAGAAGGTAAGAGGGAGACAGAGACACAGACAGAGACAGAGACAGAGGGCACAGATGTCTTAGCAGCTGTGGGAGGGTAAGTCTGCATTTTGACACACAAAACAACAGTATATGTTAGTGTTTTTGTTCACTTTTGTTGTGATTACCAGTTACTTCTAGGTATTAGCTTGCTGATTTTTGTGCAAATACAACCCCTGTGTTGTATTTGTTTCTCTTATCATGCAGTTCTGTCTACTGAACTCTGCAGCAATGTGCTCAGTTTGAAAAAGCTAGAAGAGGAGCAACATTTTCTCTGCATTAAGACTCCCTCTATTCCTTGATGGTCCTGTTTTACAGCTTATTTTTCCATGTGCTTAAAATGTAATGGAATACTTGACTAGTTGATGCAGGTTATGTATCTCCGGAAATAGTGTGTGACTGAATTGGCATGCTTGTAAACAGCAGAGTCACTCCTACAAGTACAGTATTTCACAACAATATTTCATAACCTAGGAACCAAGCCAAACAGTATCGACCGATGTAGAAAAGTAAGTACAGAAATATCAGTCAGTGTTCAAGTTATGTCAGTTTGCTACTATAAAGATGCAAGCGTGTTTGCCCATCCATATGGCTCACGTCACCTTATGACCCAGAAAAGGAGTCGTGTTGTTGGAAGAGAGATGAGTTTCTGAACAAACTGTCTGTTTAAGGTGGGAAAATGACTGTGTGTTACTGTGTCAGGGTTTTTGTTGCATATAACCAACTTGAAACAACAAGTGACCTTTGGATATATTAAGAAGAGCCTGACCTTTGCAAGATATGTTCGACTTAGTAGGACTAATAAGAAACAAAAGGATGTGAAATGAAAGAAAGTCAGGTAGCATATGTAAGGTATTCCCATTCAATTTTGTTATCCAAGCTTAAATTGGTATTATAGATAAAGTCAAGTGCTCTGATATGCCTTTAATAAAAAAAAAAGAGAGCAAGATAAGATTGGGAAGCCATTGTCCTTGTGTGTGTAATTTTTGTACAATATGTAGATGGTAATGCTCATGAACCTAAAGGAATAGGTGCCAGGTTAGAAAGTATCTGAATACATTTATTTAAGTTAGTAGTTTTTTGTACTTTGAGTAGTTTTTAAAATAAGTACTTGTACTTTAGTGTTTCCTGCAGGAGGTATTTTAGCTTAATTAGATGTTGCATAGCATGTGTTACTGAGTAAAAAATAAAATAAAAAGCACAAAGATACAAGCCTCCAATCAACTACATGACTACTAGCGTATTGGTTAATGTCAAGTGAACATGCATGAAGTGAAGAAGAAGATCACAAGAAGAAAGTTGGAAATGTATTAACAGATTCAGCCTTCTTGGATCAATGACTCATCAGCTGAACATCACTTTTACAAATCCAACACCTCCTCCCAACCACAGGAAGTTAGACAGCTAGCAAAAACCTTAGGTGTGATACTGGAAAAAAACTGAACCGAAATATCCAAAAGGCTGCAACTAGCAAGGTGCTGACAACAATCTCACCTCACACACTGATGGTCTAAACTTTGACGTCACTCTTGAGTGACGTCACAGCTCAGTATCTCTCTGTATTATCCCTGTAACCATGCAGTTGGCTGAAGGCTGAGTATGCATGATGGCTTCCAACAGTGTCTTCTTAACAGATGTGATTGTTGTTGCTCTGCGTATGTTGAGGTTTAGTTACAGCACTTTTTTGGGTTGCAGCACATAAAAGGGAATGACAGCAATACAAGTCACAATGCTGACTTACAGTTTTTGACTGCTGGTACATACAGTAGTTACACTTTGCAGAGCCTGGCATACAACAAACATAGAATTGAATAGAATTGAAATTTATCTTAGACGTCATGTAATCACTGTTTTGAAACTTTTTGTTGTATTCATTTTAGGTGCCACGTGTTTGTGACAATTTTGTGCTTGTTTCCATTGTTTTTAGTTTGATGCTACTTATTGTTCATTTGCTCAGATACTGGATGTAAGCGTGTGTAGAAATGAGCACAAAGACCACAAACCATGTAGATCATAATTGCTCTAATAGCTTGTTAATTTTGTAAAGCTGGAAGCCCTGGGGACCAGGATGTATGAATGCATTCAAGGATGTACCTTATGTCTGGTTCTGCTTTTCCTACTTTCCAAGAAACCGGTTCATGTTCATGTTCATGTGGGTATGAGAGGCTGTTAGGAAAGTCTCTCCCTTGCTCTGCCCTCTTGACACAGCTAATTTTATACTGTGGGGGAGATTATTTTGGTCAGCAAGATCTGCTGCAGTCAACAGCAGTCTGCCTATGTGAGACCTTCAAATTCAGAAACTGGAAGAAGTAAAGCCAGCTCAAGGTTGATGACTGTAAAAAATGCATTTGTTGATAATGGGGCCATAAAAATGTAATTTCAGTAGTTTTTTAGACTTTTTAAACATTTTTTTGATTAACTTTTTTTGTCTGTTTCAGTCTGCAGAGTTCTTTGATATGCTGGAGAGGATGCAGGTAAGAATTTGAATGATGTGAATCTGTTTCTTCTTTGTTGTTCTTATTTCCCATCCTGATTTGACCAGTTCTATTCTATTTCCTCTGTTCTGTCTCTCCAATTTCCTTCAATTTAGTTCATGTAAAGCTTCTAGTTTGAATCATAATTGTTCTATAAGAACAAGTCTGTTAACAATGAATTCATATACATGGGTACTGCAATTTCACTGGAATTAATCACACATACAGTCTCCTGCTGCTGGGATCTAAATGTTTATCTGCTGTTTTATATAATTCTAAATACCCTTCTTCTCCCAAAATAACCTTTTTTTTAAATCAAGAAATGATTAATGTGAAGGAGTTATTGGGAATGTGGGAGAGTTTGACAAGTCAGTCAGTGCAGACTGATGCAATGAAGAGTCGCACATATACAATAAATCTGTGCACCTGTGTATTCAAAAATATCAGCTTACATCAACTTGCTCTCTAGAGCCCCGTCATCACAATCTTCAATTTCAAAACTCAGCTGATAAAGTGTGCTTCAGTATTGTATTGTGGATGATGCTGATGATTGTGACATTTTTGGTATCAATCTCTTATTTCCTCTCCTTTCTTCTCCCTCTTCTAAATTAACCCTTACACACCTCCTCTCTTCATCTTTGTCTCTGTCTATGATTGAAAAGAAAAGCTTCACAGGAGCATCTTGATAACTTCGATATTGTTTATAATGACTTCCTCATGCTGCTCAGTCGATATGCACTTAGGCTGATGCACACCTGCAGACTTAACTGAGAAGTGTGTGTGTGCGTGTGTGTGTGTTTTCATGTGTACACTTATCAGGTTTCATTTGTTGGAATCCGTATCCGTGTGTGCTGTTCTATTTGTGATTACGAAATTACATTAGTTTTATTTATATTCAGAAATCTGCTGTCACATTCGACAAGTGCACAAAGGCGAGGACCCAAATGCAGTAAATATTCATTCCCAAAACATGTTAAAAAAAAAGATTTACAATGGAACAGAGTCCATAAGGTAAAAAATACTACATAAAGGAAACCGCAAGTCCAACATATAGCGGAAAAAAGCAAGAAGACCCACAAGAATAATCCACAGGAAGCATGGGTTGTTTAGATGAAACAAATTGTCACAGAGTGGAAAAATACAAAGACCCAATACACACTGCATTAGTCTCACCTGTGTCTCATTACTCAGAGGTTAGACCACAATCTTTGCATATGTTACAATGCTCTCTGTGTTAGATCAGGCGATCACAGAGCCATACATTTGTGTCACATCTGAACCAACAGACATGACCGACTGCACAGTGGTATCCGACCAATCATCAACGACCAATTTGATGACACTGTGGGAGGGCGGGCTGACTGGGCTCGGCCAGACGAGACCCAGAAATAAAACTAGCAGTTACTCACTGGGTTGCTGAAGTGCATCTGCTATTTATTACAAATATTATGCTTTCTTCAGTCTGTCGTTGTAGCCCCTCAACGACACATGAAATATCATGGCACCAGCTTCATCATTCTCCGGTTGCTGTGCCACACCACACTTTGCTCTTATAGATCAACTGCACCGACGACACAGAACAAATCATAGAAGGCAAGGCGAAAAATCAAACATGTTAGACCTTCTGCCTGCAGGTCAAGACATGAAGCGTCCCAGATGCCTTGATTGTCATTCACTAAGACACACTACACTCAATAAAATGATAGATTTTCCAGGCTGATGGGTCACGACAGCCTACGTCTGCTGGATCAAGCTATAATCCTGTTTATGGTCGGACCTCGACTTATGGAGTCTGTGGTGGCCGAAAAAGGCAGAATATCGGCAACAGCCCAAACAATCGCCATTTTCAGAAGTGTTGCAAATACAGAAATGACGCAAACTTAAAAAGACATGCAAAAGTCCAAAACAAACATCACGTTGGAAATGCACAAACAATGCAAAGTCAAAAATACTCAAAAGCAGAAAACAATTGAGATGAACAAACATTAAATCCAACTTTTTTTAACAAAGGTGCTCCAGGCCTGCAGGGGCACTTACTAAATCAACAGCTTTTTAATCCATGGGGCACAGAAGCAGACACTGAATTAACAGTTATTAAAGACAGAATTAAGGTTATGAATGATTAACGCCATTAGAGCGCAGCGTGTGTGACAACCGTGTCTTCATGTCCACTGTGCTAAAAGACGATCATATAATACCACCTTAGTATAAGCATGTAAATGAAACCCATTCAACTTTATGGGGAATAGTTTCTGATGGACAGAAAGCTGTTAGCGCAAGCTCCGAGCATCCTGGAGCAGCCTCACAGAACCTCAACTCAGGTCTCTGAGGTGAAGAGAATATTAAACCTGTCATCCACACCAAGTCTTCACCTCAGAGACCTGAGTCAGAGTCTTTAAGTCAGACTCTTCTAGCCACAGTGAATTTTACATTAGTCCCTGATGTCATATTAAAGTTTTCCCATCCAAACAACAAGTTCAGTGTCTGCTCTTCTCAGCAACAATAAAGCTGTTTCACTTAGTGCCCTTGCAGCTGTTTTCCTGCTTTGTAGTGTTTTTGACTTTGCATTGTTTGTGTATATGTGTGCTCTTAATAGAGCAGTATTGGCATTTTGCAGCACATTTTTTTAAGAGCAGTGTTGCAATTGGTGTTGGACTTATGCATGTGTTTTTTAAGTTGCTTCGTTTGTGCTTTTACAGCGCGTTTCTCACAATGAAGGTTATTCAGACTGTTGCAGATCGTCAGCCCTTGTCGGCTTCCGTAGAAGATATAGGTGAAAAAATATAAAATGGGACTAATCTTTAGAGGCAGGAAAATACACAAAGGCAGGAGGTGAGCGAAAAAGAAAGGGAATAGTAGATGACAAAATATAACAGGTATATCTCAAAATGAAATAAATACAAAATTAAACAAGGCTGACTCATGATATCTTCTGATGCCTTATTTTCCTCATATGCTGAGTCATATCAACACACCTTTTCACTGGTTCTGAACTCTAATTGGCATTTACACTTTTTCTACCTGGTTGGCTTTTTATACTGGCATATTTATCCAAAACGCTGCAAACAGAGGAAACTCAGTCATTGTCAGGGTGACATGTCCAAGAAAAGGCTAAAAGAAGGAGGAAGGAATTTGCATATCTGGGAGCTTGATTCAAAGAGCAAGGATGATTAAGCATATATCTTACTTATGGGAAAGCGTGTCTGTCCGTTTATGACTGTGTCTGTGTGTACATGCTGAAGAAAGTGATTTAGTATGACTCACTGGTTTGTTACCTAGAGACAACATGGTCTGAAATGAGAATACCATGTTCCAGCACAGTTTTTTTTTTAAATTCACAAATAAAAGTAGAATTTTCTTTTTTGACCCTTGTGCTTTTCCATCCTCATGCTGCATACGGACACTTATAAGGTTCCCAAAGCTGAGGAGACCAAAAGATGGAAGGTGTGACAAGACACAAGACACACTGATACACATCTCATCAGTTTCTGTTATCGAGTCCATCTCTCTGCATGATACCTTTCAACACTACCACATACTGCATTCCTGATTTGCTCTGTGGTTGGTCTCGTCTCATCTGTTAGCCATTCTCAACACTTCTGTGAATACTTTTCACATTTTCAGGGCTTTTAAAGTACAAATCAATATCCTTCTGATCTGATTGATTTTCAGTAGAACAAACTCCAACTGTTAATTGATCCTGTCTGGGCTGCCAGAGTCCTGACCCCTGCTGTTACAGAATACAAATGATGGCCGTTTTTTCAGTAGCACCGTTCTCTTGGCACTGCAGACAGCCCTCAGCATTATTTAGAGGTCAGACACTGGAACTGTGCTACGTTTGCAAACTGATAAATTATAGGATCATAACAGCTCTGTCCCAGAGAGGCTACTGAATCAAAACTGCTATGGCGTCATCAAGAGTGACGTGTCCTTATTGATTTTTGTTGATGACTCTGCATTTTTGGCTGTTGCGTCATTGCCCAACTCTCCATATGGCACATAATAAGTTGTGTTAATTTTCTGTATGTGTTTGTGTGGCTGTGCTTACAACTACCATTGTGGTGAAAGTCTTTGAGTCCATTTACATTTTGTCTTTTTAACTTTGAGTACATCTTCTGTTTTACAGGATGATTATATCCCCTACCCACGAATAGAGGATGTGAGTCATTTTTACTAACATATATTTACAATCTTAAGAGTAACCATTTGCTATGACAACAAAAGATAGTACACTAAAGTTGACATATTTTTTAACTTTTGATCATTATACACTCAAAGTTTTCTTTGGTAAGGATCATTCATGAAGATGTGTTTTCCAGAGTTGTCGTCCTTCATTATTATTTTTCCTGCCTCCCTTGGGCCCTCATGTTAAAGGTTCTGGAGAAAGGTGGCCCATACCCCCAGGTAATCCTTCCACAGTTTGGGGGTTACTGGATTGAGGATGTGGAGGCACCAGCAGGGACCCCCTCCTCCTCAGAGTCTAGTTTCTCTGGAGAGGAGGATGAAGGAGAAGGCATGAGTCCTGGTGGGGGCCACGGTTACCGCCTGGAGAGTAACAGCACAGCTCTAGCTTATCGCAAACATTTTCTAGGCAAGGTTTGTGGGCCTATATTAATGTCCGTTGAGCCATGTATTAAGTCTTAAATTGTGTGTGACCTACATTCACTGTCTTATACGTCCTCTTTTCTACACTCCAGGAACACATGAACTTCTTCTGCACTGGTAGCAGCATAGGGAACCTCATCATGTCACTGAAACACGAAGAGGCTGAGGCACAGGAGTTTCTACGTATTATGCTTAGGTAAATGAGCAAACATTGCACTCTTTGCAACCGTATCTTATTTTAATGGAAGTATGTCTGAAATGATCATTAACATCTGTGGTTTACCCTTCTTGAATGATTGTTTATCTTTTTTCCAGGCAGTGAATGTCTGAGAGATCTATTGTTTTTCTGTTCTCAAGTTTTTCAATTAGTTTTTCTTCTTGTTCCAGGTATTAGCAGGCATCAAAAAAAACATATATGGGTCTTGTTTGGCCTGGAACAAGATTTGTCAAACCACTAATTATATCAAGACTATAGAGTCGGCTAGCGATCTCTGAGGCTTTAGTTTATACAGAGGTACTGTGAACCAAATGCTAACATCATAATGCTTACATGTACAATAACAATGCTAAGCTTTAGATTGAATTCCTATTTTTACAGGTTTAATGTTCATCTTAGTAAAGGGTGTAAATGTTTTAACACTGGATAGTAACACAAAATACAACATCTGCTGATATAACAATATTCGTTTTTACTATAATTGGTCATTAACCATACATATATTAAAGGATGTCAGCAGGAGTATCATATGGGGGATATAAACTAAAAACAAATTGAATGGTAATCCATTGCTTCTTCTTTCAGAGATGTGGGAAGGTTCAGTCTTGTTGAAAGTGGTGGACACGCTTATTCATAGACAGTTCAGTTTAAGTTAAGGCCAGCCCCCCTCCCTCTCTTATGTATTTCTCATTTATTGTATGTAGGTGTTATCTTTGTTATTTCTTACTCTGAACAGAATGGTGCTGCTGTCATGCACAGCTTTCTTGCAATTATCACAGTTGGTGACATTCTCACCAACAGGCAAGAAAAACAATGGAGTAATGTTGTTTTTGATATGCCATCATGGGTGCTGCATCAGGGACGGCAGCCAGGTGATGGCTAATCACAATCTTTGACAGTCGACACTGATAATGCCAAAAAAAACCTGCAAATATCACACATCACATTGCTTATTACTGCCCTCTTTTTTTATTTTGTGTGTGTGTGTGTGTGTGTGTGTGTGTGTGTGTGTGTGTGTGTGTGTGTGTGTGTGTGTGTGTGTGTGTGTGTGTGTTGAGATGGTCCCTACTTCACCTTAATGCATATGAACAAATCAGAGTTTAATTTGTGAACAATCAAAGCATAACCCTCTTTTCTCTTCAAATGTAGGTCAAGGGTGAAAACAGTCCATGAAAGGATCTCTTTAGCAGGCATCAGCCAACTGCCCAGTGTTCCCCAGATTGCCAAGGTAAGCCACAGATGCAAGTACACAAGGTGTAAAAATAGGAATTGATAAGAATCACTACATTCCCCAAGTAAGAGAACAACATCAAGCATGGCAGCTGAGAGTGCATGATTTGATATAAGGAAGCCAGCTCTTATCTTAGATAACAAGCGTATAAGAAGAAGCAAGAAGTAATAGTTTAATTTATTATAAATATTAAAAAATTGTTACGTCAAAACTCTTGGTCTCTTAGTTAATAAAGACAGACATTGGGATTTTTTCTGGGAGCTGTGTTGGGGTAATTTTAATGATTGGAGTCTTAAATAGGCTGATCCTTGCAGCCACTGAAACAGGATACCTTTGACTTCCTTCCAAAGTAGAAACAGAAGAACATTAAAAATGAAATAGTCATAACCACCTCCCTTTTATCTTTACTCCTAGAGCAGTGGTAATCACTCATTGCAGGCAGACTTAGATAAAGATGTTACCAAGAATGATGGGTCACTAAAGTGTTTACAAAGCCAAATTATTATAATTGCAAATACAGTTGTAACTCATATTACATTTATAAGTAAGCCTATGTACCATATGACATAACTTCGTACCTTAGTGTGTACATTTTCCAGTGTATATACACTACCAGTCAAGAGTTTGGAAACACTTTCTTATTAAAGGGTTTTTATTTATTTTAAACACTGTAGATTAATACAAAAGACACCAAAACTATGAAAGAACATATATGGAATTATTTAATTAATCAAAAAATGTGAAACAAACCAGAATGTGTTTTATATTTTAGATTCATTAAAGTAGCCCCCTTTTACCCTCATGACAGCTTTGCACACTCTTGGTATTCTCTCAGTCTGCTTCATGAAGTGGTCTCCTGAAAGGTTTCTAATGAATATGAGCCTTGCCACAAGTTAATTTGTAGAATTAAATGCCTTCATAATGTGTTTGAGACCATTGGTTGTGTTGCTCAGAGGTAGGGTTAGCACACAATGGACAGCCCTATTTTGACTATAGTGTTATAATCCATATTATGGCAAAACCATATTATTTCATAGTTTTGATGTCTTCAGTATTAATCTACAATTTTCAAAATAATTAAAATAAATAAAAACCATTGAATGAGAAGGTGTGTCCAAACTTTTGACTGGCAGTGTACATGTTTCTCAAATGATAGTAATGGTCTGATTTTGTTTATTTCAGCTTCTGTGTGACGATGCCACAGGGCTGAAGTTCAACCCAGCGCTTTACCCAAGAGTAAGTTTGGTCAAAACTCACATTTTATATATTCATCCAAGATGACACAGGTCTCCCACAAATGTTGAACTGTGACGGAGCGGCACCCTCTGACACAAACGCACACACACCGACGCACATGCAAATCAAACTCCCCCCTCTCCGCCAGTGTCTCAATTCATCCAGTAAACAACAACAGTATCCTGTTGTCCCTCTTCGTTTCATAGAGTGCACACTTGTACAGCTCTTATTTTTATCTGAAACATGAGTAACATATTTACACAGCGTCTGGTTCACTTACCCGCTACGGTGCTTTGCATACGCTCTCCGTCAAATTCCCACGCGTGTTTTACAACAAGAACCAACAGAGCGCATCATTTCCGCAGAGTAAATAGGCGGATATGGCGGGCAAAAGTGGTCACATGGTTTCTCAAATTTTAACTTTTGGTTGTGTTGTAATTTTTGTTCTAAAATATGTGGTTTGGGTTTGAATGAAATGCCAGCTAAAATGTTTAAAAGATCATTGTGAAATATATTACAGTTTAAAGTTGAAAATGCCTTAATTATTGGGAGGGGCTAGAGGGTTCAAAAAAAGGGCTTCTTTGGGCTCTTTAGTTATAGTCTTGTTTTGGTTGCATTGAAGGTAACAGTGTGTGTTTGTCAGTACTGCCATTTCTTTTTCATGTGGACTTAAGAGTTACTGTGGAACTCTTGCCTTGTTGGTTATTTTGGTGAATTTTGTAAAAAGTAATTTTACTTTCTTTCACACTTTTTGTAAATATTTTTGCATTGCACTTTGGGAGGCCGGCAAACATAAATTCCATGATCACTGCATTTTTCCACTGCACCTGTGTTTTCCACTTGAAGTGAGTGTTGAGAAAAGAACCTTGCAACAAAACGTTAACCTGTAACTTTGCAAATGCTTTTCTCCTCGACAGACATATGTATCCTCATTTCACACACACAAACAAAAAGTGTACAACATGAGTTATAAACCCTTTACCTCTTTACAATCTGCCCTTTTTAGTTAGTGAATTCATAAAAAAAGATTGATTACACAAGAAGTTAACAGCTTCCTAAAATGGCTACAAGGGACCCGTTCCTGTCCCTATGTGCTCTGTGCAGCAGTGTTGTAGAGCATGCTTCAAGCCTGTGCCTCAGGAAAGGAAAGTAAAACCATCTGTGTCTCAGTCTGCAAGATCACTGCCATCACTGAGAGGCTTTCTGTTTGTTACATGTCACATTATGCAACATATTTCTAAAGATAATCTTCTCCGAACATGTCAAGGAAACGAAACACATTTTTAACACTGCAAGAAGAAGAGGTTTTTTAAAAGTTAGGGTAAGATATAACGGTAATAAATCATCTTTTTTGTACCTGTGCAGGGATCCCAGTTGGTAGTTGCCTATGATGAACATGAGGTGAACAACACATTCAAGTTTGGAGTCGTCTACCAGAAGTTTGGACAGGCGAGTGATTTAGTTCATCTTGTCAGTTTACCTTGCATACACCATAATAGTATGTATACTGTGATAATATTATTAATAATAATATTTTTGAGTATTTTTGTACTCCTCTTATACAAAGTGCTTCACAGGAATAGAAACGCAGTCGTACTTCTTGTTTGTTTTGCTCTGTTTTCTGACCTCTGCGAATTATGGGTCTCTTCCTTTCAGACATCAGAGGAAGAGTTGTTCGGGAACAATGAGGAGACGCCGGCTTTCAAAGAGTTTCTCAGTTTGCTGGGTGACAATATCGAGCTGCAAGACTTTAAAGGGTAAGAGTGGCAGTAAATGTGATTGAATAACTGAGTAGAAACAGAGTTAACTGCTATATCAATTGGAAAGAGAAGAGGCAGACTCAAATTCACAGTGAAAAGGGAACATGATAAAAAGATCCACATGAAATAAATGAAGGATGCCATTAAAGTGCAATAAAAAAAACAGTTATGGGATTGATGAACCTCTGGGGTGTTTGTCTTGCTCTATCAGTCTCAGCATGTGATGGGATTAACTGCTTTGCATGTTTCAGAGCTGTGCATCAATGTGCTAAAAGTTTGACAAAACATTTCATTGAGCTGGTACATGAATGACATCCAAACATATCTTATTTCTGTAAGCCATAGAGGACACTCTAACAACATGACACTTGCACTTTGATTATGTGGCAGGTTTCGAGGTGGGCTGGATGTGTCCCACGGACAGACCGGGTCTGAGTCTGTCTACACTGTGTTCAGACGGAGAGAGATTATGTTCCACGTGTCAACCAAGCTTCCCTTCACTGAGGGAGATGTCCAGCAGGTACAATACAAGCTTTACTATTCTTACACTGTGGGCATAATGGATTGAAAAGCAAAGTAAGCATCCTTTGGTTTCAATATTAAACTAGCCAGACATGGTCATCAACAATGTGTTTGGTGGTATCAGCTGCATTACTGTAATGTTAGCTTTAGCAAAAAAGTCATTCACATTTAAGTATTAGTCCTGAACCAACTAAAAATCCCCTCAGTAATTAAAATGTGCTTTGCGTACTCAATGTGTCACACTGCTCTTGTTTTAATGGACCCTCTAAACTGCAAAACCACAACCCTGAAACGAAATCTATTAACCAACTAACAAATCTCTTCCCCTCTGCTTTTTAAGCTCCAGAGAAAAAGGCACATAGGAAACGACATAGTGGCTGCAGTCTTCCAGGAAGAATCCACACCTTTTGTTCCAGACATGATTGCCTCAAACTTCCTTCATGCTTACGTGCTGATACTGGTCGAGAATCCCTGCACAGATCACACAACATACAAGGTACAAAGAAGGCCTGTGTGGTGAAATGACACGAATCCTACTTTAAGATGCAATTGCATTTGAGTAAATAACATGGAAAAACTTAAGAGCCTTAAACACGGCCAAACTGCCTTTTGGTTGGGTATCGACTAGAAATTGTGCTCATACACACATCAATATTATCACAATAAAAATATGATTACTCAGTCATCACAACTTTTTTTCAAGTTTTTCCTGGACTTTGTTTCGTCATCCCTGCTGTGACTTTAATTTGTTTTATCTCAACAGGTGTCTGTTGCAGCAAGAGAGGATGTGCCTCCATTTGGACCCCCTCTCCCCAACCCAGCTGTCTTTAGGAAGGTGAGAGACTGAGGAATGATTTATTGGCTGTAGTTTGGTCTCGTGCCTGATGACCCTGACTTTGCAAATTCTGAACAACTCTCATCTTGACTTTTAGATGTTAATACAAAAGACACAAGACATAGCTTGGACTTAAGGACTAATAAAAATAGTTCTCTAAAATGTGCAGTATATACAGGCAGTAAGTTCAGAAGGAATACAAATCAATCAATGCAAAAGTCCGAAACAAATACTCCAAGACTCTTCCATTGTGATGTTTGGATTTGCAGTGTTTTTCTTTTCATTTGTTTTCTGGGTTTGTGTATTTGAATTTGACATTTAAAACTGATGCAGGATGTACCAGCCAATCATTTAGTATATACTTGAAAAAAGTAGTTGATTTAACACAAAGCCCCTGAAGACAACTTTTATCTCATGGGCACAAGTCATCAGCTTTCAAGGTAATTATCCTGAGTGAACTAAACTCATGTTCTTGTTCTTGGGTTGCAAATTGAGAGTAAGTTCAGCATTCACCAAAATATGAGCATGTTCAGTGAATGCGTTCTCGCACAACATTGCTTATAAATGTGTGTGCTAAAGACAAAAACATGTGAACAAGTAATTATTATTATAATTATCTTGTGTACACAAGATGAGGAACAAGAAATTATTATCTCTGTCTTTCTTTATTAGGATCCCCATTAGCACAAGAATAAGCACCGGGCCAAAACATGGTCGTACACACTTACATATACATCATAACAAAACAAAGCCAAACTAAAAAGTTAAAACAGATCCTCTCAATGAATAAAAAAACATGCATACAGAGGAGAAACAAAATGGCCATCTATTTAACAAACATTATGCCAAAAACACAAAATAAAACATAGTCAAGCTGTCAAAATTCCCCACCCTTCTGAACCATCATTGAAACCTACCTCTTTTCTCTCCTTTCTCTCTAGGGTCCTGAGTTTCGAGACTTTCTCCTGACAAAGCTGATCAATGCTGAAAATGCCTGCTACAAGTCCGATAAATTTGCCAAACTAGAGGTGAAACACCACCACACCCAGAGCATAAATGTGTTATCTCACTGTTTAGCTTCCTTCGTGATCACTTTGAACACAAGCTAGATGTTTGCTGACATGAGCTCTGTGTTTGTAAAATGGTTAAAGGGGCGAACACGAGCTGCGCTGCTCGACAACCTTCATGATGAGCTTCACAGACAGAGCCAGGCAGCATTGGGTCTGGGCCTGGCAGGGGAGGAGGACAAGCTGGAGAATGGAGGACATGGGGGTCTGCTGGAGTCCTTCAAGGTGAACATGAACTGGGACACGATGTCATCTTTACCATTGCATTTTGATATTTCTTTAATCACCAATATCCAGGCTCAAAAAGGTGTTTTACACTTGCATGTCACAGGTTTACCATTTTCACTGCTGCTTCACTCAATACATAGTTTTGTGTACGCTGCATACACCTCTGTGTGTGTGTTTGTGTGTGTGTGTATATGTGTGTGTTTGAAGATGAATGTACTTTTGTAGAATGGGGCCTTTTCATATGGACCTTACTTCTTCCTTACTTTTACTACTCAGCTTTCTTTTTCACTCATTACATCTCACACTCTTTTCTCCAAAGAAGAAGGGTTATGTTAACAGGACCATCTTTTTCATCTGTGAGTGCCCATGTGATTGATGTTTGTGTAACTCATAACCAATTGGCATTCTTACTTTTTACAGGCATTATGGACAGTTGATTTGCACTTTATGCTGTCGGTCCCGGGAGGCGCTGTTTTCATTGCTGTCCTAGCTGTCACAATGTATTGCATGAATGCATTACTGTGAATTCAACAGAGAATCATCACTCTACAGAACTAATAAACATTCTTTCATATGATTTTGTTTGTGTTTCTATTTTCAAGCTTAAGTCTTAGTATTATATCTGCACCAGATTTACAAGAATTACAATGACAAACATTTAAATGGCATATTAATGTGTTGCATTTCAAGTTGCAGGGTAAAATTAATTTGTAAAATGTTACAGATCTTGTTGTTAATGTCATCAATACACACAGATGCATTACATTCATAAGGCCTATTACAATAGTATGTTCATTCATCCACTTCAGCTTACTTGGCCTCATCTCTTGACAAAAAAAAAGCACCCTCTGGTGGTTGTCTTCATGAAAAGCATCTATAAAAATGTATCTCATACAGCCAGATGTATGCAGTATTTAAACTGCAATGCTGCCCTCACTTTAACTTTTAAATATATTTTGTCTTCTGGTATTTCCATCCTCTTCCTTCCCTTTACCTATACAATCCCCGTCCTCATCCACTCATTTTCTCCTTTCCTCCTACTCCAGAGAGCTATGCGTGTCAGGAGTCACTCCATGGAGACCATGGTTGGGTCTCACCGCCACCGGAGCTCGGGGGTGGGGGGTGGGGTTCCAGCTAGTGTGAGTGGAGGAGGACTGCCACAGAGCACCAGTGAGTGCACAAAGAGCACCTTCATTGTGAGTAAAAGGGTGTTGTTGAAGGGAAGCATTGTGGCTCAGACAGAATAAAAGGGTGTTTTACCTTTTTATCTTGCACTTTTACCTTAATGTGTTTTAATGTTAATAGTATTAAAAAGAAAGGAAAAGGACACATTTGTTGTCATTCAAGTCACTGAACATTTCCTGTACAGTAAACAGAGAAAAGCTTCTGTCATCAACAGAGCCATGTAAATTTTTAAAGAATGAATGACTTGATAATAATTGAATTAGTTTATGTAGGTTTCGTCACATTCTTTTAAAACCTTATCTAATCACCTGTATTCTCCAGCCTCCTGTGTTGTCAGCAAAGTCTCCTCTGAAGAGCCCGGTGAAACGGCGCTCTGGACTCTTCCCTCGTCTCCACTCCAGCACAGACACCCCATCAGACAAACACTCACGCAGGTGTTTGTTTGGTTCTACATTTTTTGAATGTCCCTCTATCTCCTTGTCAGTATTATAAAGATGTTGCGCCATGGATACCAACATTACAAATATGTTTTATTTATATCTTAATTAAATGTGGAATTCATTATGTTGCTGTTATCATTCATGTGTTTCTTCTATCTGCAGTGACCAAAAGCCATCCGATATCTGCCTACTAACCCAAGAAGTGAGGTCGGAGACATCATCGAATCCCAGTTCACCTGAGATCAAAGAGGGGTAATACTCTACAAAGTCTACCAAAGCAAAACCCATGTGTTACGAAAAGATGACAATCATGCATGAAGTTTGTGATTGTAAAACCATACATTTTATCCAGGTTCTTTTTTCAGAGTCGTTATGGAGCATCTTGATTTCCAGTTACTCAACAATTCAGTTCCCTCTGCTTTTTCAACAGGCCATTCATCAAGCTGAAAGAGTACAGCAGTGGGAGACCGAACATCTCCCGTTCTTCATCCAGCACCAGTAGCTTCAGCAGCACCACGGGAGAAATGGAAGCTCTAGAAGAGCTGGAGACAGTGAGTAAAACTCACTGAAAGTTAATTTGATCAAAATGAACAAAGAATTGCAAAGTTATTTGCCAAGTCATCTATTGCCATCGGGACCAGTTAAAGTAATGCTTGGATACTTGATCTGGTAGTAGCCAACACCAGTTTCAGTTCAACTTGCAGGTTGGAGACCCCAATCAATCAATGTTAATTCATCTTTTTGTTTTAATTCAATGAAATTCATGAATTAATACATCACAGTAGCTTCTATAGTCAAAAAAGTCAACTACATAGCATATAGGAGTCCCACTGGTTTAGATAATGTTCACCATTAAGGAAGAAAAAAGTTTATTCATCTGCATACAACAGGCCTTAAGCTTTTAAATAGAGCTTGGGTTCCCAATGTGACATAACATGTCGTAATGTTGAAAAATAAAGTAGTTTTAACTAGCAGAACTGGAAACAACCACTTTTTTTCACTAAATTTGTACACTTGTCTTTAAAAGAAATTTTAACTTTCTCAGCAGCTATTTCTAGACAAAGTTGTGTATTAATGTTATAAAAAGTTTAACCTGCAAGTTGCACTGTACGACCAAAATCTAAAACAAACACGTTAATTAATAAGTAAGCTCTAAAGGTGCCGGGTGGGGGTGGGGGGTGGGGTTGTTACCTTTGGACAGAGCTGGGCTGGACATTTCTAGTCTCTATGGTAGGCTAAGCTTACCAGCTGCTGGCCTTAGCTATACAAAAATCAATATGTTTACATTCACACTAGCAAATACTTTTCGTATTGACTTGAAACTACCAAGTTTAGCTTTTATATTTGGGTCAACTGAATGTTGTACATCCATTATCACAGCCTTGTTACTCCAAGCTTCCTCAGTAACTATCCCTTCATTTAAAATTCCTTCAACTCCCTCTGTTCCCCAGGCCAGTCATCAGTGTATAGCGTCTTCTGCCTTTAGTCCATCCCTCAGTGTGGAAAGCCACGGATCAGGTACGCTTGTAATCTTGTCTCACAGTCCAACAGGTAGACATGTAGTTTTATACTCAGACACACAGAGATGATCAATGTTATCTGTTTAACATCTATAAAGAATCTATGTACACACTTGTCTGTCTGTCTGTCTGTCTGTCTGTCTGTCTGTCTGTCTGTCTGTCTGTCTGTCTGTCTGTCTAAGGGCTTTCAAAGTTAGCATGTTCTTTCTGTATTCAGCAGATGGTAGGAGTAAGACTTCACCAAGGTCAAACCTGAAGTTCAGATTTGACAAAATGAGTCACTCGTCTACAGCTGTAAGTATTATAAACCCCATCTGGTTGGCATTTCTATTATTACTCTTACAAAACGTGTTTCTTGTCATAAAGTTATTATTAGAGTTACACTGACATTAGTCATAGAAACACAAGGTCTTAACTTTGAAAAAAGCAAACTATTGAAGTCAGTTTGGTTTCAGACCTCCACTGTCAGGCCAACTCCACTGTGAGGTCAAAAGTGCACTCGAATAACAAAGAACAAGGACAAAAACAGAAAGACACTTCTAATTACACGGTAGAGGTGAAATATTCAAGAACTCCTTTCCATAGATTTGTTAGATATATCATTAGAAAGGCTTGTTAAAAAATAAATACATACAACTAAAGTTCATCAAAAGTTATTGGTGGAAGTCTAAGTGTTGCTCCATGTGCCGTCTTTTATTGTTTAAACACTGCAAAGCAGACATGACTTCACATTTGTGGCAGTGTCTTTTCTGACAACAAACCAGCCCCTATAGGTGGTAGTTCAACTTCCTTCCTATTTGTGCTGAGGGCAGTGAGGTGGCTGCAGCTGGGTATTCTTACTCACAGTGGTGGTCTTCTGTGGAAATGGCCTCACAGTGGAGGTCTGCAGCTAAACCCCTGTGGAAATTCCTGACACATGACTTAATAGAATTAACACAGCAAGAGCAGAAATAAGAGCAGGTCCCCAGTTTGTCTCGACACATTATGTCTGGATCATTATAATGTTTTTGAAATGTTGAATACTCTCCTTGTAATGGTCTCCAATGGTGTGACTTTCCATCTCTTTCAGTCTGAGTAATTTTGTGGAGAGACTCGCTCAACAAAAGGACAGCCCTGACAGATGGAACTGCAAAAACGGTATCACAACAGCAACTCCATTAAGACTGTAGACCCACTTCATTAAACCAAGGATACCTGACATGATTACAAAGTGCAAGAGCCCCCACACACTAGAAACCAACTGACAAAGCCTTACAGTGGCTGTTTAGTAAGAAAAGAAGCAGAAATGTTGGCTTTATTTTTGACAGACCTTTAGCTGCAAACAAATAGCCCATACTTTGCCATCATTAAGTAGCTGCTTCAACTTTTACACATGGAAGTACTACCATGGTGTGATACTGTGAGTGTGGGCCAAGCTAGACTCTGCCTCAGTTCTTTCTCAAGCTTGTTGTAAAACAGAAAGACACAACAATGTCAAAGAATGCTATCATGAGACTTTGAACTGTTAATCTTAATCTGACTGCTGATTGTTCAGTGGAAATGACATCTTAAGGAATCATTAAATGCCAGGATAATCCCTGTTGCCTTTGCATTTGAATGTTTTGTCTGGCAATGGTTCCTTTTTTCAAGAAAAAAAAATGGTTTTCAGATTTGCAGAAATGTGACCTACAGAGGCGACACCAGTGGGAGTCCCAGTTCTCACGGATCTGAGCTTGTTCTTTGCATAAAAAGGCCTTTTTAAGGAACTTTTTTTTTTAGATGTTTTTGTAATTTTGCTAGCTGCTGCTGCACTTTAAACACAACATTGCTGCAATTCACTTGATACCTATAACAGCATTTCTGTTTCTTTGAGGGTTACTTAAAATTCCTGTGCTTTGGTAGAGAGACTTAGTTTATAGGAAACACTGCCAAAACAATTTGCCATACGCTTATTTTAGCCAAAGTTGCGCCTTACAATCTATCAAAGCCCTTTTCAACACTTTATGGCTTTCCTGTCAATCTCTCTTAGTCTGTCTGCCCCCCTTATTATGTGGGGTAAGTATCCTCTGGATCTGGTTACAGCACAGTTGTTCGTAGCCGATCAACCACCACATGCTAAAAATACAGATGCACATGCATGCATGCATGTGCAAACATTTCACCGTCCGATACCTCCCACTGAAGCTTGCCAATTTGGTGTGTCTGCTTTTGTGTCTAGTGAAACTTTTGAACAGGAATGCCTCCATGGTTTAAAGTTTCTCAGCATGGGAGCTGATAACGCTGACTTAAATACACACAGTGCTTCAGGCTGAATTAAACTCTGAATCATCTTAAGTAAAAAGAAAAGTTGAATGTGAAACTCTTGCCTTTTGTAGCTTTGACTGTACACTCTATTGGTTATAATCAAACAAGTCTGTGGTAGGATATCGCAAAACTAGTTACTTAAAAGCACCATGAGACAAAAAGTCAGCTCTAGTAGTCCACTATTCCATACTGGAGTAAGCAGCACAAAGCCAGAGAGAGCTACTCAAGAAAAAGCTACAGGAGACACAAGTGATTGTCCTATGTGACCAAACACACAAACCTGTAAGTCTTTGTATGAATATTCATGTGCTCATAGTGTGATGAGAACCATTCCTGATGTACAGAGGATGACTTAATAGAGGATCAAGTCTGAGGATTTAAGTTTATCCAAGAAACTGTGCTTTGTAATCTAGGTAACTTTGAACTCTTCCAGAATCTGTTGAGTTTCTTGCAAAGAACATTCTTTGGTAACACTTTGTATGAGCCCACTACTTATAATACATCATAAGCACATTAATAAAGCCTTATAAATTCATTTATAAGCTTTAGAACAACCCGTATCAGTGATTATAAGCATTCATAACAACTTATAGAAATGTTTATGAAGTGCTATAAGAATATAAAGATTTAAAAGACACTTGTTTGTTTTGCATGAAGGTACAATGCATCATAAATCATACTTTCAAAAGACAATATGTACACATCTTATAACACTTCATGATCATTGCCATCAGTGTTATGAATGCTTATAATCACTTATACTGGCTGTTATAAAGACTTATAAATGTTTTTTAAGGCTTTTTAATGTCCTCATGATGCATTATAAGTGGCGGATTAAAAAAAAAGTGTTGCCCATTCATTGACTGAAATCAAATGTGTGCTGAGTTATCCAATACCAGTGCTTACCTCAAGCAAGGCAAGCACTGACAGATATCATACAAAGACAGGATGTTAAGATATGAAGATATTTAGTTTTTGTTGCAGGTAAAATTCCTGTAGCTTTCTCTCTGTTTTTATTTATTTATTCAACTTATTTTTGTTTCTTTTTCATTGATATCATGTAAAAATGTATTTGCAAAGTAAAGTAATTAAAATGGTAATTTGATGAAAGAAGATATATTAATTTAAAGATGTTAAAACATGTATATGTATATTTGGCTATGTGCTGTGCCATTAGGAATTTATTCTAAAATAAAATGTTGTATTTTGTGTCATTCATTTGTCATTTCTTTTTAAATTTCAGAGAAGACTCAAAGATTTCAGAAAAGAGTTTTTTTTAATTCTTTTTACCCCAATACCTTCACATTAGTTTGCCTGCCTGTTATTGTTGTACCTCTACAGTCAAATTCCCAAAACATTCCAATACTCTTACTAACTTCAGATGATTCTGCTGCTACACTTACTGTATGTTGTACTTAAAAGCTGGTGTAAGATATTTGGAGAAAGCAGCATGAGTGAGCTAGATTTTGAAATGATCCAACCGAAAAAAAAGCCTCTCCTCCTTCCATAGCCACACCTCCAAAACACAAAAACGTGCTTTGGCAGACAACAGCTAGAGGTTGAGTTGACACTGACAGAAGTCAACTATGAAAGGAGACTGCTTAGCATTGTTCATATTAGTATACAAAGAACTTGTGACTCATTCTCAGGTGACAAAACTCGTCTCACTGCAATGAATGCGTGCCAAACAGAAACTGTCTTTGCAAAATAATTCAATAGCCTTAAATACCTGTCCACTTTCTCACCTGGTTTTTGCTCTCTCTCCTAACGCCATCCTGTTCTTTCTCCGTATCTCCTTCTCTATCCTCCACTATCCCTCGTTGTGCTGTCAACCAAAAGACTAACATAATAAACTATCATAGAATTTAAATTCTAAGAAGATGTATAAATTGAGCCTTCTCATCTTGTGACATTTTTTTTTCTTCAAAAATGTGATTACTGTAAGCAGGGCAGTCAGGTAACATAGTGTTGGTTTAACTCTCTTATCCTCAGCCTGGCTACACTTTTAAACAATTTTTTTAGAAAGACTTTGAAAACATTAATAAATTGCTCACTTGTGAATTAAAGTCTTATTATGCACTTAACCAACAGGTACTTCTGCACTTGAAATAAGAAAAAAAACGTATTTCCAAACCGTGGCATGCTAATTAATATATGTTCAAGCTAAGGACCAAACATTTTTTACATACAATAAAAACTTGCTTTCAAACTTGCTATTTTAGCTGCATAACACATTAGAGGTACCTCATTAATTATTTAAAAGCTTTCCTTATAGCCTATTTAGGACCAGTGTTTGTTTTAAATGTATATCTAATCAGCTTAGTAAGCCTACTTTACCAAACTGATGAGTATTTGTTCTGCGCCTTCCCTTTGAACCAGAAATACAAAGGTGGACTTATAAAGAAACTGAAAATGACCGGCCTGTGTGGCATCCTGGACCACAGGCCGCTTCATGGTTCTACAGAGCCTGTCCACATGTCCAGTCCTTCAGGGTGGTCAAGGCCCCTCCGCTTCGCGTCAGTGTCTTGTCTCACCCTGTCCAGTTTATTTTTCCCATAAAAACCTGCTAACCATACATTATCCCTTACATAATAAATGTTTTTAGATAACTCAAAAAAAAAAACATTCTAGAAGACATCTCGCGACCCCCCAGAGGGTCCCGACCCACACTTTGGGAACCCCTGATCCAGTGAGCTTGGAACTCCGCCCCGCCGCTACGTCAGAACCAGTCCGTCAGGAGATAAACCAGCGCACCTTGTGCGCACCCACTGAATGACTGTGGGTGAATAAAAGAAACAAAGAGACAGAGACTTTTCGGGAACACAGACAACGTTCCTCGACATTTTTAAACCATGGAGAACGGTAAGTTTATTACTCAGGTCATCTTCTTCATCTGTGTCTGCTGTGAGTGTTTGTGTCTCCGCTAGCTTTGATCAGCCTGTTTAACAGCTGGACAGCTAACAGCTAACGTCCACTTGCTAAGTTAGCATTAGTTGCGTTTAATGGCAGCTTGATAGCAAGACTTTACTTTCGTTTTATCTCTGCCGGTAACGGTGACAGATATTACTGACAGACTGTGAAAGAGGTCCTGAAACCCACCCTTGAGTCAAATACAGATAAAGACGACCAGTAATTGGAACAACAAGAGCCCGGAAATGTTAGCTTGTGCTACCGTTAGCTTGTAATGAATGAAGCTGTCAAAGTCTCAGTGATAGTTTCGGTTCATCAGAGCAGTTTTATCACTTTAACGCTTTCACCTCTTTAATGATTAACGTTTAGTTTCAACAGTCTAAATCCTCATGAACAATCATACTATAAAACACTAAAGAATCCTGTGGTATATCACATACATGTGTAATACTTTGATTTCCGGTGCAATACCTCATAACCATGTGCAATATTGTAATTTATTCCATAACATACTTTATTATTATATTCATCTTCTACATGTGCACTCTGGCTTAGGCTAATTTAACTTATTTCATGTCTGTAAAAGTACTTCTAAACCTTTCTTTGTACAGATAGTATCTTTATTTTGAATTTTTGGATTGTGTTTAGGTTTCTATATTTATATTGTCCTAACCTTCCAGTGTTCCATTCACCACGTCAACTTCCTTGTGTGTGCGAGCTCACTTTGGCAATAAAGCTTTCTTGAATCTTGAAATTGTGTTAGGGCTGATCAATATTGTTTCGTTTTGTAAGTCAATTTTTTTTCTGAGACGTGTATTTCTGTTTATTTTTGTGAGGTACATTGAAAATACGAACCGTAATAGTACCACAATATTCTGACCTTTGAACTTTATATTTATCATCAGCTCCCCTGTCCTGTAACTGTCATGAAGGGCATAGTGGAGTGCTTATCTAATATAAAGCCACTGAATAATCCCTGGTGTGTAAATGTACCCTGGCTGCCCGTGCTTGGCCCCTCGCCATACAAAACCACTGGGATGCCTGGGCCCATCATTCAGGGCTCCACTTGTTGAATGACTTGACAAACTACATTCCTGACTGAATAGGAATCTAAATAGTTGGTGCCCAAGCCAAAAAAAAAGTTACATTGGCAAAGGAGTGCCCACCGGTACTCTCTTGAAATGTTCTGTAACTTGGTCTCTGTTCTGTTTCTGTATGACAATATGCTTGGAATGTGAGTTTGTAGTCGGTGGCTCTGTCCTAATTTGCATCCCAACTTTGTGTGGATGGAAAAGAGAGCACAGCTAAGAGGAGGTTAAAGTCCAGGTAGCATGCATGACTAGGAAATGTTCCTGTCAGAGTTTAACAGCTCTGTAAACCTATTCAACATAATTACAAACACACATCAGTGCAAGTTTGATTCAGTCAAGGTTTGTTTTCATCCCTCGTCTGCCTGTCCAATCAACCAATCAACAAATCAATCAATCAGTCAGTCAATCAATCAATTAATCAAGCTTTATTTATATAGCACCTTTCATACAAATCAAATGCAACCCAAAGTGCTTTACAGCGATTGAAAAACAAGAAAGAAGCAGAAATAAAACAATGGCAAGACATATAAGGGGAAAATAATAATAAAAATAACATCAAATAAATTAGAGACTAATGCACACCAGCAATAAAATGTGTAATTAAAATAAGTAAAAGCATCAAAATAAAGAATACAAATAGTTAAAATAAATAGATTTAAAAAGGGGTAAGCATAAGAGTTTAAAATAAAACTAAGGCTAAAAATATCAATAAAACTGAGTAGATAAATAAAATAAATGAATGAATAAATACATTTTGAAAAATAGAATAATAAAGAAACATTTAAATCCATGTTACATTAAAAGGTAAGTAATACAATTGTTAAGCCCTACATAAAAGCCAGACTGAATAACTCCGTTTTTAGTTTACGTTTAAAAGTCTCAATATCTCCGTCAGCTCCTCTCAGATCCTCCAGCAGGCTGTTCCATAGTTTAGGAGCGTAGTGGCTGAAAGCAGCGTCACCAAATGTTTTTGTTCTGCTCTGAGGAACAGCTTAAAGAGAGGAGCTGGAGGATCTGAGAGGCCTTCCTGGTTTATACACTAAAAGCATGTCCAGGGAGACTAGTAAAGCTTTCAAGAGTGTTCTTATCACACAGGGAGCTAAATGAATGGACACCAGTGAGGTCGGGTTGGCCCTCAGCTCTCCAGGATCACTTACAGCACAACTAGAAAGCACTCTAGATGGTCTCTTTCATTCTCCACCAGTGTTTAATGACCTTATTATATTCTTCCTATTGTGAAAATGGGGAAATGTAAAGGATGTGCTGTCATGTTATTTCTTAAACTGGTGTTTTCCAGCCAAGTGCTCATACAAGGGAAGGAGGAAGTCTGTAACTCTAAAGTCTACACATGAGTCATGGTCATTTAGATGGGAGGAAATTTCTCGTATTTAATGTTTAGTCAGCAACCTCACTGTCTAGCTGGGAAAGTCTTGCTATATTAAGTCTTCAGTCAACATTGTTCTACTATGAATCATGCACTTCCTTCTTTCTGTATTTCATCCATCTCTTTTTCCTGTTTTCTTTTGTCTCATGCTTTCTTTTTCTCAAGGTCTGAGTACGGAGAAGGTAGCCACCTTCCTCAAGCGGCTGCGGGCTGAGCCACGCTACCTGTTGGCCCAGAATGTATCGACCTGCATCGACCCGTTGGAGGTCTGTCTGCACCGGCAGACTGTCCAGGATACAGTGCATATTTTTCAGCACTCCATTCCCACTGAGGGCAAGCCCATTACCAACCAGAAAAACTCAGGTAAGAAACAAACAATGCAACTTGTTCTGTCTTTATAAACAAATGTTACCTGCAAACCACTCAGGATTGTTCTTATCATCTTTGTTTTCACCAGGGAGATGTTGGATCTTCTCATGCCTCAACGTCATGCGACTTCCCTTCATGAAAAGGTTTAACATAGAGGAGTTTGAGTTTAGTCAGTCGTATCTGTTTTTCTGGGACAAGGTAAGACTCTTCCTCATGGTTATTCACTCTTCATGGTCTACTTTATGTTTGATCTCCTTCCAGTGTAGATTGATTTCATCTGAATCTTCTTTTTTGAGGTTGTATAGTGTTGCATGCTGTTGTTGTTCTTTTGCAGTCAATACACAGTGTGTGTGTGTGTGTGCTTGTGCCGTAGCAGTATGTGCACTGCTACTGTGTTATTGTACTATAGTGTACTACTATACCATTATTGTCCACCTAAAACCCTCTTTGTGTGGTGTTGTCAGAGCTCTTCTACTGTTGACGTCACAGTGACACAAAGCTAAATGTTTGATCTCAGTCTCTCACAGGCCTTCTGTTTTTTCCCACAGATGTATAAGTAGAGAGAGGTTTCTTTTCCTTTCTTTTTTTAATGAAGGGGAATTTTAAATTGAGAAGAAATGCAAGGAAAGTGGCAGAAAAATCAAAAGTATTGCAAGAATGTGATACTGATCCCCTCATTGACAAGTCAGGGCAGCCACAGACATACAGCTGGTTATAGATAAAGACGTGATAAAAAGATATACACCCTTTTACAGCCCTGGGCATCAAATAAAAGCAATGTAGAGTTCTGACTGCTGCAATCGCTTTATTCTTCATCACACACTATGAAATTAAAAGGCAAGTCAAGAAAAACATTTTCAATTGATATGTTAAAGCAAAAAAGTTTACAAATTCAACACACAACAACATTTTCATAGTTAATTACAAAACTTGTGACACTGAAATAAATTATTATGCCAAATTAGTAGGGAGACCGGGGACAGTTGTAACATTTCACTCCTTGGATTTGAGATTAAGCCATGCATTTTCTGTTTGTGTTGCACAGGCATTTTCAAGGCCATTTATTAGCAGACACTTGAAGCTTGTTTGTATAGCAGTTTGAACACACTGGGTTAAAAGAGCTCAAAGTTATAGACACAAATGTTACAACTTTCCCCGGTCTCCCCTACCATTGCATTTTCGGTCCATCCCTAAAACACGTACATCGCACCGCCTATCAGGGGTGGAAACATTTCCACACCTGCCTGGAGACCCGTACTGGACGTAGCACTACGAGGCTGACAGCCACCACACACATGCCACTCTGCCGGCGATGGCTGCTCAGCTGTGTCTATGCATCATGTGTGTCAGCTGAGTGTGCAGAGAGGCCGCCGTATGTTTAAATTCTAGTTCCAGGGTAGTTCCCGGGCACCAGTTTCCAACCCGGAACATGAATAACTCTTCAAATGAATGGGCCCTGCTGAAACACTTAGACATACTATTTTGATTTCAAGGGAAATATAAGCCCAAATCAAGTTTACACTTCTGTATACTCCAACATACAGAAATTATTCTGTATGAAGTCACTTTCAGTTTCTTTGCACTGTCCATATTTCTGTATTTAGTTTAAGTTTGTTTTCTACAGATCGAGCGGTGCTACTACTACCTCCATGCCTGTGTGGAGACGGCACAAAGGAAGGAGCCAGTAGATGGACGCCTGGTCCAGTTCCTACTCTCGAATCCAACCAATGACGGAGGACAGTGGGACATGCTGGCCAACCTCATCGGTTAGTTGTCCTCATGCTGAATGACTGCCCGTAAACCCATTAGTTCGTGCAGATACAGATATTTGGTCACCAAATAGTGGAGCGGTTACTCACTCTAAATATGTCAATCTTTGTTCAGAAAAGTATGGAGTCATTCCAAAGAAGTGCTTTCCAGAGTCACACAGTTCGGAGGCCTCTCGAAGAATGAATGACATTCTTAACCATAAGGTACGTTAACGCATTTCCTTCTATTCAAACTCACCAAGCTCACACATAAAAGGAAAATGTATGTAATGAGGTAACACTATTGTTGATTTATGTTGCAGCTGAGGGAATACTGCCTAAGACTGAGGAACATGGTGGCCAGTGATGCAACTAAAGCCGAGCTGTTTGATGCCATAGACACCATGATAGAGGAGGTGAGACTGAAACCTCACATTCAATTGTTTGGCATAGAGTCAGTGACCTGTTCACCACGCCGTGTGTCAGAGATGATCAAGAGCCTTTTAAAGCACACAGAAGTGGGACCTCTGTTCACTAGAGCTGGGGTTCCCAAACCTTTCAGCCCACAACCCCCAAAACATAGGTGCCAAAGACTCGGGACCCCCACTGTCCCTCAAAGTGATTTAATGTGGCTTCATTTAGCTGGTCTGCAGGAAATGAGCCTACCTATATGAGCATGAGGCTGTGTTTCCTGTTCCTTTATGAATTAACCTTCTGCTACTGATGCTTTTGATCATTAACTGTTTACTTACCCTAAACTTAGGAGTCATCTGGCAAAAAGAAATGCAGAAGACTCAATACATTTTCTATTTTCAAGGTTTTTATTGCAAGTTTAGCTACTATTTTTGTTAATATTTTTTTACTTTAATGGGATAAAAGTACTATTTTTAGATTTAAAAAAAGCATTCTGGAAGAAATCTCGTGACCCCCCATTTGTGTCTCACATCCCCCAAGAGGGTCCCGACCCACACTTTGGGAACCTCTTACTTCCTTGAATTATTACAGGTGAGACATGTCCCAGCTACTGGGGGTAGTTTTCAGTCATGTTGACCATTCATGTAATCATCAGAGCCTTCAGCTGTGAATACAAAGAGAGACAACATGCATCTTAGATGTTTCATTTTTAAAAGCTGCTACCCTTTTTCAATCTTTACATTAGTTTCATTAAATCAGTCTTGATGGATTTCAGAGGAAGTTAGGAAGTCAGATTTATCCCTAAATGGTCAACTGCCGCAGGGTTTGCCATCATTTGTAAAACAATAAGATATTATTTATGGTTCAAATATAAAAAATGAAAAGGCACACTAGGGGGCGGCTGTGGCTCGAGTCTGTTGTCTCTCAGGGTTTGATCCCAGGTCTCTTATCCACGTGGCAAAGTGTCCTTTTGCAAGACAATTGACTCCAAAAACTGCCCCCGGTGCTGTGCTATTGATGTGTGAATGGGATTAGTTAACACTAATGTGCTCCTCACATAGCAGCATCTGCCATCATGAGGTGTAGAGGGGTGAATGTGATATGTAATGTACAAGTGCTTTGAGTGATCACATGACAGAGGAGTGCGGTATTAACAGAGTCCAGTTACCCTGTATCAGTACAGACCAGTACAGACTTCAACAACTTGAGGCAACTTTCAAAGTTACACCACTAAAGTCTTATACAATCCAAAACAACAATGTCATTCTCGTTTTTTTTTGTTTGTTTGGCTTTTTTGGGGTTATTTTTGGACACTCTTGCCTTTTATTGATAGAACAACTATAGAGAGACAGGAAATGTGTGGAGCAGAGGGTGGGGGAAGACATGCAGCAAAGGGTTGTGGCCGGGGAGTTGAACCAGCCACTGCTGCAACCAGGACTACATCCTCTATATCGGATGTTTGTGTAAACTGTTAGGCCAACTGGCACTCCTTGTATCTCTGTCAAAGAGGTGTTAAGGTAATGAAATCTTTTAGGATCATTAAGATGTATATAGTCCCTGATAGAGTAAGAATGACATGTTTTGTATCGAGAGGCGTTTCTTTTATTTTTTCCCTTTTATTGCTTGTAAATAGGAAAGACTGAAAAATCACTATTTTAATTTCCAGCTCGACAACAAACATCATTGATTTACAACAATGACACAAAAATCATTGTACACTTGGCAAGTATTTTAAGATATGGCAGAGCAGTCGTATCTGACTGCAAAGACTGTACATGTCCTTTTTTCAGTGTTGTAGCACAGTTCTCCTTTGACCAGAAGAGGGGGCTATTGAATAATAAATCACTGGGAATGGCAACATGAAATCTTTTTGTAGTGATGCCAAAGTCAGAGTGTTTGTTTTCGAGTTGTCAAATGAACTGCTCAGGTCAAGGTACAAGGTTCAGGGTCCAGCTGCCTGGCTCAAGTCTTGAGTTAAGGTTGTTGATATTCTTCTGAGAGGCACATATTGGTATGAATCTACGTACCATCTTCATACAAGGGATTAGCTCTATGAAAATCTCTGTCATGATGCTTTAATTATCACTCTCTAAAAAGTTATTTTTGATTAAAAAAATACAGTTTATGATTTAATATCAGAATAACTTTATTTGATATACAAGTTTATTAGTCAAACAGGTGACACTATAGTGCATAGATAGGCTTTTAGTTTTAGACAGAACTTATTGAAAATAAATTAAACTCCAAAACATGAATGAAAAGGTGAACAAGCTCCTTCATTGTAGGCAAATGTATTACGTTTGGAACATGCATGCAGTGACATCCAGTCACATGCAGACAATGTGTTCTTAGTGGCTTGGAAAGGTAGCGCTCTGTCGGCCACATGAGAAGCCTTATTTCTGTTTCCTGTGTGTTTGCACATACAGTCAGTCAATCAGCCTCCCATTGATATGCTTCACACAGAGAAGGGCTCCGGTTCAACAGCCTTTGTTGTGAGCTGATTGCTTGGTTGCTGCTGGATAGCTGCTTGTTTAAACAGTCGCTTGCATCTCAATGTGCCTTCATGGATGCCCAGCCATCACCACCCACACACAAACACATGTTGTGCAACAGTAAAGACTGTTCCCACCGCACAGCACGACAGAGCGGAGGGTGGAGGGTTGTCATTGTCTCTGTTTGTCCACCTGGAATTGGTTTGTTTTGTGAAACGCCACTCTGTCAAAGCCAAGTAGTAATTGAGGACTTGGTCAAAAGAACACCCAACACATGGACAGTCGAGCTGCAAGAGTATTATTTTCAGTTTGCTTTTGATCTTAAAATGACCAACATGCATATTCTAATTCATCAACTGAAATTAAATAAGACTAAACAGAGAGCAGCTGTATATTGAAAACTAAAATAAAAATATTAATGTCTAACAGGATGACAACAATATTTTTTTGTATTTGTATTAGGGATGTAAATTTCAAGTATATTCCGTGGTGGATCATTGGAAATGTTAACGATCAATTATCAATTAATCATTTAAAAAAACATAAACGTTTACCATGTCAAAAACAATGCCAAATGCGTTTTTTCACCTGAATTAAATTTTCCTTCAGGACAAAATGTATATAACTGACAGTATTGAATAGCTACGGATCGTGACGTCCCCCTGAGCGCTGCTTTAAAACCAATCATCGGTGGGAACCATATTGAAATACTGAACTCAACCTAACTGCGGGCGAACTAGTGTGAGGTACAGAGGCAGGTTTTGAGCCTCCTGGCAAACAGCTACAGTGTTCCCTCCTGTCAGTCAAGTCATGTCCTTGAATGGGCAAAACTTGTACTCTTAATATCTTCTGAAGTGTTACGTTATAAAAATAACTAACCCCCAGTGTGTGCCGATAGATAAATAAGCTCTTCAGACCGAAGCCGTTTTTTTTAACCAGGCTGTAAACTTATTTATTTCTTCTGCAAAGATCGTCTTTTTTGAATTGGTGTGAAGTGGTTTGCGGTGTTTCTGCAGCCAGCCTCAAGTGGACGCTTGTTGAACTTCAGTTTATAACACTTCCGCACAGGCTTCATATTTTGAGACTGGAGGTTGCCACTTGGTACAAATATTAACATCTGTATTATTAAAATTGAAACTGTATAAGTGAATTAGTGCCAGCCATGCTCTTCAACTTGAGAATTTGTGTGATTTTATTATAAAGTGAATAATGAATTTGTTATATTCAGTTGAGGATGATTTCTTTCCCTTTTTGTGATTGAATAATTTGTTTATTATCAGGAAACAAACAAAAAAAGATGATTAAAAATGGTCTGGTAAACAGAATTACCAAAGTCAGTCTAAGAAATGTCCTTTAATCCCATCTACTGAGCAACTGACCCACATGGAGTCCTGATCCACAAGACTCGAAATTGTCTGCTGTTGTTTCATAACTCTACGTAAGAGATGATGTACCGAGAGGCTGAGCATAACCCTGAAGGGAAGTGGAAGGGATCTGTCTGAACTTTAAAGGGGTTCCTCTGCTATAACAACCCACTCACTTTACACCATCCATATTTTTTTCCTTGGATCCTCACAATGAGCAGAACTAGCTTCCTTTGCATGTTCACAATCATTTCATCTTTCTGTGCACATGTGTTTCTCAAGATCAAAGTGTCAGTCCTAGTTTGCATGTGTGGAAGTGATGCTATCCATCCTCCTTACCTGGCAGATGTTATTATACCCTGCACTTCATCACATCAGACCCCCTCACTCTCCCATGACAGGCAACGGGGCCAACATCTCTGCTTCCACTCACTGTACCTATGGTGTACCTGGTTTAAATGGATCCCTGTGCATGTTCTCATTTAATTCTTTTCGTTAACTCTGGTTAGCCACATCGGTTAAAACCTGGCAAATCAAATGAATGTCATACCTCTGCATCAGAAAACTACCTCCTTTTAACTTGGACCTGCAGTTATTTCATACAGCACTTAAGTTTCTCATATAGAAGCTTTCAGGATGACCGAATCCATACACTGCAAAAGTTTCAGTTTCAAAGTCAGTCTTTTGTTTCATTCTGTATCTAATGTGTGTCCTTGTTTCTCTACTTTCACTTGAGTAGAGGCAACACACACACACGCACACGCACACGCACACACACACACACACACACACACTGTACATGGCCATACAGTTCTTCAAACACATGAGTGCACACAGATGGTATCCCTCACACCACAACTGTAGACCTTCCATGCTCCATTGCGTCATGGAATCAGAAACACCATGTGCGGTTCTGGTCTTGGCTCTGAATGCAAGGAGAGCGGCTTTTTGGACATTAATTTATGAGACAGCCATCAGAATCAGGAAGGAACAGTCTCTGAGGGTCAGTGCTGCTGGCCATGGGCGCAGTGGATTTGTTGATCAGTGTGAGGGGGGCTTCCCTCAGTACATGTCACCATTGAGGGTCGCAGCGACAGCTTTGCCAAATCCGAGATGTCCACTCACATTCTGAATTTCTTTTCACTATTGTTAGAATTTAACAATGACCACATGTGTTGCGTGTTTACAAAACATGGAAGTTTAATCAAAACCTCGCTCATTTTTATCCAAACTGTTTGTATGGTGTCATTTGCTTACACTCACAAGTCCAGTTTTTGGACAAGAGTTATAAATTGACCACAGAGTACAAACAAGGCATATGTTCTGCCTAAGTTTGCCTTGAGCGGGATTCCAGCCACCTGCAGACCCTAACATCTCTGCAGTATTTGGGCCTTAATAACCCGTTTACACATTGTGGTTTTGATTATAGTCATTGGACACATCAAAATCACAATACCAATGATTATTATACAATTAATTCTTAAATCATAACCCTTATGTACATTGATAAGACATTATTTTTTTCAATAATTATTACATTTATATTTCTTACAAATAGAATAATGTGGACCACACAGGTAGTACATGGATTAACTAAGGCCTCCTGCTAACCCAGCACCACCACTTTCTAGGAAACCGAGGTGCTATCCTAATGCACTCTTGTTCACTGCCTTTGGCAAACACTTAGGTGTGTTACTATCAATCCTAACTCCAGGGGATAGGTTCATTTTTGTCATTTTTGTCATTTTTAACAATTCAAAGTGATGTCATCACGTCAACAATGGAGCACAGATGCTATGAAACATAAGGAGCATAACACACTCTGTGCTTTGTCACAGCATTGAGACCTAAGGTGGATCTTCCGTTAGATACTGATGACATGAAGACAAAGTGACTTGTATGGAATTAATAATAAAAACAATAATAACTTGCAAATAATAATAATTTTATTTTTTGTATTTTTTAATATATTATTTATTATTCATTTTATCATTTGTATTTATTTATTTTATTATATTATGGGTGTAAAATACAATTAAAAAACAATTAAATTACCCAAAATTTTAATAAATTGAAATCTAAATGTGATTAGCTTATCAAATACAGCAACCAGCAATGACATTTTCTGTTAGTTAGTTTCTTGTCTGCTTCTTTTTTTCTTTTAGGACTACATTGTTTTAAATGGGGACATCATTTTAGTCATACTGGTAATTAACAGTCTTAAAAATAAACAGAATGGTGGAAGAATTTTTATTATGATCCTGTAAGAAAATGTTTTAGGTGGGTTAAGAGTTCAACTAATGCCTTTGACTACTTGACATGTGTATTTTTATGTGTCTGTACTTTTGTGAATGTAAACTTTTTTTGTGATGAAGCAGGGGCCACTGTGTTTTTGTAACCCTAACTTAAATCTCTTATTTTTCTATGTGCTAGAAATGTGTGGGCCAAGAATACTGGACTCATGAGGCTCAGTTTTTACAAACCGGGAACCAAGAATGTAATCTTTATGAAGTGGCATTCAATGTGTTGACTTAGCATGAAAAACTGCTGCCATGGCTGCTCTATTTCTCCAGGCAGAGTGAAAAAGAATGCTTCTGTCAGCTCAATATAAAGCTTGACAAAGTTTTATTTTTCTATACACCAGAAGCTGCAATCAATAAAAGAAGTTTAATGTAGTCTGTTGTAAATGTAGCCTTAGTGACATCCAAGGCAGTAAAAGTGTGACGTCTCACCATTAATCTTTATAGTCTGATCATTACTCACTGAAGTGCTCTCTGTGTGGCTTAATGTATTTCAGCCACCAACATGACGCTGTGCTTCATCTCAATATCTCAACACCTTCTCAGCTGCCTTTTGAGAGGAAACTCATCAGCCAGGTCCGGCAGTAGGGAGGGGTGAAAAGCAAAAGTGGGAAATTCCAATTCCAATATAACAGCCAGATAGACAGACAGCCTAAACAACCCGATTCTGCACACACAAACCCAGTCTGAACTTCAGCGCCACAGGAAGCCACATGTGGAGAGGGGGGCGGGGGAGGGTGTGGTGTGTAAATGGGGAAATGGAAGGATGTTAAAAAGGTGGACGGTTGAGTTGTGTTGCGGAGAGGCGAAAGGGAGGGAAATCGGGGGTGGGGGTGTTGATAGAGATGCACACACTGACTGATGAGTTGATACAAGGACAAACATTGTTAGTTAGATGAGAACACGAGGCACAGCAGTGAGTTCTTTGATCAGGTATGAACGTATAAGCCTCGGCCTGTCGCAACATAGGTAACAGCAAGTTTCATGTGAAGGGGCTGGGATTGAATCGCCAACCTATGTGACCACTACACCTCTGATGTTTTCAATTGCTTTTTCCAATTCACCTTTTTGCTACATTTATTTTCTGCACACCTGATTAGAATGAATTACCAACTTAAAATGTGAAATATGAGTTCAACTCAAACATGGACAGCTCACATGCCATCACTTTGTTACAAATGTTGATGTTTTCATTTTGTTGTGCAGGTGTTCCGGGTAGCCAGCGTGTGTCTTGGCAGCCCTCCTGAAACTATCTGTTGGGAGTACAGAGACAAGGACAAGAACTTCCATCGCATGGGACCCCTCACCCCTCAGGAGTTTTACAGAGAGCACGTCAAGCCCTTATACAACATTCAGGACAAAGTATGAGAACCATTTAACACATCACATATGCTGTATAGCTTGCCATTGAACACTGTTTGAAACCTCAGTTTCTTTCTTCCTTTTTTAAGATCTGCCTTGTGAACGACCCTAGACCCCAAAACCCCTACGGGAAGCTGTACAGTGTTGAGTTTCTAGGTAACATGGTTGGTGGCCGCAGCACTCTGTATAACAATCAGCCCATCCAGCTGCTTAAAAAGGCCGCGGCTGATTCCATCAAGGAGGGGGAGGTAGGTTTTGGAAAACAGACACAAGTGTAGAGACAATAACATTTGACTGCGTCTGCACGTTTGGACCTAATAAATCTTACATGCCTGCTGTGTTTTCTTTTTTTCTTAGGCAGTGTGGTTTGGTTGTGATGTCGGAAAACATTTCCATGGCAAGCTGGGCATTAATGACTTGAATGTGTGAGTATTATTTAGAAACATCTGGGGTTTGTTGTGCCCTCTTTGAAATGAGTGTATTGTGTATCGTAACTGTGAAGGTAAGGCATCATATTGATTCAGGATTTTCCATACGTCACATCTAGTCAGGGACAAAATATATTATTGACTTTTTTATGTCACTCAAAAATAATGCCACCCTGTATTGATTAACTTGTAAATAATATCCTCTCTCTCTCTGCTGACGCCTGTAAAGACGCTGGTGTGCAGCTGAAAAACAGCAACCATGATTTCAGTTTTTATCTCTGAGAAGTGAAATGGAACTTAAAGAAAAAATAAATAAAATAAGTAATGAATTCATTATTTCAAATGTTATTACCACACAGCCGGCTAATATCTGGCACACAAGTCTTATCTGTGCCAGTAATGCAAGGTTCACATCGCAACAGCAGCCGTTATCTCCCTTTATAAGGTGTCAGTCTCTCCGTAGGGGAAAGATGCTTATCTCTGCCCTGCAGGTTCGGAAGCATCTCTGTCTGCGTTGCTGGCGCCAGGCATTAATTTGCACACTGAACCAAACCAGCTTGGTGCCATAAGTCTGGAAGATCGGCCGTAACAGAGATGCTTCCAGACAGATCCTTGCTGGTGCCGACAGATCATAATTGGAAGGAGGCTGATGTGCATAATGCAGCCTTCTTTCTACAGTCCTGCTCAACAACATGTGAAAAAGAGAGAAGCTGTTAGCACATGCAGAATACCAGACATCTGAGATTTTGACTGTGGCTTTTTGTAGATGTCACAATCCTCCTGCTATCTTCGCAGAGAAATGTTACCATGTAATCCGGAATATGAGACGCAGAGAAAAAGGGTTTAAACTGCATGTCGCTAAATGCAAAGAAAGTCTTCAAGCAGGAACACAGTTTCTATGTAGACGTAAAGCTCTTTCTAGTTCCATCTGTTATCACCACCCTGCCAGCTACCTGTACAGTAGTTGAACACAGCTACAGCTGCATTAATAGGAACTGACCCACTGCCCTCGACCAACTTGATGAGACTCAAATCGACCCCCTCTGCTGGTCTCTTGTCTTAAATTGAAAAGTCTTTTTAATCAAACCAGGACCAAGATTCATTCACTCGATATTCTACCACCGTTTTCTGTAAATGTTTGATAACCTAATGAGGGAGAAAAGCAGTGAGTAAAAAGTGAGGCCACTAGACTGGTCTGCCTTGCAATTGGGACTGCTGTGGCTCAGTGGGTAGAGTCAGTCGTCTATCAATCGGAAGGTTGGCGGTTCGATCCCAGCTCTTGCGGTCACATGCCGAAGTGCCGAAGACATTGAACCCCAAATTGCGCTCGCTGTTGTTCAGCGGTTAGTGAATGTGTACGAATGAGATTAGCTAATACTGATGGTTCCTCACTAAATAGCAGCCTCTACGATCAGTGAGTGAATGGGTATGAATGGGTAAATGTGACAAGTAGTGTGTAAAAGCGCTTTGAGTTGTCAGACAGACTAGGAAAGTGTTAATAAATGGTAAATTGTAAATGGACTTATACTTATATAGCGGGGTGTTTTATACACTGAATTTTACGACACATATATCAAAGTTCCAACTCTGTATTCAGTGTGATTTGTTTGCATTTGCAGGTTCAACCATGAGCTTGTGTTTGGAATCTCTGTGAAGAACCTCTCCAAGGCAGAGCGACTGATCTATGGAGACTCCCTCATGACCCACGCCATGATTCTCACTGCTGTCACAGACAAGGTACCGTCAAACAAAACACACAGTTCAGGTGTGGGACAGCTCACTTATCTAATTTCAAATCTACAGCTCATATACAAGCAAACCAACAGGAACACACACACTCAGAGCTTTCCAGGGTGTTATGTATCAAAGCCTCGCTACGTGTTTATGCTGCTTTAATCAGCTTCAGTTTTTCGTAGTGATGTCAATTTCCCCCCTCATAAGTAACCCCAGCTGTCGGGACACTCTCCTTCCTCCATTCTCGGCTTCTCACTCTTATCTCCCAATCATGTTGTGTGTTTCTCTCCTTCAGGACGGGAAAGACGGCTACGAGAAGTGGAGGGTGGAAAACTCCTGGGGAGATGATCGTGGGAACAAAGGTAACACATTATGAAACTTTTGTTTTAGTCTATTACTCTGTGGTTTAAATATAAAGCACATTTAATTGCATATGTGCATTTATATGTTAATACTATAGACGTGTCAGTTTTGAAATTATGATTACAACTATTTAAGATGGTGATTCTGTCCTCTTTGCTTTAGCTAAACCAAACACACCACAGTGTAGCCTACAGCTGCATTCAGGTGGATTCATTCAGATTGCAAATCACTCATTATTGTAGTGGACTAAAGGAAGACGGTGAAAGAAGGTGGGCCCAGTGGAGAATACCAGCAACAGAAGGGAGCTTTGCTGTGCTCCGTGTTGCAGATTACAATCAGATGTGACTTTGCATCCTCACAGAAAGAGAACAACATGCGCAGTGTGGACAATAAGAGTCAGACAAGGATCTAACTTTGTTCCCTTTCCATTCTGTCAGAACATGTGGTTGGTCTTCCGTACGGTTAAGGTGTTGTAAGCCTTTCTTTTACTCACTGCCTGAATACATGTCAGTAGAGGGGATAAAGGCACTGCTGCAAAGAAACAAGTGCACTGCATGTGTGATAAACTTTAACTTCTTTGCACAACACATTTATAGTTTTATCTATATTGTGAAAATAACCGAAAATGAATTTTGAACACCCAGTCCCTCCTTTAACTTGATTGTTGCCTCTAAGGCATAGCTAGCTGAGATTAGTGTGAAACGGTTGCCTGCACCTGGAATATTTGCACCCTGTCTGCAGTTTGTAAAGTAAGAGGCGTCATGGTGGAGCAAAGTCGTTCCACCTCTGATCCTCCCTTAGAGGTAGTGACTGAGGCGGTATGGAGGGAAAAAGGTGGCAACGTATAGCCTTGGAGCTGGCAGAGCACGACAGGGCTGTGTGACGCTCCCACCGTGTGTTAATAAACCACACTAGGACGTCATCATTACACCGTTTCAGGTTTGAGTGTTGTAAGTACAAAGGCGTAGTGATGGCGGGACTCCGTTCCAGCGCTGTTACGTTATTGCAATGTGTAAGAGGCTTATTTCAGGTCAGCCATTCATTGCCCGGCAAAACACACACACACACACACACACACACACACACACACACACACACACACACACACACACACACACACACACACACACACACACACACACACACACACACACACACAGGTCAGCCTGTGCACTGTGAGTGACACAGACATACTCACAATATTTGCATTAGCCCGCTAACCAAAGTGACTGTTGGGAAAACATTTGAAAAGCCCTTACTTAAATGTATTCCAAGCTTCTCTTATTCCACAAACACCAGCAGATAGGAAAGGCCAAGGCCTCCCAGCTTTGTCTGCAGCCACATTAATAATGTGTATGAGAACAAAAGTTCAGGAAGTGGTGTGCACTTGGGAATCTGGGGGCTTTGTTTGTTTTACAAAAGCTGAGGAAAGGACACGAGAGCATGCAGGAGAAATGGAAGAGCAGACACAGGAATGAAGGCAATGAGAAAGGAGGTGAAGAGATGATTTGGAAAGAAAAGAAAAAGAAAGTGGTAATAGTTGTGAAGCTGAGGGAGGAAGTAAGATGTGTTTTAAGGGTTTAGAAAGGTTTGATATCTCCTTCATGATGTTATATTCATCATTATTCTTGAAGAGCCCCACAACAAAGGCCATACTTAGTTTTGTTGTTATTCGGTTGTTATTAATTGAACTGGTGAATAATAATTATAATGATTACTGATGTTTATAATGAAATTAATGAATCAGTGTTAATAACTACGGGGTATCACTCTGGAATCAGTGATTAATAACCAAAGTAGAAAATGCAGATTTCATATTTCACAGTTTAAAAGTCAAAGTTAAAATAAATCAATATTTTACTTTGAAATGAAAAATAAGGTTGAAATCTGAGCACTGACCTTCGCAACCAGCTGTCGACAATGATGCTAATGTTATAATGTTAGAAGACCAAGCATGTTGAAATATTCCACTTCATACAGGTTCATACTTTAAGCCAATCAAGCTTTAAGCACGAAACAGACAAACCATCCTACTGCAGACAAACTGAGAAACAAACATCGCTCATGTTTATCCTTTACCCTGAGCAATGTTTACACTCAACCTTCTTATTATTTAAAATAAAATGTCTCCCTCCCATTCCTGCGAATAATGGATTAAGCTCTTCTGTCCTATGTAAGCAATACGTGCGATTTTCCGACTAACGAGATTTGGCCCGACGAGAGCTCAGGAACCAACTAATCAACCAATCGACTGGAGGAGGTCAGCCTTTTTTGTCCCTTCTGGCAGCCTAAAGTTACACCACAGCTTTTGCTACTACTCTCCCTGACAGCTCTGTTGACAAGTCAGAAGATATAAACAGTAAGAATATGTGAGCTGCTACCTACAAGCTAAGCATACGAGTGCAGCTAATAAGACGAATGTCAGTAGGCAATCGCATCACAAAAGCTGGCAAAGTAATATTTTGGAGAATGCGACACTGTAGGAATATAAATTTCAAGTATTTTCCGTGATCAATCTTTGGAAATGTTACCGATCAATTATCGATTAATCATTTGGAAAAAAAACATGGACGTTTTCCATTTAAAAAAACAATGCCGAATGCAATACCTCTAACCAGCTGATTCACATCAAAACATACTTTAAACGTAAAACGCCTCACTAAAAGCTGAACGAAATATAAGACCACATGATGTTTGTTCCACGTGATAGAAAATCAAAACGAAAAATGTGTTTGAGCAAGTTCTTAACAATCAGTTAATCGATACTGGATTAATTGATGACATCCCTACTACACTGTAATCAGACATCTTCATCAGCTCTGATTTATCACACTACACTTGGAGTTGCCATTGCATGCATGCAGAAGTAAAAACCAGGTTTTAGTCATGGTGTCAGACCACACTGCTGTAGCAGAGCAGCATTTATCTGAACAGTAAATCTCAAAGTCAACGTCATAAAGTATGTTTCATTGCATTCATTTGATTCCCAAATCAAGATGCTGGTATGAATTGCTTTACAAAGTTAATATGGACCTAGACACAGAGGTGTAGTTTTTCTTTCTTTGTACTTTCCTTTAAAAATGTACTTTCTACAAACATCAGGATTCATGTTGTCCTGTGATAGACCCACGTTCGGGATTCCTCCTTAAGGGGGAAAGCAAGAGGGCTGCTATTCATTCTTCTAGCCTACAGTACATCCATCTGTTCTGAGGACAGGACAGTAAGCCTATCCCTAAAAACAAATAATGACACCCAACATTCATTCACACACATACACACAAAACATGCCACCCAACACGCGAGTTCCAGGAAGGCTTACATCAACACACAGACGGATACCACAGTGAGAACCAGGCATTGTGCCATTTAAGATTTGCGTACTTGGAAGAACACATATACACAATAGGCACGCCATCCCTGGCACATTGTTTTGAATTGTGGCACGTTCTTGTGGTTCCCCTGACGTCTTTGATAAGTCGGCTTGGCAGCAGGAGCAATGCTTTCATTTACCTAACTCTGAAAACATGAGAAGGGGAACGAAGAGATGCAGAGAAGGAGAAGAGTGAAGGGACATTATGAAATAAGAGTCAAATGTAACTTGTGTCTGTCAGGGATGCAAGTTCTTATCCAGCTTCCTACATGTGTCGGTTTTGTTGATATTTGAGAGGAAATCTCACTCCCAGGCTTTCACACAGGCGTTCATTTCAAATATGTGTTTATTTTGTAGCTTGAGCTATAGTACCATTTCATCTTTAACAGTGTTAGTTTAATCCCACAATGAGAAATGAGGGTACACTTTTATAATCACCCAGGATTCAGCTACATTGACCTTGTATGACTACATACACAAAGATGCAGAGAGCGGCAGACATTGTTTGCTTTTATCAGGGTGGGCGTCGGGAGGTGATGGCAGATGCGTTAAACACATTCAGCGCAGCAGGGTGAGCAAATAGAAGCCATGAGGGGTGGGGTCCCTTTCTCTCCATCCACCCTTCTGTCCCTACGCAACTTTTAGTGATCCAGAGCACTTTGAGGCTATTAACATATGTTTACACTGACAATTTATTTGATTTTTCAATGTATTTATTCCAAGCAGTAAAGAGAAGAAATAAATGGTGTAAATAAGCACAAATGTTATTCTACTATTCTGCTCTGAGAGGATTGTTGGCGATTTTAAGGTTTTATGTACACTAATAGGTTGACATGTCTTTCCTCAATTCCTGAGAGGACTATATTCAAGAGAGAAATTTTGAATAAACCATTTTTCCTTCTTAATGGTAGTCCTGCTTGAAAACACTCTTGCAAATGCCTTCATGTTTTCATTAAAGAGATATTTTCTGAGTATATTTTGCCATTGTATTTAAAAAATAAACTAGGACATTCCAGAGGACTCTTCATCGTTTCACCAAACTGCTGTTCGGTTTTGTCTCCTGTCCGCCTTGATTTCTCCTTGTTTTTCATTTGCTCTGACTGCCTTTGCGATACATGACGTCATCTGTTTTGCAAGGCACAAGGTCTAAGCATAGACTGTATAAATAATTAATGTAGTACCCGTGACTTCACCTATCTGTTTCTGAAGCCCTACTTTGAAGCCTAATGCGACGGGTGCCATGTTGGATATGCTGAAGTCAACCTAACTGCTGTCTAGCTAGTGTGAGGTAAAGAGGTGGACTTTGAGCCTCCTAGCCAACAGCTGCAGTGTTCCCGCCAAGTGGCAACCTCCGGCTGCAAGATTTGAAGCCAATGCAGAAGTTTTAAAAACCGCAGTTCATCGAGTGTCTGCTTGAGGCTGGCTCCGGAAGTACAGGAAATCACATACACATTTCAATTCTCAAGGCTGAGCTTGTGTCTAAGTTGATAAGGGAACCGTTAAGTATTAAGACAAATTGTGTCAGTGGCTCAAACTTGTTAGAACTGGTTGTCATCTGGACCCAGTTCTAAATAGAGAGGTTCAAGTGCTCCTTGATCATTACTCATTTTGCCTGTCTACTAAGTCATGACCCAGGGTACCCAGATATTCAACCAAAAACCTACAGTCCAGCTCACACCCAGGGTCAAAAACATAAACAAAGTTTGGTTTCAGTTTCCTATTAATCACAATCTATCTTAATTTGATTATCTGCTCTGTCTTTACAGGTTACCTGATTATGACGGACGACTGGTTCTCCGAGTACGTGTATGAGGTGGTCGTAGACAAAAAGTACCTAACCCCCGATGTCCTTGAAGTGATGCAACAGGAGCCAGTTGTACTTCCTGCTTGGGATCCAATGGGAGCCCTTGCATAACTACAGAAATGAAGATTTAAGCCCCAACCCCGGGTCTATTCAACTCCGCCCTGTTCCTTGGCTGCTTTTACTTCTCTAATTATTACTCCCCACATCCTTCCAAACAAGCCTGTTCTTCTAGATAAAATAATAAAGATTTTGTTTTCTTTTTTACTGGACTTCATGTGTTTCTCTGTCTATGTACACAGCCTCATTTAAATCCATACTTTCCAGGAAGGTGAAGTAAATGTAAGGCGCTGCATTTGGCATCACAGTTGATCTGGGTTCATTGCATCAAAATCAGACAGGATTAAGGAGTGTAACTGCAGTCAGTGGGACAGCTGAGTCACAACCGCTTAACATCTTCAGTTTAGTTGTCAGAACAAGAAGGGTCCATTCAGCATTAATGTCTGAGTGAGGGTGGGAGACTTTGGATATATGAGCAATAAATCTAAATTTATATGTATTTAATTGAAAATAGTGCAAAGACAACATATCAAATGTTGAAACTGAACAATTGTATTATTTTTAGAAAATAGAAACTCCTCATAAATTGTATGCCTTGTCAGGTCTGCAATCTCTGTTGCCAAGATAATCCAATCCAATCCACTATATTTATAAAGCACATTTAAAAATTAGGTTTAACAATGTGCTGCACCGTGAGGTAAAATAAGTTAAAACACACAGAAGATAGATCACTATTACAAATAATAATAAAATAATCAATAAAACACATAAGACACTTTAAAAAATAATTAAAGAAAAAGAAACGCTGTTTAAAAAATGAAATAAAATAACAGAGACCACCTAACTCTCATGTTGGGTGAAAAGCCAAGAAGTGAAACTACATTTTAAGGTGGTATTTAATAGTTGGTAGGGTTCAGGACAATCAAACACAAGGGGGCGGCTCGTTCCACACTGTAGGGCCCCTGCCGAGAAGGCACCCTCACCCCTGATTTAGCCTGATTTAGGGTGTAAAACATCTTTAAAAATTTCCTTGGAACCTTCTAAAAATGTTTCCTTATTAATATATTCTAAAAATGTTTCCTTATAACCCTCTAGAAATATTTCCCTTGACCCTTCTAAAAATGTGTCATTAAGACCTTCTATAAATGTCTAATTAAAACATTCTGAACATGTTTGCAACCCTCTAAAAATGATTGTTGCAAAACTATTTGTAATTGTAAAATGATCCACAAATGCACACGAAGATTAACAACTGTGTACATAGATCCGCAAATATGTGTGAATTGATCCACAAATGCATACACATACCCACAAATATTGTAAACAGACAGCTCGAAATGAAGGACTCCCCCATGAATTAACCCAACATGACTGTCCTTCCGTATCAACCACCCTCATGTAAGCTACAGATGATTCAGTCAATGCACCCAAAAACACATGTTTCTCTGTGTACTGTGGCAGATAGAAATACGAATGGAGGAGTCCCACTCTTCTTTGGAGATGTCTCTCACAAGTGCCTTGGCCAAAATTGTAGAACCATTGAAAGAATGTCTCTTAAAGTGATCAGCTTTTCTTTACCAGACATGCAGAAGGAGATGTCCATCTGTAGGTCTCCTTTGAGGCCTAGGCTGCCTGCCTCGTGACGGCAGAGTAACATATGACATGATCTTGACTCAGCTAACAACTTCCTTGTTAGTTTCAAGAGAACAATTGCTCATCTTCATTGGGGAAAGAGGGAAGTCCATTAACCACATAAGTATCCTTCGTAACAGCACTTGTACCTTGATCTATTTCTCTCTCTTGGGCTTCTCATCTCAAGCCATGACTGACCCCGGCTGATGAGGGGCTGTTAAAAAATATCTGTGCTGTCCTTTGGTACTCAGTCGCTGATTTTGTGGAGTTATCTTCAAAGTACAGAAGTCAAAATGACCCTCACAGAATGTTAAACAGTAGAACATCTGTTGCACATCTGTCAATACCGCGACAGACTACCTGCAGAGATGAGAACTAATGCATTATTTAAGTTTGGTCCTTTCAAGAGGATGTTGTTCAGAAGGATGTCTCTGTGCTTGACACTGGAATGTATGTATGGTAAATAGCCTTCATGAATACTAAGATAGTAAGAATAATAATACATTTTATTTATATAGTGCTTTTCAAAATACTATGGTAAGTTTTGAGCTGGGGTTTGAATGTGTGCAGTTCAGTGCACAAATGTGTGAGGGGGAAGCACGTCAGTGAGATAGAAAGGGGCCAGGTTATGGAGGACTTGGAAAGTTAGAGGACGGACTTTGAACTGAATGGGATGGAGAACTTGTAGCCAGTGGAGGTTTTGGAGGACAGGGGTGATGTGATCATGCGAGCAGGAGTGAGTGAGTAGACGGGCAGCTGAATTCTGAATAATATACTTTATTGAGGAGTTTATCGAGGACTTTTGATGATGAACCATATAGAATGCTGTTACAGTAGTTGATTCTGGATGTAATAAATGCATGGATCAGGGTTTCTGCAGCAGAAAAGGAGAGTAGTGGGTGGAGTCAAGCTTTGTTTTCTGATGAGGATATTTCGAAATCTTAATAAAAATCAAAACTAGTTTGCATTCCCAGGAACTCCCTCTATGTTTCAACAGCTGTGTAAACTCCACAAACACCGTTACGTTCAGCTGAAGGTCTCCGGTTTACAGGATTGCTTTTAAAACCGAGAGAGGACTACTGTTACAAGCTGCTAAATCAAGCTTCTATTTTTTAAAGTACACAAACCCACAAAAAAGATAGAACAAATAAAAACAGATTTAAGAAAGAGAAATCAAGTGAATCACAGATGTGTGTGATGTTATTGTGGACGACAGGGGTGAAGTTCCTAGTTCCAGGGTAAAGTTCCTGTGGTTGAAAAACGCCTTAGGTGAAAGAAGGCAGCTCTGGTGATGTGAGTGACATGCTGTTGAAATGTGAGGTTGGTATTTAAAGTTACAACAAGGTGGGGTGATAGAGACAGAGTAGTATTCTCAATTGTGAGGCAGAAGTTCTGGGCGGTTTTGGTGAGGGATTTAAAAAAAGACATACAATTAAATGTTGAAATATTTGTTGTTTGATGTATGTGCTCAGAGGAACTTCCAAAAGTCTGTGACTACAGGTAATCGCTTCCAGATTGAATAATGAATGCTTGACTCAGATTCATTCAACTTCTGGTAGCATAGTAAACCTGCACATTGCATATTTCAACAGTGTGGCTTCCAGTTTTTAAAGTCTACATAGCAGCATCCTATCAGGGCTTCAGGTGGGTGTTTAAAGTTACAGGATGAAGAATAAAGAAAGATTGATATGAACCTGTCTTATATGTCTTGCTGCCCAGTACTGTTGACAGTACTCATCATTGTTTCCGTGTCCATCTGTTTGTTTGACAGGAGTAATTAGACCACTTCAAACCACAAGTGTTCATTACACACTATGCCCTTCATTGTTTTCCCCCCTCCGCTTTTCTGTTGTGTTTGTGTGTTCCTGCTTGTGTGTGAGGATTTGTGTGTTGCAATGAGGATTAACCTAGTACTTCAGTTGATACTGATTGGAATGACGCTGCACATGAACACAGGGTGGCTTTTAACAAGAAGGAGGGACTTCACGCTGTGTGTGTGTGTGTGTGTGTGTGTGTGTGTGTGTGTGTGTGTGTGTGTGTGTGTGTGTGTGTGTGTGTGTTCGTGTGTGTATGTATGTGTGTGTGTGTGTTTGGGTGAGACGGAAAGAAAAAAAGACACAAAATGTATCGTCAGCAGGGCAGTTTGGTCTGTCTCTACTCCCTACAGCCATCCAGCCCTGACAGCCTCCTTTTTTGTCTCTTACATGTCTCTCCTCAACCACACACTCACTCACACACACACAAACACTCACGCACACACACATGCATAATGAAGGCTTAGTAGACTGACGAAACTACTGTATCTGGCACTATGCCTTCCAGCCCAGTAGGTTACAGGTGGCTGTAAATGGGTTAGTTAGTCCAGGACACAGACAGACTGATATAGAAATAATCTCTCCCTCGTGCTCACACATACACACATACTCCAAAACTCATACATTTCCCCATGCCTTTTTCTTCCTCTACGTTTTATGATTTGATCTATTCATCTGCATTGCTCTGTTTTTCCTCTCTGGCCCTCTTATAAATATGCATCAATGAGTCCTGGATTAGGAGCAAGGATCCTTTGCTAAAGCTTTTCATGTGAGTGTGCGTTTGTTTGAGTGAGGGCATGTGTGTGAGTGGGAGCCTGCATGCTTGAGTATGTGTGTTTGTGTCTTAAGCCAGGCAAAGCAAGAATATGGCCTGCTGTAAGCCCAGGCATGTGTGATTTGTGTGATTGGGTTTAGACTGCGTTGACAGGCAGCGTCTTGGACACCAGATGACCAGATACTTCTTGGACAATACAGACTGTTGTGTGAACATCAAGGTAAGACCACATTGCCTCTCTTTTAACCTTCTTTAAATTTAGCAGGTTCATAATTTGCGATTACAGTTCACTCCAATAAGACCCAGATATGAATGTGTAGCTGCGATGCCATGTGTCTGAGATAGACATATTTCATGCATGTGTGTAGACATGGGTCTAATGACACCAGGTGTGATTAACAAGTACAAGGTTTTGTTTTTTTCTGACTTAGCTTAGCTTGAGTTGGATTTCTGTTTGTGGCTTTTCATCTCAACCATTTTCATCATAAGAGTTATTTCCATAACCTACTGGCTTTTGATATTAGAGCAGATATAATGCATGACTTTTTGACGGAGTAAAAATGTACAGTTCAGGGATTAGTAATTCCATTTGTGATATTTTGTGTTATAATTAACTTAGAATGGCTGTCATTTAAAACATAATCCCTACGCAGACTCATCATGACTCATCTTCATGATCACAACCACTACAATGCATCAGCAATGACTGAGGAACGGATCAAGGCTGGCACTATGATAAGTGATGTGTTGTCATGATTTAACAGTTATAACCAGACTTTTTTTGTCTCTGTATATATGTGGCTATTTCTTTCAGATGCTGATTACATACCACGTTGAACTATGTAATGGTTGGGCACCCATTGCTTACTTCCACTGTACAGCCTTACTGCTGTAAATGTGGACATAACTACCAAGAAATCTTCAAATAATTAACACAAAAATCTGTAACCATATCCCAGCCACAAGTCATGCCTCTGCCACTTTTGAAATAGGAGATAGCAGAATTGCATGTAAAAGATGTATTTTTTTTAGCACCCTAGTAAACTAGTGGAGAGAAGAAAAACTGACAGGAAATAGCCTGTACCTGTTATAATTACTCAAACAATAAAATTAGGTATTAATGTTTAAAGATAAAAGTGGAAATATCTTTCTGATAAAGAAATAATAATAACTTAGTTGAGGAAATGTGCATTTCATGACTATAAAGCCATAAGGTTAGCCTTACTCTGATGCACCTGACTTTATGCCAAAGATAATAGAATAGTTCATTTCAATATTATCTCACACCAAATACCAATAAGATGTTTTCTGCTGTTTGTTTGTATGACATATTGACTTCAGGTGATACATCAGACCCCTAAAGCCTGGTTTATACTTCTGCGTTGACTCTACGCAGCAGTAGCCGGCACACATATGAGCACTACATACTTGTGCGATGATTTTTCCATGTCGCACAACAATGCTAATGCTTGAGGGCAGTGTGGTCACCTGTTTCGTGTTCCACTACGTTTTCTGTTTACTTTTTCACAGCGATTTCGAACGTATCATGTTTATTCAGAGCTGATACATGTTGCTGTTTGTCATACAGTAATTATAACATGGTAGAATAGAGAGGAGACGCCAAAGGAGATTAAATGTATGGTCGATGTACAACCGATGTGGGCGATTCTGGAAGTGCTGTCAATGCAGGAAATACAATGCCGACCAGCAAACAATCACAGGGCTTGCGACCCGCGTGGTGGAGGTGCACATCAGGCTACATGCGTAGGCTTCTGAGAATGGCTACACATACCTATGGTGTAGAAGTATAAACCAGGCTTTCGGCATGCTGGCACTGTAATGGTACAACAGTCTTAAGAGTGGTGTCTATGATTTTCCATGGAATCTATTTTCCTTAATCAAAGCAAATTTTATGTTGTGATCTTAGTATGCTCAGCATCTTAACCACTTTTCCACTAGATAGTCACCTAACATCAATTTTATGTATAAAACCTGATAAATATTGCCCCATGCTGATATCAAAAGCTCATAATGGGCCATCAAGGGCAATGACAGCGAGCTGTTAGATGCCCATATTTCAGGTCTTCAATAAGACAGTCATACTCCAGATCCTTGAGGCATGAGTTGATGAAGTTGCGTAAGCTCTGTAATATTGTTTTGGTCAAATTTTGGTGTATAGATGACAAAACATATTGCATATCTTGGGGTTGAATAGCAGTGAAAACACACAAAGGAGCAGAATAGTAGAAAGTCCCGTATTCAGTAGACCACATGTTTCTGAGTTGTGGTAAAGACGACCACTGTCTGAAAGTGACTAATGTTTGAGCGTTTCATAGTTGTCTAGGGTCCATGAATGGGTCAAGAGGCATATTTTCTCAAGTGCCATAATTTAATAATACCCGCATTGACATTTTCCACATTTCCAAAGTCTTGTGCAACTGCTGAACAGCAAAAGTTTTCTCCCCTGGAGTAGTTTCGTGTTCAAAAATAACAAGTTCCACGGAGTACTTTATTGTTGTTTGTGCAGATGTGGCAGCAGGGTAGAGGATTTCAATATGTAATGCTTTTAACAGGTTTCCCTGTAATGTCTATCTGCACTATTTATTTTAAGTCGCCAGGGTCCAACTTGTCATGATGTAAGGTGAGCTTGAAACTATACCTAACACTTGTGTAGCATGATAGAAAACAGGGAAGCGAGCAGTTATATACTGTAGTTTAGACGGCCTTCTATTAATGTGTAAAACAAAACATGCTTCATGATCTAGCAAGAGCTATTTCATTGTCTTGCCTCGTCCAGTTAGGTAGTTAGGAAAGCTGCTCATGGTTTTGATTTCATGGTTTGTTACTGGATATTTTTGTAATGGCAACCAACAGACAGATACACTGAACAGACAAACGGACAGAGGGTTTGTGGAGCGAGTACAATTAATTAGCCGATATTAACGATAAGCAATTTAGTAGCATTATTGAATAGACAGACACTTTGGAAGGAGGCGCACAGAATGAACAACACTGAAAACAAAAACTGTTGGAGAAACCTGAGTATAAAAGTCTGACACTATCAGGCCTTTCTGCCAATCCAACCACACACACATACACACACAGAGATAAGACAGAGTCCTGTCTGTAAGATGGGACTGGATCTTATCCAGTCTTGATGTTGGGTCCTTGTTAATAATGTAACATAGAGTACGGTCTAGACCTGCTCTGTTTGCAAAGCTTCTTGGGATAACACTTGTTGTGATTTGGTGCTATATAAATAAAGATTGATTGATTTATTGACATACACTTTGGCTTGTGTGGGTCGGCTGAGGCTCAGTGGTAGGGTCCGTTGTCTCTCTATTGGAAGTCCCGGTTCGACCCCAGGTCCCACTGTCCACATGAAAGGCACTTAGCCACAAAAACTGCCTTCAAAATGTTTGGGTTGGGTCAAGAAAAAATAAGTTGTAAAAGCAGACTGAGCAGGCTCCCTTTTAGATCACTTATGAATCCCCAGACACAAAGGCACATTTGATTCAGTAAGGTAGGAAGTCATAATCAAAGCATAAAATACAGTTGATTTTCCTAATGTCATAAATGGTCATGAGGACTGCTTTAACTCAACTGTGTTATTACAAATGTTGTTATTATAATAAGAGTATGTGTTTAAAAAGTGTACACGTATTTGTGCTTGTGACCTCCTGGACTTATGTGTCTGCCTTTTCCCGTGAAATATGAACTGAAGTCAAACAACAATGAGTTTTTGCATGTCATTGTTTCTTCATAGCTGAGTATGGGTTATACCAAACCTTCTCTGAAGAACTATTGCACATTGAAGTGGTTTGATCATGTGCAGCATGTTTAACTCTTACAGGTTAAACCTTTACTTAATCAGGAAAAATGCTCGATCTGCAGCAATAACCGTGGGAGTACAGTTAAAAGTTACACTGCCTACATGCAATCCAACCAGGGAGGTGCCCAGTAATCCCTCAACCTTGCACTGACTGCAGTAGGCAGATGAGTCAAGAGACTGACACTTCGTTTTGCAGAAACACCAGCAGCAAGTTCAGTTTCTGATGAAGCTTGTTTCTTTGAAATAACATTTATTACTTCCAAAAAGTACTTACGGAGACATATAAAAAAAACTATAAGAGAAACAGTTGGGCTAATAAGAGTATGAATTTTTAAGATGAGTGTTGGATGAAGCAAGCTTTACCAGGTAGTGTTATATGTGTGTCGACATTTGTGACAGTGCATGTTTCCATCCATATACAAGACAAGACAGTAGCCAGTGGCACCCTGACACAGAGCCCTAAGTAGGACTTCTGCTGTCTGCAGTGTGTGAGTATTATTATGTGCTTTGATGAGAGTTCTTCCATGACCGTACTTTGTTACAATTCATCATCCCTGTTTGTGTTTTCATTGTATGCATTAAACCAAGAACTAAGTCCACTTGTTTGTGCTTGCATTATGTTTCTTCTTCACTCTTCGCCTGAGTGCATGCAACCGTGCGCCCATCTCTGCATATGCCTGCGCAGCTGCGTGTCTCCTAACAAGGCATGTGTGGAAGTGTGTGTGGTTGTAAGTCAGAGAGAGAGGGACAACTAGGGGGGGAAAGAGAGTGAGGGAGAGAGAAATGAGAGAGGTTCGAGAGCTCAATGGACAAACACAGGGTCCTCATGTGCCAGTGAAGGCTGTTTCTCTGGCAAGTTTTTTCATCTCCACAGGATTCTTTAAGTTTATGATAGAGGTTGATGCTGCTGCTGCTTTTTGTTGATCTTTTATCCAGAACAAGTTCTACTTTTTCTCTTTTACCATCTCCAAAGGTAATGTATGGAGCTTGAGTTTGGCTGGTGTATCATTGATTCCTTTCCTTTTTAGTTTTAGCATATTACACCTAAAAGTGGTGATTTATGATTTGTCCTAATTTAAAGCAGAAAGCACTAAAAGAAGAGAAGGCAAAGAAGACGGTCTACATTTTTGTCATTATCATTTGAATATATCTTGCGTGTTCTCATGAGGAATATCTTCACTTAAATTGTGATGTTCATATTTTACTTTCTTTTTCTCAGTTGTACTTTTCAGTGGAACCCACAAAGAAATAATTATTTCTCAATCAATCCAAGCTTTTTTTTTTGACAACAGAAGATGGAAATTACAGAAATCAAACTTAATATGAATTTGTTTTGCTGCTTCCTCCTAAATGCTTTCAGACAGTGATTAAGTATGTTTTCACATGCAAAGTAGATTCATTTTTTTACATATGAAAGCAAAGTTAAGAAATTAACATTTTCAGTAAGTTTTATTTAATTTTTGAGAGATTTTTTTGTAGTTGTCGTTACCTTTAAATTGATACTAGTCAGGTCCAATGAAGTTTAAGTTTCCAAAAGAACTTAAAAAAGTTCTTTAGTGATCTAAAATAACTTATTATACTTGTAAGTCATGGATGTGACGAAGAACTTGTGATTTCTGTCAGTTGAAAGTAAAAATGTTATATTTAATAAAAACTGTTTGTTGAGAAAGTTTAGCCATTTTTGCATTTCCCCCTAGGTACCTGACAGGACCATATATTTGCATAGCCACCAGATGTTACTGTGGAGTGATTGTTGTGTGGTGTTAAAATGAAGATAAGTGGCATTTGGTGAACAATAAATAATCCTATACTGCAGCCTAAATTGTTTATTTTATGTACACTGCAAAAAAAAAACCCTAATGAACAATTATCTCGCTCTACCAGTTTGACGTAATACTGTTGTAGTATCTTAATCAAATAATACGTGAAATGGGTGCAAAATTGAAGGATGACAATATTAGAGTTAGAAAATATAAATATACACCATATTGTAATCATTCATCGGTCGTCATTGTTGCCTTCCAACTTAAAATGAAGTTAAGTGTGGTTAAGCAGCTGTGGATAAAACAGGCAGAAGCTACATAGTCATTAGTCTTCACATAAACTGCATCACATATTGAACTCATGGTGATACTGATGTAGATTTACAATTTTTCAAAGTAAAGTCCATAAATACTGAATAGCGTTTAGTTAAGAAATAAAGACGACACACATAAAGTTACTTCTACTATTCAAAGATTTTACGATGCATCTTAATGTCTGGAAAAAAAAGTATTAAAAACATTAAAATATGATGAAAATTGTGCATTTTTAATATTTTCTAATATCTAAATTAAATTGTAGTGTGCTTTGTTTTTACTATTTGTTTGGATTGAATAATGTATATTTGTCTTCTGATTCTGAGTGACATACAAACACACAAAAAAAGGAAAAAAGGGAAAAATAAAAGGTAAAACCTGTTGCACAATCTTTCCATGCTTTACTTCTGTCTGATTTTTTTTTTTTTTTATGTTTTCTCTCGTAATTCCTGCCTTAAAAAAATGTTGCTGGTGCTCGAACACATCATCCAAGCCCTCCCGTTACACAGCTTTGAAGAGATAAGCAAAACAGGTTACGCAACTGAGAGATAGCGTGAAACGAGAAACACAAGGAAAAGCAAAGTAAATGGCGTGTCGCCGCAAAACCCTCTCAATTTGTACTCTTGACACTGTCTTTCAAAACTGTCATTATTTTCTGTTGTTAAGAACCTCTCTATTGGCATTGAGAAAGAAAGTGTGTAGCTGTACATATTATGTATCATGTGTTCAGTAATCTGGAACTGAATAACAGATTTTTTTCTTTTGTGTGTTGCAGTTTGCACGGTCTCTGTGTTTCAGAGGAGAAGCAGTTTGTGGAGAAGATTCAAGATTCCTCTAACTGTCCTGCTGGCTACATCCTGTTCAAACATATCTCTCCTTCCTCTACCCGGCTCTGTCTTTCCAAGTTGCCTGCTCCGATTCCTTCTTGCTCAACATGCATTTATTTGCATTTTAGTCCACTAATATATACACACACCTCCGCTCATTGTAGCCCCCGGGCAACCTCATTTAGCCAAATTTGTCTTGCATGAACACTGTACTGTTTCTTTGCTGTTCCACTGATGGGCACCTTACCAGACAACAGTGCCACATTCCCTTCACTGTCACTGAGAACCTCTCTCAATCCCTAACTGCCTAGCCAACACTAACATTAACACATGCACAAGAAGACAAAAGACATGATGATGACAAGCATGCTGACGAGGGAGAATGGGGAGAATGGGGGAGAAAGGGAAAAGGAGAGAGAGGAGGTGGAGGGGGAGGAGGAAGGGACGCAGCAGGAAAATGGTAAACTGACTCTGGCTGATGGTCTCGTAGACGGAAAACCCAAGGACCTGACTTCCAGCTCTGGACAGCATGTGTCCAATGGCTTCGGCACTCCTCAAAGTCCCAAAGATGGACCAGGGACTGCAGCATGCTCTGGAGGTACAGCCTCTGGGCCCGGAGAGGCCACCGGGTCCTCTGTGCCGCAGGGAGGCTTTCGGACTCTGGTTGTCCAACAAACAAGTTTGGAGAGACCCAGAGAAACCTGGAGCAAAAAGATGGACTTCTTGCTCTCTGTGATTGGCTATGCGGTGGATCTGGGAAATGTCTGGCGCTTTCCTTACATCTGCTACCAAAATGGAGGAGGTGAGGAGGAAATGCTTGTTTGAGAGTGGGAGTTGTGAGATTCTTAGGGGGTGATTGGGGATCAGCACGCTGGAGATCCCATGTTTTGGTGAACAGGCCTTGCTTGATGTGATTTTTACTGTTATGTGCTTAAAATAAACATTATAATTAACATCTTAGTAACCAAACCTTTTCCAATCAAAATGGATGTGGTCGGCTAAAATCTCTTCTAAATAATCATTTATGCAAAACAAACGTATTCATATAAAACTATTGACCTACAGTTAACCTTCTTGTCTTAGAAATACTTGGTTTACTCACGTTTCCAATTCTTTTTCCTTGGGCAATCTTAGTCACAAAAGGCGGCTTATATAAGCAAGATTATGTTTTCTCAAAGTCTGCGTGGCCTGCACTCTGTTGCTACAGTATCCTCACCTAACAGCAAACAAGGCCACTCTTTCCAGTTTTATTGGATTTGCAATAATAAAATCTTTGCAATTTCCTGTGTTCTGTGTGTGTCTCACAGAGCGAGGTTGAGATGGGGACCGAGAGACATTTGATAGAGGCAACAGTATTAATTGTGCTTTTTATGAGAAGGCCTTCAGACTCTTTCTTCTTGCTTAATAACCTGTCTCTCAGGCAGCTGCTCAATCAACCCTTATCTCTGCGTTCATGTCACAAAGGCATAAGACACACACCTACCCAGCCACATACAGAAATACACATATGCGCGTAAGATACGTTGATAATTAGAAAGAAAGAAATGGAGAGATATCGTACTCTGCACATCAGGTTGTAGTCAAATGATCAGGCTGGGTATCTTCTGTTTCTCTGTACCTCAATATTTGTTCTTCTTATTATCCTCCAATCATTTTTATACTATTTAGCAAACCCAAAGCCAGCATGAGTGTCATAACCATCATAGTTCCTCTATAATGCTATGTTTATTCTAATGATTTCTGCACCACCACTTAATTCCCTCCTGTTTTCCTACCCTGCTCTTCTTACTTTTCTTCTTTCTCCATTCCTGTTCCCAATTCTTAATCCTGCTCTCTTATCCTTGTCATTTCTTTTCATTATCGTACCCCGACCCAGGTGCCTTTTTGCTGCCCTACCTGTTGATGGCAGTGTTTGGAGGTGTCCCTCTCTTCTACATGGAGCTTGCTCTAGGCCAGTTCCACCGCAGTGGCTGCATCTCCATTTGGAAACACATCTGTCCTATCTTCAAAGGTAACAGAACGAGTGAAAAGGAAAATAATGTGGAATGTGGAAACAGCTTAGGTTAAAAAACATGTAAGAAAAGAAAATGAGACTCGCATTTACTATCAGGAAAATTGTCAGTAAGAGAACAAAAAGAAAAGACAGATATGGTCAAGTTGTCAGAGTCTGACAGACAGCTTATTTGACCCTCTTGTCCCCTCAGTACGGTTCCCTTGAAGAGTATCCCCAGGTTCTTGTACATCTAGCAGGATGCTCTGGCTCTCTGTTATGGAAATTGTCACATTTCCATGCCAAATGCCAAATGCTGAGAAACATGATAGTATGTAAATTGTTGTTGTTCAGAAATGCCAGCCACTCAACCGACTGCAACTCAAATTGACTAGAATAACCACTGAAGATCTAAGGAGGGATGACTACTTACATCTTTTCTGAATGAAAAGTAGATGGAGAGTTTATAAAAAATAATTCAAGCTGTTTTGTGACTTCTCATAAAGTGCTAATCATAATTTGTATTATTTAGGTATTGGCTTTGCCATCTGCATCATAGCCCTCTACATAGCCTTCTACTACAACACCATCATGGCCTGGGCCTTGTACTACTTACTATCATCCTTCCGGCCCACCCTACCCTGGACCACTTGTACCAACAGCTGGAACACGGAAAACTGTAACCGCTACATGTCCACCGACCACAATGTGTCTTGGTCCAACTCCTCCACCTCCCCCGCGGAGGAGTTCTATACGTAAGTTGCATGTAAGTCATATGTGGAGAAAGCTACAGGAAGGAGGCTTCAAGTGAAGAAAGGGAGGGTGACTCCCTGTTATAGGGTTGATTGTGGTTTTGTAGACCCCTTGACAGATTTATCAACCTCTTACCTAAAGATTCACATGCACAACAGGTAGTATCATGGCAGGAGAGTTTCATAAAGGTATAAAGGTTTCAATGCAAAATGAAATTCAGTTTTTCCAAGTCCAGTTGCCTTTTTTGATCAAGCTTCAAATCAAAATCAATTTAAGAATGACATGTGGCATGTCCTAAGAGAGAATTGCAATAACTGACTAAAAGTTGCCTTAAAATTGAAATGTCATTACCAAAACACATCAGTACTGACATAACATTTCAACTTACTTTTTTTTTTGACTCTTTTTGTAATCTTTTGTAGGCTCTATCCATTGTAATCCACTCAAGTCAGCCAACTTTTCTATGTAATCTTAAAATAACAATCTCTGTGGACATGTTTTTATTATTCTGTTCCTGTCTTATCGTTCTCTCCCTGGACTGTTCTGTGCCTGTCCGCTGAGACAAATTCACTTTATCCCGAGCTGACTTTTCCTAATACAGGTTTAAAAGACACAAATTCCTCAACTTAGTCTGGCGCCTGAATTTCCTGTTTTCAACATAAATCACATCTCTGTTTTCTAATGCAAGCTCTGTGTGCTTAACCTGTGACCAGATGTTATCCTCCCTGTTAATTAAGCCTCATTCTTTTCTTGCCCTGTAGTGCTGTTTTACTTGGGTTTGCGTAAACTCTGATTAAGTAAAATTGCTGTTATGTCAGTCGAGGCCTCTGTGTATGTTTTTAACCACACTCTGTCCATTTTAATGAACTGTATGTACGATTTATGTACATCTGTGTGTGTGAAGTCAAAGAGTTCAGATTCCATATTTCCCCTCACACATCCTTAAGTTCTTGGTGTCCCTTTCTTTATCAGCTGCCTGCACTTCCATGTTGGCTTTCCAAGTTTAAAAAACATCCCGATCCACCCTATTTTTGTATTTTCACTTCTTATCCTCTCTATCACTTCCTATTTTCTCCACATTCTTCTCTTTCCGTTTGGCCTCCCTCTAGTTCCCTCTCCAATTTCCTTCAGCTTCCTGTATTTCCACTCCCTTTCTCCTTTCACCCTTTATGTCTTCAACGTATATGCAATATCTCCTCTTTTCCTGATCACATTATTCTTATTTGTCTCCCTCCTCAAATTTACAAAACCAATACCAACATCCACCCCACCTCTTTTTCTACCTCCAGTCGTCAGGTGTTACAGGTCCATCGCTCCCCAGGTCTGCACCAACTGGGCTCTGTAAGCTGGCAGCTGGCCCTCTGCTTGCTCTTCATCTTCACCATTGTCTACTTCAGCATCTGGAAAGGAGTCAAGACGTCTGGAAAGGTAAATGAAAGGGGCCTGCAGGTTTATTATAGCTGCTCAGTTAGGTTAGATTGAGAGATGATTTTTTGAGCCAGAGAGACAGAGAAAGGGTGAAAATGTTGTTATCTATTTCTTCCCTCTCAGTATCATTCATCATGATGGGTGGAGCAGTGGGTTAGATGGGCTTAAAGTTAGAATGATTGCTGCGTGAAACCTTGACAACTAGACCCTAAAAGGCCAGGAATGCTTTTAGTGTTTGAGTTTGGCTGCAGAAAAATCTACGTAGTTTATACAAATTGATGTGACATAGTAAGTTTTCAGCACCAGGAAGATATGCAGAAATGATATGACTGAGTAACAGTTGATTTGACTCACTGCACACACTGTAAGAGTTGACTGACAGAAAAGTGGATTCTTTTCCATTAATAGGTGGTTTGGGTGACTGCAACCTTTCCCTACCTGGTCCTAGTGGTGTTGCTCATCCGTGGAGCCACTTTGCCAGGAGCCTGGAGGGGCGTTGTCTTCTATCTCAAGCCTGATTGGGAGAAACTGCTCAGCACCACGGTAAGCCAGTTGATGTGATCTGACAAGGCTTCTTTGGTTTTCCTGTTTATGCTGCTATCACACAACTTGTCTTCTTATACACCATTTCCCATCATCTATCTTTGCCACTTTCTAAGGTATGGATAGATGCAGCAGCTCAGATCTTCTTCTCTCTGGGTCCGGGTTTCGGTGTACTCCTTGCCTTCGCCAGCTACAACCCCTTTCATAACAACTGCTACAAGTAAGAATCTTTCTTCCACATACAAGTCTAAAAACTACACTACAGCCAAGTGATGTTTGCTCCAGACATCCTGCTTAACTCTGTCCTCTTGTCTGTCCTTTGACCTCTGCTTTCTCCATCTCAGAGACGCTTTGGTCACGAGCTCTGTGAACTGTCTGACTAGCTTCCTGTCTGGCTTTGTTATATTTACTGTGCTGGGCTACATGGCTGAGATGAGGCAGCAGGATGTGGATGCTGTTGCCAAAGATGCCGGTGAGACAGCCAGCAACATCTTAGTGTTTTTAATTACACAGGATTGACCTGAAACATTCTTTAATATCAACTCTTTTTTCTCCCTAGGTCCAAGTCTGCTGTTTATCATTTATGCAGAAGCCATAGCAAACATGCCAGCTGCAACTTTCTTCTCCATCATCTTCTTCCTCATGATCATAATGTTGGGTCTGGATAGCACGGTAAGTTTGCTGATTACTCTTTCAGTGTCACCCATGAGAATGTTGTGTTGACTGAGTGTCTCTCCTTCTTGTTGCCCAGCTTAGCCCTCATGTGCTATTTGAAACCCAGAAACAGAGGTTTCATTTTTGCCTTGCTGTATAGGCTAATGCCCATGTTGCGACATGAGGGGTTTTATTTTTCCTCGCTGTTATTTTTGATTAAAGACAAAGAAAACAATATGATGGGGCTTTCATATCACTACTGTGTGGTGATCTTGTCTCCCTAAGCCAGTATTTATCTGCTCTGAGGAAGCCAGCTGGAGAGACTCGTAAGGCTCTTATCAAACACCGATAATCATTGTAGAATCAGCATTGAGGCAGCTATGCTCCTTCATTTAAGCACTGAGGTTATTACTGAAAAACATGTCTGTGTGCTCTGATTCATTATAGATCCGCTTAACATTTAGTCTCTTCATTTTTATTTCATTGTGCAAAGGTTGTAATACGCGAGGCCCTTACACTTGCTATTCATCATTGTGCTCTGATTATCAGAAGTCCCTCTGCTGCTGGACCCTTTAGATCAAAGTGCTGATTCAACACATCTCAATAACTTTAAGATTTATTTACCCTATGTGTTGTTACAGAGCCGTTTCTTCACCCCCTACCTCTTTTTTTCTGCTCTCTTTAGAAGTTCTTTCTTTCTCGGTGACTCCCAAGGTGTCTTCCTCTATTCAGTTTGCAGGGTTGGAGGGTGTGATCACGGCTATGCTGGATGAGTTCCCTCACGTCCTGGTTAAGAGGCGAGAGTGGTTTGTCTTTGGCCTGGTGTGTGTCTGCTATCTGGGGGCTCTCTCCACACTCACATATGTAAGTGGAACAAAATCAGTCATGAATGTAACATCAAACACAAGGATAAACCAATAATTTACCCCACCTGAATCCGATATCCAAATAGCTGTCATAAGAAATATTTATTTTAGCCTCAACTGTTTGTCCATGATATTTCTTAATATCATAAGTACAGAAAAGAATGAGTAGTTCACATTGTTTGAAAGTATTTCAAATGTCCTATTGTATTTTCAGGTAATGTGATGGTGCACAGTTTACAATTATCTGGAATCTTTGAGTTGTAATCTGTACACCTCCAACCCACATTACAATTATGACCAAGATGCAGCTCCATTCATTAAGCCATCACAACACATTTCCCAAATATTTATTTTTAAAAGATATAGATATCAGATTTTATGTACAAGTATTAGTGTAAAGCTTCACAGAAATGTCTCCTTTGTACCCGTCTCCTGTGTCAGGGAGGAGCGTTTGTTGTAAAGCTCTTTGAGGAGTATGCTACAGGCCCTGCTGTCATAACCGTGGTTTTGCTAGAAGTCATTGCCGTCTCTTGGTTTTATGGTAAGTTTGTATTTGTTGTTGGAAATTTCAATAAATACAACAACCAAAACCTATTTGGAATTGTTGACACAAGTGATGATATATAGCAAAGTTCCAGAAGTAGGACCACACCTAAACCACGCTTCTTCAATCAATCAATCAATCAATCAATCAATCAATCAATCAATCAATCTTAATTTGTATAGCGCCAAATCACAACAAACTTTATCTCAAGATGCTTTTACAAACATAGGAGGTCTAGACCACTCTATGTCAAATTATGAACAGAGACCCAACACCAAGGCAGGGTAAGACTCAGTCTTACCCCACCTTAATCCACCATAAGCATTGCACCATTGCAGTATTTAGCTAGTTACAGTGGTGAAGAAAACTTCCTTTAAACAGGCAGAAACCTTGAGCAGAACCAGACTCATGTTAGACCAAGTTGGGTCTTTAAAAGAGGGATAGAGACAGAGGGAGCTCTCTTATAAATTCAAACCTACCTCTTTGCTCCCCTTCATTCTCAGATTCAGCACCCCGCCCTCCCTCCCTGTTTCTTCCAATTTGAATCTGTCCTAATATACAAAGGTCTCTTGAGGGGGGCTTCATGGTGCCCAGGAGCTACGGCGGATTCCCTAATAAGCTTTCCTAAACCAGTAACAGCAAGAAAGTTCAACGTCAAATTCAGAATCACTGTTCCAATCAAATCAATAAATCATTGTCAGATTACATCCTGTTGATGGTGTGGTCCTTGCTTGTCAATACTTTGATGCACAGACTTTAAACATGAGAAGAAAATTATACAATGATTCTGAGTGCCTGTGTGTGTTTCCCAGGTACCAATCGCTTCTGTAATGACGTCCACGCCATGATCGGTTTCTCCCCGGGTTATTTCTGGAGAATCTGCTGGGTGGCCATCTGCCCCTGCTTTCTCCTGGTGAGGCTCATCTACAGTATTCACATGTGTGGATATACTTAGAAGAAGGCTCAGTTTTATATCAAACAATGGAAGGAGCAATTGGAGAGCAAACACAAGAAGATACAGTAGCTACTTTTGTTTCATCCTTCTTATATCTGACTTCTGTTTTTTTTTTTTTCTAAACCCGTTTCCAGTTCATCATCATCAGTTTCCTGGCCTTCCCTCCAGAGGTCAGGTTGTTCCACTACCACTACCCACCATGGACCACCGTCCTGGGCTACTGCATTGGTGTTTCTTCATTCATCTGTGTGCCTGCTTATATGGTTTTCCACTTGCTAAATGCCAAGGGTACATTCAAACAGGTACAGTATTTTCTTCTTCTTCCTTTTTCGTCTTCACATTCAATGGCAAATGTATTTCTTACATGATAACCCACAAGGTCTGTTCCTTGGTCTTGTTCCTTCTTACCATATCCTTATTCCTTACTACCCCACTGACACCTCTCCAAGAACATGCGGTTACCTATTTATGCTGTCAAGATCCACTCTCTTCAATGAGTACATGACTTAAGGAACTGGCACAAGCCAAAGACAAGTGTATCCGCATCATACGATGACCCTGCATCAAAATCTACAGTTTTCAAGTCAGCATTAATATAAATATACTTCAAGTGACCAATTCAGATGTCTCTGTATCATATTTGGTGCTTTTTGAGTCACATATACCCATGTCTTCCTCTTCATTTATTTAGGTGTGTCTCCTGTGTGCTCCTTATAACAAACCAATCAATCAATCTTTATTCATGTAGCACCAAATCACAACAAACGTTATCTCAAGACGCTTTACAAACATAGCAGGTCTAGACCATACTCTATGTTATATTATTAACAAAGACCCAACACCATACAGGATAAGATCCAGTCACATCTTACAGACAGGACTCTGATCTCATCCTAATGCACTTTGAGCAGAGCACGTACAAGTGGCAAGGACAAACTTCCTGCTAACAGGCAGAAACCTCGAGCAGAACCAGACTCATGTTAGACACACATCTGCTGAGACCGAGTTGAGGTTGGAAAGAGGGATGGGGGGGGAGAGAGAGAGAGAGAGAGAGAGAGAGAGAGAGAGAGAGAGAGAGAGAGAGAGAGAAATTATAGTGGTGAGAAGGATAGTAGAAGATGTATCTGCTGGATAATATTTACAAATCCAAAATGTGTCCATCATTATAATCATCATTATTATTTCATAATACCCTTGTCAGGGGTTGACAGAAGGTTAAATGACATCAAAGATTGGCTTTACAAAGGCTGGATTATGTGTTGCCATCTGTACAATTGCTATAAACTTGCTGTAAGGGGTAGCCACAATTATTTTTCACCATTGGCATAATTTGCCAATGGTGTTTTGATTAAGTTAGGTGTGTTAAGATCTAGACAGAACTTATGGAAAAGATTGATCAACAAAAAAAATTGCAACCAACATTGGATAAATAACGACATAGACCATTCAAGCCCAAAAATACAAAACATTGATTACTGGCTTGAGCTTCTCTTTATGATTATTTTATGGTTTTATTTGTTAATTATGACTATGTGACTACTATTTGTCACTGTTTGCACTTGTATTAATATGTTTACTTCTTTATGGTTTCATCCTTTTTAATATACCAGTTTAATTTACTCACTTTCCTGTAAGTTAACCTCTTTCTAATTCCTCTCCTTCACAGCGCCTGTTAAAGGGTATCACTCCAGAGCCCAGCACTGAACAACACAGAAACTTCATTGTCACCAATGCAGTTTGACCAAACGCAGACCAACAGAAAGTGCCGTTCAAGCTACATACAGTGCCCTCCTCTGGAAAAACTGCAACACTACCTAACAAGGGGGCTCCCTTTCACTGTCTCTTTTTAATGCCTCTTTAAATCTTTTCCACTTGTTTTTTGCTGTCTCATACAGGGATGTAGAAATAAAGGAGAAGTTAGCTGGGGCCAGGCTACAGCATTATTGTAGGATTTGTTCAGTTTTGTTCTTTTGGCTCCTCTCAGTTCACTGATGTCACATTATTTCAGTATCGTTATCATCCTCTTCAAGTCTTTCTCATAAACAATGTATGCCCATAAAGACAAACTGGGGATTCTTCACATGAAATCATTTTGAGAAGGCCATATAGTTACACTGTAATCCCTCTCACACTTAATGGCTGTATATTCATATTATGCTGGTAATTTATGCATTCTTAAATGTAGCAAAATTCAGGTATCCTTTTACATCTCTTACCAAAACCAAATATAAGATATCTGTTCTGTTTATATTTCATTAGATGCGTTAATATTACAGTTGTTGATATATTGTGTTCACTGTCAGCCTGTGTTTATTTGATGGCATCTTGAACGAATGGTGGATTTGCAATGAGTTTCTTACACTGTGAAGAACTGTATGAAAACGACATGTGTGTTCCTGTATGTGTGCATGACAGAAAGACTGTTATAATGTCTAGTGTGAAATTGGTCACAGACAGATTTGACCAAGTATTTAGTGTATTCATTCCATAACTGCAATATGAGGTGTGTTCATTTGTATCACTGCCCCTCATGATCATTTGACAAACCATGAAATTGTGCTGATATTCCCTGTCCTATCACAATGAAATGCTGCATCTGTTGTCAGAAGATAACAGACAGTAATAGAGACCAAGTGAGGATCAACAACATTGATGGGATGTATGAAATCAGCAGAACTGCTCTTTGCTGTCTACCAAAAGGTGGTGTGTTTGTATGTGTATGCAAATGTGCCTGTGCAAGAATGTGTGTGTCTGTGTGTTTGTAGGAGCAGGGGTTAAACATGGCAAGTACTGTACATCTACATGTGTATTGACTAGTCAGTCTGGTATTGGTGTAATATATCTTGTGAATACCTGTCTCTTCTCTCCATCGATGTGTGAATGTGTTTGCGTTTAGCTCTTGTGCAGGCTTGAGGGTGAACCTTGATAAGTGTGCACACACGAGTGATGGTCCAAAAAAGGATTAGAGGTGTTCAGCCCCTTTTATGTGTGCATGCTGTGGCAGGTGTAAACTGTACCTCAAATGTGTGTCTGTCTGTGTGTATGGGTGTGTGTATGTGTGTGTGTATGGGTGTTAAATGTGATCTTCTGTTGTCTTGTTAACTGCCAAAATATATCATGAAGGATGTAAACTTCTTCTTGCCTCTTTCTCTCTCTTGCACCTCTCAGCTTATGTAAGATCTATGTACCTCTGTAAAAGAATGTATTGAGAAATACACCTGTATAGAATACAGATAAACAAATATATTGAAAATGACAGATAATAAAGAAATATGAGGAAACAAATGCCTTTATCTATTTGTTTATTTTAGTCATTCTTCAGGTAAGTTTCATTATCAAGGTGACATAAGATTTCATTTATGATGTTTTCAAGGCTGGGTCAGTAGCTGACAATTAGGGGAAGTTATTTAACCCTCCTGTTATGTTTGTTTCTTAGAGACAGCAATAATGTTCCTGGGTCAACTTGACCCGGGGCATATTTAATGATCCAAAAGTGTCAGAACTCCAAAAATCACAGTAATTTTTTTTAAATCTCATTATTAGCTCCATTACTAACCATTTAAAATAATATTTAGTGCAATGGTGTTCTTTAATTCTCACAGATCATGGTTCAATGAGGATAACTCACTCGTTCTTTTTAATGAAATTCATGTTAAAACTTGTTTTAATGTACATTGGAAAACCCTAAATATAAATACAATAGTTTTACACGACTTAGATTTTTGTTTATTTTATTTTACATTTAGAATTCTTTTTTTTTTATGAAGTGATGTTGATAAATTAACACGAGACACCTCTCCTGTCACATGCTGCCCAGATTTTGATGCTGTATTTAATTGGTTTGGAAAGCATATATTACCTAAGATGGAAGGAACCCCTGAATACCACTAGCCTTTCAACCACTGTGACATTAGAAATGCGAAATAATACTTTTAACAATTTTTTAATACATTTCTTAACTTTAAAATGGGTCAATTTGACCCAGAACATCACAGGAGGGTTAAAATGTCATTATGATGCTTTCAAATGTTACGCTAAGAAAAAGAAAAATGTAGGTTTTGGTAAGAAAGTTGAATAAGACTGTTGTTTTGGGCAGAGAAGTGTTTGTTAGCCATTTGACATAGATATTACATATGGAAGTACAACCTGTTGAACATCCAAACACGAGTTTAATCAGCTTTAGAACTGATGCCAATTATATTATATATTATGATTATATAATAATAAGACATAATAATGTTCAAAAAAACGTACTTAAATGTCCAATAAACTGAATTTAAAAGAAAACACTAGAAACGCATTAAGACTTACACACAGAACACAAGAGAGACGTACAATGAGCCAACACAGGACATGGGAAACAGAGGAACTCAATACAGAGTGATCAACACAGGTGGGGAACGCAGGACACAGGTGAAACTAATGAGGGTAATCAAAAAGAAGGGAAACACACAAGGACAGGAAGTAACCAAACTGGAAACACAGGGATCAGATCTACAGAATAAAACAAAGAACACAAGGCAAGACTAAGAAACACAAGAAAGTACAACAAGAGACATGGATCACTAAACACACGGGAGACAAACTAATACAGAATAAACACGGGACAAACCAAGGCATGAAACACAGGGAAAAAACTAAACTAAAATTCGACTCGTGACATTTTCATGCTGAAACTTTGAGTATCAGACACTTAATTTATTCTAATTTTGTGTATTTTTATGTATCAGTTTGTCCTGAAATTACCCATATATTTCAAAGTAAAACTGCAAAATAGTAATCCATTGCCACAAATGAGTTACCATGTGCGCATGTGCAATGTTGGTAAAAGCTGGATGCTTCACTACAGTATGTATGATTAACAAGTCACCAAACTATTTAGTACAAAGACAAAAAAACTATCTTATATCGTATTCTGTTCTACATCTACATAGCCCATAACACGGATAGTTTAAACCTAAGTGTATATGTTTTAAAGGCAATTAAAGCAGCAATGAACAGTCTCTGCATGGCCATGATTGACAATAATTTTTTTTTTCTTCTAAAATGTAACCAGAGGAGCTCCATATAAATATATGGTTGAATGTCAAATTTCACATTCTACAAGATTTTAAGTGTCGTCGTTCACATGCTGGTCTGCTGATGCTGCTAAAAGACAGAGTCTCACCTCCTCAACCAAACTGTCCTCTCTCACCTTACAGAATTATGAATTACACAATGTACACACACAACTAATATGAGGTTCACTTTACACTCTGCCTTTGTTGGGGATAGATAGAGAGATGAGCAGGGAGAATGAAACGCACAAACTAATATAATTGAATATGATCATGAGTGCAGACATGCGTATTACATTAAAATTTTTGGACACATTTATAGGTATGGATGTATTTGCCTGTAGTGAAAACACACAGATTTACCCTGCAAGAAACGTTCAAATTTTCTTACTCGGAGGCTCATTTGACAGCATCTTGACGGACACCTTCAAAAACAGTGTTCCTCATGAAAACAACCATCAATGCTAGCAAGGGTTGGGGACGGTAGGAAATAGGGCTGAGGCAGCCACCTTTCATTTTTATATGCAGGAAAAACATTTTTTATGCGCAGCCACATTGCTAATTCTGATCACAACTCCACTGTGCTTAGCTCTGTTGGGTTAGCAGTGTCTTCAATCACCAGCCCCCAAAGGAAAATGGTTTCACAAATGGACCAATGAGCAAACAACCCTGCCATTGACTCTGCCAAGTCGCCATTGTTACATTGAATTTAGTTCATTTCAGATGCCTTTTGAGAAAATTACAATAAAAATATATGTATATATAAAGAAAATTCAACGAACAAAATGTGGCTAGTGTGAGTGACTGTGTTAGCCATCACAGCTGAGATCCCCCACCATTGCTACAAAAAGGATCCCACAATCCAAGTCCAGTAAAACATCCAAACATTATATCCATAAAGAGCGACAGATTACTGCAAATCTACCAAGGCTGTATGCTTTTGCTCAAGTCGTCTGCAATCCATCTCACCATGTAAGAGCAGGGTTTGGATTCTTGCTCTTTCTTCGGTAAACTAACTACATTGTTGATGTTTCTGGTGATAGGAATTATTTCTAATGCTCTAGATCATTTTGCTAAGCAAGAACCAGATCTTTTTGCTCCCAAATGTCTCTCCAGAGGACCATTTTGGCTAACGAGAGCCACCTTTGGAGAAAAGTAATTTGCAACAAATACATAGGCTACTCCCCACCTGAGCGTATTTGTCTACTTCCACCGTGCTGCATTCCTGCAGGGAAATCAGGTAATGCAAACGTGATAATGTTAGAGAAAGCTACATTTATAAGATAAGTTAAAATCTTGATGATCATTTTAAAACAAAACTTCATTTAAAGTTCATTAAAAAAATTAACCCCAATAGTTGACAATTAACAGATTAAAAGACACGTCTATTTCTGCATGAAACAAAGCATTTACTCAAACTTTTCCATCTTCCTGGTTGAATTTAGACAACATCTGATTGCAAGAGAAATGCTGTATGCAGGTCAGCCATGCTGATGTCTGGGTGAAACGATTACAGCACATGAAAGTTGGCCTCCCAGCTGCTTCATCTTAATTTACTCTGCTCTATGGAAGTGCACAGCTGTGTGTGCATATTTAAATTCAGTTGTGTAGAAAGTTGTTTTGTGAGACGTGCATCTTATATAGGTTTGTGTGCTTTATTGTGTCAATTTCCTTTGAGCTCCCTTACCCTGACTGATGGACACACCCTGTGTTCTCTGTCTTGCCTTATCATGGCAGATCTATATTAAACAGCATAGCACAGCCAGAGTATCCTTGCACCTTTGGTGCACCTGCCATCTCAGCATCTGCCTAGTTGCCAGCCAGCTAGTCTCACTATCAAGACCTCCATCTCATTTCATCCCTTTTTCTCCAGCTCTCATATCCTCTTTTATTTTTCTCTCTTATATTTATTTTGGCACCCTGAGCTCTGTGTTTTTGTATGCACATCTGTTTCTTTGTGTCTGTGGGTCTCAGTATCTGGGTGGTGGTGTCTCAGTGGTACAGTCAGATGTCTTTCAATCAAAGGGTTGGTGGTTTAACTCCAGCTCCTGCTGTCATATGCTGTCTTTGGAAAGATGCTGAACTCTAAAACTGCTCCTATTGGCATTGTCAGCGGTCTGTGAGTGCATATGACTAATGTTAGTTAATACTGATGGTCCCTTACTATCATCCTCTGTCATCAGTGTGGTGAATGTGGTGTGAATGGGTGAGTGTGAGTAGTAGTTTAAAAGCGCTTTGAGTGGTCAGGAAGACAAACGCAGTATAAGTAAAGGTTCATTTACCATTACCCTGGTGCTTCACTGCTCACTTTGACTCCACTTCCCAGAAAGAACCTGACTTTCATATCTACATATTTGAACTCTTTTTGTCAGTCTTCCTGCAGGTCTGTATTTGATTACTTTTTGGAAGCAATCCAGATGGTCACTTTGTTTTTCTGACAGAAAATCCTGGCATTTACCTCCCTAACTTGCTCCGTCTTTCCTCTCCATCCCTGCATTTTTTTTTCTCTCTCCTCAGCCTTTCTGCTGATCTCTTGATACTGCCACTGCCTCTGAAGAACAGGAAATGAAACCCTTTTTTCCGCCCAATATGTCGCTCCTGCCCGTTATCACACAGAAACCTTGTCTTCAAGCAATGACTGTCTCTCACTCCCCTTATGAACTCATTTTGCACGAAGGGAGAATACATTCTTATCTTTGCAGAGGAGGCCCTTTTTTTCTCTCTGAAACACACACTCTTTTCTCCATTGCTCGCTTCTTACGTGTTAGTGGTTCATATAGATGTTGCTTAAATACACTAAGAGTTACTTGATCTGTTGGATTTTCATGACAGATGGCCATAAAGGCTTTAGAATGGCATTCCACTTAAAAAATAAGAGAAAATACAACAAAATACTAATTTTTTGTTTATTTAAATGTCAACCACTTGAGAAAAAAAATAAATAAATACGTATGTTTGTATGTTGTGTAAAAACTTAGGCTAGGTCAACAATATGTATAGAATGAACTGAATGAAGCAGCCTAATAAAGCTTTTAAGTATTTGGCTAATATTGTAGTTTCTCCTGAGGTTTCATGTGGCTGGCTCCAAATATGAATCCACATTGTGTCCCATGTATAGAAGACCAGTTCTGCTGAAGTAACAATGCAAAGACACATACAAATGAGCAGGCGGATCTAAATGAATTATGACAAAATTAAGAGGAAGGTGGAAAACTTTCTGACGCAGCAATGTGGTGCATGTGAATTAATTTAACTTGATCATATTTGATGCGATAGAAATAGCATCATTTGGCGGAAATGCATGCAATGTCTTTTGCTGTAAATTGACTTTTTAATAAATACCTGTATTGTACATGTAAAGCTTGTGTTAGCTGCATCTTACTTTATCATCCCACTTATTACAACCCAAACACTCCACCTTCACTGTCATATTTGAAACCTGTATCAGTTATACATAAAAAAAACTCAACCTCTACACAGTCAGGAAAAATTAATAAATAATTGGATCAAACCAAATCTAATACATAACATCGTATTCTTATTCTTCCATCTTTTTATAAGACCATCCATCTGTGATTAAAACAATATCAACCAAGATCCTGGTCTCCAGCAAAAGGTGATTTTTAAAGGCACAATATCCCCCCTGTTGGTGATGGGTGTATCATGATCTGAAGTAGCTTAGTTTGACATTTCTAACCACTGTAGGGATCAGAGTTCCACAAAAAGAAGGCTTAGAGGTTGAATCAGATACTGAACACTAATTAGCTCCTGGATGCACAAGTCTGTAACAAATTTCTCAGTCATGTCCAAACAACAACTCTAAGTTTTCTACTGTTACTGTACTGTACTGCTGCTTGTCATGTGAGCCATGCTTATGGTAAGCAGCAATGTGAGTGCTCTTTTTTTATGATGAGCAGAGCACTGGAGGAGGCACAACTGAGGAGGGTATAGGGGGGAAAAGATGGGAATGAGCTACAACGAGGAAGCCCCCAGCAATCATTTTGACAGGATTTGTTTCCAGCACGCTGCTTAACTCTTTACCTCACAGACTTTAGATTATGACTCATCAGTTAATACAGCCCACTATTTTGCCTCAGTATAGTTGGGAACAGCTAGCTGTAATGTTTTAAGTGCAATAATC